>NC_059428.1:46828387-47435205 GCF_021028975.2 Sphaerodactylus townsendi | reverse complement strand
ATGATACAAAACAGTGACAATTTTAACTCCTGTGAACAATGATGAACGTGCCCCCAAAGATTCAAATTTAATCTCCATAGATGAAGGAGCCCATATGGCTTACAGTGAAGAACAAGCTTGTAAGAAAAAAGAAGAAGAAAAGCCCTCCTGTAGAACAGCCACTGCTAAATTGCCAAATAACTCGAATGAGGAATGAGGTTTCATCATAAATCCTGGGAGACATTGATGTGAATTGCCCAGATGTCAAAACAAAATTCAAATAATAAGTTTGGGTGTACAAGACTGCTAGTTAAATATACATAGTCTAACAGAGTCTTTTCCCTGTGCATGTTGTCCCTTAGTATGTTGCCCCTGTGCATGGTGGGAAGTTGGAGAAGGAAGGACTGCTGCTACATTCTGGTACTTGCCCCATCTCCAATTCAATGCATATCAATGAATTGCCATGTTGTTTCATGAAGCAAACTGATGTGTAGGATTTCAACTGTGTATATGAAGCCTATATTCCCAAATTGGATGATATGACCCCTTGTTTTGGAAGCAAAGCTGACACTGTGGATGCAGAGAAAGGTCTGAAGAGAACTAAGGAATTCCATACATGCATATTTATTTATTTATTTATTTATTGTTGCATTTTTATACCGCCCTCAGAACCCAAAATGCCGCCCTCAGAACCCAAAATACCGCCCTCAGAACCCAAAATGCTGACCAAATTACTTAGCTATTGAAAAGAACAAATAATGCATTTACAGATTTTTCTAATATAACTTTGTATTTTGGAAGGCCATTAGAAAGAACTCACAAAGCTTTAGCTACCATTGTGTACTGGGGCACTACCTGGTTTCTTGTCTGACATGCTGGCAATGTAAAGGATGGGTGACATACAAAAGTTAGGACAGGAGGAATAAGCTTGGCGGGTCAGACTGATGTCATCCATCATTGCAAAACCAATTGCTGAAAATGCAACTTACTACTGTCCACAGAGTGTGCCTCCCACGCTCCTCCTAGTGCATCCTCCCAGCCAAGGTGAAAGAAAGTCTTACCCAGGCCCCCTGGCCACTGGGCCATGGCAGCAATGATGGAGCCAAGATGGGCAGCAACGAGCCAAGATGGGGAAGTGCTTATTAGCCCCCAGTCCCCAATAGGCTGCCAGCACATGCCACAAGGAGAGTCATGCATTACATCCATGATGGCATAGGTGTAGGAAACTAACTAGGGAAGAAAGAAGGCTGGGAAGGATCCAGTGCAGCAGTGCAGCCTGCAAGCAACTGCCATCAGCTGTTGCCCAGGAAGAAGGAAGGGGCAGGATGGCTGCAGTTCGCGTCAACCAGGAAGACACCAGGAAGACACCAGGAAGAGTCCAGGCATGGGGCAAGGAAAGAGCACGACTGAGCAGGGGGGTGGGGGGGGAAAGTATAATATTTTTATTTTCACACCAAAGGTGGCCACAAATCATAGAGAAATGAAAGTTAGCAATCATGGTTACTGTGAAGCTGCACAGTCATTTGGCACACTGCTCAAGCTCAGACAAAGAGATCCATGGCTTGGCTCATGTATGATTGCACCTGTCAAAAATGGTACATTCAGCTGTCAAACATGCTCGGGATGAAGTCCTCAGTAACTCTAAAGCCAGTCTCATGATTTTTGGCTTATTGTCAACTAACCTGACTTGTTACACAAACAGTTCAGCCAGAAATCAGGAACCTAGACAACATTTTCCTCTACATATCCACCCATATAATTCTAGCATGTAGATGTTGACTCAGCAGCTGTAAACCTGAGTTTTAAGATTAGGTTATAGCATAAGGCAAATGCTTTTGAAAAGTCGTGCATACATGCCAGTTCTATCAAATATTAGTACCAAAGAATTTGGAACTGATACAGTGCATTTTACATTTTGTGTGCTGGATATGGTCTTCAGCACATCATCATCATCAACCTTTATTGGCATTGACAGATAATAAATAGTAATAAATAAATAATAATAAAACAGGATAAAAAGCAAAAAAACTATGCAAATAAGGGAATAGTTAAACATTCAGATAAGAGCGGGCGTGCTGGGCTAGCACCAAGAATTTTGCCAGGTTGTCAGACCTGTGGGGATTTCAATCACACAGCGAAACGCAAATTTTCACCTTGTCAGCGGCACCTTGTCAGAGGCAAATCAACAGTTTTGGAGATGAGGGTCAATGAGGGAACTTCTAAGTGAGAGATAGAATTCGCAAGGTAATAGGATGTGTTCGACTGACTCTATTGACCCCTGGAGGCAAGGGCATAATCTTTTGTTGTAAGGGATTCGTAAGAATCTGCCTTGCAATAGTGAGGATGGTAAAATATCCAGGAGAGCTTGGATAAAGGTGTGTCTTAACTGAGGCAAAGTCAGGCAGGAAAAGTATGTGGAGAGGGCTCTATTGGGTGGTGAAAAAGTTGAGCCAATATGTTGGGTGACTCTCTGATATGAAGATGTTAGGTGTTGGAATTCTGTATCAGTTATCCTTTGGGACAGTAGTCTGGCGATAGAGTTTTCTTCCATATAAGCCAGAAAGTACAGTGAAAAGCCCAGTGACTGGATTGCGAAAAGCCCAGGCCGTTTCCGCACGGGCAAAATATGACGTCGTCGCAACGGAAAAAGAAGCGTCAGAGCGAGAGCGTTCGCACGCGCAGCGGCGGAGGTGCGCAGTCGCGCCGTCGCGAAAACGCTAAACCGGCGCGAAGACGGTGTATTCAGAAAACGCTTAAAACCACTCTTTTTCCCCATGTGACGCATCGACGCCGCACTCGTGCGAACAGCCGCCACGGAGCTGTCGTCACAAATGGCGTCGGGCCTGCACGGCTTCGCAAGTGCGCAGGCGCAACATCGCGAGACGCCGCTTCCGCAGCGCTTCCGTGCGAACCGTCACATTTCTGCGGGGCTGCGGACGCCCGCAGCTCCGCCTGTCTGTGTGAACGCTTTTTTTGGGATGCGTCGCAATTTGCGACGTCATCGCGTCGCTGCTTTTGGCCGTGCGGAAACGGCCCCAGTGACTGGATTTTGCCAATGATATGGAAACTCCACTTAGAGAAATATGGATCTGAGAGCATCAGATGGACTAGGGTGCCTGTTGTGCTATGCAACTAATTGCACTTCTAGAGAAGAGAAATTAAACTGTATTATACTGTTCTGATTGTCCCTTTATCAAGCCAGTTGCATTTGAATGACTTCTAAAAAGCTTTGCTTTGTGAGGTAGAGTGTAGAGATAGCTGATACTATCTGCTCTCACTAGCAAACATTGGTTATCTTTGCCCTGGGATTTTCAGATGGCATTAAAAAAACTTTCAAAGGGACAAACAAACCTTATGCTTCTTGACAAAATCTTCTGCAAACATTCTGAAATCTGGGGCATACACTCTTCAACTTTACTGAATATATTTTCATTCCTGAAACTGAGAAATTGTCAGCAGAAGCTAAAGGAGTATAACACCACTGACACCTTCATTATTTTCACTGTAAAATAATTACCATTCTAAGAAAATTTCTTTAGACACCTTTTCTATTTATGTGACTTGCCAGTTCCACACACTTGCTGGTGTTGCTTTTTACCACAAGTTCAGCAATAATGAATATTAAATGCTACACGACAGCTTTCTTCTAAGACCTGATTAAAACTACATTGGTGGCATGAAAGCTATTATCTGTAACTAGGACTGTGCACCATTTTTTCAAGTATTTTTGGGATGTAGGTTTTATGAACCTGAACATTTTCAATGAAGCCAAAAAAAAGTCTAATAACCATACCAGTAAGTGGAGTTTGCTTTTTTCCAAAATCTGAAAAATATTTAGTTCCATTAAAGTCTATAACGAATATTTTCAAGACTGGGGGGGGGGGGGGGTTAAGGTAAAGGCATCAAATTTGCAGCAGAACTGCAAGTGACTCTCCTTAGAAGATCCCCCAGGTTTGGTGATGCTTGGGTCAGGAGATCCAATTTTGTGGGAACCCCCATTTTCTACTGGAATTTTCCATTGTTTCCAAGGGAAGATAGGGGCGCCCTCTTTGGGTGCCCATTAAAAATGGATCCCCTGAACCAAAGTTCATGAAACTTAACAGTTCTTATAAAGAGAGTGACCTATAGCTATGCTGTAAATCTGGTGCCGCTATCTTGAAAAATAACCCCCAGAGCCCCCACCAAAATTACCCATAGACTTTAAAGGACCAATGTAAAAACAAGCATCCATGGGGGGAAAAATCCCACTACTGACTTCAAGAATGGGAGAGTAACGGTTTTTCTCACATTATATTTCTATCTGCATAGAGTTGCAGGTCATGATTCTGTAAGGAGGTCAGTATATCAGATTCATAAATAGTTGTGTCAGAGGCCCCTTCCGCACACACAAAATAATGCATTTTTAAACCACTTTCACAACCGTTTGCAAGTGAATTTTGCCATTTCGCACAGCTTCAAAGAGCACTGTAAGCAATTTGAAAGTGCATTATTCTGCATGTGCGGAATGAGCCAGACTTTCTATCATCATCATTATTGGCCAAAGGAGCAGTACTTCAACAAGAACTGCAATGTCTGAAATAAGCAAATGAATTAGTAATAATGAAACTGTTCTTTTACAGCATCTGGCCAACACTCTCTCTCTCTCTCTCTCTTGGTAATATGCTTTAAACATGGCAATAGTAGTCTACTCCCGCAATTCTATTCAAAGATATTCCACAGAATTCTATCTGGTATCTGGTCCTTCAGATCAGCATGTATATGAGAGATATCTCTTTGTATTGTCGAAGGCTTTCACGGCCGGAATCACTTGGGTGCTGTGTGGTTTCCGGGCTGTATGGCCGTGTTCTAGAAGCATTCTCTCCTGACGTTTCGCCTGCATCTGTGGCTGGCATAGATGCCAGCCACAGATGCAGGCGAAACGTTAGGAGAGAATGCTGCTAGAACACTGCCATACAGCCCGGAAACCACACAGTACCCAAGTGATTCTCTTGTTTACTTAATATTTATTATCATGGTCATCAACTAACTTAGTTCTTGTTTACTTGAAAGCAAGAGGACTGCATCATTTTTCAAATTTTTATAATGTGGTAAAAGGACCACATTGCAAAATGTAGACAGAAACTTCTACCAAATAACAAAATCAGTTTCCAACTCTTCATTGGGTGCAGAAATGACAAAAATACAATGATGCTGGCTTTCTTTCATGGTCTAGCCATTATTCTGCACTGTGAGAAGGAGGAAACGTGGCCAAATATGACTTCCTTCCCATGCCTTTTTTCTCAGAACTTTCATCTTTTTTCCTCTTAGCTACTTTCATCTTTTTTCTCCTAGCTACTTTCTTCCCCGATCTTTTTTCCTCCTAGCTACTTTTTGTCATCTTTTTTCCTCCTAGCTACTTTTACCCAATAACAAATTTATAGATTTTTTATAGGAACTAACAAATAACAAAGATAGAGGGGGCATGGCTTTAAATATGGCTAGAAAAAGCTTTAAAGGCAAAGGTGCCGAAGCAAAGTCAGGTTTTTAATGAAGATTTTTTGCAAGAACCAGTAAAATATACTTATTGTATTTAATCAGATGAAAAAGTGTATTTTCCCCAGATATGTTATCAAATAAAGATTATAGCCATATTCAGTAATATTTTTGCTAGTTTAATATTTGGGGGAGAGGGTCAACACACATTCATGGTTGTCTTCAAGTTAGTGTAGTACAACAACAACAACAACAAAAGCTTAAGAAAGGGGACAAATAAACATAATTATTCTCTATTTTCACAGACACTAAAGCACTTTAGCTTAGTCTTGTTCTTTTATCAAATAGTTGCTTGTTCTCCTTCAGCAACTACCGTACATTCTTTAGAAAGATGTTTCTTCAACTCCTTTCTTTGGGGTTCTAAATTATTCTTTTTTAAGGTCTCTCTCCTAACTACTTGGTCTCTGGCCTCTTGTTTATATAATTAAATCCCCCCACCCCTGCAGATCTTGACCAACTAATAAGGGCAGTCCTTTGTTTCAGTTCTTTAAAAAGATTTTGTGTTTTGTGCCTACAGATCCACTAGCCTCTGTTTTGCTTTCTATTTCCAAGCTTGATATTATGAAGTTTTTGGCTGAAACTGGTCAAAACCATGTTTTCCAAAGTCAGCCATTTTACTCATGAAACATAAGTCCGAGTTGGTTAATGGAAGGTAGTTTTTTATTAACAGTTGTGCTAGGCTGCAATTCTACAAACAATGTATTGCCAAGGACTTTCACAACCAGAAACAACTGAATGTTTCTGTGCTGTGTATCTGGTAGTTTTGGCTCCTATAGTTTGTTAGCCAGCTTTCACAGGTTGTGAACTTATTTTTAAGGAATCTCCACCAGCTGCTAAGAGTGTAACAGCACACAACTATTTTAAGTAGCAATGGGGAAAATAACTCGGCTTGGCAATGCGAGAGGCAGGCTGGGTAGGGATCTTTTAAGACTACGTAAACCAGAAACGACTTGAAATGTATCTGCAGAGAATTCACAAAAGACCAAATTGCAGTTTTAAATATTTTTATATAAATTTTGTTTGCAAGCAGTCATACAGTAAGAAATAAAGGCACATACACACAGTTCCTAAGTATATAGATAGGGAGGAAAAGATAGGTGGGATGATAGAGTAGGAGTTTTGGGGAAGCAGTGGACTTATACGTTACCTAAATCTGCAGAGAAGTTTTGGAAGAAGGCAGGGATTCATATGCCAGCAGCAGCTGGAGTCAGCAGCAGCTGAAGCCAGCCTGGAGGGCTTTAGCCAGCATTGAGAGCCAGCATTGAGAACTTGAACCAGCAGCAGGAGCTGGCTAGCTAGCCAGCTAGCGCTAGAGTAAAGAACCAGCATTAAGAACATGAAACTTTGGGTGAACTGTATTTTTATTCCCCTGTGAGCAGTTTGGGGTGGGACAGGTAAGTTTAAGTTTCATTTTCCTAAATTCTCTGGAATTTCCCATGCTAGGCTTGCTGGGCTAAGCTAATTAGCAGCTCTATCTATTATTCTAAACCCCGGGACAATGGGGCCAATTGCTTTGTTAGGCTAAATTGGGAATTGCTGCAAGGCTTCATGAAGATTAACTCTGTAGAGACACTGCCCAGGTTATTCAGATTTGGCTGAGACATTTGATTAGGACAGGGTGAGTGGTTTAGGAGAGTCATAACAATGGGTGGAGGAAATGCAAAGAAGCAACCATCTGTTGCTGACATGGTTTCTAGAAGAGATAGTGAAATGCAGCATCTGATACCAAGGTGGCTTTCCATATTCTTTTGTCTTACAGCATTTTAGCAAGGTGTGGTAATCAAGCATGCCCTTAAACAAAATGAGACCTCCAGGTTATGCTGGAGTAACTCATCCCCTTGATTAGATTTTGTGAAGTAAACCTTTGACCTTTGGCTTGCTGCCAAGTGGACATGCTGCTACCTACACAGAGAAGTGTATGACAACTGGCTTCTGCCAATATGATTTTTGAAGAAAATATTATTGCAATAATATGTGGGGGGTGATCAGGGCCGTAACATGTTTTACCCACATCAGTGCCATGGCATGCTTCTGGAATTGCCAGCGATAGATGCAGGCGAAACATTAGAAGCAAAAACAGACCATGGCTTCGCAGCCTAGAAAACCCACAACACACAATCCTAAAAACACTTGACAGGGGATTAACCCTATTGAATAAAATGAAGCATAGTCCTGTTTTGGGTTATGTCTACAATATTTATATATTTTCTTCACCATGTACTCTTTTTCGTAAATGAAATGAAGAGGAAGGAATACAGAGAGCTACAAAGAATGTGGTTAAAATGAAGCATTGCCATCTCGTAAAAATGAATGAAATTCTAAAGTATTAGAAAAAATAGACATTTAACTGCTGAAATATATATAGTAATCCCCCCACCACCCCCGCACTCCATCTTTGAACAGTAGGTATTTTACTCTTTTGGAAAAAAAATTATATGTAACACTACGGCAAAAATATTTTTTTCAAACTATTGATCCCAATTCAAAGTGAAATTTTATTGTTCTTGATTTTTTTCACATTTTCTTTTGAGCATAGTTAAGGGCAGAGAAACAGATCAGCAAGAAATATGAAAAATTTAGTGTTGCTAATAAATCTAGGCATTTAACTTAATAGTGTTACGGCAATCTAGTCTAAATAATGATATGGAAGATATTCAGTGATGATATAATAATGCTGAATGCCTGGATTGTGTAATGTCATAGTTAAAATTATCATGTGATGGACTATTTATGCCATACCAATAATTTAATTTTCTGGCACAAGATTGAGCGTTGCCAATCTCCAAGTGAAGGCTGAAGATCTTCCAAAATTATAATAGATCTATAGAATACAGATCAGTTCCCCTGAAGAAAATGGCTGCTTTGGGGAGTGGACTCTATGGAATTATACCTTATTAAGAGCCCTCCCTTCCCAAAGCCCACCATTCTCTCATTCAACGCCCCCACCCCCCAAAAAAATTTTCCCGGAATCTTCCAACCCAGAATTGGCAACCTTATACATGTTTGTGAACAAATGTTAATGTTGGCATGTGAAAAAGAGAAATTGATGTGTTTTCATCATCCTCATTGTCGTCGCCGCCGCCGCCGCCGCCGTCCTCCTCCTCCTCATCATTTCCTTTTGGCAAATATTAAAAGTTAAAGGAAAGGTTTTTTCCAAAGCATTCCAGACCAAGCATTCCACTAAAAATTATAAAAATTGACTCATTGGCATGAAGTGACTCAGTTAAAATAGATCAACAGTAAATTATCACAGCATAGATTTACAGCTAAAGATTCTATTTTGAAAAGCTACAGGAGGTAACTAGACAAAGTGCTTGCCTGCAATACAGGGCATTCCTTGCCATAAATAAAACAACAGAGTGACAATAACTCAGAGAAATATTTAGAACACATCACTTGTTTAGCACTGTTCCACTGTACTCCCTGTCCCTTGATATTTTCTTTCCCCTTCCCTTTGATTTTACTTTCTTTATTCATACGCTGCATAAATAACCCACTTAATTTATCTGATTTCATAGAGAATGTGAGGACAAATTATGATAACAATACAAACGTCACTCAAAACCACATTAAAGCTAACACAATTTATTCTAGCATAATGTTGCCACTGAACTCCAGTTTTGTTAGCTGCTATGGATTAATAGGACCCAGCCCAGACAGGTCTGCAGAACTTTTCCGATATGAGAGAAATGGAAAGGGGAAAATATCCATTCACTGTATGTAAACTTTAGCACCCTGGTCACATGAATGGAGATTACTTTTAAAAGACTCTTCAGCTGCAAAGATGCCCTGGCTACTTAGAGAGGCATCTGCACTCTGTTATGTTGCATCATAGAAGGATTTGGACACCATCTCTACATCTTACAGCAAACACCAATTCTCTTGACAGCACACAAAAAGAAGCTAAGACATATGATTAATGATGGTAGTTCTCTTCCAATTTTAGGCACATTCCCCAAGTAGAAAGAGGTGAAAGCTGCATCCTCCATCACCAAGTTTAATGACGGGCCGGAAGCTACTTCTTCATCCACCAATGACCACTTCCTCCCTTGAGATTATGTGTCAGGAACATTGTTACATGTTACAGTCCTGGAAAAATGAATTTAGGTACAATATGTAAGGGGCTAGTACCATGTTATGTACAAATGTAGATATTAGTTATGACTCTCCTTTGTAAACAAAATAAGGCACAGAGATTGAGAACATATTTAAAACTCATTTGGAGTAGGGAACTCACAGAGAGTAAAAGAGTGAAGTGCCCAACTAGCTCTCAATTGCCTTGCCCCCACTCCATTCCTTTTTTAAAACAGAAAAAAAACCTAGGCCGTTTCCGCACAGCCACACTGGGGGTTGGGTCGGCATACATGACGCCAACCCAACCCCCCGGGGCCATTCGCACAAATGATCCCGGTTGCGGTGGGGAAGCCGTCCCCCAAACGCCTTACCGTGTCCTCCAGCCTCTGGCACGTCGCACAGGCCAGGGGACACGCCCCCCTGCCCTGCGCAACAGCTCAGAGGTTGGAAGCCGCTGTTTCCCAAAAACCTCGCTCGGGGAGCAAGGTTGGGAAACAGCGGCTCGCACCGCTGGCGGGGAGCGAGGGCGGTGTGGCTGTGATGCAGCTGCGCCCCCATGCTTACAGCTCCCTAGGGACGGCATTTTTGCCATCCCTAGGGCGCTGTTATTGGCCCGTGCGGAAAGGGTCCTAGATTCTAAACCACAGGTGTCAAACTCGCGGCCCTCCAGATGTTATGGACTACAGTTCCTATCATCCCCTGCCAGGGGATGATGGGAACTGTAGTCCATAACATCTGGAGCACCACGAGTTTGACACCTGTGTTCTAAACTGTCATGAATATCTTGATCCTAAATGTCTCATTGTAATAAAAATGTTTATTCAGTACATTTCCCTATTTTATCATTTTAAAATAAACATTTACTTTTGTCTGAAATACACATTTTCCCCTAGTGGTTGTTGAGTCACAACCAGAAAAAAAGCAAGATCATCCAAACATAATTAATTGATTACATATACAGTAGAGATGGACTGTAGTTCTATGCCTGCAATTAATCATGTTAAAACACAAGAGGTCAAATAGGCTACAGATAAAATTACTTAATGAGATAGCATGCTGGTATGAAACTTTGGAGGAGGGTAATACCTATTTGGACCATCAGTGTAGCATTGTGATTTGCAATGCTGCATTGGGAATGAACCCCCCTTATACAACCCTTACAAATGGTTAGCTCAAATCTTAAGATCAGGTTAAAATAAATTGTGAGGTCATATTGCTCACTTCAGAACAGTCCTACAGATTTGCTTCTTGTGCCTAAACTCACAGTAACTAACCATATGCAGGTGTCTAGTTAATGAAACACTTGACAAGATGGCATTGCATAACTCTCTACCCCACATTCTATAATGTGGACTGGGACCAAAAAAACCCCTCTTGATGTGCTGCTGCTTTCCTTATTAATAGTGACAGTTAGAGTACAGGTGTCAAACTCACGGCCCTCCAGATGTTATGAACTACAGTTCCCATCATGTGCTGGCAAGGAATGATGGGAACTGTAATAACATCTGGAGGGCCGCGAGTTTGACATCTATGAGTTAGAGGGAAAGGAATTATATTTGTGGGGAGGCAAAAACCTAGAGATTTCCATTGACTTGTAGGTATGTTTTTTAAAAAAACAATGTGCCCGTAAAAGGCATGATCTCACTACTACATGGGCGTGGTCTATTCAGGTGGTCCTATATTAGGATTACAATTTACCTGATTGCAGTGGCAGTTCTTCCGCCGATTCTTCCATTTGCCCTGCACTCAGTCAATAAGCATTACTGGGGTGGGAAAGTGGGGGAGGAGTAGTGGCATTACTTTTACAATAGAATTTTGAGGGATTCCTAGAGGGTTAACAGCAATTGACTCTTCTCACTAGGCCCTGCCCCACAAGCTTCTGAGGGTTGAGTATAGCACCCTGGCAACTCTGGATCTATCTGTCTAAATACCTCGCCCTGTTTTCTTCAAAGTTAGTGGTGGAAGTTAGATATTCTTCTCCCTCCATTTGTAATTAACTTGATCTTTCCAAGCTTTCTTTCATAAAATTAGGGGTTTTAAAGGTTTTCTAAGAGAATGCTAAAACACCAAGTCAAGGGGAACCCCAGTACAATTACAATCACCACCCTTTCACCATCACCATTCTTCCTCCAACTACTATGCTTGTTAAGAGAGAAATTGGTAATGGGGAGGGCTGGAAATTATACACATCCCATCCTTTTTAAGATTTCCAGCAGCAATACTGCAGTCCAAGCATGTTTGAATGAGTGTATTGCCATCAAAATCCCTGGGAACTATAGGTTTCAGAAGATTACTCAGAGTTCCTGGCATCAATGGGTGCTACAAGACCTCTACAATACTAACCTAGATACTTTACAAGGATACATTTGGGTGGACCAGTTGGAAACTAGACCCTAGGTGAGAATCTGGATTAAATTGGTGTGAAGCTCAAATAAGATAATGTTTTTGTTTGCATCCCCAACTCTTGAGTTACAAAGTCTGTAGCCCATCTCTACTACAGCCCATGCCAGTGTAGGGAACCCTTGTTCAAGGGGGGACTATTCCTGTAGCCAAAATAAATGAAAAACCTTGATGGATGACTGAGGAAACTATTATAATTGCTTAAAAATGCAAGAAGGAAAAGTAAAAGATAACAAATAGAATCAACATTCCAGCAACTCACACAAAGTGATACCAGTGTAAAGAAATAAAACAGAACAACAAAAAAGGAAGAACAAGAGTTCTGTTCCACAACATCCGAAAAATTAAAGGGAAATTTAAATCATGCTGTCATGCTTGAAGATCAACATGGAAATAAATTAACTGAACAGAGCAAAATAAAGAAAAGGTGGGAACAATACACTGAAGAACTATACAGAAATGATAAAAAGATAACAGAGTCCTTCCAAGCAGAATCTTTTGAAGAATAACCTCTAATTTTAGAAAGTGAAGTGAAAGCTGCATTCAAAGCAGTTGGGAGAAACAAATCAACAGGAGGAGATGGGATATCAATAGAGCTATTTCAGGCTGTGGAAACAGAGTCCATCAAAACAAGAATGTGCAACAGATATGGAAAACAGGACAAAGGCCCACAGACTGAAATGCTCAATGAACATTATAATTTTAAAAAAGAGAGAGACAACAACAACTGCACAACTATTGGAAACCTTGCATTAATTTCTCACATGAGTAAAATGATGCTCAAAATCTTACAACAAAGGCTGCTTTCTGATATGGAATTAAAAATGCCAGATTTTCAACCTGGATTCAGAAAAGGAAGAGTCACTAAAAATCATATTGCAGATTTACATTGGTTACTGGTGCGCATGTGACCATTTCAGCAAGAAAATCAGCTTATGTTTCACAGATTACACCCAACCTTTCGACTGTGTGGATCATAAAAAGTTAAATTGTTCCCACTACTCTTACATGGTTTTCAATATGCACATAGCCTCAAATACAGTGCAGCCAAAACTGATGTCAGCAGTTTCCATATATGAAATCACATCATTCAATATTTCCTAAAGTAGTTAAAGTTTAATCACTCCAAAATGTTTGTCTTATAAAAATGACCCCAAAAGAAAGCAGCAAATGATACATTTCTATCAGGTGGACAAATAATCTCTCCATCGTCCCATATATATATACAGAAGTACTTTTACACACATAGGCTCATGTTCATACCTTAGGAAACTGCAAATAATCCCTACTGGTAATAGTTCTCCGTGCACTTATTTATGCAAATATTATGTCCTTTCTACTTGGTAGTGGTTCTTAAGTGGAGGACTGTCACTAGTGATTTTAAGGATTAACCTTGGGGCTTTATACATGAAAAGTTTTTTATTTTATTTGTTTCATTTAGGCCCCACATTCCTCCACAATGGGGACCCAAAGCAGCTTTCATCATTCTCCTTTCCTCCATTATCTCCTCACAAAACAACTCCTCCATCCATTATGCTTAGATGCATGTGGCCTGTTACTCTATTGAAGTCATACTTTTGGGCTACATGCCTTGTCATTTTCTGTATATAATTGTTGTGACTGAAGAAGACCAAGGTTCAAAGTATTGAACTCACCTGTGTTAATACTACCACCACTAACTGATGTTTCCACTAACTGATGTTTGTATGTGGCCTGTCTCCTGAAGTGGAATCCAGTGGAACATCTGGCAATTGGAATCCTTCCAACTTGTGCTACTTTTTGGATTTTCACTGAAAGAATATCATTTATACAGAGTTGGAGTTCTAAGTGTATATTTTGGGATCCCCTTTCTGTTTGTAATGTGTTATCCATGTTTTGTATTTTTCTTTATTGTTGGTATTTTGGTTTTTTGATACAGACTTTTAAATTATTTCTATCCAGGGTATAGTTTTAACGCTCTTCTTTGAGCCAGACAGAGGTGTGTTTTTTAGAATATCTATACTGTTTCTGGCTCATCTTGTATACTGAGTGTGTGATTGTCACTCAGCAAGCTGTCATGACAGAGTAGAGATCTGAATCCAGGTATTCCAGATCCAATGCCTTTTCCACACCACCACCCACCACCATCAGAACCTGTTGTTAACATTTTTGAATCCCACCACTGACTGCAGCCCAAACCAAAGTTTGGAGGAGGGCGAAGAGAAGGGAAATCAATTGGGAAATCAATTTGCTGCAATACAGCAAGTCTGGAAGGCAGCAAAGATCAGAAGGACCCAACTTTTAGCCAATCAGCTTCTGATTGAACCCCTATAAATATTTGCTGGGTAAACAGCAAAATTTCTCCAGCAGGAGATAGGTGGATAGGCAGCACACTTCCATCCCCAATCAGCTGAAATTCAGTTTATGATCACTGCAAGTAGCCTGTTCCTGAAAATATAAACAAGTTGTGAACAAGTTGTTGAATAAACACTGACTGTGAGGAGGAAGTAAGCTGAACTGGACTGTGTTTGAGCATTCCTATTTAGAGTCTTATACTCAGGCCTTTTCCACATAAGTCATTTGCAATGCATCTTGCTGCCAAATGCTACATTTCTTTTAATTCCATACATTTTTTCACCTCTGTTTGGTTCCAGAAACCTTTCTCCGCATTTTTCTTTCATTTTCCCAAGCACTTTAACTGTGATTTTTTTTCCATTTCCAAGTCAGTTTAATTTAAGCATGCAATCATGTTGAAACAATCTTTTTTTTTGCATAGCAGTGTAACCAATATCTTAAAGAATATGCAGGTGAAATCATAATTGGCCATATTTTGCAACCTTAAATAATAATTAATTCAATAATTAATAGTTTTTAAACTATTTGTAATATTGATGTTTTTTCTGCTTTTTTCATTTTAAGTCTCTTTGAACTGAGAAATGTGGGCTAAAGTGAATGAATAAATGAATATATGTATGTATGAATTAATTAATAAGACATCATCTTCTTGTAATCATCTTGCACCAACATATATTATATTACTTTGCAGGGAGTGGTGGGATCCAAAATTTTTAATAACAGGTTCCGATGGTGGTGGGATTCAAACAGTGGCGCCACTGCACACACACACCTCCAGTCCCTATTGGGCAGGGAGGTTGCTTTAGTAACTCCTTCTCGGCACTCAGAAAAAATTAGTAACCACTTCTAGAGAAGTGATGAGAACTGGTTCCCACCTCTGTTTGCAGGTCTATGCTCCCAAGCAGAAATATAAGAATTGCTCAAACATACAAACTCAATGAACATGTGGAGACGTTCATATGCATACAAAAATGGTTTCAATTTCTCATAAAACAAAATCCAAACTCACTTTTGTTGTCTCCGCCCAACAAGTTCACTCATGTTATAAAGACAGTTGTCTCGTTTGCTCTCTTCCTCTGCATAAAGGCTTTATTGTGATGAAATGAAAGCAGATCCAACCACTTTAGATTAACTGTAACTACATGGGTATAACTAACTACATGGGACATTTGAATTACGTAAGCTGAACTCTTAGAGCTTTTAGAGAAAATAACTGTTCCCATCAAAGTTCACAGCAGAGCAAGGATCTCAACTTGAATCTCCCAGATCTTTACCCAGCACTCTAAGTACAACACCATAGAATAAATACATACTTTATGCCTAATAAGGGTTTTGGATTTGGATTTGGAAATAAATACATAAAAATAAAAATCTATCGGGGATTTACAAAAAGATCATTACATAGAATTTAATATACTCACATTATTCTAAACATTAAACTTAAGTAGACTTGTTATACTGTATCTGAGACAATATAATGATCCCTGATATTTTCTAGCTCAGAAGTGGGGACTGCATGGCCTATCTGACCTTCTAGTCCTTCTACCCTCACAGGTATTAGCATGGAGCTACTTTAGCCAGAACAGAGGCATTTACTGGTTTGCTTATGGTCTGTGTGATTTGCATGCTCTATAAAAATACAACAGAACTAACAGCAAAGACAGAAGCAAAACTTTATGGAAGTTCTTGACCACATGGTTTCTTCCCCAAAAATCTAAAGTCAAGTTAATCTTTCTTTTTTAAAAAAAAAAACCTTTGATTTAACCATGAGTGATATAAGCTCACATATGTCTACTTACTGTTAGCATTCTCTATAGAGTTATTTGGCTAAGCTTGTCTAACAAAACCCCCAAATAACTCCAAGGAGCTGATGAAGACATAGCTCTTCATGTCCACCCCCTGCTGTTAGTTACATACGCTAAAACTTTAGCCATTTTTTCCATGACCATGGAATGTGTATCTTGGGAAAGCAAATACCAGGAGGGAGTTTGCCAAAGAATGGTTCTCGAACACATTCATTCCTTCATGTACTGATTTACAAGCTACTGATTTACAAGCTGTGAATGAATAGTAGCCTTCAACAACAGGAAGCTCTGCCATTGAGAAACCTGATATCTTTACATGGAGCCTAGAGAGGAGCCTTAGAGCCTACAGGAAAATTCACTCCAGGAATCCTAGTAATCAGAGCTGTTAACCAGAAGGAAATGTCTTCAGTGCACTTACATGGCTCTTAATCAGCTACTGACAGAACGCCTTTGATCAATGGGTTTTCAAAATGAGGTTAACTGCAGTTTACAATATGTCTACATAGATTTCACAGTCAATCCCAAATGTGCATATTAAGACAAGTCATCCAGACATGGATCTTTCCACTAGCCACCATCTGAGGTCCTTGATATCTCAGAAATATGGCCAAGAGTCTACAGTTCATGTACATTCCCAATAGTTATAATGTTATTGCTCTTGGTAATGGATTCCAGTCATAGAAGTTGGTAACACTCTCTGCTATAATAGTCAAAATAAGGACTTTTAACAAGTTGACCTTGTATTTAGAAATATTGCCTGTAACAACTAGTTGATAGAGAATTGATATGTGATTCTTACAGATTATTTACCAAATATATACACTGTATCTACATCAATTTTGTGATGGATAGATTCATATTGACCTAGAATAGGAAGTATAGGAAATACATGTTTAATGTATTGGATTTTATGGCATTGATTAAAAAATATATCAATAAGCGAAGGTCCCCTTTGCACTGCAGGTCTGAGTCTTTGTCAACAATATAGGCCCATAAATAAACATATGGAAAGAAATATGATGGGAGCACAATTATGTTTATAGGCAAAGAAAAGCACATTCTTGTAGAAAGATGATAATATAAATAATTATGGAATAAGGCAGGAAAAATATCTCTAACTGTATGCCTTTTTAAAATCTGAAAGAGGGAGGAAGAAGCACGACAAGAAGCAGTATACAGTTTAAAAGGCGAAAAGAATAAGAAATTAAGAACAAGGAACTGCTGATCTGCTGTTTGTAGCTTGATGTGTATGTCTTCATCTACCTTCCAACTGAATGTAATAATGCACCTGACAAAGTGGGCTCTGGGCCATGAAAATCTATTCTAATATATAATTTGCTAAGGTTTAGAATGTCCAGTGATGAACCCCCAGCCTATAGGGACAGAGGACTCACAAAGTGAATCCTGCATGCCCATTGGTTGGAAATGTGTGCCCTCCAGCTTTGCAAACTTATGGATTTATGCTTATGCATTTGGAAAGAACTCTCCGCATCTTCACAGGCAACCTGCTGCTACCTTTGCAAAGATGACAGCAGTGCACCTGTGAAGATGGGGAGAGTTTTTCCCATCTCCTTAGGCACCCTCCCCCTCATTTGCAAAGCTGGATCCTGGCTTTGCCAAGAAGGGGGAGCCACAGGGCCAAGAAGGGAGGAAAGGCAGGAGGAGTTGCTCCCCTAAGAGGGCACTGTTTCCACCAACAGCTTTTTAGAGCCTGTTGTATTTGTTCATACAATGGACTTTACTGTGGCTTTACTGCCACAATAACAAAGCAAGCCTTCAAAACTCTGAAGAGTGTAAATCTGCTTAAGATTGCACTGTATGTGTGTCAGTTGTTAAGGTAAGACTGTTTGTTCTCTTGGCAATCTAACACAGTTATCCCCCTGGAATTTAACTCAGAGCTGATTTCATCCCTAGTGTTTCTACTTGAAAAGCCTAGTATCAAATTCACTTATTCCTTGTGTGAACCAAACCTATGATACTTTATTTTTACATTTGCTGTTTCTTTGCAGTCAATCTTCCTCCATAAAATGTAGACATTTTGTAACAGTGTTTGTAATTAATCATTACACGCATGCACACACAGAGAGACACATATACATGACATATAAAGACATATTATATATGTAAAGATGTACATCGTTTATACAAATGCTGCATACACTGCACAGATCACTTATAACATGCCTACAAAGAACACATTTTCTTCAAAGCCAATAATGGAAAGGAGAAAAGCAAAACCACCAATAAATATGAAAAAAAAATGCAGAACATTCACTCAAAATGCTGAAACAACTCTTGAGATGCCAGATTGGACTCTATTTTCTTAACAACCAAAGAAATACATCTCAATTAGTCAGGCATGCTGGTCTTAGCTCACCTGGTTGTAACTTTGTTCAGCAGGGGATCAAGACGTGTAGGTGATCTAACATAGTGTCTGCACTGAACTGTGTAGCACATATGGCATTTGCATTCCAAAAAGGTAACATAAAAGATAACCTACTGTTCTGTGACTTCCTCAATTGAATACCTATTCGGCACAGGATAGATTAACAAGGCAGCAACAGTTTAAATGCAAAATCTCCCAACATGCTTTAACTTTGAAACTCAAACTAAAATTACTTACAAGGCATATCATTTATCTTTTGAATTAACAGAATGAGACAGAGGCTCAGCAGTAGGACTATGAGTGCAACTGTTTGGGATCACACTGAAAAATTCCATTTCAGTAGGGCAAAATAAATTTTGCAAGATTATTTTACACATGAATTCACAAACCATGCATTCAGACACTTATGTAATGTGTAATTACAATATCTACAGCACTGGGTGAATTTAGTGTTCTGAAAAATAAAACTTTGATTGAAAACATACTTTATCCTTGCTCATTTGTCAATTATGCAATCCACCCAGGAGATTTCCAGCTACTACTTAGAATTTGGCAACCCTGTGAGCATCCCCCAAGCTCTAAATGTTTTCAAAAGTAAACTGCACTCTAGAGATGCTGCAATTTTAGTAATGAATGTGTCTGACACTCAAACTTACATATTTGAAGGAGTTTATCAGGCATGAGCCAGCACAAAGGTGCATGTGCAAAGATGTCACTGTTGCTGATTCAAACCACATAGCAGCCATTGGTATCACTGAGGTCTATTTAGACAAATCCCCCAAAAGTAAGATTTTGTTAAAATCCAACATATATTTATGACAGAAATATGATTTGAGGTTGATTTAATTATCTTTTACAATAATCGCCAGCTGAGTCAAGTAGTTATTCAGCAATGGTTGAGGGTTAGAGTAGTACAATTCAGAAAGACTATATGAGAATACACACGAACAAAAAGCCAATTGTGCTGTATTGCATGGTAAGAAAGGAATACAGTTGTGCAACTTGTTGCACAGCCATGAATGGTTTGACAAATACTTGAACAGATAATCAAAATACCAGAAATGGTAAAGCAGGTATGCACACGCACCTTCCATCCATTGTACCTGACCCTTCCAAATAAAGACACAATAAACCAATATATGGGTTAATCTAGGTTTCATTCTTGATTGAATCAATACAGCATCAATAGAACACCTTGCTTTTAACTACAGGATGCCACTTACAGCTAGGTAAAGGAATTCTAATTTTATATGAATTATTTATATACTTACAGCCCGATCCAAAGGAGGGGTGCAAACGGCCTCTAGGGAGCAGTGTGGCTTTGCGCTGGCACATTTGTCCTTCCTGAGGCACTTACCCCAGCAGAGGAGGCAGATGTGCCAGAAATCGGAAATCTGGGCTGCAGTAGGGCTGTGCAGAATTCCTTCTTGGACTTCAGCATGAGTGGATCGGGCAGGCGGTAATCCCAGGGGCAGAACCAATATTAGTCGGCTCCCTTCTGGGATTGAGGGCCGGGAGTACAGCTCTCAGACTTGTGCCATAATTTTGGTGGCTTACACTCTGTTAGCCCTTTAGAGTATTCCAGTGGTGGGATGATGGTGATTTCAGGCCTTTCCTGAGTTCCCACACTGCCAGAAAGCTGCCTCCAGGTTTGGATGGGGCTGCTGTTATAGTTATGTGATTTCAGAATCAATCTAATCCATATTCCTGCACCAAAGTAGGACCATCCTGTCCAGTCCTTCCCTGAACTGCTGTGATCTGACAAAGCAGCTCAATTCTGCTCAATTTGCCATTCCAAAAATTTACTATACTGTTTTCACACAAGGATCTTCCAGCAATCATGATCTTCCCCATTTATGGCAATGTAAAGAACATATCTGTATGCAGTTTAATGCTATCTTTAAAATGAAGGATCTCCCCAAGAAAAATCCAGTCTGTATTTTTAAAGTCTAGAAAATGTTGTTTAGGCTTACAATGGAAAGTGATGGAAGGAAAATGAAAGAAATGAATAGAACCAAAACTATCTGAATAGAAAATCTCTGTCCCGTCAGCTGACAGAACAGTTGAGACTTGAGCTCATTAGCGAGAAATGATTAATACAGGTGGGAGCACATGGTAGCACAATCCCCAAGGAAAAGGTGAAGCAATTACAAATATAATAAATAAGATTAATTTTCACCAACAGTGGGGAGTTTTGTTTGGTTAGGTTACAACCACAAACCTCTACCCGCAAGTTTGAATGCCCACATTAAATAGTGAAAACAGGGATTTCATCCTATCTGCTAACCACAGTACGGGAGACTTCAAACATTACAAGATTGTTGTCTCTGTGCATGTTTACATATAATTTAAAAACCAAACCATAAATAAACAAAGAGGACAACTGTGCAAGCACCAGGACAAGAAGAACCTTGTGTGTTAACTGTGAGATTGAAAGCAGATGTCCAGTTCAGTAATTAGACACGATTCAAACTGCCTGTAGTGCATAAAAGCCGTTGTTTGGGAATCAATAGGAGGGGCCAATCTAACATAAACATTATTTGTCTTTTTTGCTGCACATGGCAAGAGATTAAAGCCAATGCTAACACATTAATCATGGGAAAAATAGTCTTCAGGGAAGGCACTTACATATATACCTCTGGTATCTTTCAAAAGTGAAATGTTTAGAAATTATGGGTTCTATGCTTATTATTCAGGCATAGTGATGCCTGAACAGCTAAGGTGCAACTCTGTGAACTGCTTATACTGTTTGTAGCAAGCTATGTATGGGTTGAGTAGGGTTGGCATGTTCTTTAGTGTCAGAGTCCCCTTTGTTCTAGCAGTAGTAGACTTGCATGTGATTACAAACATATAGTTGCTTGGAAATCTGCCTTTTTTTAACTTGTTCTATTAATGAGTTATTCTTTTCTTATATTATGAAGTTCACCAGTATTTTTTTATAGACATTCCAAATAGAGATTTTTATTTTGCATGTTTTCTCAATGTTTAAGTTGTATTGCTAGTTAGCTAATAAGAAATCTTTGTGGATTTCAATTGCCAGCCCAAAGACATTTAGGAATATTCTGTACTACTAGCGGGCCCAGCCACGTGTTGCTGTGGCAATTGTCCTTCTCATCACAGTCCGCAACCCACACAGATGTCCATGCAGGACCAATGATCCCCAGCATAGCCTTTTGGGGTGGTCAAATGGAATCCCTCTTTCCCTTTTCAATGCACATTTTTATATGGTGGTGTCTTGTTTTTTAGTATAAGGTAATCCTTCCCATTCCACAATGGAACTGTCCAGAATGCGAATCCTGCTGTCCATGAGGGTGGCTGACACGCACAGTCCTGGCTTGGGTAAGGCAGAGCACTGGGAGCCAAGCTTGGAGAGCTATCCCAGTCAGGCAGCAGAGGCAGAGAGTGAGGTGAGGCATTCAGATCGAGGCCAGCTCCCTGGGTTTTTAAAGGGCCACATGCAAAAGAAGCGGAGTCAGTAGTGTTAGTTCGCCCCCACCCTGTGGATTTTCTTAGAAGAAAAAGGCAAACTCCAGCTCGCTTTTAGTGAAAGAGAGCTGTGGTGAATATGGGTGAGGAAGTGGGTAAGTGGTGGTTGGATGTGAGGGAGGGCAGAGTGAGGTGTGTGAGGGTGAGCTGGATGTGTATTGTGTGGTAGCAGTGGGTAAAGGCACAGAGAGTGAAAGTTACCTGCGTGGTGAGGGGAACCCACCTGAGCATCTCACACGGACAAAGTGTGTATGTGGTTTCACTTCTACTCATATTACCTACCAGTATTACCTATTTACTGTTTTAACTGCTCATCTCTGCCCATCTGCATGAACATTCTAAGCCCTCATACCAACCCCTCAGGCCACAGTCAGGCTGCATGAACATTCTAAGGGTGACAGTTAAACACAGCCTGCTTCATGGCCTGGTGCGCCATGAAAAAGATGTTTTACCTGGCTGAGGTATGGACTTTTGGCGATTTGAAGGTCTGATTACCTGCCCGCAACAGGGAGGGACGTCCTGTGAAAATTTGGGGGTGATTCGTCCAGCAGCTTCTGAGGGAGACCATCAGTGATAAACACACTGTTAGATTTTTATATAGAGAGAAGATGATCTAGTTGACTTGGCAAAGTACAATGAAAGGGGAGTTAAACTGGGTGATCCGTATATTATTTTAATGTGTGAGAACCCATTTTTATAAATTGCTATAAATTCTGTTCAAATTATTGTTATACATTTATGATTTATTTCATTTGTTCACTGCCTTTCTGCTGTCATTTGCACTGTAACAGAATTATTCATTTCTTTGGCCAAATTTGTGGTGTACTTCATCTCAAACACTGTGAAGCAAACTTATACTGCAGACCATTGGTCTGTTGGGCCCAATATAGTCTCTTTTGGCTGCTTAGTGATTCTTTAAAACAAAAGACAAAAGTTTTTACAGTGCTATTACTTAAAACTGTTTGCTCGGGAGATACTAGGAATGAACTTTTCTGCATATAAAACCTGTGCTCTACTACTAATCAATGTCACATGCCCTTATGCTAATACATTAAACAAACTATGCCATAGTTCTGTTACACATAACTGAGACCCAGTGTAGTGAATTGCTTAGGCGTGTCCTATTACTATGGGCAGTTACTCTTATATGGTTTGTTTCTGTATAATAAATGTCTCAGCCATGTTGTGAGTCATTGGCCGTTTCCGCACGGCCACGCTGGGGGGTGCGTCAGCATATACAACGCCAACACACACCCCCGGGACCGTTCATACGAATGGTCCTGGTAGGGGCAGGGAAGACGGCGCAGCGCTGTGCCACCGCCTGATCAATGTACCTTTCCTGCGACCTTCTGGCACGTCGCCCAGGCCAGGGGACACACTGGAGCTCTGGAGTCGCAGGGCAGGGGGGCGTGTCACCAGGCCTGGGCGATGCGCTGGAAGATTGCAGGGAAGGTACGTCGATAGGGAAAGGGGGGATGGCACCTTCCAGCCGCTGTTTCCAGAAAACCTCGCTTGAGGAGCGAGGTTTGGAAACCACGGCTTCGTGCCGCTGGGGGGGAGCGAGGGCGGCGCGCCTGTGATGCAGCTGCGCCCCTCATGCGAACAGGTCCCTGAGTGGCTTCGAGAAAGGATGGGGGAAATTTAATCAATGCTAACTACAGTTGTATACTGGTGTGTGTGTGTGTGTATTTCACTATCAACAAGGGCCATTTTTTCACAGCAAAACTGTACCAATGTTAGTGCGAGGAATATCCCAGTGCAGCCTGGAATTCTTCACGGTCCTTGAAGTTGGACTGGGTCTGCCCTTGCATTGCACCGCCATTTTTCCTTTCCCCTGTAGCTTTCAAAAACTGCCAAATTGGAGGTTCTTTTTAAATGCCCCTGTGTGACTCCACTTGCGTCTGCATGCTTCTGCTGCTGTGAAAACACCACAGCAGCAGAACTGGAGCCATTTTTCCTGCCTTGCCGTTCTGGTCCTCCCCACCAATCAACAGGCGGTGCCCTGCAAACCCCACCCCCCTCTGTCTAAAATCCTTGTGTATTTGAGAGGATCAGCGCCCTGCACACACACACACTTCTGTCTAAAATTCGTGTGCGTTTGAGCAGAGGCGTAGCTAGGAAGAATAGGGCCTGGGGCAGAATTTGAGTTTTGCACACACACACACCCCCTGTAGGCAACCACCATCCCCCCACCATGACCTAACAATAATTTTTTGTGCCAGGTCATTTCAAAGGGGATTGGGGGGCAGGGGGGCAAGGAGAGCTGGGTCTGCCCAGCAGAGCAGGCTGGTTGGATGTGGGTGCGGGCTGGAGAGCTGATACTGCTCAGAGTAGGCCCAGCTGGGCTTTTGGGGTGGGGGAAGAGGGAGGGAGGGCTTCTGCTGGGCCAGGTCGCGCCCCCTCCCCCACGCCCCACTTACCTTTGGTGCTGGTGTGGTCTCAGGCAGCCTGGCAGGGCTGGGCCTCCTTTCCTCCTTGGCCTGGCCCCTCCCCAACAGACTGCTCTTTCAGCCGGCTCTGCTGGAGGTGGGGCAGTCCCCAACAGAATGCTCTGTCAGCAGGGGCAGGGCCAGGTTGAGGGGTAAGGGGGAGGGGGTGGGTGGCAATTTTGCACCCCCACATGACTTAACTGGGGTGCGCTTGGGTCAAATGTCCCCAGATGTCCCCATTATAGCTTCACCACTGCATTTGAGACTATCGGCGCCCTCCACCCCCCATCTAAAATCCAGTTTCTCCCTCTCTGTTTTTTCCACTGCAATGAAAGCCATGTCTCTTATCAACACGGAAGGAGTTTTGGGTTCAGAGTAATTTAAAACTGAACTAGTGAAAGTGAGAGGGGAAATGAGGTGGGGAGAATCAGCCAATTAGAACGTGGAAAATGGAGGTTGTCTGCGCATGCATGAAAGAGATTGTGGAAGAGCTCACAGTGCAAATAGAAAAGTACTTTTTGTGCCAGGTCATTTCATAAAGCAGAGAGCTGGACTAGATGGACTTTGGTCTGATCCAGCTGGCTTGTTCTTATGTTCTTATGTTCTTATTTTCTTACTGGGCTCGTGTGGAAACAGCTTGGGCATAATACACTGGCCTTGATTCGACTCCCAGAAAGAACCAGGGAGCCACAGGGAATCAGAAACAGGGAAAATAGGACCATCACAGGACCCTTCCCCTCTCTCCCTGCTCTTGCATGCCACCTCTTCCCCACTCCCCTTCCCTTGCATGGCACCCCTCCTCTTCTTCCTCTTCCCTCTGCTAGGGTGGGTGGGCTAGGTCCAGATACCAGGCTCTCTCCCTTACCTGCCACCCCTCACTCCCCTCTTCCAGACTGCAGATGCTGGCGACCAGCTGCGGGTACACATGGAGCTACATTTAAAGAAGCATTATTGTTTGCCTAAATTCAGTGTGGATTGGGGGGAGGATGAAAATTGCTGTGGGCATCCAATTGAAGATGAACCTGGTAGCCACAGAACAAATGCCCAGCCATCCAAACTTCAGCAAAGTTGGCTGGTTCTTTTCAGGAGACACAGCAGCTCTGCAGGAAATAAACGCCCTCACCCAGAGCAAGACTTCCCCCCCCCCAGGGGGCCCAATAACATCTCCAGCACAGAGCCAGCTGGGCATAACAGCAAGCCCCATTGAGGTCTATGGTGGTGAAAAAACAATATTTTTCCCCATCATAGAACTTGTTGAAGAGCCTGGCAGATTCTTTGCTCTGAAGTGACTCCATTGCAGCCAATAAGGAATTTCTGGGGGTATCTGTGGGGATGCTGGATCTATCCCGGGGCATTTTGACCATGCAAAAAAGGCTAAGCATCCCTTAAATTCTCTTCCTTTTTGAAGTAGCACAAGAAGTACTGACCAATTCTGATGTACTCTTGAAATTTTTTTGTATTATTCAATAACCTTTTGCCAAAGAAATGGGCTAAAGATGCTTCCATTGATTGTACCTGTAGCCACTTAGGCTTTTTAATGTAGAAAAAAATTACTTGTTTATATATGTTACTGGTCCCTGTAATCGTAAAGGTGCTTATGTTTTCCTTTGTAGTTAAATCTTTTCTCATGCTATTCATACCACTGAGCAGTAGGCTTTAGAATGAAGTCAGTGACCAGTGTTAAGAACGATCCTTAGTCTTATTTTGCTATATGAAGAAATGCATTTTGTTTTTGAAGGTGTGTACTGAGCAAAACCTTCACCTGGAATTTTAAAAGGTTTTTTTTTTGCTTGATTGAGAACAGGCAGGAGGGAGAAGTAAATTAAATTGCTTTCCAACCTCACCGTCAGTCACCCTGTTAAAAATGCTAATAGGTCTCACTAGAGAGAATTACCTCTGGCTGGATAGGTAAATATCTTGCCGGGACAAGCAATTTGGCAAAATTAAGTGCTAGAAAGTCTTCAAAAATAAACTGGATATTTCAGGAAAAGCTTCTTTGCCCTGGCCAGTGGTAAGAGAAAGAAAGATGATAAAACTCCTGGAGGGAGCAGAGGTCTCCTGTTTTGTGCTGAAGCCCAGAGGGAGCAGAGGTCTCCTGTTTTGTGCTGAAGCCCAGAGGTGGGATCCATTGAAGCAGA
The DNA here is from genome assembly GCF_021028975.2 of Sphaerodactylus townsendi. Classification (NCBI taxonomy): domain Eukaryota; kingdom Metazoa; phylum Chordata; class Lepidosauria; order Squamata; family Sphaerodactylidae; genus Sphaerodactylus; species Sphaerodactylus townsendi. The sequence goes on along the minus strand of NC_059428.1, from coordinate 47,408,642 downwards.
TAAAATTCTTACCTGAAGTCTATAAGAGGCAGCCATCACAACATACTGGACTATACACCTGAAAGAGGCTTCAGTATGATGGAAATCCTGTAGAACATCTGTAACTTTCCAAGTTTACAGAGCCAATCTTATATTCAACATTTGCTAGGGCATGTATGGAGAGAGAGAGGAACTACATTTTACCTTTTCATCTCTTGATTAATTGCATCCGTACTGAGAGTACGCTTGGGTAAATTGTGTTTTCACTAAATTATTTTTAACTTTTCTTTGTGCATCTCTTTAGTACATAGACCTTCACCCTCTAGAACACACTATTTTAAAAGAAGTGACAGGAGGAAAGGGAAGGGCAGTCAGTCAGTAGGCAGCTACTCCCCCAGTGGTACACAAGGCAGTAAGCTCTCCCAGCGATAGCCAGATGCTGGATAGAGGGAAACACACAGGCAAGGGCTCAGAACTGGAAAGGAAAGTTGGGAGCCTGGTTCTCCCAGTGGGAAATTCCTACAAAGGCCAGGTGGTGATGGTGGTTGAAGAAAAATGGTGGTGTGAAAATCTTGCAGAACGTGGTAGGCTAGGGCTTGAAGCTCAGACCAGGACTGTTCCATCACATGCAATATCTAGAAAATTGACATTTTCTTCCATGTGGACATAGTAGCATAGCTGCCACTGGGACATCCAGGGACAAATGCCCCAGGTGCCCCCATGGGCTTCACATGGGGGAGTGGAAAAATCTCACCCGACTTCTGGGAATGAGGAGGGGAATGACTGGGTGTGGCTGGGCCTTGGAATGAAGTATGGGTGCCGCCCAAGCCAAGACCTGCCTGGGTGGTGTGCACATGTCGCACTGAGGCCCAGCCATACCCCTCCTCCTTTCCAGAAGTGGCTGGGCCTTGGCCCCCCTGTGGCATCCCCCGCAGTGCACTCACAAGGTCTCCTGGGAAGTGTAATTCCCACCAAATACTTTTTCAGTCGGCTGAACTCAGGTAAGTGGGGAGCAGGGTGCCGTGGGGTGCCGTGGGGAGGGGATCCAGGCATCCTTTTGTCCTGGGCACCATTCCTCCACACACCACTGCATAAACTCAATAAAAGAAAGGAATTTGGCTAGAATGGTTCTTGCTAATGTTATCAGTAAAATTACTATTTATCCCAAAAAGCAAACCCATGACATTGTACATATAGAAATAAACCACTTTTATTCATCTAATAATCAAGTACCATAGCCCAGAGGTGGGATCCAACCAGTTCTCACCACTTCTCTAGAAGTGGTTAATATTTTTTTCTGAGTGCCGAGAAGGAGTTACAAAAGCAACCTCCCTGCCCAATAGGGACTGGAAGTGCGTGTGTGCGGCGGCGCCACTGTTTGAATCCCACCACCATCGGAAACTGTTATTAAAATTTTTGGATCCCACCACTGCCGTAGCCTTACAAGACAATTTTATTGCTGTCTGGCTTTCACAGAATATATTAGTGTAAAGGTTATTGTTGAAGTCATACTATATGGTGACAGTAAGCAATTCAGTGTCTTGGCATTCCAACAGTCAGCAAAATGTTAACAACATTTTGAACAAAAACCTAACTACATTTATTCACAAGTAAATGGGATGAATTTCAGTTAGGTGTGGTTTTTTTCCTGCCTCAGTGTCATGAGCCCAAAACTTTTATTACCCATAAAGTTTTAACATCTCTTTTTCTTCTTATAGGACATTCCCCATAGACACACATTGCAGAGCAGTTCACATTGAATAGTATGTGTATTAGCAAGTGTAAAAATGTATAAAAATGGCATACCTTCTTTATTTATGACTGGTTACTGGGACTTCTTCAGTTTAGGGGCTGTTCCCTTATTGCATCCTTTAGTAAGGTCATGGATCTGCATCATAGTAACCCCTTGCTCACTTGTGTTTTACTCTGGATTTCAGCGGTTGTTATTTATTCAGAAACTTTCCATACCGCCTCTTCAGAAAATCTGGTTAAGGCACACTTTATTAGAATATTGAATATGTTCTTTTTCATATGTTGTCACTGGCTGCTTCTCACAGTCAAAATGCTGTATTGTTAGCACGGAGAATACTCCTGTACAGCCGGGAGTTCTTCATGGTTCCTGGTGCTGCAGCGTGTCTGCCACGTGATTGCCCCGGCACCGCCCTGCAGTATTGGCTTTGCTCCATGACTTTCAAAAACCGCCAAATTTGAGGTTCTTTTGAAATGCTTTTTTGTTACTCTGGTGACTTCTGCTGCAGAACCAGGACCATTTTTCCCGCCTGGTCACTCTGACATGCCCTACCAATCAACAGGTGCTGCATGTTTTTGACACAATTGGTTCCCTGCCTTCCACGGCACTCCCCCCTTCCATGAGTAAAATCCATGTGTGTGTGAGAGAAGCTGTGCCCTGCCATCTGTGGCACCCCACACACCCCTTCCATGAGTAAAATCTGGTGGAGGGGAATGCGGGGGTGGGGGGAAGGAAAGCCGTTTCTCTCTCTACTTTGGAGCCACAGATTTGTGGATGTCAGAGAGGAATGCAGGTTGGGGGAGAGCTGTTTCCCTCTCTACTTTGGAGCCACAGATTTGTGGATGGCAGAGGGAAATGCAGGTTGGGGGAGAGAGCTGTTTCCCTCTCTGCTTTGGAGCCACAAATTTGTGGATGGCAGAGGGGAATGTGGGTTGGTGGGAGGGCCACTTCTCACTGTCTTTTGTCAAGCCCATTTCTTTTGTCTAAATCTACAGTTTCTCCTCTGTGTTTTTTTCCACTGCTATCAAAGCCACATCTCTCATCAATACAGAAGGAGTTTTGGGTTCAAAGTAATTTAAAACTACACTAATGAAAGTGAGTAGGAGAATGGGGGGAGAATCAGCCAATCAGAACGTGGGAGATGGAGATTGCCTGGGCATGCATGGAAGAGATTGCAGAAGAGTTCACAGTGCAAATGGAAAAGTACCCGGCTCGTGAAGAAACAGCTGGGGCGTAACGCGCTGGTCCTGCCTCGAATCCCGGGAAGACCCAGGGAGCTGTGAAGAGTCAGAGGCAGGGCAAAAAGCACCATGACAGGTAAGCTCCCAGATCTTTCACAGGGCATTTTGACCATGAAAAATCAGCCATTTTGAACCTTTCTGTTCTTCCACTCATTTTTTTTGTTCAGGAAAACAACGCTTCACGCATGAGAATTAAAAAAGTGAAATGGGGATTTTTCAGTTGACTGGCATAGATGAAAAGTTTGGAGGCATCCCTACTTTCTTACCTAGAAGCTGCTTTATTCTGATTCCTTGTCTTGTAAATGAGGTCTTACAATTATCTGGCCCTTTTTGTTTATGTGCTTGTTTGTTCCTTTTTTAAAAAAAGTAACATGAGAAAGAGCCCTGACAGGTCAGTCTGATGAAGAAAAAGAATTCCCTATAACATATTTCTAGATAGCTATTGGTGTGTTTTAGTGGTTAAGAGTGTTGGACTAGTATCTGATAGACCTGAGTTTGTATCTTCATTGAACCCTTCTCTTGTCTGCCTTTACCTTTTTTATAATAATGTTATAATTCCTTTGATTCTAAACATCATGCATTTCTTTCACTCCATCCACAAAATACAAATATAACTTTGACAGCCCCATCCAAGGGTGGGGGGACTGAAAGCGTTCTTGGAAAGGGTGTGGCCTCATGTTGGCACATTTGATCTTCCTAGGGCACTGACCACTGTGGAGGGGGCAGATTCACAGGCAGCTGCGCATCCTACCACCCAACTGCTACAAATTCCAGAAGTCTGGGTTGTGGCTGAGCTATGCTGGTGTCCTCCTCAGACACCAGTGTGGCTGTGCATGCTGAGGCATTCCCAGGGGTTAGTCGGCTCCTTCCCAGGGTTTTCGTCTGGGAGCACAGTGCCCTTTTGGTGGTATGAGTCCTGTGGGGCTTTTTGGCTGTGGAGGGGGAAATGCCCGAGGTTTTCCAAGTTTCCCATACCATCAGAAAGCCCTACTGGAGAAGGCACACTGGCACCACATCCTGCCACCTTTGGGTTTGGATGGGGCTATAAGGCAGCAAGGAATGGTAACTTTCCAAAAATTTGCACTGCTGTGCATTTTGCCAGCATGGAAGCGGTTCGGTCTGACTGGCCATCATCATATTACTGATATAAAACAAAAACTGAATTGTTTGAATCAATTAGAATCTTTGTGGGGGAAAACTGACCCATTAAAGACAATTGTCTTTCATTGTTAATTAAGCATGAAACACAAAGAAAGCACCCTGGTAGACCTTTCAAGAATTCAGAGAGGTGTTTTTAAATCAAAGGCTTTAGCATCCTAGTGCCTTGAAGTGATACCTCACAGACAAGTGTCCTTCTGGTTTGTATATGTATTTTTAAAAAACAAAACTTAATGGCAGCCCCAGGCAGAGACAAAAGCCTCCTGCCAGTTTGTTTATGCTTTCTAAGGCTATCAGCATCAAGGAGGAATTTTTAAAAAGACATTTTTGGATTACTAATTTATTCATCCTGTAATTTGATTGTTCTGCTCAGAATGTCAAGCGGGCTAATGTTGACTTGGAAAAGGGAAAAGGTTTGTTACAATGTTGAGACTGACTTCAAGGAATGAGCAGGCTAAGATTGGCTTAGCTTGAACTGCATGATAACGGTACTACCTTCCTACCATTACAGGCCCCACATTTAGTATTACTTGGGAATGAAAGGAAAAGGACACTCAGTGGCATGCAAGCAAATAAAGACAGCAAATAAATAGAATAAGAAAAATGAAATAAAAGGTTGAATATTTAGCAAAACTGAAATGTTTAGTAATACCTAACAAAAGTTAGCAAGGTTTAACTGCAACACTGCTTGTCTTGCCAGTTATCAGCACCACAAAACGAATAAATGTGAAGCACCTCCCCCCACCCATGGGGAATGTAAAATAACTTACAAATAAAATAAATAATAATGGAAGAAAGAAAAGACTAAAGGAAAAGAACCTGGATCATTTGCATTACTCCCTCCACCTTCTTGGCATAAAAAGAAATATGGGGGAAAACATTTGGAGTTACATCTTTCATGTATATATTCCCTGTTAAGAGATGGATGGATTTCCCTCATTTCATTTTCCTTGGGTTGTCTTTGCCCCATTTTCTATCCTACCCATCGTCTGATTTTATGGGAGCAGTATATGATTAACTTTACTGTTGTTTTAAGAATGTTAAGAATTTTATTGAATTTAGTTCCAAAAAGGAAAAGACAAAACAAAAACAAGATAACAGCTTGGGGATTTGAACTTACAGTTTTGGTTTTAAAATGCTGTGGATTAGATGCTTTAATTATCTTCTACATGAAAAAGCACACTTGCAGTGCCATCTGAAGCAGATTTACCAATGAGTCAAGTGGACATAGCAGGGTGTAATTATGCTCAGGACTGCAAAGTGTATACTTAGATGAGTGTAATTATACCTCCACCTGAGGCTTGTTACTTAGGAAAAACAACAGTAAGATCAAATTCAGTATCATAGACTATTATACCGCATCACTACAGATACATACCTGCCAGAGGAACCTGTGTGGTCATATGTCCCTGGGCGCAGGCCGTCCAGTCACTTGGATGGTGCAGAAACGCTCCCCCCCCCAAGGTAGCAGCAATTGTGGCCTGCACAATTCATGAAAGCTAATTGCCTGTTCGGAGTGATCCAATTTAATCAGGGCTAGATGAGGGTATTTAACTTTTGCCAACACAATTTCCTGATTCAGCCGTTCATCTCTTATACCTTGACCAGAATTATCCTGAAATGGGAGTGGGAGACAGAATATGCGATCTGGTACCTTGTACAATATAGGCAGAGTCTGGTTACTGGATTGGGTAACTGCTCTAGGGTCACCTGGCCAAGAACCCACCCACCCTGCAGGGATATAATTATTGAAAAGGAGCACAAGCTTGGCATGGCCCTATGTCATCCTAGAAGCAGTGTGACTAGTTAGTAGGAGATCATGGTACTGCCTCCAGTCTGCCTCCAAGGGATGGGTGAGTGACGGGGGGGGGGGAGATGAACCCCTTTCCAGGGCAGCTTTGGCCTCCCAATCTGCCTCTGAATATAGGTTATGTGTTCACAGATGAGGGGATGGGACCACTGATACTGAGCATCCCTCTCCACAGTGATTCTAAAATGTGTAGGTCCCCTCAGGATGCTAGTTAGTACTTTTTCTCAACCAGTATTAACATAGTGTTGGTAGATTTTATCTGAGGCTACAGGCGTTGATCGAGCCTTCCTATGCTGACTTTGTGATCACTGTATATACAGGAAGTGAAGCTGCTACACAAATATTTCACAACCTCAAATGCTAGATAATTATGGGATGATTTGGTATGTAAATAATAAAACCAACACTCTGTCTATCAAATCATACAGCTCAATTAATAAAGAAATTATTCATGTTTTGTCTATTCTGCAGACATTAATCATCATACATTACCCATCCTTCCATGAATAGGAATAATCAGGGTGAAATATTTAAGAAAACAGAAGGTACAGACAGGAAGATTAGTGAATTAGAGACATAGGTGATTATCCTAAGCAACTTTCCAATTATTTATAACCTTGATTCACATACATTGTAAATATATCTCTTTTCTCCATGCTTGTTGACACCTATAGTAATTACTCACTGAAAGGTAACTCTCTGAGGCCCCATTTCTATCTCCCTTAATTGCTCAAGCACTAGCTTACACTAGATCAGCATTGATGAGCAGTGACATTGTCCTGTCAGCCAAGTAATTTGTTGGCAGCAAATGCCATTGACAGTTTAGTCTTCATCTTTCAAACCTCCTCATGCAAATAAGACACCATAATTAGCACTGACCTTTGCCTAATGCTGGTTGCCAATCATTCATGCACCATCCTTAGGGGCTGCTTTCTTTGGTCCAAACAATGGGAGGGGAAACAAATGATGGAAGCAGAAGCAAAAGAGAATGACAAGCATGCTTTTGCAGGGCTGATTCATGACTCCACTGGGCCTGTGTGGGGCTGGCTGATTTTTCTGTCTTAGGGAGACTCCCCACTCATGACTCATTTGCCATGTGGAAATCCTTTCCATTTTTCATGTCACCATCTACCAATACATAGAAAGGTGCTTTACCATAGCGCGGGTAACGGTGAGTCTCTGTTTGTGATGTATATATTAAGATTACAAATTCGACATTAGGAATATGCTGGGAGGTGGGTAGGGGAAATTGTTCTCAGGAGCAACCTGAATGTGTATGATCAATGCACACTCTGGTATGGAGAATTAGAAACTTCTGCAGATACAGTAAACCCTGACTTGGTTCTGTGAAATAATTTCAGAGATGCATCAGATAAATTTATCTATCTCTGATAGGTCCCTGAACATCTGGCTTACCATAAGAAAGTCAATATCATAAGAGGAAATTTAATTCACCACACTGCTGCATTCTCTCATGATATGAATGGTCACACTGTGTTGCAAAAGCAGCACCTAACGAATTACTCCTTTGAAGCAGGCAACAATATTTGCCAATGCCTTGTCCAGACCCCTTAGAATTTCAGATAATTGTGGTAGATCTGATAAATCAAGATACTTCTGACCAAATATATAGAATTGAGCTTCACCTGTGAATGGTACACTAAGGAACTGGGTAACATTAAAATGGCTATGATATCAGTCTGATGCATACTCTACGATCTGCGTAGTCACACTGCGTTACAAAAATCACATCTAAGTCACATGGCAAGAGCTTCTATATGTTTCAAGAAAATAAGCAAAAGCTGAAGAGAGATATTACAAAGTTTATGATGACTAGGAATACAAGAAAGATTCCCCTCCCCCCCTACTCACTGGATCTATGGAAGACTGAGAGCAAAAGATGGAATCAACTAGTAGAGGTTCTAATGAAGTGGTTTCCAAGGACTATGGAGAATTTCTAGATGAAAGGGCAAGGAAACAGTGGCAAACAACAGGATGTGTGGCACCAATAGGGACTGAAGAAGATAAAATAGGTTACTTTTGACCTTTGCGGCATTGATATTATGGAGCAATACAAGATTCTACTATCGCACATTTTGTTTAACATCTACCAGGAGAGATTTTCTGGCATAGCTGCCAATAACACCCAGTTCTGCTTCTGCTTTTCAACTAAGTCAGCTTAGGTAATGGATGTCTTGAATACCAGTAAGTATCTAGCTGAGACTAATTAATGGCTAATGAGAAACTGAGGATTCAGTTTGGATGGTCTACTGCCCCTGTGAAGAAGGAAGCTCAGGTTTGTTACATACATGTAACAGTGTAGGAATGCTATTACATTCAAATATTCAGATATTCACAAAGTCTATTTTGTGGCAGGTGACTTTTATTAATTTAATGTGTCAGCTGTGAGGGTTAATGAAGAAGTTTCATTTGGTCACAGTTATCTATGTTTTGATCATTTCCTAGTTTGCCTACTGGAAAGCACTCCATGTGGGTCTGTCTTCTTCAGTTCCTCCAAAATGCAGAAAGAAATTGTTAGGTTGATGATCCTTGGGATTCATAACTTACTGATTCTGAAAGGTCTGCATTAATTTCCAGTTATAAAGCCCTAATTGATCTATGACCAAGAATACCTGAAGGGTCATCAGTTGCCATCAGAAGGGAATTCTGACTTTTCCATGTCTTTTGTGGATTTTCTTAAATTGCCAGTGTTGCTGCTTTGTGGTTATTGTTGTTGTGGCCTATTTTTCTTGGTACTGATTTTCATAGTATTGTCTTTTGATTTTGTTACAGTTGCTTTTTTATTATGGTGTTGATTTTATGGCTGCTACTACTATTAGTTCTTTATGTTTCTAAGTATTTTAATGAATTAAAACCATTCACGGGAAGGATGATACAATGTACCCTGTGGTTTTGTGCTGTATATTGCCATTTTGTTCTTGATTTAGTTTTTCCTGCTGTGCCAATTTTATTTAATAATTGGGTAGCAGATTTCTTAAGTGTATGGAATAGGCTTCAGATTGCTCGAAATGAGGGTACTGGCCTTGTGTGCTGTCACTTTTAACCTATGGGGACCTTATGCAGTAATTTCCAGAGTGTCCTGTTGTTAACAGTCTTGCAAACTGAGGGCAATGGATTCCTTCATTGAGTCAATCCACCTTCAGTTGGGTTTTCCTCTTTTCCTGGCAGTGCATTTTTCAAGTAATTATTTTCACGCCATGTCACTAGTCATGTAGCAAAGGAATGGTCTATCTATGCTATGCTGAAAATCTGAGGTGATTATTCAGTCAAAGTGAACTTCCGCTATTGAATTAGGACTCCAAAGTGAAACTGAATTGATGTGTCAAAACTAAAGATATGGAAGTCCCAAAATACGGCGGCTATGGTGTCTACAAGAAAGTGTTATAAGGCTCAATAGTCACAGGTTGTTAAACATTTCTGTATTGCTCAGAGAAGAAAATTCATAAATATGAATGGGTAGTGCTGAAAAATTAGTCTACAGACAAGGTTAAAAACTTTACTCATTTTTGTAAAGCGCTAGACAAGCATACCTTCCCACTATAATCTATTTTTAAGGATTGTTCTTTTTCGTTTGGGGGGTAATTGGTTGCTGTCTCACTCACTGTCGAGTCAGTCTATTCAAACATAAATCATTGAGGGTTAATCCACTATTATCTATGTAAAATGCAAAGAAATAGTAACCTGACACTTCAATAATTTTCCTTCACAAGTGACCTTTTATTCCAGCTGCATTGACAGTTTCTGCTACACTAAGATTCACCCCACCCACAGAATGGATAATGCTTTCTCTAGAAATGCTGGCTCAGCCCATCTGACATCTCTATTAATCTTCCCTTTTACAATAAAAGAACAGTTGATGCTTCTGCCGAATACCCCCAGAAAACAAGGTTTTAAAATGTCATGGTTATGTCTGTTCCAGATGTTTCTGGCAAGATTTATATTTGAGTGTATCCTGGATAATTTACTGCTCATTCTGCATCCTGTCCCAGAGACACTTTAGTATGAATATTAGGTCCCCCACACAAATCCAGCAGCATGGGTGTAGCAATTCTATGGTATGGTTCCACATGTCTGGTTATATTTGTGAACATTCTTATCATATTGACAGGGCAGGTTTTGTTTGTCTTTCCCACCTTCTTGCTGCCTTTCAAGCAGAGGGACTCCCAAGTGATTGGGTGCACAATTAAATTTCAGTACTCATGCACAGTATTTAGTGGTAAAAGATTGCATCATAGGGAAGCAATTCCCGTTCTGAGGATGAGCATGTTGTGTCTACACTGGCAAGCAACTGTGCCAAGCACTGGGAGCAAATTGATTATGGAATTTGAGATATCTGACAGAAAAATATTTTGAGATAGAAAATCAAACACTGTGTCAACTTATTTTCACATACATATTCTGTACTGGGAAAAGGCACTTGTATTGTGGGTAGGCAATGAATGTATTCATTAATGGTGCGGCTGGCCTCCACACGGGCCAGGGCCTTTACGGCTCTGGCCCCGGCCTGGTGGAACGCTCTTCCACCAGCTCTCCGGGCCCTGCGGGACCTTGGTGAGTTCCGCAGGGCCTGTAAGACGGAGCTGTTTCGCCGGGCCTTTGGAGGGACCAGCCGCTGATGGTGCCCCCTCCCCTTCCCCTTCCCCTGATCTATCTTTGGGATTGTACCATCCGATGGGGTCTGCCGCCTCTCTCTTGGGGGAAGGATTTAATGTCGGGTTATGGGGCGCCATCCACACCCATATTTATATTTGGAATTTTATTAAGAGATTACACTTAGTTAGGCCTCGCTGCTTTTATAGATTTTTATAGATTTTATTTAATTTATGATGGTTTTATGACTGTATTCACTGATTATTCTGTACTCACTATATGTTGTGCACCGCCCGGAGCCCCTCGGGGACAGGGCGGTATAAAAGCTGAAAGTATAAATAAAATAAAATAAATAATGGAATTAATGTGAAGGATAGAAATATTGTCTAACACTTGCTCATTCTTTTAATAGAAAGTGTCACTAACAGAGGAAAAATAATTTTAGCTTTACTTTGTGTTAAAGTGAGTAATTCAAAATATAACCTTTTTCAAAGCAATTATAACTGTCTGCTGTCACGAACATTCAATTGCCAATGATACATGGGAATACGTAGCTTACTCACAATCTGGCAAATGAGGCCTAGGGATAAATTGCTCTGAGTTTTTCATCCACAATCAAATGTTCTGTGAAATGTCCCTTTTGGCCAGGAAGATGTGCTTGAAAGTGCAGAGGTCTTACTGGTTTGCCCAGAAGCCAGAGAGATGACTTTCATTCACTAGAGCTGGACCTTCAGCTTTCCTATTTAACAAAACCAGAATAAATGATTTAAAATAAGGGAGAATAAATAGAATAAACTTTGTTGACTGAATATTTTAAATATTTTTATTGGTGCAGGATTTTGAATTTTTGACATAGTAAAAATGAAGCTGTACTTCATAGTTTGTATATCATCACCCTTAAATCCTACCATGTGAAGTCTAAACAGGTAAACAGTTTAAGCATTCAGCTGTGCTGATTTTAGCTGGATATCATGGGGTTTCTGCCAGTTGGCTCACATACTGCTCGCCAGTTGAAAGCAAGCAAGCAAGCAGATTTTTGGTTAGCTATTTAGATTTGTCTGAAAAAATGATGTGTTCATTCATGTAGTTACTGTTCTTTCTCACATATGCTGGAACCCATAATACTAGGTGTCAACCTCTGTTCAAATCACTTGCCATGATTTAAAAATAAAAGGTAAAATTGGTGCTATTATACCATTGCACTATTTCTACCATTAGGCATAGTACTACTGGTATGGCATAATAGCCCTAATTGGCTCAAACTAAAACAAAATCCATTCAGAAAGTGTGCTTCCAATGTAAGCCTACTGTGGGAGAATACATATTAGTAATAGATTACAGTGTCGTTTGCTTTCCCCTGATCTGCCAAAAAGGTATTGGGCTGTATGTATGTATATATGCCTTCAGTGTCTCCCCCCTTGTGGTCATTCCCCTTCATTTTTTTCCAGGTTGAAACAATGTATGTATGTATGTATGTATGTATGTATGTATGTATGTATGTATGTATGTATGTATGTATGTATGTATGTATGTATGTATGTATGTATGTATGTATTTCTAAGTTTTGTATACCGCCCGACCCCCGAAGGGCTCTGGGCGGTGGACAACATAAATTTATAACATATACAGTTAAAAACCCAATTAAAATAAAACACAGCGGTAGATATAATAAAATAGCATCAGCAATAAAACCCTTATTAAAACCCTCCCAAAGAGTGGAGAAGGAAAAATGGGTCCCATGAATAGTAAAGGGACCCCAAGCACAGGAGAATAAAGGGGCACTTTATCAGCGGCTGGACACTCCAAAACTCCGTCTTGTAATGCTACACTATGAACCAGGACTATTGCCTAATGGTAGAAATAGTGTAATTATTTTGTTTGTTTTTTGCTATCAAGTCTTAGGGTGACTTAGGATGACTAGGAGGGTTTTCAAGGCAAGATATATTTGGAGGTGGTTTGCTATTGCCTGCCTCCATGTCAGAAGACTTGGCTTATTTCTTTAACACCAAACCTATCTTTTAAGTTTTTTTAGTCTTCTAAGTACCTTGTCAAAGTGGTTTTTCTACTGAGAGTAAAAAATGATATGCATATTTTCTTGACCTGGAACCCAAAGAGTACAATTTTAAATTGTATACTTGAATGGATAGGTTTTTTTCTGAACTCTTTTAATGCACAGAACAGAGGCAGACCCTCCTGTAATATCTGACACAGTGGACTCTTGGGTGATCTTTTTCTCACCAAATTATCCCTTTCCAAACTCTTAACTACCAGGAGACACTAACTAAATCCTTTAACCACCTTGAAATAAGTCTGCAATTGATTAGACATTTCCCAAGCATGTGAAACTCAAAATGGTGCCAAAGTGGAAGGCAGAAATCATTCCAACCTTTGATAATCAAGAAAAAAGACAGACAGTTTTGGAAATGAGTAAATCCTTGCAAACAAGTTACAGAACTGTTCCAAGGTAGTTCCTCCCACCTTTTTAACATTTGTGCTTCATGGCTTTCAACCAATGAGTTCTGTCTACCCTCATCTATAAACAAGAATTAGACTTAAGGGAAGGCCTGATGTATTTGATGAACCCACCCACTCAGTTTTGTAAACAACCAGAGACTCCACATGTGTTATTAAATAGAAACCTCTGTTTTCCCAATCCCTGTCAGTGTGCAGATATGTCCAATTTCTGTAATAAACTACCCTATAAAAAACAAGTGACATGCTCTACTGGTTTTAGCTGTGAAAATTAACTTGCTATCTGACAAGAAGGTGGAGACCTGATGGTTTAATTTAGCAGCTTTCATCTGGGATACATCTGCTGTTGTCAACAAGACTCAGAATTGTTTCTGATGGCCCTCCACATTTCCACTGCTGGGATTACTGTTAAAGCCTTGTAGAAGAAGAAAAGACTCCCCACCCCCATGTTTCTGAAAACCTCTATATTTTGAAATGTATCTGAAAATCAGAGACATACATTGGCAAACTGGAGCCCTGGGAAAAACCTGTGTTTGATGCCCCCATGGGCGGCCACCCTCCCCCACCATAACCAAACAATGATTTTTTTCCCACCAGGTCATTTCAAAGTCACTATCACATTATAGAACATCCCCCAACTCACAAATCTGAACATCAATGGGCCATGCCACACAGCACAAATAATTTTTGGAAAACATTTTCAGAATGCTTTCAAAATGTTTTATTACTGCTATGAAAACATTTTATGGTGTTCTATCCAGTCCCTCCAATTAGGGGGAACAGCATCGCTTTCAATGTTATTTAAACTGGGGACCCCAGATTCTCCCTTTAAGGTGGATTTAAAAGGAGAATCTGGGCTTTCTAGTTTAAACAAATGATGCTGGAATCCACCCCCAAACAGCATAATTTTCAATGGTGTTTAAACTAGGGAGCCCAGATTTTCCTTTTAAATCCACCTTAAAGGGAGAATCTGGGGTCCCCAGTTTAAACAACATTGAAAGTGATGCTATTTTGGGGTGGATTCTCCCCCACCCTGAAACAGCATCCCTTTCAATGTTCAAACTGGGGACCTCAGATTCTCCCTTTAAGTCCATGCCGAAGGGGGTGGATTTAATAACAACAACAACAACAACAACCTTTATGAGGCATTGAGACAATAAAGGAAAGAAAGAAAACAAGCATTGGCAGGAAAGGAGTGGATTTAAAAAGAGAATCTGGGGAAATTTAGGGGGTGCCTGTTGTAAGGGGTGCAATTATTAAGATAGCAGCACCAAAATGTCAGAGTATCTTTGTGAGACCGTACTGATGATACCACCCAGGTTTGGTAAAGTTTGGTTCAGGGGGTCCAAAGTTATGGACCCTCAAAGATGTAGCCCCCATGTTTTATTAGCTCCCATCGGAAACAATGGGGGATGGGGAACTCCTTTTGGGAGTCTATAACTTTGGACTCCCTAAACCAAACCTCGCCAAACCCAGGTCATATCATCAGGAGAGTCTCCCCAAAAAAATCCCTGAAATTTTGGTGCTGCTAGCCTAAAATCTGCGCCCCCTGCAGGCCAAAAAACAGAAAAAAACACTGAAAATACAAAAGCCCCCACAAACGAACCTGCAATTTTGCCACCCACCACAAGGTGGCGTCCTGGGCAGCTGCCCACTTTGCCCAATGGGAGGAACACCTCTGGTGAAAATAATAGACTATTAAGAAGAAGAGAAGAGGAATTTGGATGTATACCCTGCTTTTCTTAACCATAAGAAGTCTTAAAGTGACTTACAACTCTTTCCCTTCCTCTCTGCACAACAGACACCTTGTGACGTAGGCAGGCTCAGAGTGTTCTGTGAGAACTGTGACTGCCCAAGGTCACCCAGCAGGCATCATGTGGAGAAGTGGGGAATCAAATCTGGTTCTTCAGACTAGAGTCCACCACTCTTAACCACTTATTTATTAAATAATATGGTTGCTCCCATCCTCCACTTGCAGGCAGAATCTGTTTGCCTCCTTCACACACCACCCCTTTTCTTTCTACAAACTACTTTTTGTTATCTCTTGACTGATCAATTGGCCATGATTTTTTAAATGAACAGTTTATAGCTGGTTGCCAAGAAGAACCTTTATATACATTTCAGCATATATCTGTACGTCATAAGTAGTAAGAATGGTAAAATGTTTTGGTTACAAAGCAAACTCTTTTATTCTAGGAGGATGAGACCCCTAAACAATTTTTGTGTAGGTAAGGGATCCTTGTGTATCTTGATGAGGTGGAAAGATGTCATAAAATGTTTCAAATAAATAATCCCCCCTCCCAAATAGGAGATATTAACCTTTATTTTTTACTTATGTTGTCAAAGGAACAGATATAATGATGCATGACACAGGAAACTGACATCATACTGCCTGGTGGAACTGAAGATCTGGATTGTATAGGATCAGAGTTTTGACCTTACTAAGGGAAAACTCTTTAACACAAAGTGTCCACTCCCTCTCTTGGAGATATGAACCAACAAAATAATTGATGTCTGCAAAAGGTTTTGTGAAAAAGCCAATGAAGGCTGCATAAAACACACATGATGTTATCTACTTAAGTGGACAAGTAGCAAAACAGTGTTAGCCTTTCAAAAATGGAACTTTTATGACATCCAAGCACTATCTGCCAAACCAAAACAGGCAAAATCTGGACTTGATTTCCAGTTCAGTGCTTTTGTAATTTTAGGGAATTTTAATCTCCCAATTTGTTTGTTTATTTGTTTTGTTTTGTTTTAGATTTCAGGTTTTTCTACAAACATGGAAATATTTGGAGTTTGTATAGAAATCTTTATTAGCTGTCCCCAACCCTATGTTGTGGATCTTTTGTTTCACACTCTGTGGCTCAGGTTGGAATTAGATATATGTTGCTATCTGGAAATAGATTTGGTAGCTTGAATTCAAGACAGAGTGTGGGGGACTTTTTAAAATGGATACTGAGAATACCTTACAAAACATAGGTTTGGATCTTATGACAATATTCTCCTTTCCAGGCACTCTGTTGTGGTACTTGCTTTCTCTATCACTAGCACTTTCATGTCACCAGATTAAGGAAATGCTGATGCCAGAGGAAGCAAATCACATAGGAAAGCCTCCTCAGTAGTCAGATACAAGCATGAAACAATGAAGTAAACATGGAACAAAGTAAACCAAGTAAACATGAAACAAAGGATATTGAAGAGATAGAAAAAGTGCAGAGAAGGGCAACGAGAATGATTGAGGGACTGGAGCACCTTCCTTATGAGGAGAGTCTGCAACATTTGGGACTCTTTAGTTTGGAGAGGAGATGTCTGAGGGGGGATATGATTGAAGTATATAAAATTATGCATGGGGTAGAAAATGTTGACACAGAGAAATTTTTCCCTCTCACAATACTAAAACGACGGAGCATACATAGAAAATGCTGGGAGGAAGAATTAGGACTAATAAAAGGAAACATTTCTTCACGAAACGTGTGATTGGTGTTTGGAATATGCTGCCACAGTAGGTGGTGATGGCCACTAACCTGGATATTTTTAAAAGGGGCTTGGACAGATTCATGGAGGAGGAGTCGATCTATAGCTACCAATCTTGATCCTCCTTGATTTGAGGTTGCAAATGCCTTAGCAGACCAGGTGCTCGGGAGCAACAGCAGCAGAAGGCCATTGCTTTCACATCCTGCATGTGAACTCCCAAAGGAACCTGGTGGGCCACTGCGAGTAGCAGAGTGCTGGACTAGGTGGACTCTGGTCTGATCCAGCAGGCTCGTTCTTATGTTCTTTGGGCGATTCCGCACACGAGTAAAATAGGTTCGACCCAGTTCCCTGAAAAGAGTACTAACCTAGGTCGAAGCCATTGATGTTCCCCACTGCAACCAGCTTGATCCCAGCTTGGAGGGCGGGATCATCCTGTCCCTCTTTGCCGCTCCATTCCGATTGGCTACTGTTCTACAGCCATGTTCCATCTATCCCCACACACGTTATAAAAAAACTGCCACAGGAATGGAGGGATGAAGGTGGCGTTTTTTGATTGGCTGCTTACATTGGTATGCGAAATTGTGCGCCGTTTGTGCAACCAGCCATCACTTCGAACGCAAGAAAGAAGAGGGGGGGGGATTAGGCGCGATTTTCGCCACGGCGGTTCTCCAGCTGTACGCATGCCCAAAACACTCAGCTGCAATTGGCTGAATGGGGGACTCCTGGCACCAGAGATTCCGCACTTTACTGGAATCGAGCTGAGTTCGAGCATGGTTCCCTGAAAAAGTAGTAGTTCCCAACTGGAGTTGGAAATTTGACCGTTACACGGGGCGAAGCTGGTACAAAGCCACGATGATCCCAGTGGTTGTGCGGAGCACTTAGGTCGAACGCAGCTCGAACTTAGGTCGATAACGCAAGTGCGGAATCGACCTTTATGTTCTTAACAAACAGTGTCATAGGATCCAAACCAAAGTAATTTTCTGCCTGACAAAGTTCTTCCATTCCTATTAATTCAATGGGATATCATGGCCCAATTTAATATGAGTTCTAGAATTCTCTGGTCCCAACATAGGCAGTTCTGCAAAAACTACATTTGCTGCAGTAATTTTAACAACAGAAAATACTGTCAATCTTCCTTATTTTGGAAAGTTGGCAGTATTTTCTGTTGTTGAAATGACTACAGCAGATGCCATTTGTAAATCAGAGCAAATGTGTGCTATGAATTTAATAGGCTGGTTTCCATAAAAGTTTGGGATGAACTGACAAGAAGTTCTGAAAAGATTTTTCATTTTTCCCCCATTTTCTTTTAAGAAAGCTGGGTGACAAAATAATGTGATTATAATAATTCTATGTAGTTGCTTTCTAACTAGCAACTGTTCATTATTGAATGTAAAATTTGTGAACACCACTTTTAATTAACCCAAGATGACCTAAATAACAGAAACTTTGTGTGTGAGTGAGTGAGTGAGAGAGAGAGAGAGAGAGAGAGAGAGAGAGAGAGAGAGAGAGAGAGAGAGAGATGGATTCTGCGTGGGACAAATATAACAGGTGTAGGTCCTGTCCCCAAATCGAGTCTTGCCTGTTTTATTTCCCTCAACTTGGGATTTTTGAAAATCGCTAAATCTTTTGCAAAAACCCAGGTTGGAACCGCTCCTGCACAAATGGCCAGACCAGTGGCTCTTTATTTCCCTCCCTTCCACCATGCTGTTCACAGTCAGGGAGAATCTGCCTGCCATTTGCCTGCCATTGCAGGGAGACCCCTTTTTCCTGTTTTATTTTGTATGTTGCACATGTGCAGCTATGCAGGTGCAGCTGATCATATTGTGGGATGATCAGCATGACTGCAGGGGTTTATTTCTGTATGCCTGCACAGCTACACATGTGTTGCAGGAAATTTAAAAAAGAGAAAGTGAAGGAAGGAAAGCAACCCTGATCGTTTCCATGGAGTCCAGCCACTGCCTACACGGCATGCATGTGAATGGCAAAAAAAAAAATGGGTTTCTGTATAACGAGAGAGGGAGACACTTAAAACAGTGGTTCGCAGCCATGATGAGCTTCTGGCTACTCTAAAATTTTTAAAACAGGTAATGGTCTTACCAGCAAATCACAGTCACAGAAGATGGGACCCACAACAAAATAGCTACTGGATCAAAATACTGAGAGGTTCCAAGCCAAGCAACATTCTATAGTGTTTCGGTATGGATGAATCCTAACGACACAATATTAATGCTTCCTAGTCCCTCTGAAATTCTTTGGCTCCGGTCAGATAAAGTCAGGATTGGGTATTTATTTTGAAAAGAAGCAAGGGGATGTATTCCCCCGCACAGGGATCAATAGTCATATATGCCCAACCGTATATATATGATATGTGGAATCTATGTACTGATATCCAGTCATATAATTTACCTGGGAAAAAGCAGCTTCAGGGAACTCCAATATGGATTAGAGCTGGTTCTTTAAGTTGTGTTAGTACTTACCAAAGGTAGTCAGTGATGATCTTGTAATAATATCCATAGAAGAAGATCCAAGTAACCATTCTGAATCATCAACATAATAAAGAAATGAGTAGCCAGCAGTTGCAGTGTTAGGAAAAAAAATCTCTTCATTTAACTCACAAACTCTGAACAACAGGCATCATTTTTTATGCTAATATGGCTATGTATTTCATTGAGGCTGGGAAACTGATGCCTACATATTTGCCTCAAGTGTGTAGAGCCCACAAAAGAAAGCTAGACTTTTCAAGAAGAACAAGAATAGTTATGAAGTTGGCTATATTCCTGATCAAGAGCCAGAATAGTCTGTACTGAGAACACTCATTTGTCGATGCATGAGTACACTCATTTGCACACACACGCACGCACGCACGCAGGCACACACGCACGCACACACACACAAACACACACTCGTAACAGAGAAGAGTGAAGTGGTATTTTGCTGTGGAGGTCTCCATGTTCATTCTTCATTATGATGCAAGTGGCAAGGTTTTCATTAAAGACAATGGAAGTGAAACAAGCTAGAGGTTTTGCCAAACATCAGGAGAAGAAATGGCACTGTAATGGTCATAGAATTTACCGAAAAAGGATCTTTGGTGGAGTGAGTATTGTGATGGATAGAAACAGGATACTCATTTTTCTGTTCTTGCAGCTACATGACAGACATTGATCAGGCTATCATGTGTTGTTTTCCATTTCACTTTCTTCCCATGCTAGAATCTGCTGTATCTGCTATATTCTTGTCTGTCATGGAGAACCAAAGTAGCACAGTAGTTTAGAAATGACCCATTTCTGACAAGTGCTCATAACTTCACAGGATTACTCTGTGAGATCATGATGCTTTATTCCTCATAACTCTGACCCTCTGACCATCACACACAGTTTTAGAATTTTCCGGTAGTGAGTGTCAATCAAGCAACCACATGAGTTGTGGAATTGCATGGATCCCCCCCACACACAAACACACACTTGATTGCCAGTGTAATTAATTTTCATACACACCTTTCAGCACTTGAGCTCAGAACGAATGCCAACAGTCCTTAGTTTGAGGTCTCGTGAGAGACGGCATATCCTGAATAGAGGAATATGAAATGCTTAGCAAACATCATCGTTAACAATATTACAAAGAGCTCCTTTTACCTTAATCTTGGAGACATTTCTTTTGAGAGATGTTGAAAGAAGTTCCCTCTGTAATACTTCCATTTGTGAATAAAAGTGCCTATTGAGCCTAAAAGGAGTTTTATGGAGGATAGACATATTGGCAATTATGTGAGGATTCTGTACAGGTAATGATGAAGAGGAAGAAACTTTTGTGTATTCAAATCAATGCTATTACCAGCTAGGATTACACTCAGCATAGATGATAATAGATGATATGGTTTAAACAGTTAGGATTGGACAGTGTTCTATTTTGTGCTGAAGGATGTTTCTCTACCCTAAGGGGCTTTCCACCAGCTTCATTGGTTCTTCCACTATAGGACATGATCGAACTTTGGTAGTGGACTAGTAGGATGCAGGCCACTTTATTTAGTACTGGGATAATGACTATGTCTATTCCCTTGAAAAGAAAGAGCAAGCAAATCTCTCTTACTTTACTTTTGTTCACAATAAAGTTGACTATTTAATTCCAGGCTTCCCAGCACAATCAGAGTGCACAGTATTGGCATAAGACCTATTGGCTTGAAAGGTAAAATCATCTCTACTCTGACAGCAGTTTCATGATGCACTAAATCAGAAATGGCTGATTTAATGGCTGAGGCACCATTAAAATGCAGTGTTTCTCCAGTCCCTGAAGAACAGCCTGTAAAACTGTTACAGCTGCACTTTCACATCTACTTATAGCTCTTAAAAGATAGCAGCAGCAAAAGGTGTGCAGGTTTAATTAAATTTCGCCATCTACCCTTCCTCCCTGTTCCTGTGTCTTCCTAAAAGCTATTCCAATTGCATTGATTAAAGATGTGAAGTAATACAGACAAGTGGACGAAGTGCAATCATAGTTCTCAAAGCACCAATTGACATCGTAAAACTCTCACAGGTGCTGCAAAATTGGTCCCGTTAAACTGTAACAAGTCTATTACTATTCCTGTATTAGTGGCGGACTGGACCAGCCAGTATCTCCACCTGTTCATAAGTATCTTCCTGCAGTAAAGTAGAAGAGGGGAGGGTGCTTGTAAAAACAAATTTTACTGGTTGTATTTTTGCCCCTGAAATTGAGCAAGATAGCGGAATGGATGGTTTCAAGCATTCAGAATGTAGAAACTTTTGCAGACAACACTGGGAAGACTAAAGTTAAACATTCCCACTGCTTTCAGTAATTGCCCCCATCTTTCTGAAATATATAAAGATACTGACCGTATGCTGGAGATGTGAAAAAGTATGTTATGATAAAAATGAACTATAGCTTTATGTATGTGCAAGATGTTCCCAGCAGGCCTTTCTCCTCCCTTTTGGCCTCAGTTTCCTCCAATTATTCTCTAGTCAGACAATCTTTCCTTTGCCCTCAGCTGCCTCTGCACTCCTTTCCTTGACACCCAGCTTCTTGCTCTTTTCTAGCCACCTCAAAAGCATGACCAAACTGACCTACCTTTTCACTAGCCACTGTTTCCACAACTTCTTTCCTAAGTTGTCCTTGTCCATCTCCTGCTCTCCCTTCACCTTCTGTTGCCTACATCTGCCATATTTTCTAGGTTATTTTTTTCAGCCAACTGCTTTTCCTTTCACTCTAATCCTTTCTGCTGATTTGTCCTCTGCACTGAGATCTATGAAGGCAAAGCAAGATCCAGCAACACAGTTTTGAGGTGTTTGGTAATGCCTTCGTGTAGCAGCAGAAAATAAGGGGTAATTCACAGTTCTAGCCTTCTGTCTATTGCAGTTAATGGACTTACAAGAGTATAACTTGGCTTAGGTAGGATGACAGTGTGGTTAGTCTACCACACAAGAATCTTTAATATTGTTCTCCTGAGACAGAAATAGAAAACTAAATGCAGAAGGATGAAGCACAAAAAAGACTTAGGCGTTACGTATGTGCTACTGGAGTATAAACTATTCATGTCTATTGTGGCCCTGTCATTGTGACAAGTCCAGCAAAGGAGAGGAATTATGGACCCTGGGGCACTGGGGCTGTTTGGGGTGCTGCAATCCCATTGAATGGGCTTCAGCTTAAACTGTCCCAAATCAATGGCCAAATCACCTTGGGAAACATTTTTTAATTTACCTGTTGTGCATTCCTACACAAATCTTTTGTTTGATGATGGCACACACACAGGCCTTTTGTAAAGCACCACACAAATTGTCATTGTGCTGCTATAAAGTTTTATTTGAATGATTCCTCTCAATGGAGAATTGGAAGTGTGGCAGACAGACTGGTCCTGAAATGTTGAGCAGGCAAGACAGCTGCCCATGGCGATGGCCAACCAATCCATTTCTGATGCTTCACAGCAACTTACCACCTCCCACTCTCAGTACTTATACCACTGGGGACTTTGACTGGATATAGGATTATTAATTATTTGTTCTTTTCCTGTGAAAATGCCAGTTCATGTTGACATTATTTTGGAGTTGTGTCCAGTCAGGTGCACTTCATTTTACAGTGTGGTAGCTGTGGTATGAGGCTGCAAAGCAGTCCCCTGTTGGTCAAATGGAATACCACCTCAATTTTCTCTTACTGTTCACTTGACATTGGAAGGATGGTCCCCTCTTAATAGAAACATAAAGTGGAGGCAGCTAATGCCTTGTCTTTGCCTGTGTCTGCAGGTTAGTCTGTACCCTGATATCACTGGGGGTTAATGCTTTAGGGAAAATCATAGGTTTCTCCATGTGCTTCCATTCTTATTCAAATCTGGATGAAATTAGCTATTGGTGCTTTGGGTTGGTGATGGTCTCACATGAATAGTGGGTGGTGGTTAGTTTCCCCAGAGTTGACAAAGCTCAACATTGAGTTTACAGTGTTGACGGATAAGTTCAAACGGGGGGTAGGAGGGGAAGAAGTGTTGTTTCATTTTCCACACCTACACAGGGATGTTGAAATTCACTTTCCCACTGAAAAAAAAGTGATTTCTCATTGCCTAATCTATGCAGAGACCTGGGTCACTGAATTGTTGGCAGATGGGGAGGTACATTAATGATTTTTGCAGGCAAAGAAAAGTTAGGGTGGCATAAATATTCCTCTGGGCTTTGGGCAACCCACTAGATACTATAACACATAGTAATGTGTGAGAGGTTTAATGTGAGCAGGTCAACTGTTCATTTACAAACCCAGTTCAAACCAAGTAGTCTTCATTCGTGGAGATGTATGGGAAAATAGCACTCTATTTTTTGCACAGAGTTACTTACCTGATATTTCTAATGTAAATGTAACTTCAACAATTGCTTCAATTTGCCGACACTTAAGTGAAGGAAACAAAAATGAAGCTCTAGAGTCTTAACCTTCCTATTTTATGCAAGATGTGATACTCCTAGTATACTTCTCCCCCCTGCTCTACTTCTCCCCTGCTGCTAGTGTAAAATTATGCTTCCCTTCAAAATCTATGCATGAAATTTCAGATGTGCCCCCTATGACTTTTGGACGGATTTTTTTGGATAATAAAAATGCTCTTTTTACTTCAGAGTGGCAGTCACTTCCTGAAAGTCCTTATGAGTGTACTATTAAAAGAATAATTCAGCTAGACATAACTATATCTTTGTATCTCTTTCCAAACTTCAAGTCATTTTTATGGGGTGTTAGAAAGGAAAGTTAGAATCTTGTCACAGCCCTGTTTGCAGACACAAGTCATTTTGCCTGGCAATCCTCTTTTCCACGTCAACAATAAAAGTTTTCAGATTTGTTGATAGCATTGAGTAAATAGAAAGATGCTGGTAGCTGCCCAATGCAATCCTAAGAACATTTCCCCATTAAATAGACCTCAACAGCACTCTGAAAATATTTTTTCTATAACAACTTCTTTCTAGCTGTGTCTTTTTTCTCTGTAACCATTTGCTATACTTGATCTTTTCTTTTCCAAGAATTATCTGTTTTGAAAGCATGAGCTTATGTAACAAAATAGGAATTCTTCTCCTTTCCAGGAGTCCACTTAATTAATTTAAACAGTGTCAGTGTATACTCATGTTGAACTTCCTCTTGATGTTTCTTTGTCAATCTGCAAAGAGCAGTCAGCGTCATCTGCAATATTAAGGAACCTAATAATATTTAATGGTGAAGACTATGAGAAATCATTTTTATGATGTATCAAAATCTGTCACTACACTCTAAGTTATTACATTCTTTTCTTCTGACATACAGAAATGAGAGCATATGAACACTTACTATCTAACTCCAAAGGGAGTCATATTCACAGTAGGGTTTGATTCTGTACATCTTCCATAGTTTTTCTGCGCCAGTTGTTCATCTAATGGGCCACTGTGAATCTCTGTCAACTTTATTTTTGTGGATGCAAATGAAAAGTGTGTGTCAATATGTATTTTATGTGTTTCTTATGCATATGGAATCTGTAGCACTCATTGAGTGTTTCCTCCACGTGTGGAGGCAGGACTCAGAAACATTCCACCTGGAAACAATAAAAGAGTTTGGCAATATATTCTGTAAATTGGGTAATAAAGGGGCATTAAACTTAGACACTGCAATGCAAATTCCTGCGCCAGTCACATTCTCCCTGCATATTTTGATTTTAAGGATGCTGTTATCATGCTAGAAATGAACTAAGCCACTTTACTAGATCCTCCAGCCAGAGGTGCACAGCAACTTCTACAAGAAAAAAATATATCCGTGGATTGCAACCCATGAGTGCCTGCTGCACTGGAATGTACTTGAAATTCTTCTTCCAGCTACAAAGAGATACCACTGTAATTTTCTACTTGAACTGTAAATGTCACCAAAATTATGACTGAAGAGACTTGCAACTTATCATTTCACAGTTTAGGCAGCTCACCCGCCATGTCTAATTCCTTTTCCATGAAACTCATCTTAAGGGTCCTTGCATGTTGTTCAATGCTAGAGGTGTCCCCAGCCATTTTCTCAAATGCTTTCATAAACAGTTTATGTTGATCAGATCTTACAGCATCACAAAAAATAAGTCATTCAAATAATGAGGCAGATCAAACCATGGGACTGACCTGTCCATTCAAGTACTGTGATGATCTTTTCAAATATTGCACTTTTCAAATATTGCAGTGTCACATTATTGTCATATTATTGTTGTCACAGTGTCATATTATTGTTGTAATATCTGCCCGGAAAAGTGACTTTTAAAAAGTTAAAATTCCATGATATGCAACAGTTTTTGTGTCACATTTTTCCAGTGTGCTTCTTCATCACAGCTTTAAACTATTTGGAAGGCACTATTGAAGGAGAATACTTACTGAACAAAACACTTCTGGATTTACATTGGTAGATTCCGCACAACAGAAATATAATGTCTTGCAGACTGTTTTGGCATTTTGTGTTCCCACAGCATGGGGAAATACAAGCATTGCCAGTTAAAATGGATACTTTTTCTCGCTTGCTTCATGGCGCTCTTGTCAGTTTCACTGTTGCGCTCATCATTTTGTGTGCTGCTGCAGAGATTCTCCATGCCTCCACCATTTGGTGAGGGGTTTCCCCAGGGGTCTTTTCTGCTTGGAGCTCATACACTTGCAATTTGGCTGTAAAAAGTAGCTGAATAAAAAAAATTGCTCAGCAATCCCATGCATGTGTTGTTTTTCCTTTTTGTTTTGTTTTGAGGAGGATTTCTGCAAAGCTGTGGTGACACAAATAAGCACATACTACACCTTCTCTAATTGTGTTGCCGTAGCTTTGCAGACATCCCTCTGAAAACAAAACAAAAAGACGTGTGCTGGATTGCTAGGCAAAACAAACCTTATTCATTTTCTTTTTACAGCAAAATTGTGCACTGTTTACCTGAGCTGTAAGCAAAGGTAACCTCCGTGACTAATCTTCATGGAGAATCTGCTGCAGCAAAAAAATGGTGGCGAGTGGCAAAATTAAAAATAAAATGTTTGGGTGGGAGAAATAAAGCATTTCCTGCCTGCTTGTGTTTGCTCAGCAGGCAGGAAATCTCTTCAACTCAGGTTAGGGGGAAAAGATCACAATTTTTTTTAAAAAAAAAACTGGGTTGAGAGAACTAAAACAGGCTGAAGTCATTTGGGGGAAGAGAGTTGTGTGAAGTTCTTCCCCAAAATGCTTTTATAACATCCTCAGGAAGTTATATTTATGCTGTGCAGAATCCACCTGTACAAAGCTCTTCTCCCAGAAGCTTTTTATAACATCATCTGGACGTTATATTTATGCTGTGAGAAATCCATTACTGTGTGGCAGATCCATCTTAGAGGTTTTTAAAAATAATAAATTAAGCAGAATTCTCGCAGGCCTTTTTGGCACTTTATCCTGAGTTAATATGCAGAGATTATCCTCCCCTTTACCTTCTTGTCCATCTTTTGGATTACAGCCTGCATTCCCGCTACTGATTGTAAATCATGAGTCATTCTGTGTGCACAAGAACCTAAGGTTGGTCTGAACTGAAACTCCTGAGGATAACTAAGAGGAAATGAAGTTCAAGCAGCTTAATTGTGCTGCATACTTTTTGATGGAGCATTTCCAGCATCCTTTTTTCCAGCAACCAGACCTTGTTTGCTTACCTCCAGAATCTGTCAAGTATACATACATGAATGTTTGAATGTGCCTTATACTGAATTAGGCCATTGCTATAACCCGTTCAGAATGGTCTACTCTAATTGGTAGTGTCTCTCCAGAATTCTGGTAGAGGTCTTTCACATTACCTGTTACTGGATCCTTTTAACTGGAGTTGCTGGGGATCTGATCTGGGACTTCTGCATGTCAATCAGATGCTCCACCACTGTCCTATTTCTCTCTCCCATGGCTTCTGTTTTGTTTTTAAAACTCTTTGCTTTCATATCATTTCCTCAGTTTCAAAAAATGCAGAGACTGGGCAGTGACATCAGCTGAAAACTTAATTTAATGAGAACTGCACAATTTTTTAAACATAAAGGCACTGATCTAGGGGGACTGGAACAAGAAATTCAGGAAATGCTCCATTCTGTACCACAAGTGGATTAAATTATAAGGTACATTGTTGTGGCCAGTTGTGCAGATATGCATCCCATAGATTTCAGTGGGTCTAAATTGTGCATGACTGGTAACAAGAAAGCAGCACAACAAAGAATAGCTGTGTGAGAAACAATGTACAGAATCAGCTGCAACAGCGCCTGGAACTTTGCGTACTATTTATGGCAGAGTCTATTATTTGTACATGTCATTTTCTATGTTTCACAGTAATATCCTGGCAGGGATTCTGTAGCATCATAAGTCAGAGGAAGGGGAGTTACAAAATCACATTGTTGGAGGGATTGAGCTTTATTGCTCGGCTATTAGAGCTGGGCATCTATTAACTCAGTTAATGAGGCATATATTCTTTAAAAATTAAAGAGAAAATCAGGCAGCATTCCTTTGCCAAAGCCTCAAACATGCCATAGGGGAAAGTGATTAGTCCTTACTGAAAAAGTATCTTTCATTGTAGCATCTTTCATCTCTACCCATGAACACTGCTAGGGAGCTGGTCAATAATTCAGGATGTTCTTTAGGCTGCATAGTTATTTTGTGTATTGAAAACATTTCTGTGCCACTTTTCCACCCTAGTCAAAGTCTCAACATAGGTATATCAGCAATTATGTGCCTGTGAAAGGGAGTGGTGAGAGGTAGAACCCTACTACCTGCAGAAAAAAAATAATCTCACAAGGTGGGAGGATCTGATGTGGCTTGAAGGAAAGACATGTTCCTTTCATGACTTTTTCAGATGAGCTCAGCTGAAAAAAATATAGAGAACTCTTGATTGAACCAAAGTATGGGGTCTCCTTAACAGTCAAAGCTATTCAGGACCAAAAAGAAGAAGCAACAAAATTGGTGCTGAGTTTCGTATGTATCGAGAATCTAACAAAAAAATTCAGAGAATGTGACCTCAAATAGATTCCTGAAGTATTTATAAAAACCGTAGCTAGGTCTGGAATCTAATTATCATTCTGACTTGCCGCATGCATATTTAGATTATATTTATGCCTGTAAGTTTAAATGTGTATCTTACTTTAAACCATAGTCTTCCAATATGTTCTAAAGCTCCTCCTAAAATTGAAATCCATGCCAGAAAAACATTCATGAACTTACTGAAAGATGAATGAATGAGCTATAGGACATTTCATATCAAACACAATCTCCTGTTTGTAGCCCTTGTCTTCAAGTGGTTCCTTTTCCCATTAGAATGAGCAAAATTCATCACCAAGTACTAACCGTCATACAGCCAGGGTTATCCCTTCTCCTAGCTTTCCACAATGTAAAAAATATATGTGCTATAATACAGTGAAACATCTTTCATCATTCTCCGTTAATTTCAAACATAGGATTAGAACATTTCCCAGTGCTCCTTTATGCACTATCTGCAAGGCAGCACTTAATTTGCAAAACACAACGATGTTTTAAAATGATCCTTACTTTAGAAAGGCATTTAAAACTTTAAGGCACAGTGAAGACAATAAATTATCCCTTCTGTTTGCACACACAAATTTGGAGGGGGGAGGGGAGAAATGACTGATCATAAAGAGAAGCATAATAAATTAACCTTGTCTTATATTGTTGAACAGTGCAGTTCCTCCCCCACCCCCCCACACCCAGTTTTCCGGTATCCTAGGATCATTAGAAGAAATTCTCTTAAGTGAAAGGACTAGTATCTCTGACTTAAATTAGGATAAACTAACATCTGACTCTCAGTTGGTTCCATTTTGGGGAAAACAGTAATTTTCCCAGCATCATGCTATGCTTTGCAGCCTCCAGAGAGCTTAAGATAGTGACTAAGCTCTACAGTGATGTATCGTGAACACAGCATGTGACAGTGCTAAGTCCTGCCAGTACAAGCCCTGCCGTGTGAGTCCAGTACTGAACTAGGTGGCATTTGGATTGTGTTGGGAGCAGAGAATGATGCAGTCAGCAGTGTAAATCTCCAGCCCCAGTCAAATATGTGACACTGACGTGATGTTATGGTACCTACAACCCTTGACTACCTTTAAAACATCCCAAAGAGGCATATGTCAGTGAAATTACAAGTTCACACTTTCCTCAGTCCTCATTCTGTTTCTAGTTCTTGGTGCAGCTTAGGATATTGACTTAATCTGCTGCCATGAAGCATGGCCAGCACACAGGTACAGACACAATTGCGTACAGTTTCCTACAAGGGGTGGTCAAGTGTTGGCTCAGTGGCCACACTATGACCTCTAGCAGGACACAGTGGGTCTCAAGGGGTAGATGGAGTGTGGGGAACGAAAGAAGAACTATGATCTGAGTTTGGGAGCTAACTGGCTGTTTGCTGCTCTGCTGCATATTGCTCATTACTATCTCCTTGTCTCTGGATTCTTTCTAGGTTCGGATGGATTCCATTCACAGAACAATGCCAGCCATTTGCTGAGTCTGCAACCACTGCTTCAGTGACCAGTGTGGATTTAAGTGCTGTTCCATTGCTTGTCAACTCCCTTGTTCTAGCCCGGGGTCCTATGCCATAGCAAGCTACTTCCTTCATAGCTGTTTAAGCATGACAGTTGTCCCTCTAGTGGGCATGCAATGGTATACAGAGGTCTGTCTGTGAACACATGCCACAGCAATTCTGCCCACTGCCTTGAAATGCCTTTTTCCAACTGCGGCATGTTCTATTCTAACAGCATTATAGTGGTTATGGACTCTCCCCCACAGTGACTCTGTAGATTGGCCTTTGAGTTAGATTGGAACAGATTTATTTTTAATCTGGTTTCAAGGGAAAAGCCCCAATCGTGCTCAGAATGTGCATAACAAAAGATAGATGTTCCACTTTAATACAAGAGCTTCCTTCTTTCAATGCGTGGAATGATCCCCATGTAGAAGCACCCATTCTTAATTAGCTAATGAAAAATACACATTGAATTGCTCAACCTTATCCCTGGATCACATTTTTAATAACATCCACCGTGAGCAGTCGATGACACTAAAACCAGCATATTTATTTGGATGAAGAGGGCAAGCCTTGCCCTCTTACACACACTGTTATTGTGTATTTTTCATGATTTTCCCTGGGCCTTGAGTGTAGTGTGCCTCCAAATTCCATTGAAAACTGATACTCTTCCAGATGTATTGTAAACCTCTATTAAACTCATCTGAAGATTGCTGACCACGGCTTCAAAGCAATCCACCGCTGCATTCAAATATGTAAAAATACTTTCATTATGTTTATTATAAAAATATAAATGTTTCCACTACAAATCATTTTACATTAGTATTAGGCCATCTACAATTGCACAATATAATAAAACTAAATGATTAAGTAATTTGTTGAAATTAAAAGTTAAAAGTAAATGCAGATTTGGCATTTCAAATCACTATACAATGCTTATTGGTTTCTAACATACAGCAAAAAAACCCCCTCTATGTTATATGTTAACAGAAATAAATAATATTTGTAAAAACCATAATTTTAAGATACAAAATCAATAATATGGTACATATTCTTTGTGAATACTTTGTATTGCCTGTTTGATGTAAATAATAATCAAAGGCAGGTCCTGTACAGGAAGATGGCCAGACAGTTTCTATTTCCTCTACTCCACAGTTAAGAATTGTACACTGCTATGTTTACATATGTACACGGGGAGAAAGGGAATGTGGACTATAGGAGACCACTGAACACTAACAAAATTTTATTTGTAAGAAATAGAAGACTCAAAGCTCTTTTAAAACCAACTGCAAAATGAATTTTCTCTTGAACAAACAATAATATCAATGCCTACTACTGAGCGTATTCAGAAATATGTCTGACTGTATGAATTGATATTGAGATATAACTAAGGATAGGCAAGACTTTTCAATTTATTCTGGAAACTCAGTGACATAAATAAATTTATTTCTTTTGCATGTATTCAAAATTTCGTCCTGGATATTGAATTCTGTGTGGTACTACCATATCAATAAAACTTACTGGGGAGGGAAGAAGGGGTGGATTTGTTCTTTTTTAGCAAATCAAATGGATAGAAATGTATGGTGTTGATCTTGCAGAATGTAAAGCTGGGCTTAACATGGTGGAAAGTGGCTTCTATGGCAACAGACTACCGCACACCACTGTGGATTGTTCCTATGATTCCCCTCTGCTAAGTGAGCTACCTCTTTTGTGGGAGCAAGGCTATTCAATTAGCAGGAAAAAAGTTACCGAATCTCACTGATATTATACTAGAAAATCTGGAAGTTATGGAAGTGGTTAACTAGTGATAATACATATAATCAAGGATCATGATGCCACAGTGCTAATTCATACTTTTAAAAATGTGATTGTATACTCTGTTAAACTTCACAGTCCCCATGGAGTCATGTAGTTCTATCTGACTCATTTTTAAAAAGATGGCCCTGTTGGTGATACAAAAGAGACCAACGGAAGCAACAGAACATATGAACAGGATACATGTCGACCTGGAGATCATTCCATCCACACTGTACGCATACTATTTTGTAATACCATACAACTCTTAGAAATGTATTGTAGGTACTGTAATCATATACTGTAAATGGATGCCAACAACACTATGTTAGTTCTCTAATACAAGTTCGATGATTTCCATAATTTCTTTTCTGGATCACAGAGTAATGAAAACATATAATTTTGCCACCAAATAACATCTTGTTACAGTTTGTTTCCCATCAAGGATGATCCCAAACTTAAAACAAGCGAATATCTGGCAACAACTGAACACTGCATGCGCACATGCAATTTTCATGGAGAAACAAGGAACAGTTCACCAAGGCTAGTTTCCATGTGGAAAAATGACTGAATGGTTCCCTAGATTCTACTATGGCATCTAGGCAAATGGCAATGTCCAAAATCTGTATACATAACATTGCTTTTTGTGCATGCGGAGCTTTTCTTTTTTTCCTGCCTGGACAACAGTCACTTGGACTTCAATGAGTTGTTTCCCCCAAAATATTAGAATTGAAGCCAACGTCTGAGTTTGGCACTTGGCAGTCATTAATCCAAATTAATATACATATATAAATATAAACAATAAAGAACTTCAAAAGTAAAATAAATATGCCTTTCATTTTTTTAAAAAAAGTAAGATTTTTTTATTTAAAAAAAGAATACCCACAGCAGAACTAGCTTCATGGCAAGCATTATATGCGAAGTATTGTCTCCATTTTGTCGCAAAAGTTATACATGTATTACCTCCTGAGCTGAAACAGAATATTACAAATATATTGTTGCAGATATGGCCAAAAGTCTGAGGTATTGTCCCCAAATATCATTACAAGAATCAGGTTTTAAAGAAATAAAATACTAATCACCTATCCTTTCTTCTTATAAAAAATACTGCAAAGGTTCCTTTCTCTCTCTCCACTTTACTGCTGCTGACTATCAGCCAAATTGCAGCATAACACCCACAGCTTTTTTGTTTTGTTTTTGTTTTGCATTTCATGTCAGCCTCCTAATATTAACATGGCTCTAGATTTCTTGGAAGAATTTTTTTTTCAAATGATATATTGAAACAGTTGATTATTACCAGGGAAGAAAGAATGTACCCAAAAAAAAATCCAGTTTTCATTTCTATTTTAAGGCAGTTTAACTCAGCAGATGAGTCTCTCAGTGGACTTGAGCTGTCCACCCAAATATAATGTTTCCTGCTTGTTTACAAGAGTGCCTTTTACATCTTGTGGTTTTTCACTCGTCACTATGCCTTTTTGCAGCAACTTCTCGCTTCTTCTTGTGGTGTCCTGAGAACTGGCATTTTGGTACCTTAAACAGGAACAGGACCATTCGTTGTATGCATTTCCAGAGATTTAATACCGCTAATGAACTTTTTCTGGGGCCCAATAATTGTCACACCAACCTTCTTCATATCACTGAAAAATACAGAACACAATTAATGAATTTTGGTTGATGGCAAGCATTTCATATACATTTCATATACTCTGTTTAACAGTATGTAAAGGACAAAGATGACCCTCCTGTGGAGATTTTAAAAATCTCCACAGGAGGGTCATCTTTGTCCTTTACATACTGTTAAACAGAGGCTGGACTTGCAGCTAAGTTTTAAGAATATTTCCAGATGGGCAAGGCAGTAGAATTCCTATGTTAGAAACACTGACAAGCATGATCCAAGAAAATAACTATTTTAAGTAAAGAACATAAAAATCCCCAGAACGGTGAAAAAAATGATACATCTGCCCAGCAGCTTTCAGATCTTGGAGTATTTGACCCTTTTGGCCCCAGTCGAACAGGAAAGCATGTGGTGATGAGAAATTATCACCATCCTGGATGTCAAAGGCTTTTCTGGCCAGTCAGCTTTTCTAATAGCAGTCAGTTATGGGCAACCAAGATCCTGGCAAAAGTAGAAAGGATCATTACAGAATTTATTTATTTAGCACATTTTAGTGTCATATTTCCAATGAAACCACAATATAAAATAAATAAAAATATTTTTTTAATTTTCTTTCTCAGCAATTTCATGTAGATGCTAAACAGCATTAGGGACAAGTTGAAACCATGAGGGAGGACAGGGTAAATAAGATAGGATATGATAAAGGTCGTGAAATAAATGCCATGGGGCTGAGCAGCAGTTCCCGAACACCACCATCTTGAATCAGTTGGAAGAGTTAGAATAGAACCACTGAAGGAGAGTACCCCCATTTCCAAACAGCCTCTCCATAATGTTACATGGTCAATGGTACTGAATGCCCCAGAGCTTCCCAGGAGATTCTGTCACTTTCCCAGAGAAGATAACCAGTCAGGGGATCCAAGTTCTGTTTTTTTCCTGAACGCAAGCCTGAATCTGGATTGAAGTGAGTCTGTATAATCCCGCTTTTCCGAAATCATTTGAAGCTGCATACCCACTACCTGCTCAACCACCTTTTTCTAAAGTGTATTTTTGGTTACTGGGCAGTAGTTGTTATATCACTGAGGTCCAGGTGTGTCTTCTTCAGGGGTCTCACAACTTCCTCATTCAGTGTCAGTGGAATTATACCCTCCTGCTGAGAGATCATGGCTTGACTATTTATTATTATTATTATTATTATTATTATTATTATTATTATTATTATTATTATTATTATTATTATTATTAATTGGATTTAATATACCACCCTATCCCCGAAGGGCTCATCAACACCAATGAAGGGCAAAGGTCAAGTCTTGATGTGGTGGGCCATACATTTCTAAGAATCCTGTCCAGTTCATTAGCCCTCACCAACTGAAAGTCATCCATACAAATAGGAAGAGACTGTACTCTTGTTGTCATCCTGTGACTGAACTGAACCAGCTATAGAAATCAACTCATATAGGACACAAGTGATATTTTTATGCAAAATGCATCTCAAAAATCATCACTGTGATCCTGTGTTTTTTCTAACTGAACATTTTCAACTGTCTGGTTGAAGAGCCCCTTATCAATTCAGAATAACTCTGCTGGATGGCATTGTGAGGATGTAATTGTGGCAGTGAAGAATGAGAGATAGCTACTTTTAATTTCTCTTGGACAAACACACCTTCTTCTTGCTGAAATGTTAAAATTTTTGAATTTCCATGAAAATGGAATATTCAGTACTGCACAAATCTTTTTCAAGAGCTTAAAAACTCCATGAATTCTTTAAGCTTTTTTCTTCCAAGACCAACTTAATCTTGACCACCAAAACCCAACATGCACTGTAGTAAAGTGCTTTGAAAGTCCTTGCATCAAGGAAAATCCTTAATTTTGCAATTTGGCAAAGCTTTTAATGAATGGAATTGTACAAATGTGGGTCTTAAGATCATATGCTTGCGTGGTATTGACACATGAGGATGAGCCCATGGAAAGTAAGATTCTAAAGATTGGTTTCTGTGCATTATTTGTATGTTATAGCCAGTGGAACTATTGTATTGCATAAAATTTCCCTTTTGCATTCATAACAGCTATTAATCCTAGTAATGAAAAAAGGGCAGACGCTCATATTGTACCTTTCCCCCATCAGGGATTTAAAAAAGCTCAGTGTGTATGTCTTCTAGCCGGAAAGGATGAATGGGGAAAGCCTTTCCCACCTGCACCATAGCCCTTACGCAAATCCTCCATTACATAGTTGATCTTTAACATAAACAATGAAAAATCCTGGTCATGGGTCTCTTACATGACGTGAAGTCCTGTCTTCTGGAACTTTAATTTGGTCATCTGCATGAGCAAACACAAACAATTCAAGAACAAACTGTATCATAAATACTTACTCTGAAGAAATCTTAGCTATCGTATCACACGAGCTGTATTCTACTCCTGTGAATATTTCCTTGCATTGTCCTATCCGAATACCATGGAGCCAGTCACCTGTAGAGCGGAGAGCTGAAATTTCAATGCTGCTTTGGTCCAGAAGGAGATTTGAAGGTCTAGAATAAAAAGAATGTAATGATAGTAAGAAAGCTCTTTGTATGTAAAGGTAGTACCAAACCCCAGTCTCTGTTCTGCCTTCTTATTCCAGCTCTCTCTTTCTCTCAGGCCGATTCTCCACTTAAAAAAAAAACACGCTGAGGCAAACCGCTCTCCTTTGAATCGCAGCTTTTGAGCGTGAAGTCTTACTCCCCACTGCAGGAACGCGCCTCCTATCTTCTTTTTTAAAAATTCTTTTCTGTCCCTGTTTTTGCAGCAGGGCGCAAGGGCAGAGGGAGGGAAGGGAGAGTTTGGAGACAGCCTCTGAAGCTTCCGTCTTGAAACCGGCAGTCACACCCCCGGGCTTCCCCCCTCCCAAGCGCAGAGCGCGGGGTGTTCAAAAAGGTGCTGTTCCATCCAGGAACAGAAATACCACACGCTAAGGGGGAAGGAGAGCGGCAGATTCGGGGTTGCTGTGCTGTCGCCACTGGCACAGTGGGGAGTGCAGCGGGACCTCGCGTTACTTGCCACGAGTAGCGCGCAGCAAAAGGTAAGTGGGGAAACGACCTCTCTCTCCCTACCCCAACTCTCCTTTATCTTTCAACTCTCCACCTACCCCAGTTCTTGTTCTCTTTTTCTTTCTGGTCCTCTCCAGCATTCATTCTGCCCCTATCCCAGCTCTCTCTTTCTTCTCCCCCCATCTAATTCTTGGTAGCTTGCTTGGACTGCTCTGGATGGTTTCCATTCTTAGTTCTGAGGTGGATTTAGTTCAAAAGCTCTGCAGTGATTCTACAGGTCTTAAGGAGTCTTAAGGAGAAAAGGGAGTTAGGTGAATATTCCATTATTTCAAGATTCACCAGAGTTTACACATGAACCCATGAGTCCAAGTGTGAGTCAGAGCTGCATAACAACCAGAAAGTCTATTTTATTTCAAAGAATTCAGAAATCTGTAACAAACTGAAGTCTTACCAAACAGCCCAAATATCTTCTGAGCTGTTTTGTTAAAGACAAATTAATATTTGTATACAAGTCTGCTTCTTTCCTTCTTACTAAATTTCTCCCTGCTCTTATTTTGTTCACCTGAGGAGTTTAATAAAATTCTAACATTTTATGGTTAAACACTAAAAAGCCTCTACAGTAATAATCTCTGAGATCAACGCAGGAGAGAAAGTGGGGGGAGGTATCAACTCAGTTCCTTAAGCTGATTCAATTATACATCTACTTTAGAAAGGTATGGGGTGGAACAATTGAATATGCCTCCAAAGGTGATATGTAGTAAAACTGACTGACAAGAATATCAGAAGAAGTGAATTTCAGAAGAATTAAGGAACATTTCTACCTATAGGTATAGGGAGGGTGGAAGATACCCCAGTGTGAAGCTTTCCTCAAGCAAACTGGGACGAATAACTCATTGGCACTTTTTTTTTTTGCTTTTTAAAGTATGTTGTCATGTGTATCTTTTGGTTTTGCCCAGGTTTTTCTTAGTGTCTATTTTATACTACTTTATTCAGATTATTCATCATCAATGTACAACTAAAACAAAAACAAAATCAAAATCAGCACAAAATCAAAATCAGCACAAAATCAGGAACCAGAAAGACTAATGGCTTCCCAGAGGTGTATCTACAGAAAATGGAGCCCAGGGCAAAATCTGGTTCCCCCTGGCTCCATTTTAACAGGAATGTGCCCAGGCCTCAGGAATGTGCCCTCAAAAGAGCATGACGCACCGCCTGTTTGCCCACTGGAAACTCATTTCTGCCGGATGGGACAAGATGGAGTGGGAGGGAGCCGGGTCAAGGGGGGTTCGACCTAGCACTGCCAACCCTGGGCACTGGCTGAGCCTCCTCCTGTGGGGCCAGCCACCAAGATGCAGTCCTTCAGGCCAGGCCTCAGCCCCCCTTCCCATTCAGGTGTGCCATGCAGGGAGGCAGCGCCAGGGCTGGCCTCTCCCTGGCCAGCAAGCCCTTGTGGCAGGGTTGGCCCCTTGGCTGGCCCTGGCTCGGAGCTCCTGTCTGGGTCAGAGCGGTGGGGAGGAGGAGTGGTGTGGGGCACAGCAGGGGGGAAGGAGGAGGGGTGGGGGTGATTTTCCGCACCCACATGACAAAATGGCCTGAGACCAAGGATATGTGACACCACATGCTCCTATGGGTGGTACACGTTTGTGGGTTCCATTTGCACAGGGGGAAAAGGAAAACGAAAATTGGGATTTGCACTTTAAGGAGGCAGAAACTGAGAAGAAGTGGCTGACTTTAACTTGTCTTTGTAGGAACCCACATAAAATTTGCATGCATTTTTGTTCACAATGTCTTGACTATATCCATTACTTATTAACTCTTCCTCATGTTTTCCATTTATATACAAACTCTTCATATTGTCATCCCACTCACACACTCAAACCTACTTTTCACACTACACTCAATATACAGTCTGTATTCATGTGATCAGACCAGTCACATTTTTTCATTTATATCTATGCAGGTGTGTGTACATGGGTGCATGCACCCACACAAAGTTCCAGCACTATTCATACGCATTCAG
The DNA here is from genome assembly GCF_021028975.2 of Sphaerodactylus townsendi. Lineage (NCBI taxonomy): Eukaryota > Metazoa > Chordata > Lepidosauria > Squamata > Sphaerodactylidae > Sphaerodactylus > Sphaerodactylus townsendi. The sequence continues at coordinate 47,370,725 of NC_059428.1, read as the reverse complement.
TTTACAAATTAATCCCTCACTTCACTTTTCTGGATCTCTTTTCATCAATGCATTTTTTAAAAAATCCCTAGGCTCCTTGAGATAATTGGTTAGAATGTTTGTTATTATTATATTAAACTACAGCAGCAGCAGCAACAAAAGCAAAATATTTCAAGAAGATCAAAGCATTATCACCGGTAGGTCACCCTTTCTGGTAGAGAGTTGATATTACTCAATTCAGCAGTCCAATAAGTGTCCATGCTGGTATAAAAACTGAAGAGGCTGGCTGAATTTAGAAAGTGGTTTGGCTTTCCAGCTATTGGGATGGCTCACCACATAGTTCTCATCCATACCCAGCTTATTTAGATTGCTGTCATTTTCTTTGAATGGCCATTTGAAAAATAGGTTAACAGGACATACTAATATATATATTGCATGAACCTAGCTATCCTCTATTAGTCTAATAAAGAACTTATTTAATTTATCACTTTCTTCATATAAGTTCTATTATCCCAAGGTATTTATTTAAGAATTTATGAAGTATGCAGAAGTTCTTCTCTAGTTAAGCTAATATTTTTATTCTAACAAAAGAGGAATTCACTTAACACTCATTTAAAAAACCCTTATTTATATATCTTGAGAAAGAACAAAATGGTATGATTACAGCTTAGAAAAGTCCTGTAAAGCTTTAACATTAATTGTTGAGACCAAAGTGTAATGAAGGCATAAATATGAGCTAATTTTAATACACAAGACCATAGAATAATCAGAATATCATTTTTCTCCTAGTAGGGTAAAATTAGTTACTTTCCTCCTTTGAGAAGACATCTGGACAGTTTATCAATGACTAGGAATTTGTCTCTAACTGTGAAGAGCCTGTGATGTCCCCTCATGTGCACCAAGGGAATGCTGTGCTTTCAGAACATCTGTATCCATCGGCTTTTCCTCCCCCACCTGATCAACCCTTAGACAGCAGGTCTACACATGAAATGCATGGGGAGGGTGATGTATGCCATAAGCTCACACTTTTAATAGACAAATTAGATGGCCTCCAATCCATGCAGCTGTAAATGACGTCCTGCAGGGTTCCACCTGATCTTTTACAGCTTTTCATAAATCAGGACCTACTAGCATCAGACGGCAGTCATTAAAAAGAAATCATGGAAATTACATGTTTGCTCAGGGGAAGTGAAACAACATCAACCCAATAGCTCTCCCCTTCCTTTTTATTTTTGCCGCTCCTCACTCCCACTACTATATTCAAATTTGTTGTCTGTATACTGGCATAGAAAGAATCCTCAATACTAATAATCCTGGCACTCAGTATGACTTATTTGTCAGCATATGGCTGTCATAAATAAAGGACAGTAACCCTCTCAACAATTGAATGGCAGAGTATATTTTCCACCAATGGCCTCTTGTAGTCAGCTTTTATGGACTCAGCCTATTATGTTAACAGCTGGAATTAACCTTGTTCTTTTGCATGCAAGCCTGAAAAGCCCTGGTTTGCTGTCACAAAGATGGATGTTGCCACATTGCAAAGGAACTTTCTGTCACACCACAACAGGTCTTGAAATACACATATAAATAGCAATGGAGTTTGGCCTCCTGCTGATATAAATTGCTGTGCTGAGTATGCCAGCTGTCCAGTGGGAAACAGATAACTTAATTTGTAACCACTAGCATCAAGCATTATGACTACTGGAGAGATAGCATTATGTTAGCTACCAACAGATATATTAAATACTGTACCTGAAGTAGATCTTTTTTTTTTTTACTTGATCTCTTCTACTCAAGCGTTTTTCAGACTGGTCTATTTCAGCCTTATAATTTTCAAGATCTTACATTCCTGCTATGTTCAGATGAATCCCATAGTTTTACTTGTATTAAAAAATTAATTTACAGTTTATAAATAACTCTATAGATCAAAATTTGGGACTACCGGTAATTATAAGCTCAACCTAGTTTTTATCTCTTTACTTAGGAAAACAAAAGTGTATGTGAATTTTAAAAAAATATTATCCACACTGCCAAATGGAATCATGCAATCGTGCATTTCCCAACAGGAAACTAGAAAATAAATGACACACAGAGGAGCTATTGAGACAATTTGTTGACTTTAATTATCGCTGTACCACAAGGAGTACAATCTTTGCCTCTACAGCTATTTCAAAGTGTCACTCAGATAAAATTAGTAACTTTGTTCCAAAAATAAAATTGACCTAACTATGTGGCATGTTAGCTTCCCTTGCTATTTCTTTGTATCAGGTTTACCTGGATCAAGAATAAATAAGATTGCTTTTATGTTTGGTGTTTGAGTCTCCTAAACCAGATTTGCCAATTGAAGTCTATCACTATGTGTGGCAAAAGCTCTGGCCGTTTCCACACGGCGGCAGAAACGGCTGGGGTACGGCGCTTCGATGCCGACTGGCTGAAGGCGGCTGGGACCATCGCGCAATATGGGACGGTCCTGGGAAGAGAAGCGGACAGCCGGCGCCGCGGGCGCCCGGTAGCCATACGGTGGCTTGTCCCGATGAAGGCTCTCCGGCGTGTCGCCGAGGCCTGCAAGGACACCGCCCTTTAACCCTCTTCGCGCCTGCTCGAGTGGCACAGGGCGGGGAAGTGTCCCCAGGCCTCAGCGACTGCCGAGGCAAAATTAAAAGATTAAAGTGCCGGAAAGTCGGCGAACCGAGGCGCCGATGAAGCTGCTGCCGTTAAACCGACGAAAGCGGCTTCACGGCGGCGTATATTCCAAAAAGAACTTCTTCTTAAGCGTTCTTGGAATCGCCGACTGCTTGGGCCAGCCCGAGGGTAGGCTGGCTAGGCGGCGCGGCTGCGCTGCAGCTGCGCCGCGCCGATGCGGTAAGATAACAGCCCTGGAGACGCTGGCGTTTTTACCGTCTCCAGGCGTCACGCCTTTCCGCCCGTCTTGCGGAAAGCTTGGCGCTTTGTTTTTAAGAACACATCATTTCTCTTAAAATGGTTGCAATGTCGAACACAACAGAAGCTTTTCTATTTGCTTTTTGCTTTCTGAGTACTTTATCATTTCAACTATTTATCAGCAGCAGCAGCTTTTTCATTTTCTGAAGTAGAGTTTTCCCCTCAATTGATGCTACTGACTGTATTTTAAACTCCATCTTTGCTTCGTTTTAAGGTGCTTCATGTGTTTATGATTATGTCATTCTATTAAAGTATTGATCCTAATAATATAAAACCCAGCCCACCCTTTTTTGGTACATGGCATAGAGATCATGCAATGTACTCTTATGAGTGCAGTTCCCAGCACGTGATAGAGCTGCTGATGGTGGAAGAGTCATAGTAATTCTGTGCAATAGCTCATGAAGAAAGGAGACATACCGGTAGTTTAAGATTGACACAGTAATACTGAAAAACAGATTCCACCTGGCTTCAGGAAGTCAAAGGAAGTACCTGGAGAGTCAACTCCATGCCACTATAGTCCTTTACATTTCCTTAGTTTGGACAACTTGTTACTAATGAAAACCAAGATGTGATCTATCTGCACTTCCATACTCTCTCCTAACCCCCCTCCCCCCGCTCTGTTCCAGGAAACTGCAGCTGCCTTGCTGCCATAGGGACTGGAACCTATAAACAGTCAAACCTGGACACTGAGTATGTTAGTGGGAGAAAAAGCCCCCTACATTCCTTGCCTTCCAATTCTTTAAATAGAACACTCTCAACCTACTGCATGTACTGAAACTTTCAACATTAACGTCAATCAGTACTGGAAGCTGGTTTCTTAACTTGACCTAGACATATGTTCCTCAAATTGTTTCTGCCTTCCTGTTATGAGTCATTGTAGGCCTCCTGCCATTCTGCTTTTTTTCCCCTTCTGAAATGCTATATTGCTAAAGATCTTCACTACTTTTTCCTGCTTTGCTAAATGGGTATCCAAAAACAGACCTCACATTAGTGGAGACCATTTAAACTTTTCCAAGCGTCAAAACTTGCTAAAAACTTGCAATAGGTTAAAAAAGATAGGCTCACCTTAAATAAGAATTTAAAGCAAGCATTCAATTCGATTTTTGGATAGATGATTCTAAACTTATTGATTAGATCAAAGTAACTGAATAACAAGATCTTAGGTATCAACATAGACCTATCCAGGCATCAAAACAGACCAAATGCTTTATTTTCATTTTACAAAATGTGTTCCACATGAATGCTAAAATCATAGATGGGGGAACTTTTGGCTTACCACAAGATGCTACCAGATGAGACATTCATGAGAATGAGAGATCACCACAAACCCTGTCAAAAACAGCCTCCTTCCCACAGTTTAAGACTCCAACATTATAAAAAAAAATGCACTGCCAGTTTGTCCAACTACCCCATTATTCCTCTCTATTTAAGGAGAAAACCCAGATGAGGTTCAAGCCTCATCTACCTGTACTGCTATTCACCAACTTAGTTCTTCCTCTTTTTCTATGGGTGTGAGCCTGTGCTGTTTCTATGGGTGTGAGCCTGTTCTGCTCAACCTTCTCGTTGAACCCCACCTCTTCCTCATCTTTTATTGAGACTTTAACACTACCCATCACCTTCTCTGGGCAACATTGTTTCTAGAATTACACTCAACTACTGGCAATCAAAGCTAGGGGACTGTAAACATATATTTATACAGATGGACTGTTTTATTGGCTGCTGAGGTTTCAAAACCAGGGTTTGCTCACTGCATTTGCAAAAGGGGAGAAGTTAGTAGGTTCCCCCTTCTCATGAGTGCAGGTTTTCCAAACACGGTATTGTTCCATCTGCTCTAGAATTGATTCCAGTTATCACAAAGCAATACGTAAGGGGCTGAGAAATAATAAACTGAACCAAAAAAGGTGGAACTGATCAAAACTGGTGAACTATAACCTCATTCTACAAAATATAAATGCTACACAGATTAAATTAGCTGGCCTTTCACACTGTCTTTCAGACATCTTATACCAGAAAAGCATTGATTCTGTCTACACTGAGAGATGTTGCAGACATACAGAGTGATGTATACAGAACTACCAGAGCCAAGTATTTATAGATTAGACTGTGAAATAACAGGCCAAAAAGGTTTTGTTTAAGCCAATATAGTATAGTGATAAAGTGTTGAACTAGGAGCACTTAGACTTAATGTCCTCTCAGATGCTGGAATATCCAAGACCTCAACTTTCCAGGATTTTTAAAGCAAAATGGCTGCTACACAGACATTTATGTGGATCAGGGCAACAGGAGAGCAGGGAAAACGTTCCAGTTTTTCCATCCTGACTTGGTAAGCTATCGAAACGCCTTCCTTACATGGTAAGGAAGAAAGGAGAAGATTTACTCCTTTTTCCCTGCCTTGTGTCATGCTCCCAATTTAAATTAGGGTCTTCTCAGCTACTATTTGCCTCTTTGGCTGTTTCCACACGGCCGAAAAACAGCGCCCTAGGGACGGGAAAAAAACACTGTCCCTGGGGTGCTGTTTGCACAGCTGGCGCTGCTACATCAAAGCAGCACTGTGCTCGCCCCCCCCCCAACTGGCACAAAAATGCCACTTTTGAAACTCACTCCCTGAATGAGTTTTTTGAAAAGCGGCGTCTTCCTGCCGGCGTGGTATGAAGCACACTGGCATGAGGGTGCCACTTTTGGTCCCTCCAGTGTTCCTGTTCATCTACCTCTCCTCCCTGCACAGCTCTGGATGGCTGGAGAGACATGTCCACGCTGCTCTCCGACCCCCGGAGGTCAGAGGGCAACGTGGGCATGTTCCTCCAGTTGTCCAGAGCTGCACAGGAAGGAGTGGTAGGTGAATGGGATGACCTGCAGGTGGCTCCATGCGAAGCCACCTCTGCAGGTCGCAGCAGCCTCAGTGCTGCCCGCACGAGACTGTGTGAACGGTCTCATGCATCCACCAGCATCAATTATGCCGGTGGACAGCCGTTTCTGCCACATGCAAAAATGGCTTAAGAGTCAAAGGGAAAATCTAGTCAGGAATTTTCCACTGTTTAGTTAGGCTACCACCAAAGAATTTCATTTCAAGATCTTGGACTATCTTGGGCTTCAATTACTCAACTATGAATAATTTGATTTTGTGCAATAATTGTATTTTATCTTGTCATCTGTAATCTGTAATAGGAAAACAAGTATGAACCTAACGTATGTATTTCAGAACTGTTATGAGGTAGAACAATCAGCCACAATAACTCTATTGCAGCCCAATAGCACACATTTAAGAAACAAGAAGACTTGGGACCCATTTCCCATGTGAAAACCTGTTAAGTTAGTCATCTGAATGTATGTATCCATATCAAGTGGGAATATGGAGAGATGGGATGTATATGTGATAATCAAATATGTTATATCTAATCACAAGCAGTAGTCAATAAATGGTTTGGAGACATGAATATTTTGGAACACAGCTGATTCAACTCTTATCTGCACTTGACCTGTTGGCCACCATTTCAAAACAACCAAAAACTTTTGGATACAACTAGACTCTAGTTGGCTGTTTTTCTTGCAGCACCACGATACATCCTCATATCCTTTGCTTTCAGCTTCTACCTCCCCATGTTACTTCATGTTTGGTTTTCCTGAGCTAGGAAAGGGAAGGGTGGACAATGAGAGGAGAGGTGAACTAAGCTGCAATGTGCTAGCGTAGGTTCTCCAGAGGAATGCACAGGAATCAGTAAAGGAAGACTACATATAAGTTTAGTAAATCTTACTCAAATTGGGGTAGCAAATCTCATGGTGAAATGCCACACATTAATGGAGAAGAATTTCAGTGGTAGGCATTTCATAAATGTTAACCACTCTGCTGATTGAAGCCAATGGTTAGCTGACGTGATCTTAGACAGTCTGTACAAGGAAAAGCTGGTGAACAGCTAGCCAGGAAAACTATGCTATTTTAAGGTCTCTGCTGTTCATAGAAACGAAAGCTATCAGTTTCAGGAGGAATACCAATTATCACTTCTGCAGGCTAGCCTGTCAGACAATAAGAACATTCCTTTAGAATAATTGCCAGTAGTTAAAAGTGATGGAGCAACAATTTCCTAACAGGATATAGAATAATGGGTGGAGGGGAAGCATCCACTCTCTAGTTTGACAGACACTGAACCACAAAGGGAATTAAACATAAAGAAACACTGGCAAGAACTGGATTTTTAAACTAGGGTTGGCTATGTCCTATGTTATTTGGGACAGCTTGCAGACACAGGCAATTGATTTCTGCACCTGTGGAAGGCCAGCAGGTATACTGCAGCTTTCAGTCTATAGGATCAAATGCTTCTGAGGAGCCTTGCTACGTATTCAGCATGACCATGGAATTGCAGAGTATAATCTGCTGCAATGATGCTCACTTTCTGAATAAGAGCATTTTTGAGGTGCTGAACACCCACACCTTCCATGGCATTTACTAGCTTATGAGTTCTGATCTGACATGACTGTGAAACTGGGCATTCCTTTACCCCTTTTTGCCAATTGGGTTTTGAACGACCTGAAAAATTCCACTTGTTTATCAATAACGGACAGAGGCAAGAAAGTGGGTAGACAAAGCAAACTTATTTAATTTCTAGAGGCGGAGAAAGCAAACACATTCATTTTTCAGTTTGCAAAGACGGAGAATGCATTGTGTCACCTTGCAGCCGCACTGGTGATTATTTTTAGACTGCTGGGATTACGGATCAGCTTGTCCAGGATGCTGACAATCTGCTCAAACTTCGGTCTGTTGTTTCTGTCCTTTTGCCAGCAGTCCAGCATCAATTGATACAAGGCAGCTGGGCAGTCCATGGGTGGTGGCAAGCGGTACCCTTCCTCCACAGCTTTAATTACCTGCACAAGATTAGAGAAATTTGAAGGGCATTTCATGAAATTCTTACCTGTTGGTTCTCGAAACTACTATGCTATCATGGTCTTTAAGTATTGCAACAAATGAAATTATCTTTTAATTTTTCTGAAATGTAACACTTCCATGTTACCTGCTAAGGCACCTTACAAAGGAGAGATTTAAGACAAAAAATGCCCAAAGAAAAATAAGGTAATGTATATTTTATTTGATACTTGGATGTGGTTAGGCCAAATGCAGGTCAATTTAATACATTTCTTAAAATACTGGCTCAATTGCTCTAAAAAGAAAACATCTGGATCATTACACACTCGCTTTCCACTGTGTAGCCTTTCATGGCTAGTCACTGAACTGATCTTATTTTTCAAGTGATTTCCTTTAACACATATACATGCATAACTTCAGCATCAATGTAGCCCTTTATGTTAACAGGTTCACAGAAAGAGGGCAGTATTCAACTGTGAGCATCCACTGGTAGCAAACAGCTTAGCAGACTCAACTATTTTCCCCTTTTCTTTACATAGCGTGGCAGCAGCTTTTGAAATACAAATTTAAAATGGCATGCACGGAGGATACTGTAGTTGCTAACCATATAATTCAAGAAATATTCAAGTATACCCAAATGCCCATAGTTCCATTACATTCAGCAAACAGTTAAAGTCCCATATTTCTTATGTGATTGTTGACAGATACGCTAAATTCCTAACAAGTACATGGAGTAGCAATAAGACTGGATTACCAGTGATTGCAGAAACAAGCGTATTTTCACTAATAGTCAGTTTTGGCAAAAGAGGCTGTGGTTTGTGTGTGTATAAAACACAACCACACATTGTGATGCCTATAACCCTCCTAGAAAAAATGACTGAAACTCAACAGATAGCTTTAAATCACTATCTAACAGATGACAAAATGTTCTCCTACATTTTAAATAGGGAAGAACAATTATAAAATTAAGTTATTAAATTCAGCAAGGTAAATAATACTATAGACAAGGGGCCATTTTTTTGATCCACTGATTCATCTGCCTGTTGTGAAGAGACTGGGAGCAAGCGTCCCATTGCCTCCACCATGCTGTGTAGTGTTAGCATTGTGCAGGTATAAAACTACAGTGTGGAAGAGGGAGAGGCAGAACATACATGGGGCAATTTGCCATCTCAAAACAATAGCAAAGCAACTGGGAAACATTTAGTACTTGCATACTGGAGAACTAAAGTCATCAATTCAAACCATCACAAACAATGCAAAACTTGTTATACTTCACAGTTAGTGGTGCTGGCACATGAGACCACATGTTCTGCAATTATATTCCCATCTACTAATAAAAAGTGTCTGGTTTCATTTGCTGCTATTGTTTCTTTGTTTAGGGCTTACAATGTGATGTTCAACATTTCTTCATTTGCAATACGCACTTAGGGTTTTGTATCTTGTCAAATCTGTGGCTTGTAATTGGCTCTTGTGGAATTAAGACTAAGCAAACCAAGTGGACAAAATGGTACATTTGAAAGAGGGACTTTGGAAAAGCTATTTTCCTAACAAGCATAAAATGGATAGCAGATCTATTTAACTGACTAGAGTTAAATTTAAAGCTATCTAAATGAAGCTCTATGGAATGTACTTCCAAACAAATCAAACAGTCACTTCACGTTATCTATTTGCCACATCCAAAGGCATTTGTCTCATTAAAAACTTAAACACAAATGCTGTCTTTCTCTTTTCATGCAGTTCAGCTCTAATTAGCTTGTATGTTCATAGAAAGGTTTAATGGAGATACAGTCAAAAGGTCTCAGGTGACATTTAAAAAGGTTCTACAAACATTCTCTCAATGTCTGTGGAATGAAGAACAATGTGAACTTTCCTCTAGGTTATCAAACCCATCAGTTCTGTCCTGCTCCCTAAAATAGTAGATGTTCAATAACTGGAATTTAATAGTTCATTAAAAAAAACTTTGTATTGAGTGGCACATATCTGTTCAACACAGGGAAAGATTTCAAACGTTGGTTACCAAAGGAAACCAAAAATCAGTGTCAATTTCTGCTGTTTAACTTCACTTCTTCTCACAATCCACAACATCAGTCATCTATAATATACTCACATCTTGATTGGACATCTCCCAATATGGTCTTTCTCCATAGGACATCACCTCCCAGAGAACAATCCCATAGCTCCATGCATCACTGGCTGATGTGAATTTGCGGTAAGCAATGGCCTCTGGTGATGTCCATCGGATTGGAATCTTTCCCCCCTACAAGCAAAGAAAATCATACATCATAACTTCTCAGCCCTCAGTATCATCAAAATCAGTTATTAGATTGGATCCACACTGGAACACAGCTTCAGGTGGGTATTTTGGAATGCCATGATGGAATCACACTGCACAGGTAGAAGTTCTTGCACCCACAAATGTTAGTCTGGTTCCAAGTCTTACTCTCTTTTGCAACTTGAATGTTACATTCACTGCAGTTCTGTGCATGCACACTTCACTGAATGTTGCATGGAGCTGGATTCAGGGGTCTTCCAGCTGACTTGGGCCCTGGGAATTTTGTCCCCCAGTCCCCTCTTCTCAATGACCCTGTCTAGGTGAGGGGACTTTTAGGTTATATTTGGCTGTCAGATGTAACTGGCTTCACAGCAATAATTTAAAGATCACTGAACTCACCCGTGTTGTGTAAGCAGCTTCTGGGTCATCCTCCAGAACACGAGAGAGGCCAAAATCAGAGACTTTGCATACCAGATTGCTATTGATGAGAATGTTGCGGGCAGCCAGGTCACGATGAACATAACCCATATCTGACAAATATTTCATGCCAGATGCAATTCCTCGAAGCATTCCCACAAGCTGTATAACTGTGAACTGAGCATCATGTTTCTGAAAAATATTTACATCAGACCATTCAATTCTACAATGTACATAATGTACACAGACGTTATCTGAAAGTCACTGAGAATTTGATTTGGGAAAGCATTCTGCCAGAATTGGCCACAACTCACAGAATAAAGCTGTCCCGAGAACAGCCAGATGACAGATGGAGAACCTCATCAGTCTAATTAGGTATTATTATACTCCAAAACACAGTTTCCACACAAGTCTGAACAGCATGTCTTGCTTTCTAGAGATATTTTAAAAATATTATTGAATGTGGATGGAAACCTTATCCACGGTTTTTCTAATAATCCTCCTTGGCACCGCACATATAAACAGGAAGGCTGATCAACCAAGATTACATAACTAATATACAATCTAATATGCCTCAAAAGCATCAAACTCAAGTTAGTGGCAATAGTGTGATTGTTAACCTGTTCACAAATAATGCAGGTGGGAAGGGAATAGTTTGGATTTAGGAAGTACAGTGATACTGCTCTTCATATGCTTTTTAAAAAATACCTTATGAGTAAAAACAAGCTTGTGTGTTGTGGATAGCCATACATTTCTTCAGTTTGCAGGAAGGGAAAGAACACATACCTTGGAATCTACCTTCCACTACTACTGCTGACTTTATCCAGCTTGCAAAAATCATGTGCAAGTTGGACAAAGTCAAGACAACAGGTCTATTTTCAGGAACAGTTCTATTGTAGATTTATTTATTTGTTACGCTTTTATACAGCCCTCCCCCAAAGGGCTCAGAGCAGTGTACATCAGATTCTGATAATAAAATCAATAAAACCAGTTTAAAATTCTCAGTATAACAACTTATACAAATATCTGAGGTGTCTTATACCCTTCCATCCCCCTCCCCACCCACGGGAGGCCTAGGTGGTACAAGGGTCTGATGGCTAACCCGGCTGGCCAAAAGCCTGGTGGAACAGGGCCGTTTTACAGGCCCTGCAGAAGCTCTGAAGGTCCCGCAGGGCCCAGATCTCTTTAGGGAGCCTGTTCCACCAGGTAGGGGCCAGGACTGTAAAGGCCCTGGCCCTTGTAGAGGCCAGTTGGATCTTCTGTGGGCCAGGGATCTCCAGCAGGGGATCCTCCGACCAGCAGAGGGACCTAATAGGGCAGTAGAGGGAGATTTATCAACTATGTCATAAGATTTTGGGTAAATGGTGCAACAAAGCAAACATTATGAGACATGCATATGAAGTCATGCCATTGTCATGAACTCCATGGGCTACTTACCCTTAGAAAACTATCTAAGGAGCCATTTTCCATATACTCAGTAACAATCATGACAGGTTTACCTATAAATATATAAAACCCAGTCAGTCTTTTACAGGTGCAACTCCACTAGAAAAGGAATAGTAATAGAAAGGTGAAAAATGAAGACCACATCATTAGGAGTAATCTGCTAACAATGACTGGTGGACAGAGTCAGAGTATACTATGTCATTATAAAAGTATTCTTTAAAAAAGAAGGGTGTGAATATCAGCAGATGCATATTTACATGGTGCTGCAGAGCATATGCAACTGCTTTACAGGATCTCATACATTTTGTTGGAAGAAGTCCAGTTTAGAGTTCTAGGGTAATTAAAAAAAATTATCTGAAACTATACAGCATTAAAACAAGACTCAGTCCCCTTAGCCTTCAGGACAAATGCTGGCATTTTCAAAATGCACCAGAACTTTTCAGTCACAAAGAACTTACTGCATAAAATTGGAAATCATATGTACTCAGAAAAAGAAGCTGTACCATATCCTATTCCATTCCAAAGAGTTTCTCAACCTTCAGTAGAAACCTTTGGGGAAGTCAACATGGATTGCACAGGAAACAGAAAGTTAAAATCCTCTGCTGTAAAATAGAACTTGCTCTTCCATAAATCCAACCCTACTTATTTTATGTATTTCTTTCATGCAGTTAATACTCATTCTCCCACTGTCTGTTGAAGACAATAACTTAGGTGCAATCCATACTGATTTAATAGATTGTATTTCCAAGTACATATTCTTACGATCCTGTAATAATCAAAGACATTCCCCATCCCCAAGAAACAAGGATGCAAGAATATTTATGTATGTATGTATGTATGTATGTATGTATGTATGTATGTATGTATGTATGTATGTATGTATGTATGTATGTATGTATGTATGTATGTATGTATGCCACCATTCTACTCAATCATGGCCACAAGGATGGACAACAGCTAAGGCTGGGGAGAGCAAGATTAAATAAAATTTAAAAAGTTATTAAAACATATAAAATAAATTCATAAAAATAGTTAAAATCCAAACTAAAATATATCTTAAGAGCACATAAAACAACAACAACAACAAAAAACCGGAGGGAGGGAAGGAGGGATCATTGAGAAAATACCACACAAAGCAAAAATGGTTTCACTAACAGTAACAGAAAGGGACAGGAAAGTCTCTCTGGGAAGAGAGTTCCAGAGTTTTGGTGGCATGGCTAAGAAGGCTGCTTCTCAGATTTATATCCACCTAATCTCAGAAGGTAAGAGCACCCAAAGCACTGAAAGATGACTACCGTACTCAAATAACAGGGATCAGGCATGTGAATACCTCAAACAATTCTTAACATTACAGATTCATCCTTGTATTGTCGAAGGCTTACAGTTCCTGCTAGAACACGGCCATACAGCCCGGAAACCACACAGCACCCAAGATTCATCCTTGTTTATTCTGAGCTGAAAGTTCAAATTGACTGTCAGTTTCCAACACCTTGCAGTGGTCCAGTGCCTCAAGGTGGGCAAAAAGAGCGTATATGGTTTCACAAATGGAGGGACTGGAAGTTTCAGAGCAGAGCACTAGCTAGTTCTCCTATATCTAATTAGCTATCAGTAAATCATCTCATTTTAATCATCACAAGTGTTAAGTAATTTGCATATAACATACAGAATCCAATAATTTACCAGCCTTACTACTGCCTAATAGTAATTTGACATGTACCTACAGACTGCTCTGTAAAGAGACTCTACCATGCTTATGTTCCAATGAATCTTTACAAGCCACAGTCTTTTATATTTTTCTAGCCATGTCTGATGTGAGTTACGGTCTGGGAACCAGAAAAGCCACTAGACAATCCACTTAGCAACTGCTTTAACCCCTTAGGGATAACACTCCCCCTCTCCCATTGCTTTCAATTCTTAATCAATAAATACATCAGAATACAGCAAAACATTCATTTAGTTAATTATTAATAACAAAATTACAGCTGCAAATAATTCATCAGGTACCAGGATTATTGCTTACTCTGTACTGTAAGACTGTTTTGATTGTCATCTGTACAGTTATCACTTTATTAATGATGCCAGGACTATTTGGTTCAAAGCATTGCTATCAATTCATGCTACTGTAGTCAATCTGTCAAAAACTGATTTATAAATCACCACATATGTCCTGTACAGCTAAAATCTTCCCATTCCTGCTAACAAGGGAAAAGGCACTGAAATAATCAGTAACTGCTCGAACACCAGGTGATGTTTTGACTCAACATAAGAAATGTTCATATGATGTTCTTATGGCAATTTTGATATTTGACTTGTTTCTGTGAGAAAAGCTGATTGTAAATGAATGAATAAACACAATGCATTCTAAGTATGGTAAGGGAACTCTGTGGCGCAGTGTGGTAAGCTGCAGTACTGCAGTCCAAGTTCTGTTCATGACCTGAGTTCAATCCTGATGGAAGTTGGTTTCAGGTAGTCCGTTCAAGGTTGACTCTTCCTTCTGAGGTCTATAAAATTAGTACCAGCTTGCTGGGGCAAAGTGTAGATGACTGGGGAAGGCATTGGCAAACCATCCTGTAAACATAGTTTACCTAGTAAACATTGTGATGTGATGTCACTCCATGGATCAATAATGATCCAGTGCTTGCTCAGGGGACTGCCTTACCTTTACCTTTCTAAGTATTGTAAGATATATTGTGAGCTATTGGGAAAGCTTGGCCACATGGAAGTATATGAATTTTGTAAAATAAACTTAACAGTTTATTGCTTGTTTCAGAAATTGTTTGTTTCAGAAATTGTAAAGGCCTTTGGGAAAAAAGTGGGATTTTCCCCCACTTCTCCCTTCCCAGCAGCCTGCCTCTTGTCCCTAAAATTCCTCAATGAGGAGTGGAAGGCTATCATAGACAAAATACACTGCAGTCATGGGGATGCCATGAATCAGAGTTGCCAGACTGAGCCTGAAAACCAGCAAAAGGACTGAAGGCAGAGACATGGGGTGGGGGATGGGGTGGAACACCAGCTGTTTTCCTACATCACTTCTGGAAAAAAGTGATGTAGGATAGTTTTAGGAACCACCGGGAATTCTAAGGTAAAGAAATTCCTGGAGCCACCATACATCATTTCAGGTTTTTATTTTCCTGAAAGAGATATAGTGATGCAATTTTTTTGACCCACTGTCACAATAGAGCCTGTGGGCAGGGGATTCCCAGGGGACTGTCAAGCCTACTGTGACCAAGGGACTGTCAAGCCTACTGTGAACTATGCAGCTTATAATGGAGTATGTAGGAGGAGGTGACTTTAAGAACATTCCTGCTCACTGAATAAAAGAGAAGGTGAGAAAATATCCTTTCTACTAGCTCTTCTTTGAGGTTTTCCATCAGACCAAACTTTAAGATTTTAAGCCATGTTCTGTTATGCTCCATGTCAATTTTATTTGGCTAAATTTCACATTTTATTAGAGCAAATACAGCCCAATCCGAATTGGGGGTGGGGGGGAGCTGAATAGTTTGCACTTCTAGAAAGCTCTCTGGAGTCAGTGGGGCAGCATGGCAGAAGTGCCATCCCCAATTACCTCGGGCTGTGGATTGGCCTGCCTGAGTTAGGGTTTCCAGAAATCAGCAGCCACTTAATGCTGCATCATTCTACGTCCTACTGGATAAGATCAGATGGAGCACACTATTCTACGTATGCCTTAGGCTGCAATATATGCCTTAGGTTGACCAGTAATCCTGTTTTCAAACTAACAAGGCAAAGGTGCTATAGGAAGACACTTGAGCATTGTAATATAGTTTGCTAAGCAATTTTATTGAATCATGACATGTTTAAAAAGCTCTTAAACAAAAACTACATTGAGCCACATAATTCTGTGTATGTATGAAACTTATTTGATGAATCCTTCCTCCAAAGAATTCATGCTCTAAGCATTGTTATCATCTTCCTGGCAAAAACTGCTTAGACCAGTATTAATTTTACCAATTTAAAAACATGTTAGAATAGAATCAAAAATTTCCCTGCCTGATTTATCCTGTTCTTAACATAAGTTTTCACTAACGCTGAAGGGAAAATGGAAATGTATGTGGAATCAGAAACATATGCTCCAAAGCAAACCTAATTTTTAAAGGAATGTTCTGTTCATTTATCAAAATGCAGCCATTTACACGATAACAACTTGTGTCAACAGTGTTTTTAAAAATTTATTATACTAAAATGCTACAAATTGCCATAAATTATTAGTAAACTAAGCAGAACATGTGTGTTCACTATTAGGCCCTCTGACTATAGGGTACCCAGGAGACCATTGTGGAAGGAAAGTTCAATACAGAAGCAAATATGAAACAGGGGAATAATTCAGCGTTGGAAGAATGGTCTTATTTTGCCTGTGTACCTTATCACATTTCTGGCAAGCAATAAGCGACACTGCCCTGAAATAGCTTATATACTTCTAGCTTCCAGCAGGATTTCTTAGCAAAGTTTGCCATGAAGTGTTAAGAATTACCCCATGTGATCCAATCAGCATGAATAGCCAATTCATTTGTGAGGACCATCCATCAAAATTTGGTTTACCAAGTAAGAGTCCCATTGCCTATTTATCATGTGCTATATATATTTGAAGGGATGCCTGGCAAACTCCTTTCAGAAAGAACACCCAGGGATAATAGACAAGCTTACTCTATTTTCTTGAAATGGGTCCAAACTTACCTTTAAACACTACGTAATTGCTAGTAAAATATAATTCCAAAGCCTTTGAGAATATATCATTACAAACTATCAGTTCAACAGGAAACACAGACTCAGCTTTTGTACTCAGTGATAATCGAAAGCATGAGATTGGTTTGCCCAGCCAAGAATGATGAGAACTACTTTAACCATAATTGCAATAGCAACTAAATGCGCTGTGATTACCACTGCTTCTAATTTTGCCTAAATAATGCCTCATTGGAATCTATTTCTTGAGACAATATGTATTCTGAAGAAGTCTATCTTGTAATGAATTTGGGGTTGAAGTTTTAGGTGATAACTGGCTGGGCTGTCACAGTACCATATTCTAACTGATGAAGGAATAGACTATTCACAATAGAAACAATAGACTATTCACAGAAGCTCTTTTTTCTTTGTTGGGAGGTTAATAGGTATGTGCACCAGAACAATTCAGATTTGGGATTTTGATTTGGGTCCAAACCTACCTTTGATTTGGATTCCCACTTTTAAACATGAGATGCAGCGGTTAAGAGGGGTGGACTTCAATCTGGTGAACCGGGTTTGATTCCCCATTCCTCCACAGAGCGATGAACTCTTATTTGATGAACTAGATTTCTTTCCCCACTCCTACATGTGATGACCGCTAGATGACCTTGGACAAGTCACAGTTCTCAGCCCCACCTGTTTCACAAGGTGTCTGTTGTAGGGACACCACTGCTTTGAGAATCCTTAGAGTTGAGAAAAGTGGAATGTAAATCCAAACTATTCTTCTTCTTCTGATTTACTGGAATTCTCTTAAAGTCATTAGGAGACAACCACCTCCCAAGACAAATGTTTTTTTTAGAAGTTCCCCTCTCCTACTGCCAGTGGCAAAAAACCAAGCAGATGCAGCAAGTGCACAGCAACAACCACGTTTCCCCAGTAGTAGGGCCTGGGCATCAAGCCATGACTGCAGTCTGGGCAGTCAGAACCCTGATCACTGCAAGTGTCCCCAGGATAGCACTGAGCAAAGCACAGTGAAGCAGTGGAGCAGAGATCAGCTAGTGCAGGGAAATACATTTGCAGAAAGGAACTGGCAGGATGAGTGGAACAGAGAGCAGATGGTGGAAGCAACCACGCAACAATATTGGGACACAGAGAGGGCTGCTTCTGCTTGTAGATGATAATGGTTATGGTATAACAGTTGGATTAAGAAGCAGCCATACCAGCTTGGGATCTGGAAAGGAAAAATGTAAATGTGTTCTCTGATGTCAATGCCTGCATTGATATTCCATAAGTGCAAACAGACCTCAGTTTTGCTCTCATCATGATTTACCTCCCTTGGTAAAACCCATGATTTACCTCCCTTGGTAAAACCACAGAAACACTGATCAGAAGACATTAATTTCACTCTCTTTGATGCCAGGCTGTTTGGGGAATATGTTGTACTTTCATTTTCCAGGCAACTAGAATTGGATTCCAAATATTCAAAGTTATTTCCAAATATGTGGAATTATAACATTTTGAATTTGGAACTATTTGGTGAATGATGAATATTTCCAAATCCAAACTGCACATCGTTAAAGTGTGGCTGTGGAAAAAACCAGCCCTGCAGCATAAGGGCAGGAACAAGTGTATGAATAGCTGGGATGATTACGGGCTAGTAACTAGGAGTGCTAAATGACAGAGAGTCCAGAAGTAAGATATTCTTAAGAAAGATGACACAGTATTCAGTGAACTAAGAAACAGGAATTTGAGGGTTGGGATATTAAAAAGGAAACACAGGAAGCAAGAAGGTAAGAGAACACAGTAAAAGCAAACATGGATGCAGAACAGATGGGAGTTGCTATATATTATGGGTGGGGGAGGCTAAGTGGAGAGAAAAGAGAGTTGTGTAGGTAGAGAGTTGATAGAAGCAAGACAGAAACATAAAGAACTGAGAAAATGATGGGTGGTGGAAGATACAAAGAAATAAAAGGTCACAAAGCAACTGGAGCTTAGGAAACTTTCCATACTGTAGCTTCAGTGGCCAAGAAAGCAAGAGAGCTTTGAAACCATGGGATAAATTAATATCTACAACAAATCCAAAAGAAAATATACTAGTTCCTCCAAGAAGACTGAACACTCAGCTTACACAAGATCCGCCAAGGTTAATACCAATTAATAAACCCCATCAGATGCAATGCATTTCAGTCTTTAAAAAAGCACTGGCCAGCAAGGAATTCACAACTGCCATACTCCTGTTTCAAACTTTGATTGTTTCTTGTGAACATGAAATAAATGTGAAATCGGATTATTAACCTGGATTGGTTATTGTGAAATCAGATTGGATTGGTTATTGTGAAATCGGATTATTAACCTGGATTGGTTATTTTTGCTGCCTATTCTAATATTTGCCAGATGCTGTCACCATGAGGTAATGTGCAGTATAGTTTTTATAAGAGCAGCCAGAATGCCTACAGCTGTTTAGGAGCAATCAGTTTCAACATCCAATTCACTGTTTTGGAATCCTGAATGCTTAACAGTTACAATCATTATCACCACAGGGGGGTGTATGAGTGCAGAGAATTCTGAAATGAGGGGAGCAATCCAAAATAGGTTTACTTTATTCAGTAAGGCTAACTCACAGGATACCTTAGGCTTTCAGCCTAAATCTTTTAAGAGAGTTATAAATCTAGAAATGAAAGGAGTATTAGTTTCCTCTGTGTAGGTATGTAAAAAAAATGGCAAAAATTCCATTACACTTAAAAGACTTCTTCCACATTAATTATCTAACAATGTTTTAGGATTCAAAAACCCGTTGTGAACTATAAAACTGCTATGAGTAAAACAAGCATGCTCACAAGGAGTGACAAGTTGCAACACAGTGTTGAGATCCTTCACTTCTCACCTACCATTGTCTATCTGTTCTGAATCACAGAGACAGCTTAGGGGATATACAGCTGACTTCTAAGGTCACTGGTTTTCTCTTAAAAATGTATTTTGAAGTTCAAGAGCAATTTTTCATTAATCATTTACATATTGTTGACAGAACTCGGGTATTCCTGCTAGTCCTTCTAGCTGCAAATTAGTTGAACCATCCGTCAACCTTTTAATAAAAAAACATCGGCCGCAGACCTAACATTAAGTGTTTATCTGCAACACGGTTCAAAGCTGGAACTTAGCATGTATCCATATTCTAAGATTAAAAATGGCTTTTTAATGTCCACTTTGCATGTTTAGAAGCAGGGATAGGGCCTCAGGGGAGCACTATTTTCATAGCACACATTAGAAATTTGAAAGCAGCAAAACAGAAACATTTACCCAATGCACACCTTCAAAAATATGGTTATGGTTCCTTGTAAATAAGGGAAATAGGTAAAACCTCAGCTATTCAGCTTTCACTGCAGACTTTTGCTGATTCTTGAAATAATTTATTCTAAACAAGGACTTCTCAGTTGATAATAGTTCTTACTTTTGGTGACAACTCCCTCTAACCGAATGATGTTGGGATGATCAAACTGTCCCATGATGCTTGCCTCTCCTAGGAAGTCTCTTCTCTGCTTCTCTGTGTAGCCAACCTTCAGGGTTTTGATTGCCACTGACATTTCCTTTTTCGAAGGTAGTTTTAAGTGACCACTGCATACTTCTCCAAACTCACCTGCCAATAAAAGATATCACATGGGGAAGAGGTTAGGAAAAATGATTAAAGAGTTAAGTATTAAATGATAGAATTGCACAGATGTCATTTACTTGTGCCGTGTATTGCTATCCCAGCATAGCATGCCTACTGAAAATAAGAGTTTGGATTCTATGAATAAGTCATGTATACACTTCCAAGATGGCTTTCTGGCAGTGTGGGGAAGCAAATCACAAAGAACTGCCTCTTTCTGTCCAAGAGCCCTCCATTGGGATATATGCTACCACCCAAAAGTGTGGTGTAAGTTCAAGAGCTGTGGTGTAACTACTGCAAATCAAGGATGTCAACTCCACCCCCAGGACCTCCCACAACATGTGTCCGCTGTGCCAACATGGTTAGCAGTGGAGTGAGAGGGCTGTCGCTGTGCTGGATATCACATCTAGGTGTCGCAGAAAACACCTATTAGCATTTCTCCCCCTGTGCCAGAGTAAATCCCCTAAGGATGGTAATCGGCCAGCACAGGCATGCACTGTTTTCATGATGTAATCCCCTTCTTTTGATGGGGCTGATAGATTAGGAATTAATAATCTGAAAATTTTGAAAATGAAATGTACTATGGGAGCTAAGAATATGCCATTGTTCATTCTAGCTCAACCCCCCCCGCCCCGCATTTTTGTGACAATTTTGAGGTGCTAAACCATAGTCACAGGCTGTAACAAGAATTGTAATGAATAAAACTCTGACCTTTGCAAGTCATATCTGACAGCATTCTTTACTTAGACCAAACAGTGCTCTTATTCAAATACTGGTATTAGATGGATAGTTAAAAATAAACAATGATAGTTAAAAACAAACAAATAAACAAACAAAAACACATACTCGAATTATGACACTAGCCAGAAAAAGGAGAAAAAATTGCAACAGATCTTCTAACACCTTAACCTAAGGTTAAGGAGAGTTAATCCTGCCTAAGCCCATTCATTTCAGTGGATTTAGAATGGAGTAACTGCATGAGATTGTGTTGTAAGCGTTCCATTTTCTTTTCTTTCTATAAATCTTAATGGTTAGAACAGCTATGAGCTGTTAGTCTCCTACACCTACAGTTGTGTGACAGCCAGAACAGCTGTTCTTTATGATTCGAGCAAACTTGATTGCTAAGCCAAAGAACTGTTTGCTATAAAAAGCGTGCATGGGTTTTTAGGTCTGATTTTCAGGAAAAGAGCATAACTTTCCTCCTCTATACCACTGAGCAGCTTATTATACATAAAATAAATTACCTTGATTAATAAAAAAAACTAAAACCAAGTTAGATTCGTCACTGCTACACTATGGAGCTTATTAACTTGATTTTTAGCTCGATTAGCTTGATTACATTGATTTTCAGAAGCGTTCCACAAGCACAAAGTCAGTGAAGATAGCCGTACTATTGGTAAATATTTAGTATTGTATGTATACCATTTAGTATGTATATTTTACTTTGTATGCATCATTTTAATGTGTTGATTTTTAATTCATACCTTCTGAAGAATTGTGGATAAGCAATGGTTAATATGAACCCCAAAGTACCCGGGATAATTTTTTTGCTTCTTTTCCTCATTGCTCCCTCTCTACCAGCAAATTTTCAAGTAGGGTTGCTAGGTCCCTCTGGCCACCAGTGGGAGGTGGGGACAAGGTAAAGACAAAATCAATATTTCATGGACTGAGCATTGGGAAGTCCCATGTCACTCATGCTTTCATCCATTCATTAAGCTGGAGAAGCTTTTATATCTCCATTTCAAACCTCTTTTCTGTAAAGGGAACATCAAGATTAATTCGTGAAGATGAACAAGACAAAAGAAATTTATGTAATTTTTCTTTTACTTCAGGAAGGCATGGACTACTGCTACTACACAGTTCCATGCAGAGCTTCAGAGTAATAGTACTGATAATATTTTAAAAATAGAGTATATTATCCCAGCTAGGCACACAATTGATTTCTGATTTTCCAAATAAAGGTCTCCTTAAGGAAAAAAAAACCCTTCAATTTTATTGAAAAGCATATGCACATATGATATAACTTTGTTCTTAGTTTAAACTGCCTGGGAGTAGAAGGCTGTAGGTGCCCTATTACTTGAACAACTTTGTATGATTTAAATGTATTCAGGGGATAGTGAATATTTCTATTAATTTAAGCACTTGCTGCCTCAATAAATTGCATTATGTTGATAATTTGCACATGGATGAGCTTGAGATGTAATGGTTTCTTCTCTCAGAAATGCTTTAAATCACAACTCTACAATGCACAAAGCCCTTCCTGACATTCTGTTTCCTGTTCAGATAAGACAGATGCCTTGTGTGAGCTTTGTGAGTCTTAGGCATTTTGTGCTGAAACTCTCATTAATGAGAACTAGGAAATCCATCCTTGCTGGAGTGCAGAAATTTAGGGCGAATGACCTGAGTTCAGCAAAGAATGTCAAGTAAAAAACTTTTGGAGACTTAGGGATGGAACCTGGGGAGGATATAGACCTCAAAACAGGTTACCCTCCAAATAATTGATTTTCTCCAGAGGAATTGATCTCTGTAATCTGGAGATAAAATGTAATTATGTGGGATCCCAAGTTCCACCAAGAGGCTGGCATCCCTAGTTGGGGTGCATTTTGGATTAAGATTCTGCAGGCCACCTGTAGATATTGTATGTATGTAAGATGTACCTCCTATTCGTATGTAAAATGTACCTCCTATTCGTTTTATTCTGCCATATTCCTAGGGACATTATTCTGATGCTAGGTGGGATTTCAACTTAAATTGTATGGAAAGACAGGGCATATATCTTTTAAATGAAACACAACCACCCCAGCATGGCTTTCACCTTAAGTTTTTCATATCTCAAGCAATTTCAAATGATGGACAAAACTCAAGATCACTTCTCCAGGAGGGCTAGAAGGATACATCAAGATAGAAATTGCAAAGATCCATTTTTGGTAGAGCTCTGCTCGCAGTTTTCTAGGGATATAGAACTGCACCTTTCACTATGCAAATCAGGAACAGGAGTTGGCAGGAAAAAATTTCCACATCAGTAATTCTGAAAGTGTCCAATACAATACATTCCACTGACACAATCAATGACCAAAAGCACACAATCAGCATTGAGGAACTATGCCCACACCCAATATGTGTCAATATTCTGGAGTTTATTTAAAATATTTATTTATTTATTTATTTATTTATTTATTTATTTATTTATTTATTTATTTATTTATTTATTGTTGGGTTTTTTATACCGCCCTACCCCCAAGGGCTCTGAGGAAAGCCCTTATTTTTTGTTTTTGGCCTTGGGGCTGTTTGAAGAAGACACCTGAAATATAAAAGGAATGCCCATACCAGTTTTAATAGGAGACTACGTAACATTTTATATTGCTGCTTTATGTCCGACCTGAGGAACCGATTACAAAAAATATCATTTTAATTAATATCTAAATGCTTTAAGTTAATATCTAAATGCTTTAAAAACATGTTAAGGCTTTAAACAGAAATGTATTAACATCTGTTTTATGATAGATTGTTGAGAAGTATGAACAGATGTTGAAGTATCCATTCCCACTTCAAGAAATTGCACCAGTTAGAAGATAGTTGAAACTGACAATGATGGTTAGAATAGATTCACTTTGTATCAGAAAAGAATCTCTTGCAGAAAATAGGCAGCCTAAGGAGCTTAACGTTGTACCTGAGAAATTCATCACTGCAGAACAAGACATTCTGGGGACTATACTGACTGCCTCACTACTTGTTCTTAAACGCATTATCAATCTTATTCTCTGTTTTTACTTATAAAGAGCTGTAGCCAGTGAGTATGCTGTTGCCTGCCTGGACTGAAGATGAAAAAGAAAACAGCATCTGTGGGGGAAGGGGATTTTTAAAAGATGACTTATTTTTTTTGCTATAATTGCTATGCCAGTTGCTATGAAATAAGGTATAGTTTATTAACCAAAATGGATTTATTAAGCCCTGTT
The DNA here is from genome assembly GCF_021028975.2 of Sphaerodactylus townsendi. NCBI lineage: Eukaryota > Metazoa > Chordata > Lepidosauria > Squamata > Sphaerodactylidae > Sphaerodactylus > Sphaerodactylus townsendi. The sequence goes on along the minus strand of NC_059428.1, from coordinate 47,346,537 downwards.
TAAGACTCACACATTTCTTTTTGGACAGCAAGTATTTGTTTAAAGAAGTTGTTATTCGTGCAGGATTCAAACAAAGAAAAAGCTATTCCATTACTACTACTACCACTACTACTATTACTACTATTTTGTAGGACCAATGTCTGTCAGTGCACCTTTTCTCGGGTAAACTATTGTGGGAATAAGCCAGTATGATGTAGTGGTTAAGAGTGGTGGACTCTAATCTGGAGAATCAGGTTTGATTCTCCACTTCTCCACCTGAAGCCTGATCTTGTGTTAGTCACAGTTCTTTCGGAACTCTGTTGGCCTTCTTTCACCACAAGGTGCCTGCTATGTTTGTGGGAGATGAAAGGTGATTGTAAGCCATTTTGAGACTCCTCATGGTAGAAGATAAGTGGAGAATAAAAACCAACTCTTCTTCTGCTTCAAGTCAGAGAGCTGCATGAAATCAGGGATGTCTTCATACCACCCAAATTAGGCAAGAGACATTTTTGCCTCTGGCACTCATTACAAGTAGAGTACAAGGCCCCAGATGAGTGGAGAGCAACTAGGCATCTCACATTCTGTAACCTATAGTGATACTCAAGACAGAGGAGAATTTGCTTCCTTCTTTCTTCCCTTGTAACTGGACACTAGGGAACTAGAAAAATGGTGTGCATTAAAACTCAATATCCTATGGCCTACCAGAGGCAAGGGCACTGTGGATATGATTCTAAAATGGCATTAAAGGTTGGTAATAAATGCAAACATTTTGGTAGCAGTCACATGATAGCACATTAACGAAAAACACAAGGTGGGAGTAGGCACATGTTTGGGATGCAGGCAATGAGAAATGTGGCACAGAAATATGTCTCACCAATGGGGAGCTGACCAATGGGACTAATCCAAGGCAGAAAGGACAGGGTTGGGTAGACCAACTAACTGGCTCAGAAGGTTGGCAGGAACTGACTGTCAGATACTGTTCTGTTGAAGAAGGTAAACAACCAAATTTCCTAATCACTACTGTGGCTTAAATAGCGGAAAGGCAGTCCTACCTTTCTTACATGTCTTCTCTGGAGCCTGATCTTGCAAGTGGTTCGCTGGGTTCTGATTCTGTAAGGAGCTATGAATGTGGGACCAGTAATTTAGCTTGGTGGAATTGCCACGGGTAGCAACTTGGATGCCGCTTCTATGCAGAGCCATTTCCTTGCTCACTTGCCATTTATGCCAATCATGGAAGGCAGTAAGGCTTTTTAAGGAGCTGCTCGATCAGGGACTGAATTATAAATGGCTGAATCGGGGACTAGTAGTCTGAGCTCTCAGAAAATTCTGCTCTTAGGTTCCTCTGACAAGGACTCTGAGACCATTTCTTCATGGTGAAATTGCACCTAGGTGTACCCGGGATCTCACATACCAGCTCAATTTTGCCCCGGTCTGTGATTCTTAACGGATCACCGCTTCTGCCCCTATGCTACTCCAGCACAGGCACAGTGCTTTTTTCATTTGCCCCAGACAAGCTGTTTCCTGCATTCTGATTGGCCACTGGTTGTGTCACTCAAATGGCGTCATTTTCCCGCATTCCCCCATTCACTTTCACGGAGGGAGAAACAGTGAATTTAGAAAGAGAAGGGGGGCGGTGGAATGAAGAACAGTCTGCTTTTCCCAGGCAGGACAGGAGGAAAGTGTATGAGCGGGGAGGGGAGGGGGGCAGCCCTTCTGCAACAGCTGTAGTGAAAGACCCCATTTAGGAGAGGAGGAGGGAGCCCTTTTACACAGATGACCGCTGGAAAACCGCGATTACTTTCACGCACGCCTCTTCTCCTCTCTGCACCTCTGCCCGTAAATCTGCTCCCTCCTCCAGCAGATGAATTTTTGCCACTGCACTCAGCAGAGGGTGACCCCCTCCCTCCTCTTTGAGCTGCACACAAGCCTCTGCTTAATGTGATCAAAGCAACCCCACCCCCATCTATCATTTGCATTTCTGGCTCACACTTTTGGTGCAGAAAGCGTTGGGCGGGCCGGAACGGCTAGGCAGGAAAAATACAAAAGTTCTACCCTGGATCTGCTCCTGTGGTTTTTCACGGCACTGGAGTCGCACAGTGGTATTTAGAAGATAAGAAGAGTTTGGATTTATACGCCCCCTTTCTCTCCTGTAAGGAGACTTAAAGGGGCTTACAATCTTCTTTCCCTTCCCCCCCCCCACCACATACACTGGATAATGTGGGTGGGTTAAATGTTAGTTTCAGTTACAATAAAATTGTTCATGAATGTCATGGCAGTGCTGGCAAAGGGTGTCTGAGCATGCACATTTCAAATGTCCATTACCCTGGTGACATTTCCGAGGCATAACTTAGAGAATGAAGGAAGCATCCTTATACCAGGCTACCACAGCTGCTGAGTCTAGTTAAGCTAGCTAAGCTGACACAGGCACTACCTCTACACAGAATGACTTAGAAATATAGTTAAACTCAGAGGCCTGTAAAATCTGATACAACTGCACATGAACTTGGAAAAGGATAATCCAAAGAGTAATTAGAAAGGGAATAGATCCTTCTGCTGTTTAAATCCTGGTAGTTTAACCCCCAATAAGAAAGAGGTAGTTAATTCAGTTAAATTATTTCATCACTTCTGATTCTTTAAATTTAACAAAGTTATAGTTTAATTTTTATTCATATAATCTGCAATTCAGCTTGTTTCTGCATACAAGCAGTAATATATCTGGCACTCTCTACAGCCAGAAACACAGTACTGCATCAATTGGTACACTAATCACAACAAATGCATTTCTTCTTACTGAAATACCTATTTGTTTCATCTGGTTTTTTTAATACAGAAAAGGTCTGGATACACATAGGCAGCATTCATGCTTTGCAGGATATCAGACAATCTAGTTTCACATTATCTCCACACACAAGAATAGTGCAATATCCAATGCTGTGTGAAGGCAACCACAGTGCTAAAAGAAAGCTCACTAAATAATATTCCAATACAAGCTGTATGAAAGAGCAAAAGTGACTTTGCTGATGGCTGTGCTCTGCCTGGGAAAGGGAAGAGGGTCAAGACCATACGTATCAAACTCGCGGCCCTCCAGGTGGGGCTGAGAACTGCTGGCAGGGGATGATGGGAACTGTAGTCCATAACATCTGGAGGGCCGCTAGTTTGACACCTGTGGTCTAGACAACCAGATCTGTCAGTCAAAATGATGCTCCATTCAGCATGCAGAAACCTTTCAATAACAGCTCGATCTTCACAGAGTGTTCTGTGACGGAGATCCTCTGGCTGGGCCGTGAGGGGGAGAGGGGGATGTTTCAGCCGCCGGTGTGGGAGGGGGTCACATTGACACCGACCCCCTCCGTACGCAACCTGGGGGTCCACCTGGATTCGTCTCTATCAATGGAGACCCAGGTGGCCCATATAACCCGGGTTGCTTTTTTCCACCTCCGTCAGGCCCGGCGGTTGGCCCCCTTTCTCTCCCAGACCGACCTGGCCACAGTGATCCATGCAACGGTCATCTCCAGATTAGACTATTGTAACTCGCTCTACGCGGGCCTTCCCTTGCGTTTGATTCGGAGGTTAAAACTGGTCCAAAATGCAGCTGCGCGTTTGCTTGCAGGTATTGCCATCTGGGATCACATCCAGCCTGTGCTACGCCAGCTGCATTGGCTTCCAGTAGAGTTCCGAATCATCTTCACGGTGTTGGTACTGACCTTTAAGGCCTTACGCGGCCTGGGACCTTCGTATCTTCGGGACCGCATCACCCCACACGTCCCAACACGGCCTCTTCGCTCAGCAGAGGCCAATCTACTGGTGGTCCCTGGCCCCTTGATGATACGGCTGGCCTCCACGCGGGCCAGGGCCTTTACAGCCCCTTGGGCCCCAGCCTGGTGGAACGCTCTTCCACCAGCTGTCCGGGCCCTGCGGGACCTTATGGAGCTGTTCCGCCGGGCTTTTGGAGGTACCAGCCGTTGATGGTGCCCCCCCCCCCCATGGCCATACATCTGGGCCTTATCATCTTGGGATTGCTGTCCTTCCCTCCGGCAAGAGGGTTTGAAATTGAGACTGCGGACGCCATTCTATGAATTAATTTAACTATTATAGTTAGTTTCCTATTTTACTGCTGCTTTTAAAGGTTTTAGCTGTTTTTAGCTGTACACGGTGGTTACTGTGTTGTACACCGCCCAGAGCCCCTAGGGGATGGGGCGGTCTAAAAATCTGAAAAATAAATAAATAAAATAAATAAAATGCCACAAACATAGCTTCTACACAGAAATGGGTGGTGCGTCACTGTGTAACAATCCTTACCTGCTCCAACAACTTTGTCAATGGCAATACTAGTCGCATCTAGCTCCTTTGCAAACTCATGGACGGCTTGATTAGGATCTTCGTAGGTATGTGGGTCCACATAAGTTCTGAGGCCTGGGAGTTTTACTGTTTGGTTTTTTTAAAAAAAATGAGAATGAAATGTGAGCCTTCAGTGAAAGAAAACCATAAATGCAAAAAGCTAATCAGAATGTTAACAAGTATGCACTGTAAACAAAACAAAAAACCCACTACAGTGAAAGTTACAAAAAGTTGCATGATATCATTAGCCAAACTACAGGAAAGGAGGCACATTTACCCCCAGAGCTTTCAAGAGAGCGGAAAATATAATCTTGCCTTCATTTTCAGTATCTGGATGCCTTTTTTAATGGAACAGAAAACATTCTTATTTCTTATAGATTTATTCAGGCAATACAGCAGCTTGAAGTTCAGTATGGCTGAAATGCCTTTATTTTATTTATTACATTTCCATTCCAGCCTTCCCCTCAGGAGTTCAGGGCAGCATATATATTCCCCTGCTTTATCCTTGCAGCAACCCTGAGAGGTAAGCTGAGATAGACTGATTGGTCCAGGAAGTTTTATGGCTAAGTGGGGATTTGAAAACAAGTGTCCTTAGTCCCAGTCTAGTATTTTAACTACTATATCACACCCGTCCTCAACATTTTGCCTGAATTTGTATTTGTCCTACAGGCAGAAAGACAAATAAGTGTTGGAACCAGAAGTCCCAGGAAACATATAGGTCAAACTATATTACTGAAATACTCCTATGTTTTTACAAGGTATTTCCTACAAAAAAGTTGCAAATGATTTATGTCCCCAGAACTGAGTTGATGTATATTCATGATGGTCAAAAACCAGAATTTCTTCACAGAATTGGAATTTTAATTTGAATACCGCCCTCCCCCGGAGGACTCAGGGCGGTGAACAACATCATAACATAGAACAATAAGGCATAACAATTCAGTAAAACTAATCATAACATCAGCAATAAGACATAGTCTATCAATAAACCCTTAACAATTTCCAACATCAAATTAACAAATGATCAATATTTCCATATCAGATTAACAAAACTCAAACATAATTAACATAATAAATATTTCATCATCCACAAACGTGACATTTCATAATATGACAGTATCATAACATCAAAAATGTTACGACATCACAACATCCATAACAACAACATCATTTCATAACATGTCTACCGAATAACATCAAATGCATTATAACATAATTACACAACAATTATACAACCACATTACAGCATTATATAAGATAATAGCAACCATAACAATAGAACAAAAATAATCATACTTAACCTGATAATAACATAGAGGACTCAGATGGCGACTTCCTATCAGAATTTTATAATCCAAGAACAGCCTAAGACTAAACAATCCTACGTACGCTATCCACAGTATAAATTCGCTACATATATGCTAAACTCAATCAGAAAAAATAGTCTAATTGTTAGTGTCACAATAGAAAGGATTCAACAACTAGATGAAAAACTCTATACTAACATCCCACTAAAGAACACAATGAGTCCCAATTATAATTATAACAACTTCAGTCATCCAATTAATTGAGAAGGCAATGGAAAGCAATGCCCAACAAACGCTGAGGGTAGTCAGTTTCCAATCAGGTCATGCATTTAGTGCGGTGCTTTATATGCTTGGTTTATACCATCTCTTTCTCAGCAAAGTATATTCCAGGCACTGATAATAGTATTGCAGATGCTTTGTCTTGCTTCCAGGAAGAGAGATTTTGAGCCCAGGTCCCCAATGTGAGACCTCACCCGAAGTGTTTCCGCTGGACCTGTGAAGTCTTGGCAGCACCTGATTATTCAGGGAGTTCTCAGGTCCCTGACCCCAACAATGCGGCAGGCATACCAATAGGCTGTTTCTGCCTTCCTGGCCTTCTTGGCCCGCTTTGCCCCTCACGTTTTCACCTTCTCCACAGAGGGGGTGGTTCTTTGCTACCTGGCACACTTTCATGGTCAGGGCTGGGACTCCAAAACCTTATTCATGCATCTAGCTGCCATTTCCTTTTACTGCAAGACACTGGGCGTAGCCGATCCATGTCACTCTTTCCTCACTAGGAGAGCTATTGAAAGGTGAAGCCGCTTAACACCGTGTCTCCATAACAGCTGCAGGCCCATTACCCTAGTCATGCTGGCAGGCCTATCTAGTCAGCTGTTGAGTATCTGCTCCTCCCAGTTCGAATTAAAGCTGTTTCGGGCAGCCTTTTCCTTGTTTTTTTTTTGGGGGGGGGGGGGCTTTTCGCTGGAATGTATTGGTGCCCACATCTTGGGATGACCATAGCAGCTGGGCCCTTGTGCTGTTGGACCTATGGATGTGTGTGGCTTTGAGGTGCACATCCAATTTCACCAGTCCAAGACGGATCAGCATGTACATGGGACCACGGTGGCCCTTGGGGTTTCCCCCTCAGGATTGCCCTGCCCAGTCAGAGACACAGCCGACTACCTTTTTTCCATCCGGCCACCTACCCAGGGGCCCTTCCTTATACATTCTGACGGCATGTGCAGTTTTCAAAGACAGACTTTGTGACATCGTAGTTTTGCTGAGTTCCTTTACCTCCTCAAACTCTACCCTGTCCAGGAAATACCACTAAATCTCCAGGGATTTCCCAAGTCAGAGTTAGCAACTTTAAATACATTCACCCCATACAGCAACATGCCTTTAAAATCTTGTAAAGGCTTCCTGCCATCTACGCAGGCTGCATGTTACAGACTGCTGTTTGCCCCCAGTAAAAAGCAATAGCTATTTAAAAGCCTCAAAGGGGAGGGGACTGCTGCTCCTTTTTAAAAATGCACATCCCAGAGGTTCTGTGTTATCAGATGGCTAGAAATTGCAAAGAGCATAGATCATTTATACCAAATTATTAATGGTAGTCCATATTGCTAAACGGGTTCTGTCGTGAACACTGTATAATAAGCACATGTGTATGTGTTAAGCTGTTCTGCCATAACTTCTCTCTGTAGATTATGCACTCAGCTGTTGCAAACAGATTGCCTAGAGTACAAACAGAGGCACAGCTAGATGCCTAAGGTGATCTGCTAGAATTTATGTAAGAATTACAACATTAGGACAACTAAAAACTGGTGGGAACATTGTCCAGAGAACATCATAGAAAATGAGAAGGTCAAGATCTTGTGGGACTTTCGAATCCAATCAGCCACTTTCTTGTCTTTGCTCACTGTGATGTCTGGTATATTATGTTCCAACACAATATACCAGACATCACAGTGATCAAGGACAAGGAAGTGACCATCATCGACATAGCAGTACCTGGTGATAGCAGAGTCACTGAAAAAGAATATGAGAAGGTCACTAAATACCATGATTTGAAAATCAAGATATAGCGACTATGGCACAAACCAGCTGAGGTAATCCCAGTGGTAATCGGCACACTGGGCGCCATCCTGAATACACTGGGGTGGCATTTGAAACATCCTCAAATTGACAAAATTAACATCTGTCAGATTCAGAAGGCAGCCCTGCTAGGATCCGCACGAATACTGTGCCGATACATTACAACTTCCTAGGGCTCGGGATGAGGCTCGAATTGTAAAGAAAGGCCAACAACCAGCCAGCAACAAACACAGGCTGGCAGCTGAGATATCAAACAAAATAATGTTTCACACATTCACTGGTTAAATTGAACATTTATGGTTTAAGGCTCTTTAAGATGAGAACTGAAATTGGAGATGCTACCCTGTTTCCCCTAATATAAGACATCCCCGAAAAATAAGACATAGTAGAGGTTTTGCTGAAGTGCGAAATATAAGGCATCCCCCGAAAGTAAGACATAGCAAAGTTTTTGTTTGAAAGCATGCCTGATGAACAGAACACAGGAAAAATAAGACATCCCCTGAAAATAAGACATAGCACATCTTTGGGAGCAAAATTTAATATAAGACACTGTCTTATATTCGGGGAAACACGGTAAATGTATGCAACTTAAGGGTAAAAAAAGGAGTTTTTACTATTGATGGTTGTTTGGATATTAAGTAGATTTTTTAAACCAAGTTTTTTGCAGATGAATAATTATTTTGTATTGCTGATGGGTGACCAGAATTACTAACACTTTAGAGTAAAGCTTCAGAGATACAAACTGAAATGGTATCCCTAAAAACTGGAGCTCTTATTTCTTAATGTACAACTGTTCAGCAAACCGTGGTCAGTCATAAGCACAATGAGCTTCGACTACAATACTGCAGATCTCTAGCAAAGTGGCATATTCATTTTCCAAACAACGACTAGCTAAATACACTGTTGTCATCTGCAAACTTTACAGTTTCCAGTATTAGGCATAAAACATATTTTTAGTGTAATTCAGAATTTTTTCATAGGATATTTCCCAGGAAAATCATAACTCTGGGATCTTTTTCACATTAAAACATTAGAAAAAGAGATTGTGGACTGTCAAAGCAAAAAAAAAAATTAAGTGGATGAATCCACAGGAATGTAAGTACTGTGATTAATTTTAAAAATAGAGATTGTGACATTCCACTGTACAAGGGTGGGCAGAACAAATTTTGACCTGTTATTTGTCCATGGCACATTTAAAATGGCTGCTTCTGTTTTATATCCTAATTAAATTTGAATAATGAAGACCTCATGATGTGAGGCACATGCCGCTAAATGGGTAGCTTAAGACCAGTGTGTTAACTGTCAGTGTGAGGCCTTAAGTAGCTGGATCTCACAGCTTGTGTGCTTGCCATAAAGGAAGTATAGTCACGTTCCTGTGGGGGAAAGGCTCTAGAGAAAAGCAGCTTGAAGTTTCATTTGTCCCAACACAACTACAATTATGGAGAGGTTTTAATTCCAGCAACCACAAATAAAACCACACAGAAGGAATTATTTCTCAGATGCAAAAAAAAGAAAGAAAGAAAAGATCAGTCTGTAATTGATCACCAGTGTTTCTGTTATGTAAAAAAAATACATCACATTACCGAGGGAATAGAGATAAAATAGAATATACAAACTATAGCACGTACATAGTAAAAGAAATCCTATCCAAGTCCTGTCCTCCTTATATGTAAATCCCTGCTCCATCACATTTGTTAAACATTTCAATTTACACACATTAACCTTCATTTAACAAAAACCAGGGACACACAGAAAATCAGTAAAATCAGAAAAATGTTGATGAATTTGTGAGTGGACCTGTGTCTAGTTTGAAGGGCTAGCATTTGTTACTTTTAAGATCAGACTGTTAACATGTTATTTTTTGCTCATTTTTGAAGTCCATTAACTTGGGTTTTCAAAAATCTTTTGTAATGTTTATTATCCGAATAATTTCAAGTCACATTATAAACTGCTATAGTTGAAGTATTAGTACTTCAAGTGGCCAAAAGTATACATAAGACATACATATGTATATGAATTGCTGAACACACATGATTGGCTCCAATGATTCCTTATGAATAAGGAGCCTTCCAGCAGGGGCACATGTCTCTTCTGCCTGCACAAGGATCCTTGAACTGTCAACTTTTGTTCAAGCTTTAAACTTTTGTCAGAACAAAGGAAAGCTTCTGAACTTCAACCAAAACTTCTGAACCTCAACAAATGAAAAAATTCTGAACTGCAACACAAGCTTCTGAACTTCTACCCAAGGAGAAAGATTTCAGAAATTGCCAATAATCAGTAGCAATGAAATTTTAAAGTTGGTAATGCTTAACAGTATTACTATGAAAGTGACTGATTTGCTTAGAATGAAAAGGCTGGCTATGACTTTTGTCCCTGTAACAGGTAACATGAATGAGGTTTTGAAAAGCAACCTAAATAAACTCTGGATAAACTGAATAATTGTTGATACAGGGGGGACAGAATAAAAGCAGTATAAAGCTAGTTTGCCATATGAATTTTGAGTTGTCTGAAAATGAAGCATTCTAGGGAGGCTCTTTAAGAAATGCATTCATGATTAACAGCCTTACTATCATTTAGATTTGTTACAGGCTCTGTTCACATATTTATAAATAAAGTGAGAATTTTATTCCCTGGGTATTCAGTACTCTCTCATCCAAAAAATGACAAAGTTTATACTGCTGCCTTGGAACGTCTCTCCACTAGAGGAAATTGGGGAAATGAGACAGTTACTGAGACAGATAATATTAACAGTCTCACATATCTGTTAAATAATACTACATCAACATATTTTCTCTTTGTGAGACACTTTTTTTTTTTACGGAGGATGTGATATAAAGAAAATAGATTTAGAAGTTGGATCTAGTATTAATTATAGAGATATTGTCATTATAAAATATTCTAGCCAATTTACTGCAACTGAGATCTAACACTGCCAGTTCCAATTTACCAGTGTAACGTGAACACATCTTGTTTAGCCCCTATATTAGTCTCTGGGCATGAAGTGTGATGAGACCAGAGATGTGCTAGAATTGCAATGACAGGAAACCAGTGCAGCAGGACATCATGAATACTATCCCAGTTTAAATGAGGCTCTAGATGCATGCAAAGTTGAATGTGTTTTTCCTTGCCACCAGCGTAATGTTTAAATATACCCTCCACGTAAATTCATTCACAGTGCAAATAACTCTGTTAATAGAATATGTGACATTATGTACTACTTTTTGTAACTTACAATGCCCATTGCCAAAATACAGTCTCTTCTCATCAGTGCCATGTTTTGATTTACTATGCCCACAGAATCTAAAAGAAATAATAGTTAAAAAAAATCAGAAATGCATACACTGTTGATATAGAATGAAACATTTCCCTTAAACAACTAAGTCCCTGGAAGAAACTTTAATACCATTTGTTTTCTTTGTACCTTACATAGCTACGTTCTGAGGGAATTAGAGGAAATTGGCTAATGAGAAAATATGATGATTTTTGGACTCACTAGTTTAATTTTACATTTACTTCAGAATGTTTATAGCTGTTTTTAATAAGTTCTGAAAAACTGGTGCTACAATTGTTTATAGCCTCATTAATGTATATACCTGTGCTTATGTCCTGTTCAGCCAACGGAGCCCTAAATAGACTAACCATTTTATTTATTTATATAAAATATTTTTATTCCACCTTGTCTCTTAATACTCCAAGTGGCTAACAACGTAGCAACCGGTCATGATAACACAATATAATAGTCCAACTGACAAGCTTAAAATGCACAAATAGCAAAGCATGAAATATTTAGAAAACACACAGAATGAACACAGCCAAATGTGCTGAAAAACATTAGTATCCAACAAATGTACTCTGAAACAAATGCACCCTTCTCTCTCTCCTTTGCATTTGCTCCATTCTATCCCCATCCTTTTTCTTGTACTGTGTGCCTCCAAAACCTGGAGAACTCTAGGTGCAGCCAGGTGCAGAACCAGAACCTCCAGAACTCTAGGTGCAGCCTGACCAATGTGAAGTACAGTAGGACTATAACATCTTGCAGTTTGAATGTTCTACCACAATATATCCCAAGACTACATTAGCCCTTTTTGCTGTTGCATCACACTGGCTGTTCATATTAAGATTATGGTTCACCCGCATCCCAAGATCTTGTTTACACACACTGCTACCCAGAAATATATCCCTCATCCAGTATGCATGCTTCTCATTTTTGTTACTCAGATGTAAAACTCTGTACTTATCTTTATTTAGCTGCATCTTGTTTACATCAGCCTACTTTTCCAGTGTATCCAGATCTTGTTGGATTCTATCTCTATTTTCCAGGTTGTTTACAACTCCTAATATGGTATCATCTGCAAATTTCATGAATAGCCCCTCTATTCCCTTATCCAGATAATTTATAAAAATACTGAAAAGTACCAGGCTCAGAACCAACTCTTGTAGCACCCCATTGGACACCTCCCTTCAATCACATGAAATGCTACTGGCAACTCCTCTTGGAGTATGGGTCTCCAACCAGTTCTCTATCTTATCTGCTGTTCTCCAGTTTATCCATCAGAACATCATGGAAAACCCTACCAAAAGCTATATTGAAATCCAGATAAACAATATTGATGGCTGGTTGTTGTGTCCACTAGGACACAATGTGTAACAGTCTTTTCTCTGTGATACACCTCTGAAGATGCCAGCACAAATGCAGGCGAAACGTTAGGAACAAGATCTACGAGACCATGGCCACATAGCCTGGAAAACCCACAACAACCAGTTGAATCTGGCCATGAAAGCCTTTGATAATACAATGTTGATGGCATTCCCACACTCCACAACCAAGAAACAAGATTGGTATGGCAGGACCCACTAGAGACAAATCTGTGTTAACTTCCCTGGATCACCAAGTTGTCCTTCAAATGGTTGCCGACTGACCCCTTTAAAATCTGCTCCAGAATCTTCCCTGGAATGGAGGTCAGACATTGGCCTGCAGTTTCCTGGGTCATCTCTCCTTCCTTTTTTGAATATTGGGATAATATTTGCCCCTCTAGTCTTGCGGAACATCTACCATCCTCTAAGAGGTCTTGAAGATGACAAAGGCTCAGCAAGCTTTCTAGAAAGTTTTTCAAGCACTCCTGGGTGCAAACTATGTGGTCTGGGAAAGTTGTGTTCATCCAGTGCAGCTGGGTGCTTCTCAGTTTCTGTCCATGACAACCAGCAGCCCCAGCACTGTCACTTGTCTATGACCATTTCTAGACTAAACTGTTCTCTTCTTCAGGAGGAAAAAAACTGAGGCAAAAAAGACACTGAACCTTCCTCCTTTCTATAATCTGCCTACCACCTCTTTCCCAATTTTGTCTGAGTAGGCCCATCACCTCTTTTACCTTAGGTTTGCTCCATGACAGTGCCATAGCAAAAATGCTTATTTTTGTTCTTATGCAGTAAGAGAGAAATGGAAATACAATGGCTTAAATAATTGTGAACTAACCTCCCAATCAGGATGTAAACCACAATTGTGAGCAGAATAATTGCTACTGCAGCTGAAACGGCAATCATTACAACCTGGCTGTTCTCACTTGAGATGGAAAAAGCTAGAAATTAAAGGAAATAAAAAGGAGTCAATATATATATTACCACAGACAAATGTAGACAGCAGACAGATTAAGCAATTACATCACTTTGTTCTCCATTTGGGAACAACCATGCTCAATTTCTCAGCTAGGAAACTATTCACTCTTTACTAACTAATTATATTCAAAGGAAAGTGAAGAGAAAGTTCTATAGATCTGTTTACAAGTCTGAAGTAATTGGGAAAAATAAAATATATCACAATGATCATCATTAGTTTTTACTGATGAATTAAAATTAAACTAGGAATGTTTAGCTATAGAAACCTAGCTTAATGGATGAAACAGTTCAACATTCTGTGTTTAATTTCTTTAGTAAAGTATGTGGTACAGAAAATAGGAGTCTTAAATCAGCTTTGTTTCAGTTCAGCTCCTAACACAAATGAAAAACCTACACTGGTTACAATGAACATTTGACTTCTTTCCCACAATCACCACTGAAATCAATGGAAATTAAAAGCACTTCATCTTAGCTGAATGGTATCCAATGAAATCAACTATGCAAGGAGCTATGCATTCAAATTCTGAAAGTTATTGAAACACAAGAATATCCATATTCAACATGATTGCCAAAGTGATCAATAAAAATTTGCTTCAAAATAAAATTAGTATAATAAAAAATGTAATAACTAATTAGCATAATAAATGCTCTAATATACTAAACTATATACTAATATACTAAACTAATATACTAAACTATTATATTAATTTGCCACGGCAAGTACATATATGTTTGCTCAACACAAAAACATATTTATTTCCCATATATTTTCCCATACGTTCCCATAAATTAGTCTCTGAATGGTTTTTGATACTGTAAGTGCATCATATAATTTATTTCAACAGCTAAAGGTTACTTTACTAGCCATTTGTTAAATAAAGTAAGAACTCAGCTTTTCTAGAAAGAACTGGAATTTTTAAAAGCTCACAAATCTCAAAAATTCAAACATGTCAAGTGCAAGATTGTTTGGCTTGCTACAAAATTTCTCTGTTTATTTTTGTGAGACATTATATTCTCCAAACAGAACATTTCTTAAACTTTAGACAACTGGGCCCTGGGACAAGTTAAAAGTTATCACTACAATATCTGTGGTATAATCTATGTTATGTTATAAGGTTGGAATTCCTCCTTCCTTTTTCAAAATTCATACATCTGACAAATTAATCAGGGCTAACTACTAGGTCATTATATTATTGCTGAATGTCATTATAGTTTAGACAGACAGATTGAATGTTAAGCTGTCAAATATTTTCCATAATTCTGTTGAGGGAAGCAAGTCTCAAAACTAATAATTCAATTTGGAATGTTATAAGATAAGCACTTGAAATTTAAAAGCAGAACATTTCATTATTTCCATTTTGAAGTTTTTGTATGATTTTTTTAAATGACATTGTTAATTTAGAATGTAGAAGCCAAGTTATTCTATATATTCTGAATGTGAAGAATAGGGAAAGTTTTCAGACGATCACAATGAAAAAAAAGTTATTTAGGCTCATGAAAGGGGACTTAAAAACTGTCCTGATGGAACAAATCAAAGTCCACCATCCTGTTTTAATAGTTGCCAGGCAGATGCTTCTGGGAAGCCCATAAGTAGGACATAAAAACAACTGTCCTGCCTAGTTATTTGATTCGCAGCAACTGGTATTCAGGGTTTGTGGTAGACCACTGGAATTCTTTACTTTTTCCCCTTTGAACAGCAGATTCCTCCATGCTGTGTCACAAAGCACTTTAGAAACTCTCCTCCAGTTTCAAGAATAGTATGTCATGTGACATGAGTGGAAGGCTTTAAGTTTAAGAAAAGCATGTCTTAATCCTCTTGTGGTCAAAGAATTTCTATCAAAGAATTGATAGTTCTTTGAGTGCTAGGTGATTCTCATCCCTACCTCCTTTGTAAAATATGACTGTATTTGAGTTGTTACTTAACATAAAATACAACAATTTGCCACTGTTGGAGCACAGACTTCTTCTCCTAACAAGGATAACAACTGGAGGATAAAACATGATTGTGTGAATATTAACAAATCAGTAGAGGACTATATAACTCACTGTGCACAGTTTTACTTCTGAATAGTTTCTACTTTTAAGAGAGTTTGAAAGTTCTTCCTTAATTGTTCAAATAAAGGAACACTCTAGTTCTTTCTTTAAAAAATAGATTGCAAGTATAAGCAAATATATCCTTTGCTATCTGAATTCTCTGAATTTTGAGATCCAAAATACCTGATCTTGTTTCTGAAGTGGAGCTGATGCATTAGGCATTCTCCATTGTTCCCTTCTTTTAAATTTCTGAATCTGTACAGAATAGTCAGTCCCGAATATGGAAATAAAAAGAGAGAAAAAAATGTGCTGGTTTCTGGAGCTTTCCAATCCTTTAGCTCATTTTTGCCTTTTCCCCTTCTTTATATTAACAATGTCAATGCACTAAAACCACACTACAGTTGAATCAAGAGGCTCTGGGAACAGTGTTTTAACAGTGTACATGTGCATTTGTGTTCATTGATAAAATACCATAATACCATTCTTGATGTGACTGCTTTTCATATGTTCTTGCCCAATATTAAAACCACATAAAATGCATCTTTATAGAATCCTATATACAGTGTCTGTACAATCACACAAGCAGAATCTTGTAAGAAGCATGGGTTTACATCAAGAATGTTTCTTTGTAGTGATTTATCAATGAAAATGTGTACACTGGTAGCACATATTGAAAGAACTGAAACATCTAGCATGTTGGCTATGGACCAGTTTCAAAAATAAATTTAGACGATTCTAGTTAAATTAGAATTCAGAGGACTGGAATGTAGCAATGAGCAAACTTCCAGATTCAAAAGAATAAAACATCTGATAAGTGCACTCATCTCATTTTTATTACTAGTTCGCATATTGTTTGAATATTACCAAAGAAAATTTCCCCAATTCTCAGTGTGTCCTTCAACTATTTAAAAATGTATTTTCTTTTTCTTTAGAAAGAAAAGCACAAGAAAACTCCTCAATAGTTCCTTGAACTTAATGCACTAAAAACCCCGGAGAATCTATTCCTGCATATAATGTGTGAATAGGGTGGAACTAAATCAAACAATGCCTACAGAAGTGCACAGCATGATTTCCCTGTTTACAAACACAATCTTACACGAAATGTGACTATTTCTGATAACAACAAATTAAATCCATAATTTGATGCCAAAAGGTTAATGAAGATTTTGTTCAGTTTTCTGAAGAAAATGTATTTTGGCAGTGCTAGTGAGCACTTTTCTTAGGGAAATGTCTGGTTAAATTAAATTTTGAAAGAACTGTGCATATTCATACTAGCAATATATGAAACTTTGTCAGCTTGAAAAACTTCTGTCCTCAGATGAAATTATATTTGAGTTCGATTACACTGTGATCACACAGTAGGTGATTTCACAGAAATTCTCCATGGCTTTGCCACATATGTTTGTAACAGCGGTCCAGATGTCTGCGGGTGAGCAGGTTACTCTACATCCTAATTTCTAAAACAGTTTCACAGGTACAGGTAGGACACTTAGAGAATTATTTCAAGAAAACTGAAGGGAAAATAATATACAGAATATGGAGAACCTATGCTTTTAAAGAGAGCAAGATTCAAGTCCAGTAGTACCTTAAAGACCAACAGAGTTAACACTTGCTTCATGGTATCTGAGCTTTGATTCTCAAAAACTTCTACCCTAGAAGTCTTGTTGATCTTTAAAGAGCTACTGGACTGGAATATTATTCCTGTACTGCAGACCAACATAACAACCCACCTGCATTGTCTATCCGAAAAAATACACATAAGTGCAAAGCTTTCTCAGTTCAGATATAAGAGCGGCCTTTATCCTCTACCTCTGCATTCTTCTATTTGCTTCATTTAAGAAAATTCCAAATGACAGGCTGGGTTGAATTTCAGACATAAACAGAATTTATACTCATCTATGTAGCATCTTCATGATTATTTCCAGTGCAATCCTATGCAAAGTTATTCTAGTCTAAGTTCATATGACTGTGCTGTTCATTTTATGGTCTCCCTCCCAAAATAAATGTTATCACACTTCACTGTACTATCTCAATAACCCTTGCAGCAATATTTTAGGTTAGGCCAATATTGATCTTTATCCTGCTAATAAAGATAAATACTAAGGTTCAGATCCAGATTGGCACCTTCCAATCAACTTCCTTTTTCTTGCTATATGTCCCCTCATTTCATTCCGCTTGGTCCCCTATCTCTCATGAGCAGCATTTCATGGAAATCAACGGACGGCAGTGGGAGGACAGAGGCAGTTCCATTCAGCTATCAGAAAATTTAGTCTGGATCCAAATGCAATAGCTGGTAGACAGATGCTTTTCAAAGGTTAACGAGGGCTTCATGACTTCTAGGTCATTCTCTGAACTCCTGGGTCAGTCTCTGCATGTGTTTGAGAAGTATGTCCGTGTATGGCTTTTCTGTGCACTTTTTCTCTAGAAGTGAAGTAGCTAGTAACAGTGCAGAATGGCTGTTCAGGGCCATTATTTACATTTGCATACAATTTCCTTTAAAAATCATTTTTCTTTTCCAAATACCTCTACTGCTGATAAGAAGAAAAACTTCTGGCTTGGGAAGTAATGAAACTTATGCACCATTTTTTGGGTCTGCAGGAAAAAAATGACTCAACAGTTCTTTTGCAGTTCAAAAGTTTTTGGAGTCCGCAAGGTTAGACAACAATATCAGAATACTATAGCACAGTGGATCTTTTAAATTCCTTTCCCGGCAGGAGCTGCCATCTAGCACAGAATTCATTTAATTCCAGTAACATAAATAGGAGGTGGCAGGAGAAGTAGGAATACCACCTGCACTATTTTATGGTATATTTCTCATAGCATGTTTTAAAATAATGACAAAATATAAAAATTTATAGTCATGTTAGCTGGAAAGGCAGATCATAAATATAGAATCGCATTTGCTGAACTAGAAAAGGAATAAAACCAGCCAGCCATGTCATTTTTAAAACTGTGTAGAAAACATTTGAAATCAATTTCTGCAAATACATACAGTCCGGGCTGGTTTCAAACTCAAACTTGCGGCTGTTGCTCCCATATCCTGCAGCTGTTCGGGCTCGGATTTGAAAAACATAAGTGGTGTCCGGTTTGAGACTACCAATAGTGACATTGGTGCTTCTTGCCCTCAGAATGGTGTAACTTGTCTCTTGCTCCTGCTTTAAGGAAATAAATGACCACATTAAAACCTGACGTATTCAAAGCCAGTGGAAATGACACATGGTTTTATGGTTTATTTAGGGCTTCCAACTTCCTGGTGTGGGCTGGAGTTCTCCCAACTACAGAAATTAGTTCACCTGGAGAAATGGCAGGTTCAGAGGGTGGAGTATATGGCATTATATCTTTGCTGAGCTTCCTCCCCTGGCTCTATCCCCAAATCTCTAGGGCTCATTCCGCACATGCAGAATAATGCACTTTCAAACTGCTTTCAATGCTCTTTGAAGCTGTGCAGAATGGCAAAATCCACTTGCAAACAGTTGTGAAAGTGGTTTGAAAACGCATTATTTTGCGTGTGCGGAAGGGGCCTAGGAGTTTCTCAACTGAGATGTGGCAAACCTACTTTGTTTTCATTTGCATGATTGTTGACTGTATATACAGCTTTTAGATTGCGTGTGAACTACAGTCACTTTTATTGCCAGAATAATGTAAGGGGCTTGTGATTCTGGAAGCCCATTCTTGGGAGTACTGATTTCTAAAAACAGTATCACCAATTTATTGTCGAAGGCTTTCGCGGCCGGAATCACTTGGGTGCTGTGTGGTTTCCGGGCTGTATGGCCGTGTTGTATGGCCGCTAAAAACAGTATCACCAATTGTTTAATCTGATTTCCTTGGAGGCAGGAGGGTGACCAGACAGAAAAAAATTGATCTAAAACAGAGAAAGTATGACCCAGTCCTTGTCTGGACAAATAACACTGCCTACCTAATAGGGCTAAGAGCAAAAGAAAACAGAATGATTTTGATCATCCACATACTAATTTCTTAGCAGCTGCTAGACTGGCAACAGATAGCTTTTTGTGCTTGTGAAAATCGTTCTCCGCAAGACTGGTGACTCACTAGCACATTCTACAAACTAGTTCATTCTACAGGAATAGAAGCAGGGGAGCTGGTTGCTGTGGCAAGAAAAGGAACTCACCAGGTTTCTTTCTCAGGTAAGAAAAGTATTTCCCCCATCCCATATGCACACATGTTTTAACAGTGGTGCTCCAGCACTGGCTTGGAGCAGTCAGAATCTGAATTTAAGAATGTAACATGGAATACTTAAAACCTTCTTAACCACAGTAGATTCAGTGCACTTTTACAATAGGTATTATTATATATTTGCTCAGATGAAGCCTTTGTGATACATCATACTGTTGCTCAACTACGTTTGGTGTGTCAGTTGTTTAGATTTGAGGGTTCTTAAGGAATTCAAAAGTGAGATTCTTGATCTATTCACTCACATATGTAACTTGTCATTAAAATTAGACATTGTACCAGAAAACTGGAGAGTAGCAAATATTACATCGATTTTTAAGAAGGAGCTAGAGGGAAAGCAGAAAATTAGAGGCCAGTTAGCCTAACAACTGTTCCAGGCCAATTAGCAGAAAGTGTAAACAAATGTGAACTTATTAAGCCTGTTGAGGGAAAACAACTGTGGCTGCTGCAAAAGGAAGTCCTGCCCCACCAACCATTTGGAGTTCTTTGAGAAAGTGATAGATAATGGTAATCCAATAGACATTAAATATTTGGACTTCCAAATATTTTGACAAGGTGCCTCATCAAAGACTCCTGAGGAACCTTAACAGCCATGAGATAAGAGGACAGGTTCCCTTTTGGATTAAAAATTGGTTAAATGACAGGAGGAGATCACAAAATAATACTGCCTTGAATTCTAATGCTGCTCCAACATCCCCTTTGCTCCTGGATTAGCATTTGTGGCTGGAACAGAAGGGGAACTGAGAATATCTCATTGTACTGATGGAAATGCATTCCATTAATGGAGATTTACCATCATGCTACATAAATGGAAATTTAAAGAATGCGAAAGATGCTTATTATAACCTTTCAAGATTCATGCACTGCATCCATTTATATCAGAATACCTGAGTTTTAAAAAAGGTGTTAAGTGTGACTACTTGGTTTAAATATGAGGCATTTCAGAATGTAAATTTTGTTTGATGCTTTTCTTACTGCATTGGCAGCCAGCCGGATAGACATGAATTTGAAAGCACACTTTATAGCTTTCAGCTTCTTTTCAGTTTCTTAGTGAATTGTTGGTGTTACTGCTTGAACTTTTCCAGATCTCTTCCCAGTTCTTTTCGTCCTGCCTTCCCACCTTTTCGTAGTACTTGACTTCGTAGTCCAAGATGATCCCATTAGGATGTTCCGGTTCTTGCCAAGACAGAGACACGCTGTTCCTAGATGTCCGATCTTTTCTAATTATTGTGATGGGGGATGGAGCTGGGTAGGGGAACAAAAGAAGAAAAAAGCAAATGGAATTTATCACTGCTCTAATCCTTGGCAAGGAGGTGGTGTTTCCACTTGAAGGACTCCTGAGTATAAACCTGGAATTGTATCAACACTCAACAGCTGCATTATAGACTTCTTACCCAAGCCTTGAAGTGGGATAGCCTGCAGAAAAATAAGTAAGACTTTCTGCTGCTAGTAGACTAGTGGCAAATGAGCAGATGTTTCTAATCTGCTACTATAATGTAAGCAATGAAATACATTTGATATATAAAAAGTGAACCAAAAAAAGAGCTCTGCCTATTTATTATGATGTTGCGGTGTTATTATTACCAGATTCTGCTGCTCATTGATAATGTCTTCCTATTTTAGGCATACAACAAGACTGGAATAGATTATGCACAAGTAGTCCCGAGAGGTCCATTGTTAATAATGAGTGCACTGCTGAATGTATCCTTTTTTTGTGACATATTTTGTTTCTTTCCCACCCTGCTTCAGTTCAAACCTCTCCTAGATATCGGTACTAGTTTTACAGGGCTTCATTTAACAAAACTTGTTAGAGCTGAAATACAATTATCAAGTGCAAATAATTTTCCTTAATGAAAAATATAGTAGATAAAAAAATTCTAAAATTCAATAGGATATTGAATAACAATGCATATCTCATATCTTCTGGAGACTACTCATAAATTTGAATATATGATTTTTAAAGTCCAACCAGTGAGTCCATACATTATACTATGCACTGCAGTAAAATGAATGACTTTACACTAGGGATGATACCAGATTTCACAACAATACTGGTTTGATTTCAAATTTATTTAATGGTTTCTGCATACTTTTTATGTCACTATTTTCTCTAACTATATTAATAAAATTAAGTAGACATGTTTTCTTGAAATTCACATCTGTTTTTGTATAATGGGCATTCATATGTTGTGAAATAGACAAACAAAAATGAGGGAAATTTACCCAAAAAAAGCAAGATGAAAGTGATCTTTCTGATGAAGCATTAGAAAAGAAAAAAATCCTTAAAAAGAATCATGTTCCTTATCTGCTTGACTTTTATACTGTAACAAAGACTAAATAAAATAAAGATAATGCAAACATAAACCAAGCTGTCAGGAGTCAACTGGAAGTCATCATTCTGAACCTTCCCCAAGGAAAGGTAAACTTCTTGCCCATCCCAGATTAGGAATGTAACTAAAAATTTCATTTACAGGGGAGGGGCTTCAGAATACTGAGGTGCCATCACTCTCTGCCCTGTCATCATAGGAGGGGCTTGTGGATGACACAATACTGTGAATCCATGAATCCGTTTCCGCATGGCCATGCTCGGGGATGTGTCGGCGTCATATACACCTCCCCGGGACCGTTTGCATGGACGGTCCTAGTAGGGGCAGGGAAGACGACGACGTCTGAACGCCTTCCCTTCCCTCTGACCTTCTGGTGCATCGCCCAGGCCAGGGGACACGCCCCCCTGCCCTGCACGACAGCTTTGTGCCACTGGGGGGAGCGAGGATGGTGCTGCTGTGATGCAGCAGCACGCCCCATGCCAACAGCTCCCTAGGGACGGCATTTTTGCCGTCCCTAGGGCGCTGTTTTGGGCCTGTGTGGAAAGGGCCTTAATGTATTATTTAGACACAGAGAGAGCTCAACAGATCGTTCACATAAACTCTCATCCTGGATTGACAGCAACAGGATATTGGGCTTAGAACAAATTGGTTTCAAAAAAGGGCATACCACAATAGATCACTGTATGGTTTTAAATATGGTCATCTCCAAATACACCAAGAGAGGTAAAGTTAACCTCTATACTGCCTTTATCGATCTAAAAGGGGCTTTTGATTCAGTCATAAGAGAGCTCCTGTGGCAAAAACTGGAGGCACTGGAAATCCATCCCAAACTTTTAGTGCTTATAAAAGCCCTGCACACCAACAACACTTGTCAAGTGAAATGCCCGCCTCTTGGCCCATTGACCCCTAAAATTAGAGTAACCAAAGGAGTCAAACAGGGTTGCGTTATGGCCCCCTTCCTGTTCAATCTGTTTTTAAATGACCTTGCCCCTACTTTGAGAACAATTGACTCACACTGTCCCTTGTTAGGGAACATGCCACTGCCAATTCTGCTTTATGCTGATGATGCGCTCTTACTATCTCGCACCAAGGTTGGTCTATCTTGCCTCCTACATAAATGCAGTGAATATTGCAATAACAACCTGCTGTCAATTAACCCTCTCAAATCTAAGATCATGGTCTTTTCAAGTACCTTCAAGATTTCTAACTGGCACTTAGATAATGACTCTATTGAACAGGTTAAGTTCTTCAAATATTTGGGAATTAATTTCCATCACAAATCTAGTTGGGTCAAACATAGGGAAACTGTTGTCAAGAGCTGTCAAATCACCTCTGCTGCCATTGAAAGGTTTTTCTTTACTAAGGGTGGCAGATTTATTCCGGCCGCTTTAAGGGTATTTAATGCCAAGGTGTCCCAACAACTTCTCTATGGGGTTTCCCTATGGATCGAAGCCTGGCATATATCCTTGGAGCGAATACAATCTAAATTTTTATATAAGCTTTTTGGGGTCCCCCATTGCGTACCCTACGCTGCCCTCTGCCTCGAGGCAGGACTACACCTCTTGGAAACAAAAGCATGGTGGGCCACCTTTAAATTTTGGATTCAGTTATGTTTCCTTAACAACCCTAATAGTCTCATTTATTGCACCCTCCACGAACTTCAATCCTCTACCTGGTAGGCTCATATCAAATCAAAGATTTCCTCCCTGGGTCTTTCTTGGGACCAGCTCCTTATGCTTTCTCCTAGCGAGATACAACGTTGTATCAAGGTATGGCTATTCTATCAGGAACACCAACATCTAGTTAGTAAAGCAAGGAGCTTGTTCTCTCCCCTCCATTTTAACATCATGCCCGGGAAATGCAAGACAGCTGCATATTTAAACATCTTGTCTGACCCTAAGTTGAGGTGGCTATTGACCAGAGCGAAAACCAACACATTTCCACTAACCTTTTCCCCAGAGAGATTCACGGTACCTTCACAGCAAAAG
Organism: Sphaerodactylus townsendi; assembly: GCF_021028975.2. NCBI lineage: Eukaryota > Metazoa > Chordata > Lepidosauria > Squamata > Sphaerodactylidae > Sphaerodactylus > Sphaerodactylus townsendi. Next base: position 47,322,690 of record NC_059428.1, on the reverse strand, counting down.
CGTACCTGTGAATACTGTCAAACCTCTGAGGAGTCATTGGAGCACATTTTATTAGTTTGTCCAAAATTTAACGATTTTAGACCAAACCTGTTTTTAGGGGATCTTTTACTGGTCCATCCAAGCCTTTTTAATCTTAAATTGAGCTATCTTCTGAATACAGAGAATCCCAAGCAGCTGGACATAGTGGCCAAATTCTTGCTCACTATTACGAAATGATTTCCTGGTTTCCTCTTTCGCTCTGATGTATGCATTTTTGAAACAGGAGTACCTGTTTTATCTCGTAAAACTGTATTTGGATTACTTAGTTCTGCTATGTTTTAATGCCTAATAAAGGTCTTTGAACTTGAACTTGAAGATCGTTCACACCATGCCAACTACTCTTGTGTGGGTGTGTATTTTCAAGTGATCTTATTTATTCAAAATATTTCTATTCTATATTCTTCAGAGCCTTCCCAAGGTAGCTAGCAACATAAAACAAAACAATACAAATAATAGAAATGAATACAATAAAAACAAATTGAAACTTAGGCAAATTCAAGAAGAACACAATCTACAAGTGGGGCACTATCACTGATAATTCTCCTTTCCCGTTAACACCTGCTCACTAAAAACAATGACTGAGATAGATCTTGATTAGTGGGTTGGGCGGTATAGTTATGGTATAAGATAGTTGTTCCAGGGCCACCAAAGTGATTTGGGGATGTGCAGCTCAAAAACAGAGAGTATTTTTGGGATTTTGATCAGAGAGCCACCCCCCCAAAAAAGTATGTTTTACATCGTCTTTTGAGGGAAAGCATTATTGCTGAAAGGTGTTTGTAGTAAATAGAATATTGTCATGTCTTTATCCATATGGATCATCAACTCAGCAAAACTAGCAGCTTTGGCAATGTTTTCAGGTGATTCAACAGTTATTACGCAAAGGTGAAATAGTTTTTTTTTAAATTTCAACTGCCTCTTAGCCATGTGACTTTAAACCTTATTAATATTATAATTCATTTTAAATACACGTTTGCATAATAAATAGCAGCATTGTTCATTCAAAGGTCACAAAGAGTACCCCTAGCAAATGTGGAGACTCAGTGGAATAGTGCAGAGGGCTTTGTCTGGAGGTGTTGACTATTCATATGTGGGCATAAATAAGGTCATGAGTTTAGAAAACATTTGAAAAAATATTGCTCTAGGAAAACAACTCATTTTAATAAATGTGGGCAACAGCTAGAACAATGCTGACAATGTTTCCATCTGCACCCCTATTCCCATAACATTTAGTTTTGTCTATTGCATTTGTTTGGGTCTTTTAATTTTTAAATGTCTGCTTCAGTTAATTATGCAGTCTTAATTATCAGTTTGTCTACAGCATGCCTTTTGCATTCATTGTGTAGTGGGATCCATCTACCATGGACATATTATTAATCCTGTTATTTTAGTATTATCAATTGTCTATATAAATATAGGCAGTAGTTGAATATATACTAACTGAATTTATATATGTGTATTTATTTTGACATGGTAATCAAAGATTTTAAACACACATTTGACAAGGTCACGTTACCAGCTTGATGAGGAAATATTGAAATCATTCTTTCTCAGCCTTTCCATTCCTCCAACTACCTGATACAATATCAGGTAGAGAAAGATGAAGAATACAAAATGTCACCTCATCTTCTTAGATACGGCTTCATTGTTGAAGTTCAGTACTTCACTGCCAATTGTGTGAGTGAAAAGGCAACACTTCTTTCAACTATGGTAACAAAAGAACAAGTACTTGGAAAGGATGTCTACCTGTACTTCAACATATTCACTGCTGGGAGCAGAGAAAAGGAAAAGGAGAAAAGCTTGAGTACAGGCTGAATAAACTCTTATTCCAAGTGTTTCCTTATTAGTATAGTGATAAAAGGATAACCAAACAGACAATGAAACACTATCTGAGTCTCCAGTAAGTACTTGACTATTGAACTCAACGGACTTCTCCTACCAATGCTTCCTCTTCTGAAAGACCATATTTCACTATCTGAACATTTTAACTGATTACATTAATGCAACTAGCTACTACATATCCCCTCAGTAGTGGGTGTGATCCTCTTTTATTTGAGATTCTTGGTTGTAGTCCACCTCTTGTGAAATTGCCTGCCAGAAGAGATAAGGAAGATTCTTTCATTGCTGACCTTTTGAAAGAGCTGTAAGGCAAACGTTATTTAGCATGACTTTTAGCAGTAGTTTTGGAAAGCTATCTGAAAAGCATGGAATGTGGCCAGGTCATGTTGTTTTTTAAACAAGACTAAGTGATATTATGCCATTATTTTAGGCTTTTATGGTTGCTATGGATACAATTGGGCCTCCTTGAACTCTTGAGAGAAAAAGCAGGATATAAATATTTTAAATAAACAATTAAATGGACAACAAAATTCTAAGCTCTATGGATGTCTCAAGGACAAAATGCAACCAGCCCAGATATTATGAATTGGTAATTTCAAAAGAAAGTAAGTGAAGTACCACACAAGCATTGTGAGGAACAGCATCAGATCATCAGTGGGTTTTTTAAAAAATTGTTTTATCTAGAGGAATATGACACTGAGAAGTCAGTTTCTAAAACAAAAACCCAGGTACACTAAGAAAAACAATAGAGCATTCCTAGTCATCACTCACAGTTCACAGCTAAAACCTCTTCAGCCTTATCACTCAATTACGGTACCTTACATCAGGGATCTCCTGTCTTTCTTAGAAGACTATCCTTCTATCTCACATGCCTTGTCTGTATATGCTGAACTTTGCTCACAGATTGTCCCAGCCCAACCTAAAGCAACTACTCATCCCAACAATGAACCACCCAATGAAAATGTAAATCCACAGACCAGCCCCTGAAAGCAACACCAATGCAAACTCTTTCCTCATAGGAAGCCAAGTTATATTGTTATAGAAACTAGAGACATCCACCGGACCAAGGGTTTCCACCATCATGTCCATGAGCACCATGGTGTCTGTCAATACCTTTCACTGTGCTTGTTAAGTGATTTTAGAAAGTTGGGGACTGGGGACAGGGTATCCCATCAGGGCTTCTGAGTGGTTGTGCAGATTAAAATGCTTCTTATTAAACAATGCTTCAACTTTAAAAAATGTCAAAGAATTACTATTAGAGTTTTATATATCCTTGCTGTCTGACATTTTTTTATTGACTCCATCTCTTGCAGCAGCCATTTTGAGATTGTGCCTGCCATCTTGTATCAGAATTCCAAAGGTGCCTACAGGGTCAAAAAGATTGGGGTCCCCTGCACAATACCATTATAGGCTTATGCATTTGAACACCCACTAGTGTGAAATATGCTATTATGTACCTGTAGCACCCATCTGCCATTTATATGGGTCATATGGAACAGTCTCTGTGCCATTTCAAACTCCCTGGATAATGGACTGAAAGGCTGCAGTACTTCAGTAAGGTTCCGAAGGAGATACCAACAAGAAACTGCTAATACTACATTGACAGATAATGTTAACATTCATATGTGGATTTGATCAATGTGGAGTTAATAAGTACATTAAGGGCAATTGTTTATCTTTGCAGATTTCGGTAAAGTATATACTATTCATATTCATCCTACTCTACCAGTTCATCAACAGCTGGGAAGGGCCCATACTTACTACGTTCATTCTTCACTGAATGTCCTGAGAATCTAGAGTAGACCTTCCAGCCACTTTCAAGTTAATGTTGCTACTCCACCAACCTTTCTGCAGTATACAGTTTTGTGTACATACATCTTTGTCTACGCAATGTAGCACTTCATTCATCTGACGGAATGGGCTCTGGCTCACGAAAGGTTATGCCACAATAAATTTGTTAGGCTTTAAGTTGCCAACAAACTCTTGGTTATATGTATGAACTCACCCTTAGACTAAGCCAGCCATGCATACAAAGGCTGGCTTTAGTTACTTGATTATGTAAAATGCATTAAATAACTCAATATGTACCCCTAAAGGTTAGCCGGCTGAAGGCTTTGCTTACACACTATGACGTTTGCAAGCAATACATACTCAACATGAAAGGGGGGCAAAAAAGAGGCCAAAGTGAAAAAAAAAGCAAGAAACAATGAAAAACAGCTGCTTCCTTTCATTTAAATTGCAGAGATGAACTACCTCCTGGCAAACAGCTGCTCTGTAAGAACCATCATTGGTGCTAGTTTTTCCACTGGTGCGATTACATTTAAAAATGAAAACAAATTTGCTGGTTTCCCTCTTTCATGTGCTTTTGTCATGTCTCTTTTTCTTTCACAAAGATACCAAGTGAGCACAGTACATGTGTTTCTCATATATTTAACATGTGTGCAATAAATCAAGAGCATGCCAAGTCCACTTGAAAAGTAACAGGCCGCACAATAAACTTCAGGAACAGCAATTAGAGTGGCTTTCACAGATGGAAGGGGGAAAATAATATAGGCTTCAAATTCATATGATTTTATACTATGGTGTCCATAATGGCAGTCTTTAAGGGAGTTCCACGTATGAAATTAGAAATGTGTTTTCTTCAAGTTTATAGTTTCAGTTTAGAAAGCAGCCCCATTTAAACAATACAAAAAGATACAACAGATACATTTCCTTTTAAATTACAACATTTCTGTCTGCATTGTTTTAAGCAAAAGTAGGATCTCATATAACCTGTTAATGTTTTAAAGTTCCTATTAATCAGTGAACTGATTCTGGCAAATATGCAGCACATTACGCATTTGTTGGTTTTTTTCATTCACCTCCATGAGCATTACTTTGCCACTCCATTACTACAGTTATAAATTATTTTTTGTGCATGTGTGGGTAAAGACATAATCTTTAGTTCTGGTTTCATTAAAGGCACTATGACAAATCAGGACTTTAACAAAAAAGTAAAAGATTTTAAATCTTATATGTCATTCTCCTGAAATAGTAGTAGTCATAATTTCAAATTTCTATTTGATTATCTAAGGATACAGTGATAAGCATTGACAGAGGAAAGCATAAAATATTTAATGATGCCAGTTTACAAGTATGTATCAAAGAGTATTTCAGCATAATATTCACCACAAACTAAGCTGTTGTTAAAATGCAGAATGTAGGGAAGTTAAATGACCATGAATGGTATTTTTCTAAAATATGTTCTTCTCCAAATCAATGAGAACAAATAAGATATATTCTTCCAATTAATCTTTATACCTCTCAGATTTGATGGTGGAAATGTACATTTTATGGTCTTCTAGTCAGATTTTAAGCAAAAGGAAAGTTCAGTTTTCATCACAGTTTCTACAGTAGTATAACCTGCCCAAGGTAGAAAGGTGTATGAATATACCCATGGAGCCGTTATTTCGTTGTCTTTCTGAAGGTAGTAGCCAGCTAATAGATTAGAAGACTGGATATTTTTAAAATATAAATAGTCCTTCATGGGTTTGCAAGATTAACAGCTTAACAGCCTTATGCGGAAGGGGGTAAACCAGCTTATTGCTGATTAAATTCAATAACAGGAAATAGGCTTCTGTAAAAATAAGGCTTTTGGAAACTTTCTGCTAGGTATCAGGTCTTGTGGTTTAGGGAGCACTGGCTGCATTACAAAGCTAGCCAGTAATTAGGTTACCGGTAAGTTCAAGAGCTTTTTCATTTAAATGGTAAAAATCACACCCCTTTTCTCTAGTGACACTTCTTTTCTGAACACACATGGCATGTATGTTATGGGTTTAACCCAAAAAACATGAAATGAACCTGCCTGTATGCAGACCCTGCCTTCTGTGTCTTGGGCCCATTGACAGATGGTCATTGTATATGAATCAAGATTTAAAAAAAACTTTTCATGACTCTGGGTGTTTATTGGCAAAACAACATGCCGGGTTCCTCATATTGTTCCCAGTTGATCCCAGTAACAGTAGTCCATGTGACTGCTTTAAGATGCAGTTCATATTAAAAGAGATAAATAATTTATCCTTAGTGCTGACATATGAAACATACTTGAAAGGGATAAAATCTGATTTAATTTCAACATTTGATAATTTATTTATTTCTTTACATCATTTTTGCACCACTTTTCCATTTGATCAGGGTCTGCAAGGAAGCAAACATACGAATGCATTAAAACATCAGCATCCCAATCCAGAATCCCTTGCTGGAGCTGGCACATCCCTGAGCTAGTGTGGGTGCCCAGTGTGGGTGCAACAAATGCGCCAGCAGGGGGATTACCTACCCTGGCAGAGTGGTCGCCCACATGGTTCTGCGGTGCTTAACGCAGAAGCCGCCTGTCCTGCCCAACCCTGTCAGTACGGAATCCTGTGCCAGTGTGGCCAGGGGCATTTCAGGGCAGATGAGGGGTGGAGCCAGCCTTAGCTGGCTTCCACTGGCCTGTCTGGTCCCCGTATGCCAGCAGGGCTGGCTCAGAAATATGCCATGTTTTCTGTGGTATATTTCTGCTATCCTCTATGGGGGATTCTTGGAGCCTTTTTTCATTTTTGTTTGTTTTTTGGACCACAGGAAAGGGGGTGGGAAGGCACTGTTGCCTGCTGACCCACTCAGGATTAAATTGTTAGGCAATTAAAATACAATTAAAATTAATTTAAAAACACAAAAACATACTAAGACGGCCAGTCATCAAGACAAAACAAACAAGTTTTCACCTACTGGCAAAAGAGAGTGTTCCAAAGTTTTGATAACAAGATCAAGAAGGCCCTTCTTGAGTCACCAACTCATCTAGCTTCAAATGGCAGGTGCAACTGAAGCAGGGCTTCCAAAGATGACTAGAGTGTAATTGGTAGGTTCAAATGGAACAATATCTCATCCAAATATGTCCATGTCAAAGAATTTTATGTAAATTGTAATCACTATCAAAGTACATATTGATTCCCTATGTTATCAACCTCTATTTTTGTTTCTTTTTAAAAGGAACTATTGTGTGTATATAATCACCAGTGTGATGTAGTGGTTAAGAGTTGTGGACTCTGATCTGGAGAATCAGGTTTGATTCCCCGCTCCTCCACATGAGTGGCAGACTCTTATCTGGTGAACTAGATTTGTTTCCCCACTCCTACACAGGAAGCATGCTGGGTGTCCTTGGGTTAGTCGTAGTTTTCTTTGAACTCTCGTAGCACCACCTACCTCACAAGGCATCTGTTGTGGGAAGAGGAAGGAAAGGAGTCTGTAGGCACTTTGAGGTTGATTATGCACAAGGTGTTTGCTGCGCAATAGAGGTGAATGTCACCCCTGGAAAGATTTTTTATACGGACATATTTCTTCTACCTCCACTTTTACTTTCCACTCTCTCTACAGCAAGCAAATTAAGTTATAGCATGATTTTAATTTTGCTTCGCTGTCAGAGTGAGACAGATTTGCCAGTGGGTACAGCTTTGCCCTGGATCTCTTTCCTTTTCCCACAGCCAGCCCACCAGTCTTATCCCTGCCCTTGCACTGCATTGCACGCTTCTCCCTCGCCTCCTCCCTGTTGCTGATTACTTCTAGCTTTATGTCCTGCCATATCACTTCTATTGCTCGAGGCCTACTCGCTCTTACATATCTTTAGATCTTTAGATTAAAAAAGTAAAAATAATAAGACTAGTTGATCAGTCCAAATGCCTAATTTGCCCCTGCCTTTGATCAACAAACTGGGACATCTCCAGCTTTGTAGTTTCATACAGAAGTCATCAAGTGATTCCAGACTAATCTGGAAAAAGTCCATTGGTCTTGACACTTGGGTTACAGCACATCAGAGGACAGACAATCGTGAACCTGGGGAGCTTAACAAAAAGCACGTCACATTGTCCTTTTGTGGTTTTGCAGTTTTCATGCCACCATTACACCCCCTCACTTTCCACCATGAAAGACAATCAGTGTTAATGCAAAGTGTACAGATGCCATATTCAAGACTATTGATAAGATTAAAGATAAAATTAAAGATTATATTAAAAATTAAAGCACATATGAGTGACAGAGAACCCACAAAACATCACACACCCCCCCCCCAGACAGAAGCAAAAAGCCAGCTGACAGGTCATGCCACCTCATTGAAAAACAGGGCAGTGTGTGATAATGCTGAACATGCCCCCAAACAAAGACTCCTTGGCCAATTCACTCTGAAGTCGTGGGAACCTCACAGTGCATAATTGGTCTGAGAATCCTTACAGGAGACAAAAGTGGTGTATAAATCCAAAGTCTTCTTTTCTACTAGGGCTCTTAAAGATATATTTACATTGTGGTTCTGTATTTTACCAAAATACAATCATATCTATGCACGTTCATATCTATGCACATGCAGAATAATGCACTTTCAATACACTTTCACAATTGTTTGCAAGTGGATTTTGCTATTCTGCACAGCTGCAAAGTGCACTCAAAGTGGATTGAAAGTGCATTATTCTGCCTGTGTGGAAGGGGTCTATCATATACATTAACTCCGCTTTTTCAGTACATGGAACCATTACATATGATTTTGTTTTAAGAAAAAAGCTGTACTGTTTATGGCATGAGGCATGAACAATGACACATCTCGGTCCAAGTATGCTTTAAAATAAAGCACCTCGCTTGCATGCATAGTAACATTTTATCCATTTGATACACAGATTAGCTTTCTAGCTCTCATTGAAAGAAAAGTGGTTCCCCCTGGAACTTCATGTAGATAAAAATACAAGCTGTAACTTTTGGGATATGAATAACTTCCTTGCAAGGCATGCTTGTTTCACTGAGGAAAAGAAAACTGTAAGAAAGAAAACAAAATAGACTCTTGAAAATATTTGACAAGAATGTAGAAATGCTGAAACAGCAGTGCACCTAATCATTTTTGGCTGCAAGCATTCTGGACTTCTTTGGCACTGGGTACCACTGAATCATAAGGGGAAAGGAATGGAACCAGTTGAGAGGACACCGTAAGAATAGGAATGCCTTGATGAGGAAGCAAACAAAAATACCCTACTGTTTCCAGCAACACCACTACTCCAGGTTATGTACTACACAATCAGAGGGTAAAAGGAAAGGGCAAGGTAGACAAATGCAAGCAGACCAAAAAATACAAGCATTTTCTTTTAAAAAATTGGTACAATTCCCAACCTAGTTTGAAATCTTTAGGGAAATGATGAGGCCAAGTACATGAAACTGTTCCTTATATAACACAGGGGTTGAATCATACACAAGGTACGTATCAAAAATTGTCAAATGGTTAGCACCTTAAGCACCTTTCTCCATTAATTCTAATTTGACTGGAGATGTACCTGAATTTACATATGGCAATCATTTACATTATCAGCTTGAGGAAAACCTAAACCAAAAACGAACTACCAAATCATAGTAAGATTCCATGCCATATAATATTGCATTCTAGTTCTTCATTTTCACACATATGACAGACAGGATTCAGAAGAAGAAAAAACCTTCCTGGGTCACATAAATGAAGCTCAGCCTTCTGGTAATAAATGCCATAATATCCTTATAAATAGATCCACTCTTGTCTTTTCGCCTTAAGTTTCTACTCCTATATGTGTTTCAGTTAAACCACTGACAACTTTTACACATCTGCTAATTAAGGAGCCTTCATTGGATTAAAAAAACAATGAGCAAATGGTTATTTTTAAGTCATTGATCTTTGTATTGCAGATTTAACAACAACAAACAACAACAACAAAAGGTCTTGTAAGACTTCCCTATATTTACAAAAATAGTAAAGGCTCAATGCTGTAACGCTGTACAAAAATAGTAAAGGCTCTTTCCTGTAATTTCTTATAATGTCTCTATTTTATGGTTTTATTGTATTTTCTTTGCCTTACTGGCATTTTGTTCGCTGTACTGTATACGTCAAGGAAAGGCAAGATATCCATATTTTAATAAATAAATAAAAGTTTTAAATTTACAACTCTCCGTGTAATTTTGAATTAGCTAAACCTGCAGCTTGTGACAATCAGCTTACCTGAAGAATTTAAGCTCTGAAAACTGTGTTTGGCATCTCAAGTAGAGATCTGCAGTAATCGGAGATGTTCTGTTTATATTTATTTAGACAATATTGAAGTATATACATTTTACCCTGAATTTTTGTTACAGAGCTACTGCACCAAAATTATAGCAATTGTTTTGCGAATTGTTTGCCTGGTCTTTACATTTTGGAATTATAAGATATGATTTCACACTGGATACTGCCTCTTTTTAAATCACATTCATTTTCACCAAGACTGAACAATAATCATGAAAAAGAAAAGATGAGTCACCATTATTCCTGATTCATAATATCTAATGCGAACACTTTACCAGAATAGTCCGGGTAGTCATAAACAAACTCAAATATGTAAGGAATCTTTTAATATAATAACCAGCCAGATATTTGATTTGAAAACCTAAGTACCAAACAGCATTGGTCACAAAGACTAGATAAATCTGTATATGAGCTTGTCAAGTGTGACACAGCTGTCCATCTCACTCCATGACACATTCATAATTAGCACTTTGCCTCAGGGGATTCTGGATTTCATATAATTCTTCTGTAGCAGTCACTGACCCATCCTAAGCAGGGTTGATTGGTGTTATTAGATAACATCTGTTTGAAAAACATATTATTGTGGCCTAGGATGAGGCATTGTTCTCTTCAGCATGGTTGATAGCTGAAGCTGTAATCCTGTGCCTTAAGAACATTAAAAAATGTAAATTGATAGAAGACAAATCAAGTGAGCATTTAAACCCACAGCATACATAATACTGTTTCCAAATCAAAGGTGGCAAAATAATACAACTAGAAACAGTGTAATATTAAAGCTGTTCAAGGCATGTCATCCCAGGTTGTACATTTAAAATAATCACTGGCAGTTAATGGAATAAAAATATGGAACATCGGCCAGTTCTTATGCTTTGTGAGTGGTTAATTGCTTCTTCTGTTTGTTTGTGTCCCATGTCACTTGAGCAACATTGGAAATGAGGAGTAGATGATGTTGTTACCCTCTACAGGATTCCCTTGGAAGACAATAGTGGCAAAGGAGTAACCACATCATCTGCCCCTTCAGACATGGCTTCTTCTTGGTTGGATCAACCGAGCTAACCATGAATTTTTTATCTTGAAAAAAAAAAGCATTGCTTCAATGTGATTTTATGCTGGTCTCTTATTATGATTTGAACATGCCATTCCATTAGAAAAAATGCCCTGAAAATGGTAATCGAGCACTTGAGTAAGTGTCACAGTGTGCACATCATTGTCTGCTCCTCAATTACTTCAATGGGATTAGATTGGAGTAGCTCTGTTTTGGATAGCACTGTATGACTGTGGTGAAAATCAGGGCCTCTTATCTAGGGACCTCCCATCATTCTTCTCTACTTCTTTTATGGCTACGTATTTATGCCGGTAGTATTCATTTATAATAACAGATGCTATCAAATCATTCTTAAAGAAAGTTATTTGAAGCATGAACCCTATGAACATGCCTCTCTAAACAATTACACCAGATATACTCATGTATATTTGTGGGAGAGTGGGAATCAAATTTTGTCCTTTTCTTATGTCCTCATCCTGTCTGTCATCCCTTTATTCCAAGGCCTATGTATCCCTCTCTCCCTGTTTGCTCTACTCTTCCCTAATCATACACTTTCCCGACCCAATCACCTTTGGCTTCCCTGCCACAGATGCCAGAACAGCAGAGGCGTATCTAGGGAAAATGGAGCCTGGGTAAAATCTGAGTTTTCCACCCCTCCCCGTCTAGCTCCATCTTCCCTAGATACGGGAAGGGAGAGAGATTGAGCCATCTGATGGTCTCACGGAGGAGCACCAAACTGAACATTCATAGGGCATAGTACTATTTTAAATCCATATTATAATTTAAAGAAAAATTTCTTTTATTTAACATGAGAAAACAAATGTTATGGTTTAATGATTTAGCAAACCACTCATAGTTTTTAAAATCAAAACCAAAGGGTTTAAATCTTTTACATACCAGATAGCTTGTGATTGATTGGTTCATGCAGCTAACCACATGGGATTGCCAACACAACACAAAGAACACTGATGCCAACTGTAATCACAAAATATATAATATGGACCACAGTCTTCATGGTTTCAACTGGACAAATTGTTAGGACAGGGTAGACAATATATCTGAACAAACCAACAAATATTAAGTCCAAGTACAAAATACAGAATATGTAAATGTAAATTAAGGAAATTAACTTTATAACAAGTAGAATAGGGGTTGACTACTACCAAAAATGTGCTTTCTCTCACAATCAGTTTTTTTTCTGATCAAAGTTAGAAGGAACATTGGAGGACATCTGGTTCAACTCTCTGTACAATGCAGAAACTTTAGCATCATCCACAGTTGTACTTCCAATTAACGGTAGTCCACTATCTTCCAAGGAATCTGTTTCACTGCTGAACATCACTGTTAGGAAGTTTCCTCCTAACATTTAACTGAAATCCACTTCCATGTAATTTCTTCTGATTAATTCTATTCCTGCTCTGCAGAGCAACAGACTACACATCTGCTCCATCATCTACATTACAGCCATCAGATATTTCAAGACAAAAAACATCTCCAGCCTACTGTTCTCCATACCTAAATCCTTTAGCCTTTGGTGATAGGGCTTGATTTACAGACCCATCAGGATCCTCCTCTGGATCAGGCTGTAATTTGCTGATGTCCTGCTTAAAATATGGTGCCTGGAAAGGGACACAATATTCCAGATGAAGCCAGACAAATGCAGAGCAGTGAGTGGAACTATCACTCCCAGTGATTTGGATCTTATGATAATGCAGCCAAAAATACATTAGATTTTTTGCACAACTTGTGCAAAATCCAACTTGTGATTAATAGTGAAATTCTAGACAGTGTTAATTCCAGTCTAAATATACTGAATTTATGGAAGTAATTTTGTATAGATTGTACCATAAGACCCCATCCTAGAATGGTGTCTTTGATTTATCAAACTTGTATATAATATTTTATATTTATCCCTGCTGATATGTTTGTTTCAGACTGTTATAATCACTTTGAGACATGACTCAGCTCTTTGGTGCCAGCTACCCCTTTCAGCTTCATGTCATCTGAAAATGTTATAGGCATTCCCTTTACACCCTCAACCCAGTCATTTATAAAATGCTGAAAAGGACAAGGCCTAGGACAAAACCCTGCAGCACTCCACTGAAAACATTCCTCCAGAATAACATGAAGCCATTTATGAGTTCTCTTTGAGGACAGTTCAATTGACTACGACTATACATAACGGTAGTATCATCTAGCTCACATTTAAATTTCTTGTACACACTAAATACTTTGTCAAATGCTTTGCTGCAATACTAGTTTATAGCATTCCCACAGCATACCAAGTTAGTGACTTTATAAAAAAGGGGATAAAATTGGTCTGACATGACTTATTCTTAATAAACTGGTTCAAAGTAATCAATGCATTCTAGAAAAGTATGCTCACAGAATGACTGATTAATAGCATCAACCAGAATTTTTCTAGGTATTGACATGGTCCAAAGATTTTCAAGCCCACCTTTTCCCTTTTTTGGAGGATTAGGACATTTAGCCATCTCCAGTCTTCTAGCACCATATTCTGAAAGAGTCATCAAAGATGACAGCCAGAGGCTCTGAAATAAAATTTGCAATCTTCTTCAGTGCCCTGGGATAAAATTCCAAACACAGCTAAAGAGCCATTATTGTGCTAGAGTTAAATTAGCAGGAAATCTGTTATTAGTCTTCTAAGTGAATTAGAGCCTTTGTCAGCATAAATCAAATTTCCCAAAATGAAAATTATGTTCTTCATGTATTCAGCATTCCTATAAGCAAAATTCAGCGAGCTTATCATATCCTGTAGGCATAAATGGGCTCAACAACAGCTATCTGAATACCATAAACTGCAGAATCAGCATTTTATTGTAATATCCTGCAGAGCTGATGGTGATCGGGCCTCGGGAAGGAGTAGTCTCATATTCAGGGCATAAATGTAACCCAAAATATTATTAAATCCTTGTAGTACAAATGCTAGCCTTTTATATCCCTAACATCAAAACTCTTAATTTTCTTCTGTTAAATCAAAATTAATTGCTTACATGACTGGAGTAATTTATACTAGAGATTACTAGAATGAAACTTCCATTAAAATCTGATTTCATTAATAAAATACATTCCTTTTGTGGCTGTAAACAAAAGTGTTATTTGACACTGCAGAATAGAAATTTATCCTAATATTAGTTTTGCCAAACCCTTAGGCAATAACACATTTCAGCAGTCAAAGAACTGTTCATATTTGCTGAAGCACATTAATAGTTTTTCTTCTTAGGCTAAAGATACACAATTGTGTACATTTCTCCAGCATTGTAAAATGAGAATGGAGAAAAGATTATCTCATCCTCAAAAATTAAGCCCATAACAGCAGATTAGATGTTACATTCATGTACCACTGTAACATTTCAGTCAATACCACTGTGATCAAATCCCATTTTCTAAAAGTATCATTTCTCAGGATTGGCTGCATATCATTGGTAAGCTGCTGTAACACTTTTTAACCAGAAGATATAGAAGTTATAGATGCCAAAACCCAAGGCCCTCTATTAGTTTTCCTTCTGACTCTGTTCTTTCACACTAAAAGGTAAAGGTAGTCCCCTGTGGAAGCACTGGATCATTACTGACCCACAGGGTGATGTTGCATCATGACGTTTACTAGGCAGGCTATGTTTACAGTGTGGTTTGTCATTGCCTTCTCCAGCCTTCTACATTTTATCTTCAGCAAGCTGGATACTCATTTTACTGATTTCAGAAGAATGAAGATTGAGTCAACCTTGAGCCAGCTACCTCAAACCAATTTCTGTCCAAACTGAACTCAGGTCATGAGCACAGCTAGGACTGCAGTTCTGCAGCTTACCAATCTGCGCCATGGCTCACTTTTGCTTTTATACTACAGGTGTTTAATTAACACAGACACTTAGGAAGATAGCATTGCTACTATCACTGCTTCTTTGAACAAGCCATTCAGTTCTTACATTGCATATAGATTGGATATGCAATTGGAAAGACAGGTCACATACTGCTGTTCACCTCATGTGTTGGATGAAGTTGGTAGAAAATAAAAGGGCTGCACCAATCACTCAGGGATTTAATAAAAAGACTAAGGTGCAAGTAAAACATACTTTATTATTCACAATTCTATATGGGTTTCACCAACAGGTTTCTTCAGGAAAATCTGTTAGTTCTGCAATGTTTCCTCAACAAGAGTATACAATCACTAGCAATTGCTAATAGAAGAACCATAGTACATACCAATGTTTAGTTGACACAGTAGAAAGAAGAAACACTGCAAGATTAACAGATTGCCCTGAAGAAACCTGTTGCCAATGCATAAGGAATTTTAACTGAGTAGTAAAATATATTTCTAGGCTTTGGCCTTATTTTTTATTTCTCAGATGAAGATGGTATCAACACAACGCCATGTTAAAAATCCTTGAATCTTTAAGGTGCAAAATCTATAAGGTGCACATATGTGCAATGAAATTTGAAGAAATTGTGTGACAGAGTGGCTGGAGTATCAGACTAGAATCTGAGAGACCAAATTTCAAATCTATACTCTCCCATGAATCCCACTAGGTAGTCTTTGTCCATTCATTCCCTCTCAAACTGGCCTAGCTGAAAGATCGTACTAAGAAAAAAAAATGAAGAGGGACAATAATGTGTAACATTATAAGCTTAATAAAATAGTAATTATAATAACATTTTGATACAAAGAACTATTCAATTACTTAGAAACCTAACTGCAATCTGAAATGGGACTGTTGAGACACAGCTTTACAGCCCCAATGGCTGTTTGTGAGAGAACTAGGCCTATGACAGAAAAACAATGAGAGAATTGCAGCTCTTACCAGCTTGGTTAGTTGTAATGCTGACAGCAGCAAATTGCCTTGTCAGGGTACTCAAGTCTGAAACGCCATTAACAGCATCAATTTCAAATGTGTAGTTGGTGTGTGCCAGGAGGTCTACTACAGTCACAGTGGTATTAGTGAGTCCAATCTGACGGGGAATGAATCTCACATTGACACTACAAGGTTCACACAGCTTGGCTGTCCCTCCACATTTCTTGCATACAATGTTGAAGGTGACATCTTTCCTGCCTCCAGTGTCCAAAGGCCAGCTCCAGTCTAGGATAACTGATGTTTCATTGATATTAGAGATAACATTTCTGGGAGCAGTGGGTGGTCCTGCAAAGGAAATCAGAAGAGTATACTTACAAACAACATTCCACAACAGCATAAAAAGGCACACAAAAATGATGCCATGCTAGTTCTATTACTGGTTTTGTGTCTCCAACTTAACCTCTGTTTTTTTTTATTAAAGCAAGTTTTCCCTAAGTAATACTCTTCAAGTTATAGGCAGTGACACTATTTGCCACTGACCAAATTTATTTATTTATTTTAAGATCTGTTTCAGTTTTAGAAAATTTCCTCTAAGTAATATTTTTTAAAAAAAATCTTTTATTTTGTAATCTAAAACAACTACACACATGATAGACGAGCCAATTTACATAGAAAAGTCATCAGAAGATAGTGTCAACCTTTATTCCCATAAAATTCTGATAAACCCATTCAGTCACATTTAAAAGAAAAAGTAAACTTCAGAATATAAGAATAACTAATAACTCTTTTTCAGAAAACGGAAGGAAAGCAATGAAAAGAAATTATCAGCAAAGATAATTCTGTATCTTTTGTGGGGGGAAAAACACACCAAGCAGAGGGTTGGATCAAACTTTTGTGAATAAAGCAGTAATTTTCACAGACTCCACCCCTCCCAAGGCAGACCTCTAATTGCCTCAAGCTGTTCTTTGGGATCTCCTTCCCCACAGGGACCACTGCAGGCAGCATTTTGGACTACAAAACACAGGAGGAACAGCAGAGCAGAGATTTTCAGTAGGATCCAAGCCACAGTTTAAAGGATTTTTTCCCCAGGGTTTTTTGCACAATGGAGATGTATACGTCATTTTTCTATCTACTAAAGATAAAGTTTCTGCATTAATATTCAGCCCTCTACCAGTGGTGGGATCCAAAAATTTTAGTAACAGGTTCCCATGGTGGTGGGATTCAAACAGTGGTGTAGCGCCAATGGGGCTGGGCAGGGCACGACGGGGGCGTGGCCGGGGATTCCGGGGGCGTGGCGTTAATAATTTCTCTGTTACCGTAAAAAACTCTTACTGTAAAAAAAAGTTCCTAATTTCCAGCTGGTATCTTTCTGTCCATAATTTAAACTCATTATAGCAAGTCCTATCGTCTACTGCCAACAAAAACAACCACTTCTCCTCTAATTGACTGCCTGTCAAATACTTAATACTTTCAAATTTTGTTTCTAGAAATCTAAAGAAGGATACTTTCCTTAAACAAGGAACTTTACCATATTCCTAAAACATGTTTTTAAAACAGCCCAACAGGGAGAATTATCCCGTTTTCTACCTTCGCTAACCGGCCACATAGGAAACAACAGGACTTTATGCCAACTGTGAAATCATGAGTGGTCACTACAGGTTAGTGAAGATTCACCATCACCACTGTCTGTTAACTATATTCTGAAGGGCTAATACATTCAGTACTCAAAATAATTTGCACTTTAGGTTAAGACACAAATTCATTAAAACATGGATCCGATGGACCATTCCTACTGCATAGGCATATTCAAGAGCTAGATATCAAGGCTACTGCCAGGATACACAGGTCATGACTTTTTAAAAAATTGAGTAAGCATTAGTAGTTAGTACCTTTAACCTTTCACTTATACAAAATACTTTGTAATCCTTTAGCCCCATAAATACCTAAAATCAGTCATTAACACTCCCTTTTTATTCGTGGGTAACCTTGGGCTAGTCACAACTTTCAGCCCCACCCACCTAACAGGGTGTTTTTTGTGAGGGGGAAGGGCAGGGAGATTGTAAGCCCCTTTGAGTCTCCTGCAGGAAAGGGGGGATATAAATCTAAACTCTTCTTCTTCTGTTTAAAGTAAAAAATAAACCAGAACATCATCCATTGTGAACTAGAATTCGCAAACCATATTGTATATTCTGCAAATATTTCACATTAATTAATCCAGGATTAGAGACACAGATTAGCATAACATTCTCACATACAGGAATACAGAGCTTTTAAGTGGCCAAGCATCATGGTAAATCACAATTTATCATAAAATGAACAGAGTGCCAAAATAAATAGCCTACCAAGCAAGTAAAGAGTCCCCTGGACCCAACAGTAGTTAAAGGGTCCCTCCTCTTACTAGCTAGCAAGCTCTGGGCTATGAGAAAGAAGAAAAGAGGGGGAGGCAAGGGCGTGGAGATGGAAAAGCGGACCCAATTAGTAACCCCCTCTCGGCACACACAAATAAAAAGTAGCCCACTCTCGGGAACTGGTGAGAACCTGCTGGATCCCACCTCTGCCCTCTACCTTGAAAAGCCAGGAGACAAATACCCAGCACAACTTGTTTTCTTCCTTTGAAATAGTTTTGCTTTCAGGAGAGCTTCTTCTTCTTTTTTAATTGTGGAAAGGGCGGGACCAAAGTGCTAAGTGATTCAAAGTTGGAAGTCATAATTGTAGAAGAATGAAAATACATTGGGTCTTATCAAAAGGAGATCACTACTCACTTGTGCAAGCCATAGATGGGGGATCTTTCTCTGATCGAAAATAGTTCTTTTCACACTTGCAGTTTACGGAACCTTCCACATTTGTAGAGCTATGAGGCGGGCATTTGGCACACTTCATGTTACCAGCAAAAGCTTTGTAAAATCCTGATCGGCAAGCTGTAAAAGAACAGTAATTATTTGCAATCTCTTTTATAATATGGTTTTATCATTTCATTCACAGAAGGATGGAGTAGAATGACTACTGATTACATTACCAAGATCAAGCCAAAAGTATAACTTGGAAAAAAAACACACACCTGCTTTCAGTGTAATATTTTTATCCTTTGTGGTCGTCAACAATCGCTTTGAAAATTCCTGGATATTTTGGTGATGGAACCTGAGGAGGGGCAGGGTTTGAAGGGGAGGGACCTCAGCATGATGTAAAAAAATCTACCCTGCCATTTTTAACAGGGAACTGACTGACTGAATATCAGCTTTAATTCAAGAGGATCTTTAGTCCCCACCTTCATGCTGGCAATCATACTTGTCACAGAAATAATGTTATTAATGAAAGAATTAAAATTCCAAATGAAAAGACAAAACTTGTTAAAAAACAGTTTCATTTTCTAATCTTTTTGTTGTTACTTTTTTACGGTTAGCATCCTTATGAGCATCCTTTTTTCTATACTCTAAGCAAATTTTGGAGATTGGTATAACTATAAAACAAGAGTATTTCTTCAAACTAAGCTCATAATTGTCAGTTTAACCTCATTTTTCAAAAAATTATTTACCAATTACAGGCATTCAGGATTAAATAACAGTGTATGTGTACTTCAGATGGGCCACAGGTAGCAAGGGAAAACGTGCTGGTTTCTCTTAGCAAAGAAATTCCCCAGACTGGAGGAAGACAGAGAGTCTGGGAGTCCATAGGATGACAATGGCCCTGTCAGAGTCATCTGAAAGTTGTAGATCCTGTGGCAATGTCCCAAATCAAATTGCTTATAACCTTTTTTGACTGGTATAACCACTGGCATAGGAATACCCGAGGAATATTTATCTTCAAGGCTTCTGAGCACCACAGAATCTGGCAACCCAATCTATATGGCATTCACATCTCAGAAAATAAATTGTATATTATCTTCAAATGATTTTACTTTGGGTGTGATCATAAATTCCATGTTATCTTTCAAGTACACCAAGCAATAAGGAATAAACTACAACAAGCTGCAAACTGTGAAATGCCTATCCATCTCTGAAATTCTATTGAGGGAGAAACATAATGGGCTTGTCTGGATAAAATGTAAATAACTCTCATGTGCTACAAGAATGGATCGTGAATTGACAAAGGCTGTTAGGGATGCTGCTTCAGCTTGTATAATCTGCTTGTGACAAACTCCAGGTCGTGGTGTTTCATTAACACTGGCACAATTCCCCAAGTCTTCTCACCACCCAGACTAAATCAGTACCTCACACATCATGTTAATATATAGTGAAAAGTGTGCCTGACTGGCATGGAAAGAACCTGCTTTCTAGCCCACTCAATTGAATCAACACACAATCTATGATAAGATCACAGACTGGATACCAAATCACTGTGACAAAACTTGCCATTGTTTCAGATCACTATGAACAATCCTTTCTTTCAATTTTATGTAGAATATAGAACCAGTTACAGTCAGACAGCCTCTCTGGGTCACTGGACTGGTGGATGTCACCTGTGATGTCACGGCCAACAACCAACACAAAACTCTCTATATACAAACACCATTTTGAAAAGTTTCAAACATGATCTAATTTCTTCTAATTAAAAAAGAAATTTGAGGCCTACGTTGTATCATGCTATGACACTCACACTGAACTGTGCATGCAACTCTTTTTTAAAAAGAATAAAAAGAAGGAATTAACATTTTCTAAGGTTTCTTCCTTAAAACAATGCCCCTATTTGTCATTTATATACTCTGGCATATTTATTTTTCTTTAAATCTTGCATTTTTCTTTAAATCTCCATCTCTAGCAGTGCATATCTATTCTGATAAAATGGTTCAAAAGCTCTATGATTCCTATGGAGTCCTAGCACTGTTCTTTTTTTTTTTTGCCTTATTTGTGTTCACAAGTCCTCTGGCCCTGCCCTTCAATTCCCAACCTAGAGCTAGCATGGTGTAGTGGTTAAGAGTACCATACTTTAATCTGGAGAACTGGGTTCTTTTCCCCATTCCTCCTCATGAAGACTACTGGACAACTTTTGGCTGGTCAGATAACAGATTTTGCTATTCTGCACAGCTTCAAAGAGCATTGAAAGCAGTTTGAAAGTGCATTCTTTGAGCCCTTCGGGGATGGGCGGTATAAAAATAGAATAAAATAAATAAATAAATAAATTCTGCATGTGCGAAAGGAACCTATTCTTTTAAAAAGTTTGACTTTGTCTTCTCCAAATGCTTTTTTTCCTTGTGATCTTCATAGCTCCAGTCTAGCAAGTAATTCACTGTCCTGTCTTCTCTCCAACCCCCTTTAGACAATTTGCTGCCCAGCTGCTTGGTCACATTCATGAGTGCTGGACTTCACCAGACATCAGGATCAATCATAACCCCTCTCTCATTTTTCCTTCTACCCTTCCCTGTATGAGTGATATTACATGTTTTAAAAGGTACTACATCTGATGGGGTACTTGGTATTATTCTTATTGCTTGGAACTGCTAAGTGTCTTTCTCTGAGAATGCATGGCCGTTTCCGCACGACCCGACAACGCTGGGACCGTCCGCACGGACGGTCCTGGAAACAGCTGGGCGGCCGGCGCCACGGAGCGCCGGCGCCCGGCGGACCCGGCATGTCCCCGGGCCTTCAGCATGTCGCCGAGGCCTGGGGACACGCCCCTGGCCCTGCACGCCTACTCCAGGCCCGGGGACAAGGTAAGTGCCGGGTGGGGGAGGCGTCGCGAAGCCGCTGCCGTTCGCTCGGCAGCGGCTTCGAGGCGGCGTTTCCCCAACAAGAGCGCTTCCCAGCGCTCTGGGGAAACGCCGGCTTCGGGCCGGCCGGGTGGCGCGAGGGCGGTGCAGCTGCGATGCAGCTGCGCCCCCTGTGCGAATGGTGGCCTGGAGACGGCGTTTTTGCCGTCTCCAGGCCGCCATTAAATGCCCGTGCAGAAACGGCCCATTATTCCATTTAATAAACCTAATTTCTCATTTCATTATATCCAGGTCTCAGTTTGTAGGAGTGTTTCTCTACCATCACAGAGCTCTTATTACTGGCAGGTGATCATCTAGGAGAAATTGGTATAGTTGCTACCACTGAAAACTAAGGCAGCAGATTCCAAAGCCTAAAACTAGAGGTGGGGAAGAAAGGTAATTCCACATAACATGACTGTTTTTGGTGAGAGTCTGGGTTCCAATGGACAACAGAAACTAGAAAAGGAGCCTGAATAATGCACATTCTTAAAACTGCAAAAGATCTTTCCATTATGTCCCAGGACATCAACAGATAAAAAACAACAGCTACAGATATCCTGTAAGCTTATGGGGAAAAACAAAAACAAAAGCAAAGGAGCAGAGCCCACAAATATCACTTAATGAAGACAAGAAAAAGTGAAGCAGAACCTAGCAGGAAACGCTGTAATAAAGGCAGATTAGTCTGTTTATTGTCTCCAGAGGCAGAACCTTCACCAATTGCTCTGTGTTTTCTGCCTAGCTCAGCTACAGTGCTGTGAAGAATAGTAGTTATAAGGGAAATGAACTAGTTAGAACCCTGCTGTCCCAGTATGCCCTGGTGGGAGGATTCTGATTTGTATCTTCCCCTCAGGCTGTCTTGCACTTCCATCTTCGTGTGTCAAACGATCATAAGATTATTCAGTGCTACTGCCCTCAGGAAAAATAAAAAAGCAATTACATCGTAAATTAAAACCTGGAAAGAGAGTGGAATGAAAAGGTGGTCACACCAATTTCATTTCTTTGACATAAAATGGCAGGGGAAGAGAGGGGAGGAGAATGGTAGTTTTCATTTCAGAAGAAAATTCTTTTCAGGAACAGAAGAAATGCATTTCATTTGTCAGAAAAGCCACATAATAGCATAAGGTGAAAGACACTTCTGATTTAAAGCAGTTAACAGAAACCAAAGGGCATTACCTTTCCTAATGTTTTAAACTTGCAAATAAGAGCTGAGCAACATTTACAGGCATTTTAAGTATTCTTAAAATAACACTACTACTGCTGCAGGTGTGACTCATAGGCCGTTTTTACCCGATCAAAATATCCCGGGGTGAGCACGGAAAATGTCCCTGCGCAGCCAGGAATTCTGCACAGCTCCCGAAGCTGCACAGGGTCTGCTCCAGTGTCCCCTCGTGATATTTACTGTCGTCCAGGATTTGCCAGTCTGGAGGTTCTTTTGAAAAATCCCAGTGTGATGCTGCTTGTGCCTGTGCCATGCTAAAACCAATCAGGAGTAGGACCGGTTTATTTTTTCCCACCCAGCTGTCTGATCCCCCCACCTGATGTTCATTCAAACTGCCAAAACAGCAGCCAAACAGAATGTGGGATACCGGGCAAGTTCACAAGTGCTTGCAGCTGCCACTCCAAAGCAACAGCCAATCAGAACAATCAGTACAAGCTTTATTTTAAATCAATTAACAGACCTATTCATTAGTTTTCTCCCTCTGACAGCAAAATCTTATTTTAAATGCGTACACATTTTTCTCCCTCCAGAACTCATTGTGAGGCAGATCAGAGAAGCCCCATGGCTTCCAAAATCTTTTTAAGTGCAATTTTTCCATTCTCTTTACCGAAAAATCAAAGATCTGTTGTGCATACTCAGCCTGTTGCAGCTTTGCTTGCCACTCCCACCTTACCCCCACCTACCTAACAGCAGTTCCTCACATACTCAGCAGAATGACTAAAAGATTGATTTAAAAACCAAAAGAGAAAGAGAGAAATTGAGAGATAAAAGTGACAAGCAGCAAGACAAGCAGTGGGTAAGTGAAATGGCAAGTGGCTTGTCTGGGAATGCTTTGCAGTGGGAAAATCCCTGGTTAGCACTGAAAACCATAGGAAAAACCCACTGCAAAGAAAAAAGCCACAGGATAAACTCTGCATGTATAATAGGCCTAAGAGAGATAATATGATGAGTATTTCGACAGTGGAATGCATTACATATGGGTGTGGTGGAGTCTCCTTTGGAGGTTTTTAAAGAGAAGTTCAATAGCCATCTGACAAGAGTGCTTTGATTGTGTGTTCCTGCATTTCAGAGGGTTGGACTTGATGGTCCTGGGGGTCTCGTCCAACTATGATTCTACATTGTTTTTATTTAAAACCTTTTCATTTAGAAACATGGACTTGTAAACAGGATTTCCTCCACTGAACATGGACTATCTTTTCAGGCACAAACTGCCTCAGTCTGATTAATTTATGTGGGGTTGGATCTACATTAATGTTTCTGCAAGTACATGGACTTCCACCCATGGAGTGTGATTTTTCTGTCACTGTCCTCCAACAGCCTGAAATTCTCCTTGAAATCCTCTCCTAGGTAAAGGATTCTGGTGGTGTTTGGAGCTGCTAGAGGAGGGAGGATATGTTCAACCAGATCCAAACCATGGATTTATTATAAACTTCTAAAAAATCAAGGATTTGAAAGACCTTTGGAGAAAGCTAAGTGAACATTAGTGCAAGTGAAATTAAAGAATTTTAAGCAGACTGTAAGCACACTTGCTCAACTCGGTTTCAATAGAGTTTACTCAAACCCAACATTCCCTACTTTGTACTTGTTCTAAATAAGCCTCCTTTTAATCTTCAGATACTCTATACTCAGAGCAATACCACCAGTCCTATCTGTATATACAAACCAGGGCAGAAAGAGCACTTGATCAACAGATGATTTCCAGCATTAGCTACTAAGTGGTTCATTTTTCTATGCAAGGTCAAATCCAATGTTTATTCATCAAATGAGTCACATTCCATGATCTTACAGGAACTCCATTCTTGCAGTTTGGAACGTAAGTACAATACCTTGAGATTTCAATGAACTAGCAGTGGATATGTGCAATTACGAAGCATGGTGGGAAGCACTCCTGAATTTCCTCGATTGTTCAGTCATCAAAAAGGAACAAGGGAGTCAGGAAAAAATACCAAAGTCCCATGTGTAGAAAATAAGGGGATTTAAACAGCATCTTTAGTTTTCTTCTACTCTTCCTACAAATTTTAACACTAAGTGTCAACAGCCCTATATTATGCTTTACATAGCTTTCCTATGGAAAGAGACTACATGAGTACTGCAATTGGGTTCAGGCTGTAATTTCTCCATCTTTCTTCAGGTACTGATCATGTTAATTTTGCTAGAGTGGGGTTTCTATGTTACACCAAAAACCAAAGGACTGGTAGTTATTGTGTAGTCTTCAGGCAAAAAGCCAGAATACTACAAAATCAAGCACTTTTGAAGCTGCAGTCCTATAACCATTGGACTCCAGTATCCTTATTCAAATAATGTTTCCAATATTCTGCATATAGTAACATTCCAAAGATTGTACTTTCTATAGAGAAACGATGAATAGGAAGAAGATGCAAAGCAGCTCCTTCCTCACAACATTTTTTTAAAATGTAAGTCACACAACTACTGCTACTTGATTAAGCTTGTAATATTCTCACCTGTACTTTAATTGCATTAGCATCTCATCATTCTTATTATGCCCTCTACTCTCATTCCTGCTTTATCAGTCTTGGGGCAGGGTGCAGGGAGGGTTTCAGATTACAATCTATTAACTACATAGCTAAAGATTATCTGATTGCAACCTTCCTTTTCTTATGATATTTCACACAAAAATGTTTTCTACACTTGGGCTATCTCTCCTCTCTGAGCAGTTTCATGATTCCAACTTTCTTTCTGAGCTGGGAGGAAGGAGGTAAGGTTGATTTTTAGCATGAATCTTAAAGTAACAACATAATAAGAAACAGACATAGTAATGATCAAATGTTTACTAGAATGTTGCTGGGGGGAAAAAGTCAACTTTATATAGCATATCAGTAGCCAAGATAGCTAGGCAGAAAGAGAGTTAAGTCATTCCACTTGCACTGTTTTCCTAAATTATAATGGCTACCTGACTGCAGATACTCCAGAAAGAAACAGTTCACTACCACCCATTCACTTTATCATGCCTGATCAAATCAGAATGCTGCTTGGCTGCCATTTAGCAGTATAAAAAGTATTGTTCTCCCAACATCTTATCTTGTCTGACTGATAAGTTTTACACAAATCTAGAAAGCAAAACTTACTGAAAAACAAAAACATGTATATTGCTAACAGCAAGTAAAAAGTTATGTTCTGCAAATACAAATGTATTTTCAGTGAAACATACGTGCAAGCAAGTTCTTGGAGTGCGAAAGAAAAATAATTTTAATTCAAAAATGTTATAGCATAATGAATGTTAATTTTAATAATCCTGGGAGAAGGGACTAGAGAGCACACAATCCAAGCACTGCCATTCTCTTATATGATCATCAGAAGAAGAACAGCTTTTGGGTCCATTTCGCTTGGTCCTCAGGGTGTTAAAGATCTACACTCTTTGGGAGGATGGGCTAAAGTATTCACTCGAAAATGGACTAGGGCCTTGGTGGCGAACCTTTGGCCATGCTGGCAGGGGCTGATGGGAATTGTAGTCCATAACATCTGGAGTGCCAAAGGTTCACCACCACTGGACTAGGGGAAGCAGGATATAATTAGCAGCATTTTTGAAGTGCTACATGTAGCTTTGAGGGCTTTACAGCAAAAAAAGTAGCATAGAAACAAACACAAGTTTGAATTCACATTAAATATCAAGACTGTTGGTGCTGATTTCAATTTATTTAATTTATTCTATTATTTAGGGCATTTTATTTCACCCTTTCTCCAAGATGCTCATGAGTCTTTGATGGGTTTTCCTTTAATTTCTCAGGGAAGTAGAATTGCAAATTTTTTGGAGATTTGGAGAAAGAGTCTGAGGGAGGTGGCATTTGGAGAAGGGAGAAAACACAGTAGGGTATAATGTCATACAGTCCACCTTTCAAAGCAATCTTTTTCTTCAGGGAAACTGATTTCTGTCACCTGGAAATCAAATGTAATTCTATGAGATCTCCAAGCCCCACATGGAGGTTGACCACCCTACAGCTGCCTCATGTTACAGACTACACTGAGGCAGCATTTTTGGGCCAAAGTCTCTCAGTAAATTTAATCAAAAATGAAGATGTGAATCCGGGGCCCTTTCCGCACGAGCCATTTACAGTGCCCTAGGGACGGCAAAAACGCTGTCCCTAGGGAGCTGTTCACATGGCGGCGCGAAGCCACCATTTTCGCTTCCCCCTGGCGGCACGAAGCCACCATTTTCCCACCTCACTTCCCGAGCGAGGTTTTTGGAAAACAGCGGCTGGAAGGCGCCATCCCCCCACTTTCCTGATCGACATACCTTCTCTGCGACCTTCCGGCGCATCGCCCGGGCCTGGGGACACGCCCCCCTGCCCTGCAACACCAGAGACACGCCAGAAGGTCGCAGGGAAGATACGTCAATCGGGCAATGGCGCAGCGCTACTTCTTCCTCCCTGCCTTTACCGGGACCATTCATGCGAACGGTCCTGGGGGGTGTCGGCGTCATATATGCTGACGCACCCCCAGTGTGGCCGTGCGGAAGCTGTGCAGGTTTCTTCATTCTTGTCCAACACTCTGTTACAATACACGGCTGAAAAAAGGGAGGTTAAATTGAATCACAAAAAAAGGACAGGAACAAAATATATAAATTATCAGATTCCCCCCCTCCCCCCATAAGTCAATATAATACTTGTATTTTAAACATTCTAAAAGGACAATAACAATGTAAAGTCACTGTCTTGCTATGAAGATCAGTCAATTCAAGAGTAAAGTCAAATATTCTGACCACAACCAGTTTTTAATGCTTTAGTTTGGGCCATTGTTAAGCTCTTTACCTTTTTCTTTCCTATCATTCTCAGCAGGAATGTCTTATAATGGAAATTTTCTGCATACTCTCTCCACGCTGGGTAACACTTTTCAATAGACCATTAGGCTTACAATTTAAAAACTCACAACCTGTTGAACAGCAATGTTTCCAAACATTTCCTTCTTTCTTTCAACTAATGGCATTCTATTCTACTCCTCCCCATCACCTTGGCCTCCTAAGGAAACATTTCATACTTCAATACACAGTGGAGTTAATTCTTCCAACTTGGCTTTTGCTAACCAAGGAGGAAAATGAATGTGAAATAAAACATTTTCAGCAACTTCATTTTTCAAAGAAAGCTCTTAACAAGTTGAAGAAGATGTGGTTCTGTTTCACTTACATTTCACAGCATTAAACAACTTCATCTTAAATTCAGTCAATTTTTGGCTGCTTTCAAACAAATATTTTTCTCTGCATTAGCTTTGTCGTAGGTGGGGGAAAAGGGAATCTTTATTGGCTTCTACGACTCTGGTATGGGTGGAGGGCCAAGAGCACCCTCCCTGAAACAGGATGCGTCTTTTCTCAACTGGGAATACTTTTAGGTGACCAAATGAGGCAGGAAGACACAGGCAGAATAACAGTTTATTAGGTCTAATAACAATAAATCAAGGCACTTGTAGGTTGAGAGCAGTAAAGGCCAGTAAACAAAATAATAAAAATCCTAATGCATTTATTTTTGTTGCTGCTAGCCATCTTTTGGAGTTGGCTATGCCAACTCGTCCCTATCTGGAGGACTACCTTGATCTAGCTTCTCCCTAGGAGTAAAACACCCTCCCTTTAAGGCAAGGCCTTTTATGGATTCTTCTCAGGCACCACCCTATAAATATTTAGGCAGTTCAGGACCCTTCACAAGGACAATCTCAGACACGGGTTGAAATGTTAACTGACCATGAAACTGTATTAACTCAAACAGAACAAGAAATATGAAAGGCTGACCAATGACTCACTCTGCAACTAACAAAATTTCTTATCTCCTGAATTGATTCCTTCAAAATAGATTAAAAAATAAAATAAAATCAGGGAAGATATGAATTATAATACATTTATAAGAAGATATGAATTATAATACATTTATTAATTTTGGCTGTAATTATATATATTTAGTATCTACAGCTATTTGTTTCAACAATTCATTAAACTAGTGGAAATCACAATATTTTGTGGCAAGTGCTGTAAATATTACCTATCATACTATATCCTTGTTGCCCTACTAGATCAGACCATCTTGTTGCCCTACTAGATCAGACCATCATCCATCTATCTGAATCTGAGCATCCTATGCCACACAGGAGCTAGTCAGTTGTCTAGACGGTCCATTAAGAAACATAGGTTCCAAGACTTTCATTGACCTTGTTTGCTTCCTATTATTAGTATTCAGAGATTTACTAGGCCTGCTAGTTCATTTAGGTATCTTAACTAGTAGCAGTTATGGATTTATCTTCCATGACAAATCTTTGTCATGGAACTATTGGCCATCAGTTTCCTCTGGTAACCTTGTGATAGTTGGCAAGAACTTTGCACATGGCACTCACATTGATTATTTGGTCTAGGCAATATCTCAGAAGTGCTTATGTCTGCTCTACCAGATTTTCATGCTTCTTAAAAAATGCATACCTCTAGTGGGCATTGTGTTCAAGATGCATAGCTCCTGTTACAGCTTTCTATATGATCTTTGTGATTCAATTACTTCATAAGAATTTATGCCAAATTATATTTTAAAAAATTATATAAGGATATTGCTCATATTTAATCTGATGGGGCCAGGTCAGATTGTAGCTATATGAATGATATGTGATACGAGATAATAATGACGAATATCAAATACAGGAAATTATGAAAAATTACTGCATTGTGAAGACAGTTAACAGTATTTGAATACAGAAACATTTTTATTTGATCATAAAAGAGGTAATAGTCTTAATTTAATGTGGTCTTTAAAACTTTTTTGCCAAGTGGTTTTAAATTAAAGACTGCCAGTAAAATATTTAAAATTTCAAAGGTCCAAGACTGCCCCTTAGGAATGAAACTGCCAGGCTGAAATAGCCTCAGAATATCAGCTTTAGTCAACTCACCAAAGGAGGAATAAGGAGGCATATAACTGATGATTTTCCAGAGAAATGCATCAAAGACTGAAATTGGGTCATTAACAACAAGAGTTTCTAAACCTGGAGTTGGCAATCCTATCATAGGGCAAATTCCTGCTACTGTCTGCTCTGTATTTGGTAGAACTGCCTCATTTCAAATAAATGACTTGGCTTCTAATTAATACTACCATATGCGTACACAACTTTTCTGCTGCTATCTTGAACACTGAAAAGACTTGACTTAAACTGAATAAAAGTTCTTCATACTTTGTAAAAAATGGGCTTACAATTTTATTGTTAGCATGAAGACACAGATGCATGAAGACACAGATGTTACTCATTTTAATAAATGTAAACAGGGTAGTACTTCACCAGTGGAGGGGTTTTTTATGTGTGATGCAGTTAAAAATACATAAGGATTGATTTGCTAATAAAATAGTTGCATGTAAATCTGTTCCTGTTAATACAAACATCCTGTAAACATGTTAACAATGTGTACTTCAGACATGAAGTCTTTAGATGTAAAGGCATTAGAGGAAAATCTCCAAACAGTGGGCGAAAGAACTTGTCTTCATCAGTGTAGAAGAAGCAATTACAATAGGCAAGTGAAAGCTGTCTTCACTATTAGACAATGTCATAATGCATTAGTTAAGCATCACATTAAATCATCCTTAATTTAAAATGATGTTCCATTGATAGGGATGTCACTGCTCATATGATCTATTCTACTGACATCACACAGTAAGATCAAGCCATCTTCCCACAGATATGGCACTGGAAAGGTAAACTCATGCCAGAGAAGCTGATTAAGAACTTGCATCTTCACCTGGTGCCAGGAAAATAGCACATCCCATTCTGAGTTTTAGCTGATTATAATCCTGTAATTACCTGGCCACTTAATCTAATTTAGACCTTTTCTTGATGAAATTTGCATCCTCCTATAGTAAGCAGTGTCAGTCACACAGAGATGAACTGAATACTCTATTGTTATGGTCATTCTTACTGGAATGTCATTTGTAAACACAGATATTCACCTTGAAAAAGTACATCATTCATTTACAGATTGATACAATATAGGAACACAATTTGAAACAGCAACTCTGCATTGACTTATCCTACCTAAAACAGTTATCTTATTCCATGTTGCTTTATACATTTTTCAACCACTACTTTTTGGGTTCACATTAGCATGGATTGGAATTGGTACCAAAAATGGGATTCCCATGTGCAGTTGTCTTTAGGATTGATTAGCTTTCTGTTATACCAGCAGTTCCATGCTGTGCAAAACTGTATTTAGAACATTCAACACTATTCAAACAGAAAATTGTACCTAGGTAACAGAAATGAGCCTGCCAATAGTAGTCACTTCCCCAGGGAAGTCAGGTCCCCAACTTTGGCAGGAGATGGCCTGCCCTCTACTGGCTCTGTCTGCTGTTGCCCGATTAGGTGGCAAGAGGGAAAGTCTGAGGAAAACAGAGGGCATTGTATCATACTAACATGGTGACTTCAGCACAAACTGGAAACGACATTGTTGTTTCAGGCATTCTAGCTATCTCTTCAAATTCTAAAGATAAACCACCACTTTCAGATAAGATTCCTGCTAGTTGCCAGCTTTAGGCCAACAATTACACATTTGACTGACCTAAGGAAGAAACCCTAAGCAGGTCTACTCAGAAATTACTCACATTTATATTCAAAGGCCCATGATCACAGAACATTACTAAAAATCAAATGCAAGCTATATACAGCAAAATTTTATAAACATAAAGGCCACACAAATACCTGATAAGGAATAGTGCAGAAATCACAGAAAGAAGCTCAGAATCAGTTTTCTATTACTTGAACTAGTTTCTACATATTTTAGCTGAAGCCCACATGTGCTTATACTAGGAGAGGCAGTACTTGAGTATGTTGGCTTCAGGTAAAGAATGGCTTTAAAGATAAGAACCAGCATCTTGAATTGACTTAACAGACAAGTGCAATACTTTATTTATTTTGATAAGTTTACTTCATTTTTCTCCCCTCACCGTGAACTCAAAGAAGTGGGACATTAATGTGTACAAAAATACAACAAATTTCGCTGACAGTGAAAACTAATTGATAAGCAAGGGGAAGGGAACAGAGCAGGTGGTAAAAGTCCTACCCTTGTTGGCAACAGTCTTTCTCAATGCACCTCTTTCCTTCAAGGAGGCAATTCCCTTTCCATTTGCAAGGGTGGGCTGGGGTTGGCAGTGAGGGGCAGAGCAGGTAGCAAAAATTCTGCCTTGGTGGCAACAGTATCTCTCCAAATGTAACAAGTCCAACCCAACTCAGAATATGTTACAACAGGTAGACCTGGAGGTCATTGCTGAAAATGGCCTATTATACATCTTCAGCTTACTAATGAATTTCTTAGCTGTTGATTCACAAGTATAGATTCAGCTTTGCCAGATCATTCATCATATCCATTTTCTCTGTTTTCTATCTTGGACTGTTAGACCTTAGTGCACCCTCACTGGTTTTAATCATTAAAATTAAAATATGAATAATAAAGTGTGACACAGGAGATGGGGAAAGGGATGATATAGGAGGCTGAATGTGCTAAAGGAGCCTAGTTTGGAAGTATTAGCATATTAGTGACAGTTTTATCCTGGAGGTGAAAAAAAAAACCTTGGGGCACAGATATGAATGAACAGTCAAATGTCCCTGGAAAACTACTGGCAAGGAACTATTTTTGAACATAAAAACAGCCTTGATGGGTACACTATCAAAGCAGTTCATTATGAAGCTGGTCTTCATGTCAATTTCAATTTCTAGTGTGCCATTCAACTCTGAAGACTTTTCTGTCAAAAATAATGGTTCAGGGAAATCATAGGTTCATTGGAATGTATATCTTCCCCTCAGCCATCATATATACCTGTGGACAAGCAAAGAAGTGTTACTCCACTGACAATGCCTCATCAATATAGGGGCACATTTTTGTAGAGAGATAAGGTTCAGCTGAACTACATTGAACAGAAAAGAGTTGTGGAGCATTGGATGTCAAGAACCCACCCTGAGAATCACAACATGTATATGTGGATTGAAATGTGTGGATTGCAAGGGAGGTTATTAGTGCACTCCAAAGCAGAGCCACCGAAATTCAAATGACTGAAGCATTCATGGATGCCTTGGAAGCATGGCAGGGCATCCTGTGGGAAACTGGGTGACCAACCCACTTCAATCACCTCCTGTGACTCTGGAAGGATGCTGGCCATCCACACTAGGAGGACCACTCTTATGAAGGTCATTATTTGCTGCAGCCCCTGTTGCACCAAACTTTAGGCAAAAGCACAGCATCTATGTTAAGCCATGCAACAACCATGCATTGTAGAACTGACTGGGGATGAATGCTGTATGTTGACAATCCCTTTCTGCACTCCAAATGAAAGTGAATAGTACTTAATTCTTTTTTGAATTGTTAATGATTTTCTGCAAGTGACCCCTTAAAGAAAGAAAGGGCATTACCCGTATTAGCTATGGAGACCATTTTTTTCATATTTACACCCCGCTCTCCCCATAAGGGCTCAAATCTGAATTGTTTGTATAAAAATACTACAAGTAATCTTTCTCCTCAATATAGTATCATAATACAAACATCATCCATCTCCAGAGCAACCTGCTCACTCCAGTTTTTGCAGTTTTGAAAAAATGGGGGATGATGCTACTGTGAATTGTTCACACTGAATTAATATACTGTTAAGGAAATTTATATTTTCCATAGAACTTCCAGGACTATAATGCAGCTGCATGCAACATAAGGCAATGAAAATGTAAACATCAATGCTGTCTCAAGAATCCATTACAGCCTTTCATCCTGTTGTATCTCTTCTCCCAGAGAGACTATATCCACTTCTCTCTTACACAGCAACATCACAGAGATATGAAGAGGAGCCACATGTGGAGAAACAGCTACAGAAAGATGGGAGACTGAGGAGGATGTTGGACAACAAGGCTTTGTACAAGGAGGACAGTAGATGGAAAACATCCCCCCGTCTCAAGAGCACTGTCTTCTGTCCACACTCATCTTCACCTGTCCCAAGTGTGGCAGCATTTTTAAAATCTACATGCTATGGTTACATGTAAGTCAGTGCAAGGACTTCTTTAGATATGTTGTCGTGCTTCCTACAAGTGCACTGCAGTACAAAACATGACCACTATTTTCCCCCTTTGGTCCATCATAGCAACAGGAGGAACCCCAACCCCACCCCCTTGTAGAACCTACCCAGAACGAAACCTTCCTGGAAGGAGCAAGTGGTCCTGAAGACACCACATTGAAGGTAACAGAACCACACATGCATAAGAGTTCTGGATCAGCGTGGTTCAGAACAATAAGGGGAAAGATTAAGGCACCGCCCTAGGGCAAAGAATGGCAACATCCCACAGTTTATTTAACAATATATAAAAAGCTGGCTGCCCTCTGCATACTGATATCAACCCACTTTTTTAAAAAAAATGCTGTGTTGTGGGGTTAGGATTAGGCTGTACAGTCTGTTTATAGGAATATATTCACCTCCACTATGACTGTTTATATTAAATTAGTGCATAAAACAAATACTAAGAAGGTACCATAAATCATATCTCCTTGGGACAAAAGAGCACTGGTGACTATTTCCTTGGAACAAAAGAGTACTAAAATTCCTGTGGTGTTTCTGCTGGAATGTCTTTCTGTTCACAGAAAAGGCCAAATGAGACATAGTATAAATACAAAGGTGGATGCTAATAACATAAACAAATGTTGGGGAGGGGGTTTACAGACCATTCATACTAGCAATCGGCCCTTTTTAGTCTTCGTGTGCTCCTTTACTCAGATGCACAACTGAGTAGAGCATAAATCATGCCTCTACATGGGAACCACCACAATCACTTCTTTCACTGAGGCCACTGAAAAAGGGCAATGATGCCTACTGAAATGAATGTCTGCTTCCCCTTTAAGAAGGTGGTTTGCAGTGTTTGCAGACATAGTCACACACAAATGACTATGTGGTGAAAAGAAGCACCATTTGCGTGAACCATCCCACAGTATGTTTATTGTAGCAAAAAGTCTCATTAATCCTTGCAGGCAAGGCAACTCGGGTTGTCAGCTCTGGGTTGGGAAATCCCTGGTGATCTTGGGATGGGGCCTTGAGAGGTCGGCGTTTAGAGAGGGAAAGAAGCTCAGCAGGATATAATGCTGTAGATCCCACCCTCCAAAGCAGACATTTTCTCCAGGGGAACTGACCTCTGTCTTCCGGAGATCAATTGTAATTTCTCGAGATCACCTGGAGATTGGCAACCTTAGACAAAACACCTTTAAAGCAAGCAATACAAAGGTATAAAGAACTTGGCAATCTGTTGGCTACATATTCTCCTGAATGTGTGCATTGTGTACATTTACTGGATAACAAATGTACATTTATGGGATAAAAAAACTGGTCCAACAGAAAAGGCCCCAAGGAGTCAATAAGCAGGAAAGCAGAAGTCCTTGAAATGCACCCAATAATTCATATAATTCTTCATAAATAGGAATCATTGCAAGCAAGGAAAGAGACCAATTGTTGCTCTATCACTGAATGATTCAGTGTGCAAAGAATCTGCCCCTAATTAAAATCTGCAGTATTCAAAGAAGGCACCGAAATACAGCAAAAGAGGAAAGTTGTGATCCTTTTGTATCATATAGAATGAGAAAATTATATTGACCTGTACTGTACCAAAGTTTGAAACCTTACTCCAACTGAAGTGGTTTTTCCATTGTTATCTCCAGGACAATACAAAACACTGGCAGTGGAGAGGCTGGTGTCCCTGTGATTTTCCATTCTCAGTATGAAATCACAGATTTGCTGTTCAAGTAAGTGTATCGAACAGGTGGTAGGTTGAAGAATATTATTGTTTGAACTGAGGGGAAAAAAGGCCAACTGGATGCACAAGCTGTTGAATCACAAAGCCAAATGTATAACAATACACAATATTGAGGTCTGCATGATATGGCTCAAAGAGGTGCTGTTCATGGGGAATATAATAAAAACAAACTAATATGAAAGAAAAGTAAGCAATGCTGGCATAATACAGTGGCTAGACCTTCCTAATGCTGCGACCCTTTAATACAGGTCCTCATGTTGTGGTGACCCCCAACCATAAAATTGGTATATCTAAAATATATAAAGATAGTTTTCTGATGGTCTTAGGCCACCCCTGTGAAAGGGTCGCTCGACCCCAAAGGGGTCATGACCCACAGGTTGAGAATGGCTGGGTTAGAGTGTTGGACTAGCATTTGGGGTACCTGTGTTCAAATACCCACTCTCATATCTGCTTGTACATCATAACATCTTAACCTAATCTGCCTCACAGGGCTGTGGTGAAGACGGAGTGGAGAAGTAGAGAAAAAAGTGGATCCTGCTTTGGGAGAATTTAAAGGACATAAATAAAACACATAAGCCATATCCAACAATGATTCAGATTTCCACTGTGAAACTGACATAGTTATACCCTTCTAAGCCCACTGGCTTCAACGAACCTAGAAGAATTTAACTGCCTCAAACAACACTGATCCATTCTGCACAGCACAAATAAGATGTTCTGAAGATACAAAAGGAGGAGAAAGTCCACATAGCTTTTCCCCAAAACCCTCAAGATGCCTTATTTCAGCTCAAGGCATTTTTTAAAAAATCACTAAAATGTTGACTTTCATTTCAGTAGTTGTTTTTATATGTCTTCTGCTTGGCTGTGCAAACACACACAGGCAGAAGACATTTTATTTTTCCTATCTTCCACCCCTCTTCCCCCTTACTTTCATTTTCACAGCAGCTTGTGCCTGCCATTTTCTGCAGCTTGAGAGTCCCCACTGTTGCCATTTGCTGCATTTATTTCCCACAGAGTTCTCCTCTGCTTGCAGCTCATCCGATTGCTATTTCCTTGTAAAACATTCATGAATAAAGGTTGTTTTCCTTAATGATCCTGTGTACGAAAGCAAGATGGTCCCGAGAGGCCAGGTCTACCCAGTGCTTCTTAATAGGAGGTAGACCAGTCCTCCAAGTGACTGGGATTCTCTTATCCATCTCATCAAAGCTACAGATACCCCCCCAAAAAAAGAAAGAAAAGAAAAATGGCACATGCACGGGATTGCCAGGGAAAACAAACTTTATTCATGAATGCTTTACAAGGAAATAGCAATCGGATGAGCTGCAAGCATAGAAAACCTCCATGGGGAACGAATGGCAGCAGCAGAGACTCTCAAGCTGCAGAAAATCACAGGTGCAAGCTGCTGTGAACATGAAAGTAAGTGCTCTAATGGGGAAAGGGGAGTGGAGGGGGAGAGCAAAAAGATGTCCGTTGTGAGGCAACAAAGTCAAGTGGGGTTCTTTTTAAAACGTCCTAAGGATGCTTTATTTTTGCTGTGCAGTAGGAAAAACCAAGACAGTTCTTTTTAAGATGTTCTCAGGATGTCTTATTTGTGCTGTGCAGAATGAACCACTGGTTCGATACTCAGCTGAAATAAGATGTCATGAGGACATTTAAAAAAAGGTATCCTGGGAAGGCACACTGTACAGTCTTTCCTCCCAAGACATCCTTAGGATGCCTTATCTCTGTTAAAGCATTTTTTTTTAGAAATGCTTCAAAGCGCACCTTTTCCCCCTAAGCCACCTGCAAGATGTCTCCTGCCTGGCCGCATGGAATGCAGAGATCATGAGACATCATATGTTTTCTGACCAATTGTTTTGGTCTCTGGTCAGTTTCATCCTCAGCTGGTGCCCAACTTTTTGTGTGTAGCTGAAGGGTTTCTCCCTGCTGCCATTTGCTCTGCAGGCTCTGATCCTGGGCGCCTTCTCAGTCCAAAAAGTACATAGTTGTACTCAGATGGTCCTGCCAATTCCAGCAATATATAATTTCCTTTAAAAAAATATTTTTGTGGAGCTATATTTGTAGCTATGCAGACACACATAAGAGAATCTTAGGTCGAATCCCCACTTGAAATTTGCATGCAGATCCAAACCTGTTCGTTGTGAAACCGTGTCCTCTTCATTGGAGTTTCTCCCTCCCCACTGAAGCGAGCACACAGCAGACACACCCAGTTGCAGAACTCTTAGCAATCCCCACTACCAGGCGAGCTCGCTTTGCCGGTCTCCCCTGATTGGCTGGCATGCCTTGACGGGGCGGGACCTTTTCCCACTGCAGAAACGTACATTGTAGGGGTGTGATTCAAAAAACCAGTGTGTAAAAGTTTAACGTTTAACTGTTTAACTGTGCAAACAGTTAATTGTTACCTGTGTAAACCATTAATGATTCAAAGTTACACGTTTGACTATTTAACGTTTGCATCCCCTTCTGCTGGCCGATCGCAAAAGTGGAAACGAAACCAAGGAAAGGCTGTGCGCATCGCAGCGCTGATTGGTTGCCCGAATTCCGCGTCGCACTCCAGGGTGGGAAACGAGTCAGGGTTAGGGTTAGGGTCAAAAAGTACAACTATGTACTTTTTGAACTGAGAAGGCGCCCAGGATCAGAGCCTGCAGAGCAAATGGCAGCAGGGAGAATCCCTTCAGCTACACACAAACCCTCATCCCTCCCCTCGGATCAGCTCTGAACCGTGTTAATGGGGTCTATGCCACTTGCAACCAGGTCCTGCCAGAATGCGGATTAATGGGGAGAATGAGCACCAGAAACGGAATCTGCCACGCAAGCAATGAGGAGGTCGTCCCTTAAACCTGGTTAATTTGTGTTCTGAAACCTGGCTAAGGTGGTAGTGGGGATTCGACCTTAGTCACTCAGAAGACGGGTCTGCCACCCATTGAAAAACATTGGGTTAACAGGCCCTCCATGGACCAACAGCAACAGTTGGGCGGGAAAGAGTGTATTTTTTCCCTCTGACGTCTTTGCTGTCTTGAAAGCATCCAGAAGCCACCTCTTTTTAAGGCATCCCCCAGATGCCTTATTTGTGTTGAGAGGAATGGATCACCATTACCCATGTAATGCCTGCATATGATGAAGACAAAAATTATCAACAGAAATGCAGGA
Organism: Sphaerodactylus townsendi; assembly: GCF_021028975.2. Classification (NCBI taxonomy): domain Eukaryota; kingdom Metazoa; phylum Chordata; class Lepidosauria; order Squamata; family Sphaerodactylidae; genus Sphaerodactylus; species Sphaerodactylus townsendi. Next base: position 47,284,098 of record NC_059428.1, on the reverse strand, counting down.
ATGGGTTTGGCATCATAGCTCACAAACCACGTAAGTTCAATGAACAATAATTTTGGAGTAAGAAACCCCAGAAGACTATTTCTTCTTTGGCGTGAAGATCATCATGTTATGTTGACCTGAATATATGGGTTAAATGCTTAATGGAGAATTAACAAAATTTATGAAAGGGAAATCAGGAATTCACTCTTGCATACAGTGTCATTCTCATGGCCATAAATCAAAAGGGTGGAATATGTCACAGGAGATTTACAGGACACTGGAACCCCCAGTGACAGCAAATTTTCCTGCTCACAAAAGATGACAAAATCAATCAGAATTGAATGCTCATGGCTCAGCTTGGTGTCAGCACATTTGTTAGAATCTGACTGCCAGCCACCTCCCATTTATCTCTACTGAATGGGTATCGAAGCTGTCACAAGCCACAATGTAAACTACTCCAAATACATCGACCCACATCTGGAAGCACAAAGTTGTTCATCAGAAGTTACAGACATTTTCATATATCATGCCAGACTGGCACCCATGTTGGCATAAATCAGCCAGAACTTTTTCCCCATGAGACAGAAAGTTTTGCTCCTCTTCCTGTCAGTAAGTGACAGAGTTATAAAGTGGAGTAAATGATCCTTGCACATAATCTCATGCAACAGCACATTTCAAGGTCCTCAGTTAGGGCCTTAATAATAATTCCTCAAACTTAAATACCCAAATTGCCTACAAGGCATCATTGATGTGAAATCTCTCATTGATCTTATTATGCAAAACCCTGTAAATAACTCTCTTCCTTGGTCCCAACCCCAGCCAGCTGCCTTTTTTCGGGAGTAAATTAAGGAGAACTGCATTCATTACTGTCTTTAAACATCTCGGCATATACATCAAACAGTTTGAACTGTTTTATGCAATTAGGCTTTGCAGTTTTGGAACACTGCAATTTTCCCTCTAGCTCAAGCACACTCCATGAACACTAAGTAGAAGGACATTCATAACTTTGTTCATCAAGGACACTGGAAGAAGTTAAATACCATGCCTACCAAAAAAAAAAGACAGCTTATTTTACTTAAATGAGACATGTCCAATAAATGAACATCAGGGACATAATGGTTGTGTCCTCTAGTGTGTAATGGGAATTGAATGTCTCATTTGGTTGCTCACTTAACTGAATATTTACTTCCGAAGCCCTAACAAATCACCAAGGAAATGAAAGTGTCAGTTAAGAGAATATCACTTTCTCACAGCAAAAAACAAACAAACAACAACAAGGTGAGGCTGACAATAGGTAGAATATTCTACATTTAGACTTTAATCTTCATGAGATAATTTATCAGTAGACAACATGTTTTGCATACAGAAGATCCCAGGTTCAGTTCTGGCATCCCCAGTTAAAAATGTTGTCATGTAACAAGACTGGTTGAATGTTCCGTTCCCCAAACAAGCTAAAACTCAGGTGCCTTGCACTTGGCCAGTTCACAGTGTAAGACCCACAGACAAATAAGTACCGTAACAGTTCAAAAATGGTTTAATAATATTGAAAGCAAACAAATATGGACCATTCAGTCTACATTGAAAGATAATAACTGATATTATTCCCTTAGCTGCGTGGAACACCAGCTATAAGAAAATGTCACACACTGTGGTAACATTTAACTCAGTCAGAGGTGGGATCCAGCAGGTTCTCACCAGTTCCCGAGAGTGGGTTAGTAATTATTTGTGTGTGCCAAGAGGGGGTTACTAATTGGGTCCACTTTTCTGTCTCCACACCCTTGCCTCCCCCACTCTTCTTCTTTCTCATAGCCTGGAGCTTGCCGGCTAGTAAGAGGAGGGACCCTTTAACTACTGTTGGGTCCAGGGGACTCTTTACTTGCTTGGTAGGCTATTTATTTTGGCGCACTGTTCATTTTGAGATAAATTGTGATTTACCATTATGCTTGGCCACTTAAAAGCTCTGTATTCCTGTATGTGAGAATGTTATGCTAATCTGTGTCCCTAATCCTGGATTAATTAATGTGAAATATTTGCAGAATATACAGTATGGACTGCAAATTCTAGTTCACAATGGTTGATGTTCTGGTTTATTTTTTACTTTAAACAGAAGAGTTTGGATTTATATCCCCCCTTTCTCTCCTGCAGGAGACTCAAGGGGGTTTACAATCTCCTTGCCCTTCCCCCTCACAACAAACACCCTGTGAGGTGGGTGGGGCTGAAAGCTGTGACTAGCCCAAGGTCACCCACGAATAAAAAGGGAGTGTTAATGACTGATTTTAGGTATTTATGGGGCTAAAGGATTACAAAGCATTTTGTATAAGTGAAAGGTTAAAGGTACTAACTACTAATGCTTACTCAATTTTTAAAAAAAGTCATGACCTGTGTGTCCTGGCAGTAACCTTGATATCTAGCTCTTGAATATGCCTATGCAGTACGAATGGTCCATCGGATCCATGTTTTAATTAATTTGTGTCTTAACCTAAAGTGCAAATTATTTTGAGTATTGAATGTATTAGCCCTTCAGAATATAGTTAACAGACAGTGGTGATGGTGAATCTTCACTAAACTGTAGTGATCACTCATGGTTTCACAGTTGGCATAAAGTCCTGTTGTTTCCTATGTGGCCGGTTAGTGAAGGTAGAAAATGGGATAATTCTCCCTGTTGGGCTGTTTTAAAAACATGTTTTAGAGATATGGTAAAGTTCCTTGTTTAAGGAAAGTATCCTTCTTTTGATTTCTAGAAACAAAATTAAGTATTTGAAAGTATTAAGTATTTGACAGGCAGTCAATTAGAGGAGAAGTAGTTGTTTCTGTTAGCAGTAGACGATAGGACTTGCTATAATGAGTTTAAATTATGGACAGAAAGATACCAGCTGGAAATTAGGAACTTTTTTTTACAGTAAGAGTTTTTTACGGTAACAGAGAAATTATTAATGCCCCGCCCCCAGAATGCCCGGTCACGCCCCCATCGTGCCCCGCCCAGCCCCATTGGCGCTACGCCACTGTTTGAATCCCACTACCATGGGAACCTGTTACTAAAATTTTTGGATCCCACCACTGAACTCAGTCCTAAAAGATCCATGATATTTTAAGTAATCCAGTACCAACAGAATTGCATGGAAACAGAGTCCAGTTAGAGGACACTGGGAGAACACAAATAAAGTGTTTTGATGACACAGAATAAAATGTTTCCTGCAAGATGTCCACACAGCTTTTTTCTCAAAGTGTTTGGGAAATGTTTCATTTTTCCTCAAAACTTTTTATTTTGAAAATGCTCAACTATAAACTTTTTTCCCCAGGAACATTTTCAAAATGTTTCTTATTTGCTGTGCGGAGAGCAGAAAACATTTTATTTTTCCTGCCTGACTGTAAAGCTCTCACTTTCATTGTGTTATGCTTGCCATTTTGTGCCACTTGTGATGAAGAATCACAAGCGGCAGAAAATAAGGGAGGGGGACAACAAAATGAAAATGAGAGCTTTTATAGTTGAGCAACAGGTGGGGGGAAAAGAACCATTTTCACCTGATATCTTCCTGTGAATCATTTCTAGATAATATAGGATAATGTTTCCCTCCAACATTTAATAATATTGTTCAACCTGGTTCACTATAGAACCTAATTGAACACAGTAACCCATTCAGTTACACCTATGAGCAATTATCAATGCTGGGCATAAACCCAAGGGTAAAGAATTGATAACTGTTCAGAAGACATAACTGGGCAAGAACTCAAGGTTCTTTATAAACAATTAGTTTCTCTGTAATCAAAAGCCATTCAGTTGTATAGATCAAGCATGTAAATGTACTGTCACTCACACAAAACACACACAAACAAGCACAAGCTGTTCCAGTCCCAGTGAAGAACTGAAGCTGCCACTTGAAGAAAGAGCAAACCCGTAAAGCTTTCAAGAGCAGGTATCCTGGGAGTATATTCTAAACCAGTATCGACCACTTTCAGCATTAAGACTAGCTTGAACAAAAGAATAATTTTGCTTCATGACACATTGTCCACAAACAGTTTGAAAATCCATAACATATTTCAGTTCTTTCAGAGCTGTCTTGTCCTCAACACCCCAGATGGTAAAGTAACTTGGCTAGAGGCTTCTGTAGCACCAGTTATACAGTTCACACTGACTACAAACAAATGTGATACATTTTTGAGGGGATAATCAGAAACGCATTTACATTTCATAAATTACCATCTTTAAGGAATACACCACAAGCATCTGCATAGTCAGAATGATTCATGAAATCAAACGAAGTGTGCTAGTTATTTATCACATCACAACACAAAATTAATTTTAATCATGACACATTGGAGCACACTTAGTTACCACTACAAAACTGTAATTTTTAATAGAATATAACTTCAGTTGAAAAATAACCCTTTGATTAAATATGGAAACAAAATCACAAATCGTTTCCAGTGAGCAGAAATGCAATCCTGCAGTTATCAATGCATTGTTGTCCCTTTAATAGTTATGGACATGCTTCTGATGGTACCCCGAAGAAATGCTTAATCATAATCAATACAGTCTTTTAAATAACATCTTTGATGTAATTAGTTATGACAGAACATATTTTATCAGAGATATTGTCACACTTTTATAAGCCTACTGGTTCTCCTGGGCCTTTCAGCAGCTTTTTATAGCACTGGCATTTTTCTGAACTAGGTAGCTGGAACGGGGCATCACACTCCAGTAGTTTAATCCTATCTGGCTGATCAGAACTACCAAGTGCTATTTGACCTCAGGTCACATGTTTATTCTTATTCATTCCCTGTATTACTTCCTATCTATATGAAATCTCTGGAAGAACTTACTTGGGAATTTGGAGTGAAGAACACATTGCAATGAGTCAGGTGAGTCAGGTGAATTATATGAACAGGGTGTCTGGACTCAACCTATGTTGGTCTACATGTATACAGTGAAAGTTTTGTTATCTGACACTTGGCTGTCTAGAATGCTCACTTAAACAGTATCACCCAGAGGGCAAGCACCTTCCTCTTAGCTACCATACTCTTGCAGAAGGATGCACATACCACAAGCCCTACACTTGCCTATCCCGGAACATGATGCCACCAGTCACTGCTAGGCTTCTGACACTCAGCACTACCTTCTTTGAACTCAGTCTACCTCAAGCTGTTGGGGTACCAACTTTGCTGGAGATCTATAATAAGGCTAAAACAGAAAACTACACATTGTTCTCATTCCTAATGTGGTTAACCCTACAAATTGTAAATGTAAATAGAGCTAGTAGTCCTGTATTTTTCTTTTCCTGAAATCAAAATAAAAGCAATGTGTTTAAATTATAGAAGAGTAAATTTAGACTGAACATTAGAAAGAAGTCTCAGGTGAAGGAGCATTAAACAATGCTTCCCTTTCAAATATATGTTTTGAGCCTCTTTTCAGAGAAGATACTGTCTAAATTCTGTTAGCAACAAAAGCAGTTGTATAGGTAAGTTGGCTGGATTTTTTCAGTGCTATAGCAAAATATTTTTTTTTTCTTATTTAGATGTTAGGATCAATAAGAACACTTGATTCTGTGCTCGAGTTTTGTCTGGGTTACTGTAGAAATAAAATTATTCAAATTACAAAACTATCTGCCCACTGAACTACCATAAAAAGAAAGTAGACTATACTATCCACCAGATTTTTTTTTTCAAGTTATAACCATTTCACTGTCTTTGGGGAAAACATTTAATGAAATAAATTTCAAATGATCACACACAATTCCTTTTTTTAAAAAAATCCCCAGGTGGATATTTAGTATGTTCATAAATTGACCTAGATAAAAGTAAACATAAATTAACAGAGTCACTAGTGATAGATTAACCCCATGACCTCAAAACTACAACTGTAAATAGTTCAGCTCACCTGTTTCCCCTACAGGACCAACTGGCCACATTTCATCCAGTGCGATTCACAGAAAATATATTTTGATGAGATTCTGCATATTTTGTGCACAGATTGTTTGCTCAAAAATAAATGTACTGTGACAGATGTCATTACTTGCTTCAGACTTCAGCAGCCTCTAATGTATTTTTATTCCAGAAGACTGAGAAAGAAAAGTGCCAATCAAAAACACAACTTCTGTTTCCATGAAAGTTCCTAGTATATTAATCTGTCAGTTTATTTTATTTTTCACCACCAAAAACAGCATAATATGATCATTTTTGACAAGTGTATCCAACACCCTGAGAACAATTTTTCATTCATTTAATTTTTTGAAAAACTCAGAACACTCTTTTTTAAAAGATCCATAGAAATGGAAGATCTTGAAGACAGAACCCTCAAACAGACACAGCACAAGAAGACCTTGGAGAAAAGCCTCAGAGCAGTCAAAGGCTGAACAGTTGGGGTCTGATCATGATCTCAGTGATAGATCACTGAGTTTACATGCAAAATTTTTTTAGTTTGATGGATCTGTTGAGATGTTTTACTTCTAGAGTAGCTCTCCTGTCCCTGTTCCATTTGGAGATGGTGAAAAAGTGGTAGGCCCCCTGCAATCTCTCCAAGGCCTTTTCTATCACTTGGATGTTCTGTAGATAACAGACGGCGTTGTTCTGCTTTGCTCTGCTTCCTGCTCAATAGATATGATGAATCTTTGGTGCGGAATTTGAGTGAACTCTATGGAGAGCCTTGAGAGACAACCTCCTGGGTCCCGGCATCCATGTGATGCCAAATTCAGACATCCTTGAACTCATGAAGATTACCTCTCCCCCCCCCACACACACACACTCAAAGACAAGTATAGCCAGGATTTGGAAGTCTTGCAGTCCCGGTCAGTCTTGTCTAATTGGTTGTGGAACAGCTTGAAGTTGTGGTGCTCAAAAAAGGAACTCTGGTTCCATAAGATCTTCTGTGGCGAAATCTGTTGGACCAGAAGGTAGAGCTGCCAGGGAGTCACTTATCCAGCCTGACAAACTTAGGCATGGCTTTTTTCTTGTCCTGATCTCTACGAGGACCTGATCCAATTCCTCTCCAAAGAGCATACTACCCTGGAATGTGTAGCCTGCTACAATGGTTTTGGATTGCAGGTCTGCCTGCTAAGCTCTAAGTCAAAGTTTGAGGCTACTGCGTCTGAGCACACCCTGGATCTGGAGGCAAATCAAGAGTAGTGTTGGCAACAAAGGTTGAGGCCTTGAGGATTTTGGTGATCCCTTCCAATATCCTGTTCTCTGAATCTGGGATGAGCTTGACCAGCTTCCTAGACTAAACTATGGTAACCCTGGCCACTATGGAGGCAGTGGTTATGGCATGCATAGCCATAGCAGTGGCTTCATGGGACCTTCTATGTGAAAACTCTGAACATTTGTCCAGAGTGTCCTTAAGACTTCTCCTCTCCATCCTGAGATACCAGACTAGAAGATTGTAGGGTGGCCACCAGTGCATCAACTAGGGCTACCTGAAGCATCCTGGTGACAAATTCAGGAAGGGCATACAGCTTCTGGGCGATGGAAGGTAGCTGTTCATTAGAGGTGGGTTTGACCCACTTCTTTCTAATCTGCCTTTCAAAAAATTATGGCAGGGAGAATGTCTTGGGGGAAGTATTGGAGTGAAGGAAAAAACTCATTTTTACCCTTAGACCTACTTTTGATAATCTTCTTAGACTCAGAGGACTCCTTTGCAGTTTCTAAGTCCTACTGGTTCAATCTACAAGCAGGTCCCCCTGCTTGGAAAACCACGCAGCCTGTTCAGTCAGTTCCAAGAGGGTATACTCCTTGTCTGAAAGAACCTCCCTTTCCTCCTCCCCCCCCCCCCGCACTGTAGCATGATTGATCAGGGTTGCAAAGTGGGTGTCTATAATGGTTTCTGGGAGCCCTACCCCCTTCCTTAAGGCAGCCTTAGCTGGCCAGCTGGGCTGGTTAGTCATAATTGGAGAACTCCTATGGGGTGGGAGGGGGAGTGGTAGGATAATACAGAGGGTGAGCATGCTCTGGAGCCCAAGCCCATAGTGTTATGATTTACCTCAATCTCCTCATAGCCTCCATCATTTGGACGACTTGATCACAAGGAGAGAGGGATTGAATAGTTGCAACTTTACTTGTAAACAAACATGAAGCTTTCCTCTTCAGCTCCCTTCGCCTCGTCTTCTGAGAGATGGGGCTGGGCAGGGATCCTGGGACTGCCTTCATCCTCTGTTAAAATGGCGACATCTTCCCTAGAATTTTGGGGAGAAATACACTGTTTGGAATGATGCTTCCCCAAAGCCATGCTTCCAGCCTCTGGATAAACCAGCATACTAATCCCTGGGTGAGCTTGCAAATCCTTAATGCCAGCAGGCTTTTCAGGATCAGTAAGAGAAGTGCTTAGAACTCTCTCTAGGAGAAAGTCATCAGTAGGCTGCTTTCATGCCATTTTCTCTTCAGGCAGAAGAGGCGCCAAAAACTCTGCGGCTCCCCTATCTCTCCCTAAATTAGTAAGGAACTGAAAAAAAGGGGAAAGAACAGAATAGCAGTAAGAGAAGAGAAGAATCAGCAAAGGAAGGGAAAAGGAAAAGTAGCAAGAAAAACGCCTGAGCTTCTAGGAGCCTACAGCGGACATCTGAGGCAGGAGAAGAACTGGGATGATTGCCACCACAAAGAGATAGAAAGTGATGAATTTGATCCTGCCTCCTGAGAAAAGGGGTGGGAATCACCCAACACAAGATGTCCTCTGGCCTCTGCGAGAAAGTTCCTTTCATCTGTAGTCATCTTTGGAAGCCCTGCTTTGGGTATCTGTGTCTTCTGAGATTAGGTGGCTGGCAAGTGGGAAAAGGGAATACTCAGTCATTGCACCATTGCACTATAGGATTCTATAGGGTAGCCATTTTGGAATCTGAACTGAAAGGAAGAATAAAGGATAAGGTTTCAGACTAATACACCATATTTTAAGCCAACAATGGGGGCAATTGTAAGCACATCTGCTCAGAAGTAAGTCACATATTATTCAGTGACACTTACTCCCAGGAAAACATTCTGATAAGAGACCAATATGCTTGTTTAGAGTTATTAAGTGAATTTCCCTATTGTCATAAAATTAGCAAAGGTTCTTTTCCTTTTCTTCATAGCTATCTCTTGCCCTTTGTGATCCTTGTCTGAAGGAAAATACAGTTTCATGTGAACATCAACGTTTTGCACAGGCTAATATATGAAAATGTAGTCTTAGTAAATTGTATGTGCATAATGTGCCAAGCTATGTGTAATGTTACTCAGGTACCTTGTGAGCTTACAAATGTTATCACATGATGCAATAGTTTATGACGCTGTATACTTTCCTACACTGGGTTAATTTTGTCTATTGCACTGTGTTCTACTACAGCATAACCTTATCTACCCATAAGAAATTCATATGTAGCAATTTTACTATTTTTAAGTTAGCTACTTATGCTTATCTAAGGCCATCTGGCCAGTAAAAATTCAGAACTGATACTGCTGTCTTTTTATCAACGACTAAGTGTTTGAAAAATCCAGACATGGAATTCTCCTAGGACAGCTGCTGAGACAAGTGTTTATACCTTTATCAGTGAGAAGAAATAACAAATAAGAAATTATTATCTTTAAAAACTAAAGAATAATTAGCTAATAATGGAGCTTATAGAAATTGCACACATGGGCTTGGTTTGGACAAGTTTGCTGCTACTTGGAACTAATAGGATGCTGCTTGGGCTCCTGCAGTCCTTCACTATTTTCCCTCCTTGATACTTGGCTAGATAACTGGGATACAAACCTCTAGAATAAGGGAATGTCAAGCTCCCAGAGCCAGGGGCTGCTTCTCTACCCAGGCTTTCCATCCATTTTCAGCCTCTGCAATAATCTGAGGAACAGGTAAGATTGTGCCTTATTGCCATGTATTCACAACAACAGTCAAATGCCTGGTTACAGTCTGAGATTCCACCTGTCCTGTACTGCTCCTGTCAAGACTCCTGTTCCTAGGCCTAGATTCATGTCTAGGATTCTATAATTGCTGCCTGTGTGGGAGTGTACAGGCTAATCTGAATTCCCCAGATAAGCCTCCACAACTCAAGCGGCAGAGCTGGGAATCAAACCCGGTTCCTCCAGATCAGAGTGCACCTGCTCTTAGCCACTGCTCTTAGCCACTACGCCACTGCTGCTCCCAAAAGGCTAGGCTGACGAATATAATATTGTTTTATTCTGATTTAGCCTTTTATAGCTTTATATTTATTTTCCATTGTGAATGGATGTCTTATGAAGGCCTTAGTTCTTATCAAATGGTATGGGGTCTTGATTTGTAAGAACTATAACCTATTTTATGGCCATTACTGATGGATCCCTTATGAAATCAGATTATCGTCCATTTGGCTCTCTGAACAGCAATCATCCCCTCCAGTGTCCTCATTCATCCCTGATCAATGAGAATAGAAACATCACTTGTCACTGCTGAGACACTTTGATTTGTGTGATCAGTACAACAACTGGTAGAGACAAAATGACAATATGCCCCTGGTTCTTTTCCCCATTCCTTGGCAGTCTTCTTATTGATCTAGAGTTAAATATGAGAATCTCTCTCTTTGCCACTGTCATTGAGATGCAGACAGACTGTCTATCCAACACTTGTCCCAGACTATGAAACATTATCTTCCTCTTTGACCTATGATTCTTCAGTATCAACAGCAAAGTATTTAGAGTTCTTTATGAAAAACTGAATACTTTCTAATTCCTTGAGACTGAAATTCATTCAGCATTCCCTACACTTCCTTCTGGGTACAGCATACCCAATTCTAATGCTATTTGCCTTTTTACTAAATGGTACAACACATGTAATACACAAAAGAATACCATCAGAGGGTAAAGGCACACTATTTTCATTGATTTTGCATTCCCAGTATAGAAACTAGAAACGGAATAGCTGCTCACAATTCACATCTTAGAAACACAGCTAATGCGGTGAGAATGATAATGTCATTGATTTATCTATGATTAAGCCATTTGTAGTGCATGCCAGCAAGTACAGCTTCCTGTACAACACATTGCAAAATGGATTCAGAGGCATTTGTTTTGCAATCCAGTATTGTAATTATAGCAAGGATTTTAAAAATGTACAGTCATTACTTATCACTGACAAGTTAGCTCCTTATTAAGTATAAAAAGTAGAGGACACAATAGACAAAATTGCTCTGCTGACTTACACCCTTATGGTGTACCATATTAAGAGAACTCTTTTGAAGATGAATTGCTCCATTTAAGAAACAGTGGGATGTCACTTGTAATCAATTAACCAAAAAGCTTCCATATAGGAATGTGTGACAGATCAGCTTACTTTGCTGAATACTAAGCAAATTGAGCCATTTCTCTGAATTTTCAGCTCCATTTACCTTAGGCATTTATTAAACAAATCTTTAAGACTTTAACTAATTATCTCTAGACAGCTAAATAAAAAAGCAAGGATTAAATTAATTGTAGGTGGCTCCACAAATTCCTTTAAAAAAATAACTTATACAGCTTGTGTTTTTTGGGGGGGGGGATTAAATACTGTATTACAGGATAAGAACTGGTTGGGTAAGTTGACACACTTTTTCTCAATGGTAGCTACTTGTTACAATACAAACACTACAACCATTTGGGATAGCTACATGGAAACCCTTAAAAAGAGGAATGCCGTCATAAAGACTTTCCCTTAAAGAACTTACTAAACCAATGTGTCTACTAATTAACCTGGCAGGTTTCTTTCCCATCTGGAAGAATTGGATTTCCTAAACTTACTGTGTAATCAGTGATGGGTTCCTTCAATGGAAAATTTATTATCTACCCTATCAATTAAACCTAAGAGCACCCCCACCACCACACAAAGAAAGCTCCACTAATTTAAGTAACAGTAAGCCTAATCTTTCAAACACAAATTAAAAACTGAGAAATTATAAACATCTCCCCTCTGTCGCTCCAATTAGATTAATTTTCATTTAATAGAAAATCATCTCAAATGCATTTTAAAAGGCTTCTAAGGGATATTATAAATTAGACATTTGGATAAGTAATTTGTATAAAGTATATAAATGCACATGAAGTCATCTTGGAGCTCATAAAGTAAAACTTATTGTCCAGCGATAAAAAGGAAAAGGAATATGATCAAGAGAGAATTCATGAACTTTCATTGTAAAGGCAGCTGCAGACAAACTTTTTGCTACAGCTCAGTATGTGAGTAATCCTGTAATAAAATGAGCCATAACTCCAGCATCACTGAAGCTTTCAGGAATCAAAAGATATATCAAAGCTTTGATTCATTACCTCGAATGTAAAACTATAGTTTAAAAACAGAGTTAGATAAATCAATCAAAGACCAGCATTTCCAAATTATTTAGTGCCACAACAGACTAAGTTTGTTTAACGATCTAACACAATATTCTCTCAGGTATGCCTTTTCCTTTTTTAAAAAAATTCTGTTTTTCAGATAAAGGCTTTTTCTGCATAGCCAAGGGAGAGAGCCTGCATCGGCATTAATCATGCGGATGCAGGCTCTGGGGCCGTTCGCACCAACTGCCCCATGGGATGTGCAGCTGTTGGAGCAAGCTCTGCACAGTCGCGTATTCCCTTCCCCGGTCCCAAATGCCTCCTTACCTTCTGCTGGCAGCCATCGCTCTGTCGTCGCACTGAGGAGGGAAGGGGACATGCCCCCATGGCCATAGCGACGGCTGAAGCACCGGAGGCCAGGGGGCGTGTCCCCTTCCCTCCTCAGATTGACAGCTGCCAGCAGAAGGTAAGGAGGCATTTGGGGCCGGGGAGGGGAAAACGCCGGCTTCCACCCACTGCTGTTCGCATGGCAGTGGATGGAAGCCGGCGTTTGCAGGAAAACTTGCTCCCCAAGCGAGTTTTGAAAACACCGTTTGGGCAGGCACAGAGTGCTGCTGCATCGATTTGGCAGTGGCCCCTGTGCGAAGGGTCCCTGCCAAAACGGTGTTTTACCGGGCTGAAGCCGTTGCTTTCAGCCCATGCAGAAACCGCCACAGTCTCAGGTACTTCCCTCCTTTTATTAAAGTAACTTGATTTTTCAAAAGCAGCATGGTTTTTTAAAGGTTTTAGAAGTAAATATAGCATACATTCATTTTAATAAGCTTTCATTTCATCTGTCATTATTTTTATCTATGGCGCTTCGCCGCGGCCGGAAGGCTTGACTGAATTCGGCTGCTTTAGGCCGACGAACGCTAAGGACAGTCCATACGGACGGTCCGGGAAAAGCCGGGCAGCGAGCGCTGACGCCGGTATACGACCCGCTTGTTCCTGGGCCTCCGGTAATGCGCCCGAGGCCTGGGAACCGCCCCCCCCTGGCCTCGCAGCGCCTGCTCGTAGCGGTATATCGGAACGGGGAAAAATAATCCCCAATTACCAACCAAATTAAATGAAATCACGAGTCGAGGGGAGAAGCCCAGCTGCCGTTTGCGACAGCGGCTTCACCGGCGGCGTATTCCAAAAGAATGCTAAGCGTTCTCGAATACGCCCGGCTGCGGGCCAGCCGAGGCGGCGAGGCGGCGGCTGCGCTACAGCTCGCGATCGTCGATAATGGCAACCTGGGGAGCGGCGTTTTGCGATCTCCAAACGTCATTTTCGCCCACGTCGCGGAAACAGCCTATATGTTTAACAACATCCAGTATAATTAAGTAACTTTTGCTATGCTGCTTTGAACTAGAATTAAAATGTAACTAAGAAATTTAGAAAACATCAATTTCTAAAATTGCCAAAAATTGTCAAAAGAGACAAAGTGATAGCAAAACAGAGGCAACCTAGATTCAGGACATCCATTCTAGCCAAGAATACCTTTTTCACTTCAAATTACTAGCAGAAAATATTCTATTAACAGTTGCCTTCGTCATAATACAATTGCAGAAGAAATCCATTTTAAGTCAAAATCAAGATTAAAATAATCACATGGATGAGTTGTCCATACAGCGATTCCCACATTCTTAACAGTGCTAGCATCATTTCCCCATGTGGGCTGAAATATACCGCAGATAAATTCTCAGCAGCATTACAGGAAAAAGCTAAACATTTCGTTACATCGTCTGTCCTACAAAATAGGCCTCACAATTTCCTAAGGATGCTTGTGGTATTTAGAACAAAGCTGTATGCCTATATGTTGTGCCTAGCTGGACTTAAGTTTCTAAATCCAGTCTCTGCCCCACATATCTGAAAACTACTGAACCCCATTTGTAATTATCATCGTTACAATGAAACTCTTCTTAGGCTCTTTATAGTATGTTTCAAAATATCCGTCTTAGAAGAAGAATGTCTGCTTCTGTCTCCCAGTCAAGATAGTAGGTGAAAATATGGAACAGTCAGAGGCCATGATGCAATTTAGCTTGCTTTCTCCTTTCTGCGCTCAGAAAATATTTGGGGGAGTCATATATCACAGCTATTAGAACAATTTACTTATGTCTTTTTTCTGCTGGACATACCATCTAACAAAAACCCTACTTTCTTTACATGAAATAAAAACTTGACTTATATTTTATAATGCACCAGTTATATCAGCTTTACATCTTTTAGCTGGTACTAGCAATTCTATCTCCCCCAATCCCCAAACTCCCCACCTTGATTCTGATGTGGCTCTGAAATTGTGTCAGGGGGCAGGGGAGGCAGTGGTGCTTAGAAACAGAAAGGGATAAAGTGGGGTTTTCCCATGGGTACGGGGAATTGCTGAAAATCTCCCCCTCCAAAATGTGTTTTCTGAAAGACAAAAAAAGAGGTTAGGATCCAAGATACCAGTGTTTCACACAGTCAAACTTTTCATCTCTAGAAGATGTATACTTAAATTTATCCAATTGAAATCAAGGTAAAATTTACTGGTGATCCCTGGCCCCTCAATGATGTGGCTGGCCTCCACCCGGGCCAGAGCCTTTATAGCTCTGGCCCCTGCCTGGTGGAACGCTCTACCTCCAGCTACGCGGGCCCTGCGGGATCTTAATGATTTCCGTAGGGCCTGCAAGACAGAGCTGTTCCGCCGGGCTTTCGGGGAGGCCGGCCGCTGATGGCTCCCCCCCTCCCCCCTTCCCCTTCCTCTTATGTCATCTATGGACCATGCCGTCCCTTCCCCTCCCCTTCCTTTTCCTCTGAGGGGATTTAGTAGATGGACGACATTGATATCTTGTTGTTAGAACGCTGCTTTTAATGGGGTTGGTTTTAATGACGTAGAGCCATTATTTAATGTTTATCTAAATTTGGTTTATTGATTTTAATGTGCTCTACCTATTTATCTGTACACCGCCCTGAGCCCTCCGGGGGAGGGCGGTTTATAAATACAATAATAAAATAAAAAATAAAAATAAAAAATTCATGCAAATGCATCCCAAGCATCCCCTTTCAGTTATTTTGAAATAGAAATTATAGAAGTTTTATTACTGAAGCAAACTTTTGAACTAATCTCTTAGAAAATGTCAAAGCTGAAATGTTCTTTTAAAGAACTATGGCACCCTTAAACCTCAGCTTTCAAATAATCTACTGCAATTCCATATAAAACCCCCATGATGGAAAGATTAATGTATTAAGAACAGCCATAAGGCACTCTTCAAAATGAGCATGTAATTTCACATTCTTCAGGTATTCATGGAACATAAAAACATGTTGTGTGGCACCAGGAGTACCATGGCAGCCTTTGATGTTTGAAGCACTGAAATCTTGGCCTTCAGCTCTTTTTCAAAAAGATGTTCTTTCAGAAAGAAATCATAGGTAATGACCACCAAATTAGTGGCTTAATTAAAAAGAGTATATTTAGTTAGGGGAAATGTTATTTTTCAGATTCTTTTCAACTTAATATTCAGCCTCTCAACACAATTGCTACTCCTATTTTAAGTGACACCGCAGCTGCATTACCTCAAAAGAACACCGACTGTCTGATATCCTCCTTTTATACATAATGTGCTCTTTAGTGCGAAAGAAAAATGCATCATTTCCTGGATTTGGTGGGAACCTCAGCTTCCTGAGAGAGCCATTCAGTACAGTGTCATAAATCTTCATCCACCATATAGAAACCTTCATAAAACTTGGACTCTTTCACTTAATCAAACTTTTCCATGATGCCATTTTTAAACAGCATCCAAAAACTAAGAGTGATTCTATGGAATGCTACTGCTGCTCCTTTTGGCTGCTGTGTACATTAATTGATATGTACCCTGAGTATTGCTAGATAAGACACAGAAAATAGAATTATCTTGGCATACTTCAGTGCACCAGCTTTAATTTGTCACTGAGCTGAGCCAAACTTTTCAATTTTCTTTGTACAGTTTCAGCAATCTTTGACAGTGCACCTGCATTTACAAATGGAAAATATCAATCAGCTACTCACGAATATGGTTCCAATAGACATGGTGGAACAGGGAGAAGGTCCCAGACTCAGTCACTGGCATCTACAACAACTAGGACAGACCTCTGTTCAAGATTTCAGAGGGCTGCTGCCAGTCAGGACTGAAAGTGGTGGGCTAGATATACCAATTATAAGTTTAAAGCATTTTCATATGAATACTTTCCTCAGACCCTGCAAACATGGGACCGCATAGCCACTGTTTTTAGCCACATTTAGGATATCTAGTTTACATTTTTACACCTATGAAAATTCTACCAGAAAAGTCCGTACCATACCATGCCATACCCCTTTATTGTCATAGCAAAAACATAGCACAATCCATAGTAAATACATAATAAAAAATTAAGATTAAAATTAAGAACAATACAAAAATATATAATGTCCATTTTTACAAGGACAAATTTAAAATTTCCACAACTTATCTCTCACTTTTAGCATGACAGAACTTTATGGTTCTTGGAGACATTTGGCTACCATATCACAGAGGTCATGCATTATTGCATTGCCTGAAAATGAAGATGCAATTGAGTTATCTGGAGTCACAGGTTGCTATCTGGGAAGGTGAGGAGAGGCTGGGCCATCAAGCTGCCTACATGGTGCCTGAAGAGAAAATCTGTTGGACTGGCCAGCATAAAATCTGTTGGCTACATCAGCGATATGGGGTGTGTGTGTATGAGCCATGGGCCTGGGGGAGGATTTAAGGCAACACTTGGTGAGTTCCCAAGGGTGCTCCCAGCATCTTGGCTTTGTCTCTTCCAGGATCAGAGTTTACAAGGCTTGTGCCCTATAGAGTTTATTCAGGTTAGCCTGTGCACTCCCACACACGCCAGCTGGGTTACCTTGGGCTAGTCACAGCTTTTCAGAGCTCTCTCAGCCGCACCCACCTCACAGGGTGTTTGTTGTGAGGGGGGAAAGGAAAGGAGATTGTAAGCCCCTTGTTGTGAGGGGGGAAAGGAAAGGAGATTGTAAGTCTCCTACAGGAGAGAAAGGGGGGATATAAATCCAAACTCTCCTCCTCCTCCTCCTCCTCCTCCTTCTTCTTTATGAGGCTTGTGAATGGCATATTGATCACTGCCCCATCCCTCATACACAGTGGCCATGACACTAAGAGGTTTGCCCAGAAAGGACAGGGGACTGTGTCTGTCCAGCCAAATGCCAAAGGGTAGCCTAGATGGTGGCAAGGGGTTGCCCCTCAGCAGTGGTGCAAAAAGGGGCAGCTCCCCCAAAAAGGGATGGGAAGACTCCAGCTGTCACATGAGTGTGCAGCCACTGCTAGGCATCTTCAGCAAGGGGTGATCAAGCAGCCTCCCTCCACTGTGGGGGGTGAAAGGACCCAGCTTGAGCACCCAGGTACCTTGGCTCCAAATGCTGACAAGTCCTTTTTTCACAGCATCTCAGAAACCCTAGTTCAGCTGAGAGGATGGGACAGCTCAAGGTGCAGACATCTACAAGGAAAAGAATCACATGGTAAAAGTCCCAGCCCAGGAGAGGGACCCCACCTCATCCAAGAAGGAATGCTCAGCCATTTCTGAGTGAGCAAACAGGCATCAGGTTAAAAGATGCAGAAGGAGTCGATTCCAGGGCAATCATAATCTCATAATCTTCCTCAGTCTTCCTCAGATGAGGACACCACACAAGTGGACAAGAACAGTTGGAGGGTGGGAAAGAGGATGCTGGGCATGCCCCCTGGTTGTGTAGGTTCAGAGAAAAGAAAAACTAGGGGCACAATGATGTCTCAGGGGTTGGTCAAATGAGCAAAGTGACCACTTCCTCAGGTGTGGAGAATACAGATGACAGACTAGGCACTCACTTGTGGTGCAAGCTGTGAGAGAAGGTTATTATGTGGATTTTTTAAATTTTTGAAACCCGAGGGTGTGGCTGGATTGACTGTCTTTCAGTCTAGGGCAGGGGTAGGGAACCTTTAACACTCAAAGAGCCATTTGGACCCGTTTTCCACGGGAAAAGAAAACACTTGGAGCCGCAAATAATTTTTGACATTTAAAATAAAAATAACACTATATATATAGGTTTTTTAAAAAACCTTTTACTTCGCTCATTCTGAGAAGCGCATGGATGCGCCCGCCCTGCTGCCTGCAGGGCAGGCAAGGATGAAGCCGGCGGCTCGGCTCGTGGAGCCACAGTGGAAGGGCAGAAGAGCCGCATGCGGCTCTCGAGCTGCAGGTTCCCTACCCCTGGTCTAGGGAAAAAAGAGGATAAGAGGGCCAGTGCGGAACACACCTTCCTGAATTGGATGGAAGGATATTCAGCCTACATGGGGCTAGTTGCAGCCACAAACTATTTGGCCAACATTTTGAGTAATGTATTACTAGCACACTCCATAGCTGGTGAAGGCCCAGCAACTGATTATAATGTACCCTTCCAACAGAACACTTTGCATAAGGAATGGTCGAGCAGGGACCTAATTTATGATAGGGTTTGCTTGGTGACCATGGGCCCCCAGGCCACAGACTGACTCTGAGAAACAGGAGGGACAACACCAAGTCAGGTGTGGGCTACAACCAGGAGAAAAATGCTCCCATTCCAAGTACAGATCTGAACACCTTTGTGATGTCTGTTTCGGGGTGCATTCCAGGTTCCAATGTGGAAAAGGGAGCCACAACAACCCTTTCATGGGACCCAACCCTCCACTTTTACTAGCCCCCGGAGGAAAGGTGAATCAGGCACAAGCGGAACCCCCTCCTCAACTGCAAAGTAGGTTCACAACTGGACAGCTGACAACTGAACTAGCCAGGATACCCATTTGTTTGTCAGCATTGCTCCTTCTCATTTGGCCCTACCCCAACAGAGCAATGGCATCTTACTTATTGCAGGGTTTTAGCAGGGGCTTCTGCATTCATTTTACAGGAGGACACATTGCTAATGAGTGTGGCAATCTAAAATTGGTGCACAATTTTCCCATGGTGGTTGCAAATAAGATGGCCAGGGAATGCACAGCTGGCAGGGTGGCAGGTCCTTGTCTGAACCCCCGCTTTTGGAGTGTACCCATCCTTTGGGGGTGGTCTCCAAAAAGAGTCCAGGAAGTTCAAACTTATTCACCACCTTTCTTACCCAAAGGGGCATCCATGAACGATGCCATCAACCAGAGCTCTGTTCTGTATGGTATGTGTCTCTTCATCACATGGTTGAGATCATACAGACATGCAGCCCTGGAATACTGCTAGCAAACTGTGACATCAAGTCTGCATTCTATTTGCTTCCCACTCACCCTATGGACTTCTGCCTCCTGGACTTTAAATGTTATGAGAAATGATATGTGGACAAGGCCATGCCCTTGGTCTGCTCAGTAGGTTGTGAATTTTTTGAGACATTTATTATACTTTTGGAGTGGGTTACAATGGAACACACTGTGCCTCCCTTCCTCTTTCCTCCTTGGACTGGCAAAAGAACTCTAATATTCTGTCTACTTTCCCTTTCCTTTCAGTAACTTCAATCCTGCCTGTAAGAAATCACTTGCAATAGATAGAGTCATCCATAATATATGCATTAAAGCATTAAGACCCAGAGGTGCTACCAAAATATTGCCCCGTCCCCCCCCCCCAATTAAAGTGGATCTGTGCTTCAGTTTACCTTCTGGCAAAGGAAGTGAAAAATTCTGAGCAAGGCTAAAACAGTGTGGATAAGATTAATTAAATTTCTTGTAATTCTTCTAATTATACCTAAATTTCAACAATTTGATCTAAAGCAAAATTCTAAGATGAAAAAGATGAACATATCTGGAAGGCACAAAAGTTTATTATGTTTACTGCACTAGGGATACTCCTTCACTCAAATTTCACCCTAGACCCTGAAGTTTTATCTCCCTTCCCCTCCTCAGTGATGTTGTAGGAATTCTCCATTGTTGTTTTTTCCAAATATTGTATAGTCTGTAAGCACAGCTTGTTGCAGCTTTTATTTCATTTTTGTGTATATCTGCTTCTACTTTGAAGAACTGCATTTGCATGCTTTTCAGGACATATTGGTGTAATTAGTATGAAACTTAGGTTTTCAGGAAATAGTAGTTCTCAATAAAAGGTTATTCTGGAAGTAAAATCATGCTAGGTCTTTCAATGAAAATATACAAAGTTATACAGCAAGTGTGAAACTGAACAGGTTGACAACCTGAAAAACTGCATTACACAAAGAAACAAAATCAACCCTTGGTCTACTGTTGTGCTAAGGTCCTGAAATAGAACTTCTTGTGTGAAGAATGCTGGACATTTTCTCTCCATTTACCAAGCCATCTGTTTTTCTTTGGAAACATGTTGCATATGTTACATTTTTCCTACATGGAGATTTTCTCAGTATCAGCCAAAGTGGCTTGAATTCAAGAAACCACAAGAGGGGTTCTGCTTCAGGAATGGATCTTGCCTTCCTGATGCTCTTGAGCATCAGGGGAAATCATGAGATGAGGCACAAACACGGAGAAGGATGTTACTTCTTAATTTGAATGGGAGGAACATTCAAATGTATATTCCCAGACTAAAATCACCAACCATGGTAGGCTGGAGTATTTAGACAGTAATAAAAGTAAATCACAAAGAACTGGACACCAAGTAGCTGGAGGGTAAGTGTCCAAAATCCACATTATAAATTGAGCCTGTTAGATTGTAATATTTGAACTCCCCTACAAGTATCTGTTAATCAGTTAATCTAAATGCAATTCAGCCTCCCATGTGGACATTATCTTCATGTATTAAAAAATGGCTTGGATCCTATACATCTACTTAACTAACGGTGGAAACTTTGATGGTGAAAGGAATCTCTTACCAGCAGACAGCCTCTTGTACCTTTATCACCAAAGGAAAGTAGTGGAGCAGATCTCTAAGATCCAACTCAATTGAATTTAAGAAGCAGACATGAAACCATTCACAAAAGGGGTATTTTCCCCATGTTCTGGACATAATTTCTTGTTGTAGATCTGATTATTCCAAATAATTCAAGAACAGTCCTAGCAAATCAGATGTCTAAACTACATGAAAATTTCATGGGAACTAAATAGAAGGTCAACTATGACTAGCAGAAAAGTGCATGATTAAACAAACTACTCTTGCTGCAATAGCTGGCCAATGTTCTGTTCCTTCAGCAAGTGGTATGGCTCTGGAAAGAGCTGTATGGAAAGTTCCCTTGTGCAAGCTATGCTACCTTCATATCTGAAACTCATATGGCATTCGAAAATGCATGCTAACTGAAGGCCACTCTTTCTGAAATCTCATAGAACTGTGTCAAGCCAGTTAAATGCTCAAGTTAAATCTAAATCTATTTTCCCAGATATATTTCATTCCACTATTGCATTCCCTAGAAAAGAAAATGGACACATAGTGTAAGTGCAGCAATGTATGGAAATTGTAAGCAAAAATATATGTCTGCTGCTTCTGTATTACTCTTTAGATCTCATGAACAAAACTGAATTGTTTCAAAAGACAAGTACAGGTCTTGGCAGATAAGCAGTTCATTTTTACATTTGCCACAGTTGTATCCATCTGTGGCTAAAACACAAACTGGCTTATCCAAAGTCAACATTTGTTCAATCAATTACTTTTCATCAGATATTACATTAATACCAAAACAGGAAAGATGGGTTCTTTGTCAAATGATAACTTTAAAATGAATTTACAGTAAAACTAATCAAGGTTCTTGGGAAAAACTAATAAAAGCTAATCAAGCTTATTGGGGGAAATGCTTAATATATCCTACACATCTAGCAACATCTTACATTGATATCTCTAATATATTTCCTCCTTTTTCATTGCTGCTTTGTCACATTGCTGTTTTGCTATTCAATACTATTAATATCAATGGGAATGGCAAGGCTGATGCAAGATTGTGTGCAAGTCACTTGCTGATTCCCCAGCTTTTAAAACAAGAACTGCATCAGAGTCCATATAAAACTATTTGATATAACCACAGAGATTTCTAGCTTATTCTGAACATACCTGAAATTGTGTTATACTGAATCAGACCATGGGTCCATCCAAGTCTGCACTGTGTACTCAGACAGGCAACAAACCTCTGAAGTCTCAGGCTGAAGTCTTTCACATCATCTACTGCCAAGTCCATCTAACTGGGGATGCCTGGGACCCTATTCCTGCTGAACATATGTTCTACCACTGGGTCATTCCGCACACGCAGAATAATGCACTTTCAAACTGCTTTCAGTGCTCTTTGAAGCTGTGCGGAATAGCAAAATCCACTTGCAAACAGTTGTGAAAGAGGTTTGAAAACGCATTATTTTGCGTGTGCGGAAGGGGCCACTGAGTCTCGTAACTACTGCTGCTGTTTTCCCTACCATTACAAAATGTTTTCCGTTTTTTTTGGCCCACAACAACAAAGGATGCAGTGAGTGTTGTCCAAAGATAATTAAATAATTTGCTTTTAGTAAATACACAGAATAATGCCTATTAAAACTTTCAAGTGGTTACACCGGCAGGTAGATTAGAGCTGAGTCACTTTAGAGCAGAATCAACTTTCAAAACAAACAAGAATACATGTTACCAGTTGGCTGAATTATTTACTAGAGTGTTCACATTTCAGCTTTCAAGAGATTAGGTTACTTACTGTAATTTGGTTTTCACTAATTTTCTGCTACATGTTTGATTTGGTTTAATTTCAAACTTCCTTACTCAGTGACTATAAGAGGCTCTTTTTTCTTAACATCAAGAAACCATGAACACACTGACAAAGAGTAAGAAATCAATGTCACTAAAATCACATAAGGTATGACATGTTTAAAATAATTATATGGAAGGTCAGTTACCCATGAAAGACTTCACAAGTTGAATAATGTCCCATGCAAAATAGACTCCATCACAAAGAATGTGCACAATATCTTTTTTTTAAAAGAGAGATAAGATTACTGAGGTTGCAAAGTATCTTTCATTCTTGGGATCTTTAATATTTAAGATTTTTTTCTAGTTAGGTTTCTTTATTTTGATTTTATAATGTAAGGCATATGTTGACATTTGGTGGTCTTTATGAAGAAGGAGGGAAAGCAAATTAAAAGAGAGCATGGGTTTAAGAAAACAACAAATAGGAACTGGATTTACATTTCATGGACAAAAATGGCAACAGAAAGCTTTGTACAAAGCAGCCTTCAAAGCCAGATTGTTTCCCACAAAACTTTATGATGTTCACTGCAGAGGTTTAAGAGGGAGGGAGAGAAGATGTCAAAATGTAGCATGCTGCCGATGCTATCCTAAGCAACCCCTTCCCAGGAATACAGCTTTTTAAGTCCCACTGCCTTTGAAGAATTTAGAAAGGTCTACCTATAAATTTAGCATGTGCTTCTAATGAGTTTTGGTTGAGACCAACAGTTGAATTCATATGTCTGTGAGCTTATTTATAAATTCCCAAGATAAGTTAACTTGGTTTATTTAATTTTTCAAAGGATGAGTTGTTTGAAGTTTCTGAGTAATTAATAGTTCCTGCTAAAATGTATGCTGGGGAGTTTTGGAAAACAATAGCAAAATGGCTGTCTGTGTTGCCTGGAAAAATAGTAACTACTGTCCAAAATGCTGCTGGTCATACAGTACAATTCAACACACTTTTAACTATGCTTTGTTGCAGTCAGAGAGAGAACTAATTTATATGCAAACACAAGCAAGTCAACTACCAAGTGGTTAAATGACCTGGTCCAAGTAGGAAACATGTATGTTCAGAGTCAGGCTCCCATGCATGAATTCCTCAGTTTAATGAAGAATTACAGATATAAAGCGGTACTAGGGATAGCATTTCACAGGTAGAACAGACCAATGGAACTACACTGTGCTATCCCTAGAAAACTAAAGCTGCTCAGCTCATGATGGGAATCAGAATGAGGATTCAGTGATTCATGTCTCTCTCTTAGCTACCCAACAGTTGATTGGTAAGATTTTTTAAAAGACTAAACACACTCAGTCCCATCTTGGACCCAATATATCACAAGACTTATTTGTGCAGTATTCACTGGATAGATATCTGCCGCCTTGCCCTGTCAAGAAGGTATCCATCTTTGAGGAATTTTCCAGCCTGAACTAGCTTCTCCCTCTCACAGGTGTAGTGGATCCTCACCCTTATCAGTCTTTCTGAATTATATGTTCCCGGGAAGGTTTAATTGGAATGTGTGCCTCAGCTAAGGAGGGGGCGGGGTTCACTGTGCAGGGGAGTTCTCTCTTTCCCAGGAATTTTCCAATGAAGACAGCCCTATAATCAATGGAGAGGGGTCAGCAGGTTAGGGCTAATTTTGTTCCGTTTGCTCTTTTTGTTGCTTGAATAACACTTATATTAAGCTCTGGAAACTGTGTCTCTAAAGAACCAACTATGCTGTGTTAAGACTTCAGTAAGCGGTCAGAAAGTTTGCTTTGTTATTTTTCTGTGAACCTTATCACTATTGAATTGTATGCCTTGTTTTAAGATCCTTTCCTAATTTTCTGTAGTAAATCTCTTTTTAACTTTTTCTGGTGTGAGTTTACTGGTGTCAAAGCCAGGTGAGCTTGGTTACATTACAATACAGTGGCTGGCCTGCGGCCACATCCCCCCCTTCAGTATTCTAAGTGATTTTAAAGTTGTAAATAGACTGCAAAATAGTAATGGAATTTTTCAAAATCACTGCTAAAGGATAGTTTATATACCAAAGTCAGTTTCCTATACAACTTGCTCTTGCTAGTGTTAAGACTACATTTTTCCTAGTTTGTACTTGCTTTGCTTTTCCAAGAATACTCCTGTTTTACAGTTATCTGCACATTCTTGAAACCAGTTCAAAACCATACCTCTTTGGAGACACACTATGCCCTTTACTAATCAAGGTGAATGCTTACAAGGACATCACTCAGTGGTCTTCCTGAAAATTTCCCCTCTCTTTCTTTGACAGGCAACAACTTTTTTGTTTTAAATAAACCATGAAGCTTGGCTCTTATCTCTTCCCATAATTTATTAAAACACATTGATATATGCTGTTTTTGCTATTGTTCAACAGTATAGATAAATACTTATCGCTAACATCTTCTAGGGTGACTCAATTTTTTTGCTCATTTCTTCTCAGAAATGGGAAAGGGGGAAAGAACACATTTGTGAATAAAGACAAAAGTTGAAAAGGAAAATGTCAGTAAATAAATGGTATTATACTACATTTAAAATTACAACAAATAGTAATATAGAATTTATAAGCTTGAAAATTATCTATGGTTAACACACCACAGGCTCCGCTAAGTATATGTGTTCTGGGATTAACCTTTGCTGTGCACCTCAGGAATCTGCAGGTCTAAATGGGATGATATTAGCTCCCATTAATTTTTTTTCTAGAAGGTAATTTATAGTTAGTCACAAAGGGGAAATCTGTGGGGAAAAAACCTTGCAAGATTGCCAGCAACTCCTGCTGGGATCAGGAGTATCATTTGCAGCTTTGCTTTAACCACTGTTTCACCTCACCACTTGTCAACACATAAATCTTATGCTATCGCTAGAAATAACTAAATGACACCTGGAAAAAGCAAGAATTGATGTTGGACGGGAGACAAACAGTGAGAAAGAAAATTAAGGA
Organism: Sphaerodactylus townsendi; assembly: GCF_021028975.2. Classification (NCBI taxonomy): domain Eukaryota; kingdom Metazoa; phylum Chordata; class Lepidosauria; order Squamata; family Sphaerodactylidae; genus Sphaerodactylus; species Sphaerodactylus townsendi. Next base: position 47,258,314 of record NC_059428.1, on the reverse strand, counting down.
AGGCAGCTGGAAAACTGAATTGATAACTGTTTTGCATTGTATTTATTTTACAATACAATCCTGAAAGTGTTACCCTCTTCTGAATCCACAGACTTCTGTGGGTGTAACTCTTTGAAGGATTACATTCCTAGTCTATAACTGTTCTTGTGTTTAGGGGCAGTCAAATGAGAGGTGTTTAAACTCTCCATTGTCAATCAAAGAGTTCAGGAACACACTCCAATTAGAAATAAGTAACATTAATTTTACAAAACTTCTCAAACTCTTTAGAAATGAGAATCCATTATACTTCTTACTACTTTGCTAGATCAAGAGTTTGTAATGGGTGGGAAAAAATCCTGACAGACAAAAGTTACTTTAAAACATAGCTTCAAATGAGAGGGGCAAATCCTGGAGCCTCACAAAACTGGCACAATCATGATCCAGTGAAAACAAACATTCAAATCAATATATATTAATTTAAGTCCTTGTGTCTTCAAAGATAACAGATGTCCAGGCTAGACAAGTTAATGTATGCTGTGTTAACATTCTCAGGCATTTCTTAGATTTTATGGCCATCAATACAATGAATCATGCCAAGTGCTTCTTTCAAAAATATCTAGGATAATGACCTTCAAAGTTGAAAACAGCCATAGCGGTAATGCATGCCATAAACATGGAAGCTGAGTTTTAAGACAGTCTTAGTTTTAAGGCAGTCTGCGAAGGCCCGGTCTACCCAATACTTCTTAATGTAAGGTAGACCAGTCTTCCAAGTGACTGCAATTATCTTATCTGTCCCATTGCAGTTTCACATACAGTCAGAGGTGGGATGCAGCCTATTCGCACCTATTCGGTAGAACCGAATTTTCTCAGTTCAGAGAACCGGTTATTAATGATTAACTCCACTAGGGACAAGGGGGTAATCTCTGTCCCTGGATACAACAAATCTCGTCAAATGGGGGGTGCAAAATCGCCCCCAGGGCCCCCTGCAGCCCCCCATGGCACCCCCATGTGTGTATGAACTGTATGAAATAATACAATATATAGTAATTCTATTTTTTTTGTTCATTGGTATAAAGGTTGGGAAAGTATTATAGGTAAAGATTTTTCATTTTCTTTTTTTCCCTTGATATTTACATTGGAAAGAGAGGAGTTTAAACTACTCTTTTAGATTAAGGATTTTGGATCTCTCCCTCTGTTAATTTTCTTTCAAGTGGGATAGATAAAGTAGTTATAGGAATCTGAAGTAGAAAGTAGGGAGGGAGGGAAATATGGGAAGGAGGGAGGCAATATAGGATGTTTTAGTTAGGGGGTTGAGAGAGATAGACAATTAGATATATTTGTAATATGTTAACAATTGTAAACAGTGGCGTAGGAGGTTAAGAGCTTGTATATCTAATCTGGAGGAACCGGGTTTGATTCCCAGCTCTTCCGCCTGAGCTGTGGAGGCTTATCTGGGGAATTCAGATTAGCCTGTACACTCCCACACACGCCAGCTGGGTGACCTTGGGCTAGTCACAGCTTCTCGGAGCTCTCTCAGCCCCACCCACCTCACAGGGTGTTTGTTGTGAGGGGGGAAGGGAAAGGAGATTGTCAGCCCCTTTGAGTCTCCTGCAGGAGAGAAAGGGGGGATATAAATCCAAACTCCTCCTCCTCCTCCTCCTCCTCCTCCTCCTCCTCCTCCTCCTCCTCCTCTTCTTCTTCTTCTTCTTCTTCTTCTTCTTCTTCTTCTTCTGTTATTATTTAAAATCAATCAATATAATTATATAAAAAAGAAATAATACACTACCTTTCAGTATATTGCTTTTTTAATTCTTTAAACAGTCATTATTTGAATCTAGAGGCGGAGTGAAGAAGAACTGGACCTGGGGCACGTGCCCCCTGCGTCCTTGCCACAGCCCTGCCCAGGAATGCCCCACCCCTGGAATGCCTGGACATGCCCCCGGAATGCCCCGCCCAGCCCCATTGGTGCTATGCCACTGTTTGAATCCCACCACCATCGGAACCTGTTACTAAAATTTTTGAATCCCACCACTGCATACAGCTCCCTCTAAACATAAAAAAGGGGGGAAATGACACATGCATGGGTTTGCCAGGGAAAACAACCTTTATTTATGATTTTTTTTTTACAAGGAAATAGCAATTGGATATGCTGCAAGCAGAGAAAACCTCTGTGGGGAACAAATGCCAGAAGTAGCAACTCTCAAGCTGCAGAAAATGGTGGTCGTGAGCTGCTGTAAAAATGAAAGTAAGTGCTCTAGTAGGGGAAGGGGGATGGAAGGCAGGAAAAATAAAAGACATCTGCTGAGCAGACAACACAGCCAAGGGGTTCTTTTTAAAATGTCTTAAGGACATTTTATTTGTGTCGTGCATTAGGAAAAAACCAAGAAGGTTCTTTTTAAGGGTCCTCAAGTCAACTCGTTTGTGCTGTGCAGCGTGGACCATTCAGAGGGTAGTTTGCCCTTGCCTGCCTCTGCAGAGTGATCCTGGCATACTTCATTGGTCTCTAATCCAAAAATACTAACTGGGATGTTCCTAGCTTCAGAGAGCTGATAAAATAGGGCTACACTGGACTATCCAGATCAAAACTGGCAGGGGGAGGCAACAGTTACAGGAAGTTTATACCAAATACAATTAAATATTCTTAGGCTTCAGATTGAATTATTCCAAAAGGGGTTGGTAGAACAAAATATATTTTGTTTAAGACCATTTCCACCTCTTCAGAATCCTGATTCCTGTATTGAGAGGGAAATCTTGCATTTAAGCTGCCCTTTCCTGCTACACTGGCTCTTGCAACCAGGGGACATTTCATAAGGCCATTTCCTCAATTCAAAGTGACTGTTTGATAGCAGACTCACAATGTACGGCTGTTGTTTCTTATGAAAGAGTGCACCACAGGAGCCTTTGTAGGATACAGAAGAGTAGACGTCTTTTGGGTAAGCAGTGTGTCATAAATACAGAGCAATTGACTGGCTGTTCAGAAGCCATTGGAGAATTATTGGCTGCTATTTTGACATTTTGCTGAAAGAAAAGGCAGTAGGAGACCCACAGAACAAATAACCAACTTTCAGCATACTTCTATACAATCAGTTGGTTTCTAGTTAATAGAGTCAGGAGGGTATTTTCGTACAGGGAACAGGGTTTGTAGTTGGTTGAACCATTTTCTGTTATTGAACCATTTTCTGTGTGTTTTATCTTGTTTATACTGCACTGCATTTTAATGTTCAGAAAGCCATCTTATAAAGGGAATAGGTCTATAGTAAATGGAATTCTTCAGGAAGGCATTTCCTTATAGTGACTGTATTGCACATTGTATGCGTTATATAGGGTTTCAGTTTATTGCACTTCTTGCTTTATGCATTATACTATTTGCAATGGACTGATTCTAACTTTTGGTATTCAGCTGACACACTGTTTATGTTATATGCCTTAGGCAGTCTTCTTTATTCCATTTTTATGCTTAATTTGTAATTTTCTTTGAGCTCAACAAGAAACAAATGTATAGTAAGTATAGTAAATAAAAAGTTGGAATTAGAAGCCTAACGAGTTAGCTTTTATTTTACAAAAGGGAAGGTGATACAACTAAAACGTGCAGCAATAATTATTATGCTGACAACCTGTTAGGTTTACCATGACTGATTACGCATAAGGTGTTTGCTGCATGGTGGTGGTGAATGTTCACCAAGGCAAGATTTCTTGTGTGGATGTATTTCCTCTAGGCCCACTTTCACACTCTGCTCACTCCACGGTAAGCAAATTTACTTATAGAATGAGTTTAATTTTTCTTCACTGCCAGAAAAAGACAGATTTGCCAGTGGGCACAGCTTTGCCTCAGAGCTCTTCTTCTGCACATGGCCAGCCCACTTAGTCTTACCCCCCACTCCCTTGGGCTGCTTTGCACTCTTCCCTCTCACCCGTCTCCCTGTTGCCAACTTCTTCATGTTTCTTGTCCTGCTGTACCATTTCTATTGCTCATGGATTCCCTGCTCCTGCATATCTTTAGCTCTTTAAACTTAAAATAATAACCATATCGATAGATTAATAAATTGATACTAACACTAAAAATGTAAAAATAAAAAGACTAGTTGATTAGTCCAAACATCCTATTTGCCGCTGCATTTAATCAACAAACTGGGACATCTCCAGCCTCATAGTTTTCTACACAAGCAACCAGTGATTATAGATCACACCAGGAAAAGCCCATTGGTTTTGATGCTTGGGTTTACAACACATTGGGATATGGATGATCATGAACCTGTGGAGCTTAGCAAATGATAATTCAAGTTGTCCTTTTGTGGTACTGCATTTTGCATGCCACCATTACTCTCCCGTCACTTCCCACCAGAAAAGACAATCAATGTTCAGACACAGATATCATATTCAAGACCTTTCATTAATAGTTCACTTTTTTATGTCGATCTATCGATCTATCAGTAGATTGATAAATTGATATATCAATCTATTGTTAAGATTGAAGATAAAAATTAAAGATTATATTAAAAATTAAAGAAAGCATGTGCAGAAATAAGGCATCCATCTTGGGAAAAAGGCTGCACAGAGTGCCTTCCCAGGATGCTTTTTGTGTGTGTGTCCTCAGGACATCTTATTTTAGCTGTGCAGAATGGACCTTAGCCCCCCACTGGACTAGGGAACAAAACTGTTATCTCCATAGCTCAGACCAGTCCTTTTGATTATAAATACATTAATGTTAATTGTTTTTTAAACAAACCATATATATACATATGTATGTGTTAGGACTTGACAGTTAGATCACCAAAATCTACTTGACAGCTTGGCTGATGCAATACTCTACCTTTCACCTAGTTTCAGTGGGTGATGCAACCATGACTAAGCACATCTAGTGTGATTGCATCACTGCTCCCTGATTGGTTGAATGTCTCTATATGTATGCACAGAACAGTTTGGTCTATGCGTGCTTTGGTTATCCAGTTGCTGCGCTGCACTCTGTCAGACTGTTTTGTGCTTTTGGAAACAAGGAATAAAACCCTTCTGTTCTTTGAAGTGAACAACGCCTGCCTCGTGGTTTTCTTTTCCTCAACTGCTTCTGCTGTTACCACGACCGCTGCTGAGTGGATCCTTCTCAGGTTATGGGCCCAGCTCCTACGTGCTACTCGTGGAGTAACAGTGAGTGTACTGCGTGCTGTGTGACTCAGCTATTGCCATGGCTTCCCACAATGTCCGGCTTGCTGTTTGAGAGGCTGAATGAGCATAAATATGTGGCTTGGAGCCAGAAGATGCAGAGCTATCTCATTCGGTGGAGGACCTGTGGAATGTTATCTCCCCACCTCCAGCGGCCTACAGGTTGCTGAGCCGACGTGCAGATGAAAAGCACGTGCATCTATTGTGCTAGCAGTGGAAAACTCACAGTTGGTTTATCTAGAAGCTGAGACTGCAGCCAAAGGCGTGGGGCTGACTTTGAAAGGCATCTATCAGGCATTGAGGTCGGCTGGGGCAAAGGCCCTCCTCACAAGACAACTTTACAATCTCAAACTGAGGCCAGGAGGATCTGTGTTTGAGCATCTGAAGCAGAATCGTGAACTGTTTGCACAGCTCGCTGATGGAGGTTTACAGTTTGAAGACTCCCACAAAGTTTATCTGTTGCTTTTCGCCGTTGGATAGCAGCTGGGACCAGTTGGTATGCAGTTTCCAGAGCCGTCGCGGAGTCTACGCTGACTTTGGATTCGCCACTGCCAAGTTGCTAGACCACCAGAAGCAGAGGGACTACCAGCTTGAGAGCATGGCTGAGAAATCATCGCAGAGGGATTTTCCTGCTGATTCTGCCGTCCCTACTTCTTGTGCTGTGAAAAATGTTTTCGTTGTAGGAATCCTGGCCATTTTAACGGGCCTGTACAAATGCAAAAGTGGCTTATGTTAGAACAAGCCACCTTGGAAAGCTTAGGGCTAACAGACAGGAATCACAAGCATCTACTTTCCTTGGTAACAAGCAAGGAGAAGGACTCAACTCACTATGGCTCATTGACTCTGCTTTGTTCTGGAGCATATAGTGAATAAGGAAAGTCTCCTTACTGACCACGCATACCAACCTGTTATTGACCACGCTTGTTTAGCTGATGGCACCGCAGCAAAGGTGCAACTACAAGGATCAACATTTGTTCCTGCTCTAAATGGCTCTCTGAGTAATGTATATTTTGTGCCTTCATTTGAATTCTGTTTGTTAAGCCGCTGTTAGATTGACAGCTGAGGGTTATGTGGTGGAATTTAGTGGGCAGACCTGTTCTATTAAGAAACAAGGGAGAGTCTGTGCCACGGGTATACTGCAGAATAGCAACTTTATCTGCTAAATAACAATGCTGTAGGGCAAAGCATGGCTAATGCAGTTAAACAAACCTATGCATGATGACTGTATTCATTATATGCACCGTAAGCAGGGACATGCCAGTTTCAAAGTGCTAGGAAACATGTCCAGGTTGTGTGGTTTGAAAGCCAAGTCCTGTCCTAATTATCTTGATTGTACTGTGTAGTAGTTAAAGTAAAGGCATTTCCTACAAGGAAAAGCACCAGACAGTCAGATAGGCCATTAGCTTTAATTCATGCAGACCTTTCTGGACCATTTCAACCCAGTCAGGGGCATGCAAAGTACCACATGGTTTTGGTGGATGACTATAGCAGGTTCACCTATAGTCTTTTCCTGAAATCCAAAGTTGTTTGCTTCTGGATGCCAACATGCCTGAACATTTCTGGGCTGAGGCTGTGAACACTGCCACATACTTGACCAACAGAATATGGTCTTCTAGTGTGAACCAGACTCCTTATTTTTTGCTATACCAGAAGATCCATCTCTGATCATATGCATATCTTTGGCAGTTATGCCAATGTTGGTACCTGACGCCCAAAGGCGGAAGGGGATCAGAGGTGGGTGAGATTGAGGTTTCTTGGTTATGAATCTGGGACAAAAGGTTTTCGTTTTGCACATTCCTATGGAAAGGTTTCAGGACTGGCAAACTTTGAAAAGCATGCAGGATGGGAAACTATCCATGCTAACACAGAGGTTTTGTATACCTTTCACTCAGCATGAAGGGGTTAACAGAACTGCCAGGCAGCAGCCTGCAGCAGCTCAAGGTCAACCAACTGCTTCCAGTAGTGGCAAGCGTCCAAGGAAGAAAGCTGAGAAGGGGAAGGGCTGCAAGACAGGGACACTAGCAGTAGTGAAGGTGAGAAACAGATTAAAGTGCCTCGTAATCTCTGATAGGTCTACAAAAGGGATACCTCCGACAGGTATGGGTTTTCTCAAAACGCCTATGTTTGTCAAGACAGGTATCAGAGCCAAGCTCCTATAAAGAGATGTTAAAGCTACCGCCAGCTGAAATAGAGCCCTGGCGTGAAGCTATGGCTGAGGAGTATAAACCCTTAGTGCAACAACAGGTGTTTACCAAGACTGTTTTGCCAGAAGGAGAGGAGGCAATTGGGTCAAAGTGGGTGTTTCGGAGGAAAGAGTTGCCAAATGGTACTCAGCAGTATAAAGCAAGGCTTGTCGCCCAGGGGTTTGTACACAAGACCGCTTGCTGAATTATGACCAGACCTATTCTCCCACGGCACTACCTGAGTCTTTGAGAGCTATGCTTCATGCTAGCTAGTAAGAAAGGCTTTATGGTGAAGCATTATGACTTCCAGTGTGCTTTTTTAAATGCTAAATTGAAGGAAGCAATTTATCTGAAGCCTGCACCAGAGTATGAAGAAGCAGACCCAAATACTGTTTATCTTTTGCATCGTTCTTTGTATGGTTTAAAACAAGCTGGTGCTAACTGGTATAATGAACTGAACAGTACATTGCTTAAACTGGGGTTTAAGAAGTCTGTTGCTGATGCATGTTTATACATCAGGGGACTAAAAAGAATCAAGAGGTCATTCTTCTTATGTTGATGACATATGTGTGTGTGCAAGATCTACACACAAATTTGACAAATTGTACAAAACAACTCAGTGACATGTATTTTCAAAAGGACTTAGGTTTTATCAAACATTACTTGGTATTGATGTCATCTACACCAAAGCAAGGCTTATCTCCTGAGTCAGAAGAACAAAATAAATGAGTTGGTGCGCAAGTTCAGATTGTCAAAGGCAAGGGTTACAACACCAATGTCCCTAGACTTTCAGAAAGTTAGTGAAAGTGAGGAGTTCAACAATCGCGTGAACTGTACAAATCTATTTGTAGGTAGTCTCCTACATATATCTAACTGGACACGTTTCAGATATAGCGCTTTGCTGTTAGTGCACTAAGCAGAAAAGCTAGCAAGCCCAGCAAACATGATTGGGAGGGTGTTAAAGGTGTGGTTAGGTACTAAAAGGAAGTGCTGATCATGGGGTACTGATCCAGTCCACGCAGCACAGAGTTGCGTATATTGCAGATAGTTCATTTGCAGACTGTGGGTGACAGGGAAGTCCTGTCCTGGTTTTGTCATTCCGTATTGTGATGAGGCTCACACCTGGTGTTCTAGAAACCAGTCCACAATCAACCTGTCCACTTCTTGGAGGCTGAGTTCTCAAGCATTGTCTGAAACATGTTCAGAACTACTTGCTGAGACACTGCTAACTGAGTTAGGTGAATCCATAAAGAAGCCTATAATTGTGTTTGATGATTCACAGACCTGCATCGCATTAGCAGAGACTGCAAACATGAAGACAAGAACTAAGTACATAGGAGTAAAGTACCAGAATGTTAGAGAGCTAGTACAGAATGGAACTATTCAACTCGCCTATGTTGAGACAGAGCGAAATGTTGCTGATGTGTTTACTAAAGCTGTCACAGAATAAGCATCAGAGAATGTTAGAACAGCTGAAAGTAATAAAGGTGCTGTCATAGTAGTTTTGGGAAGGGGTGTTAGGACTTGACAGTTAGATCACCAAAATCTACTTGACAGCTTGGCTGATGCAATACTCTACCTTTCACCTAGTTTCAGTGGGTGATGCAACCATGACTAAGCACATCTAGTGTGATTGCATTACTGCTCCCTGATTGGTTGAATGTCTCTATATGTATGCACAGAACAGTTTGGTCTATGCGTGCTTTGGTTATCCAGTTGCTGCGCTGCACTCTGTCAGACTGTTTTGTGCTTTTGGAAACAAGGAATAAAACCCTTCTGTTCTTTGAAGTGAACAACGCCTGGGTTCCTGTGTTTTCTTTTCCTCAACTGCTTCTGCTGTTACCACGACCGCTGCTGAGTGGATCCTTCTCAGTATGTATGTGTGTATATGTGTGTGTGTGTACACACACACACACACACACACACACACACTTAAAAATCGTAATAATCTTAAAAATCAAGTCAGGCTGCCCAGAGAAATGCTTGAAGAAATATGAAACTGTCTGTGAGGTACCTGATCAGGTTTACCAATCTGTCACATTACTGAAACAAAAAAAGGAAAATTATTTGGCATAGAGATTGCTATTGGAAAATATTGCCTTAATTAATTACGCTGTGTCTAAAAAGTCACTAAAAATATTATCGTAGTTTTGAGCCCAATTACCCAGCACTTAGGATTCAAGAAAGCCAAAAAGTCATAACTTACCTCTTATGTATGTTTTTTATACAACATTTTATATGTGTTTTAAAGGCTGACACATTAACCATGCCATGTGAAAAACTAAATGCCAACATATTAACAATTCCATGTGAAGGTGCATAAATCGTTGGATGTGTGTGTGTGGGAAAATGGGAAAATGTGTGGGAAAATGGAATATTAAATACAATTAAAATTCTGTAAAAAAGACAAAGTAGTTGGGAATACCACCAATGAAAATCAAAGGCTCACGACAAAAATGTATCTGAACAAAAAAGAGTGAAAAAGCGAGCACTATGTCCTTATGTTGATAATTAGGTGGCACCAGAGCAGTGCTGTATTTGCCTAGGGAGTGGGGGTACCCTCTGTCCCCAGGAGACATGTCCCCAATCTGGTCATGTGGGGGGGGGCAAGACAGGAAGACAGGAAGACAACAGGACTTTGTCGTCTTCAGGCTGCCTTGGCCCCACCCATGTCATCATCGAAGTCTGAGGACACCGCACCCAAAGCCTCGCCCTCCCCGGCTCCCAGCCAGCAGTCCCCTCTAGGAAGAGCAGAAGCAACTGAAAAGATCCATCCTTGTCTCCTTTGCTTTTATAAGCACAGGGGCGGGGCTTGGGGCGGGGCTCTGCACCTCAGGGTGTGTGGCCCTGCCCCACCCCCTTGCTTATAAAAGCAAAGGAGTCAAGGATGGAGCTTTGCAGAGAGGAGGGTGGAAGGGACTGCTTGCTGGGAGCTGGGAGGGGGGCAAGGCTAGGAGGGTTGGGATCGGGGGATTGGAGCCACACACCCCTGAGCCCCTCCACCTGGCATAGCGGGAAGGCGCCCAGAGAACGGCTGTCTCTGGGCACCCTTTTCCCACCATACGCCTCTGCACCAGAGGTCTGAGTGAGAAGCAAAATAAAACAAACACAAGGATTCAGAACTTTTTCATTGGTATATTAGACAGGCACATAAAGTAATATGTCTGCAGTAATGGTATAGCATGAGGGTTTTGTTGCAATCCATTTAATGTATTTATCTAGTGCACAAAGAAATTTTAGGATTGAGCTATTATGTATAATAGATTAATAGTTACCTCAATGCACTCATTCCCTATAGAACTTATTTTAATTCTATGTTATGCTTGAATTACTTTTGTAGTGAAATTCGTATTGGAAATATTCCTGATTTTTAGTAACATTTGATGGTATACTCTAATTCATAGACTTTACAAATTCTATATTGATAGCATTTGAAGATTTACAAGTAGTGGACTGCTAAACTATGAACTCCAAAGTGACACCTAACTTACAGACTCATAAATCAAGTTAACAAAGTTTCATGTTGATATCAAACTGGAATTTGGCCCTGAAGTTTACAGAGCCAGATGTTCAATTTTACTTATTTTTGGCTGGCTCCAGTGATGATATAAAACCTGAGATATATAGAACTGTATTCTGTATATTAATGCAGTGCACCAATTTGGCATTCAGTGAAAGCACTACATCAATAAAACATATTCAGCTAAAGAAGAAATGCTAGAACCAAGAATAGTAACTGTAGAAAGAGGAAAACAAATCTTTGCTCATATGTGTGTAAAATTATGCCAAAAACCAGAATCCTTTCAGGGTAATCTCTGCATGCCCTCACAACCTGCAGATGAATCATTTATATAACATCTTTTATCACAGAGCTTCAGGCAGCATAAGTAAAGTTCTCAAGTAATTTTCAATCAGGACCTGGCTATCCTCCACTATTTTACCTTCAGCATTGTGCTGGAATCATGAACCATCAAACCACAGCTTGGGACTGTCTCAGTTCATCCCTTTCAGTGGTCCCTCAGTACGGGAGAAGACACTTAGAATGCATTAACCCGATCGTCATTCTTATACATTCTCATTATGAAAGAAAACTTTAAAAGCCTACCCATTAAACCTAAACTGCTACATTTGTCCCTGCAGCTGCTGTCCAATTTAGATAAATGCATGACTGGTGAAAAACCATCCAGACTGCCAGAATGTTATTAGCAGATTCCATAGTAACCCCTTGCATCGCTAAAACAAAATATTTTTCAGTCCCACATTTAAAATTTAAATTGACAATCAGACTGTTTCAGAATGTAACTCAGACCTTAAACTTTTAGCATGTCAAAATTTTAATAATTATTTTGAATATGGTCTTGTGGGCTTTTTCTTTGTATATATCACACCTACAATATCCGAGAAACTTCTGTAAGCAGTTTGTGCAGTTCCAGCTTAATTCAAAAACACCAACACAGTGTCTGCATTGTGGAAGAAGCAATCGGCACCCTAATTTCAAGAATGCATATCAGGCAACCATTCCAAGTATCTTCTTGTAGGGTTTTTAAAAGTTCAAATTCAGGCTACGTAGATTCATTAGCTCAAGCATGCTTTGCTGTAGAAAGTGATTTTTTTCCTGTATCATAATCAAGCTATCTGTGGAGCTAACATGATGTATGCTATAGTCTTGAGTCAGTGTGGGAAGCCTGAAAGTTGTCTGTCTTATATAAAGTTAACTGAACAATTATATATAAAGTGTTCACTTGACTCCAAAAAAGGAAGCCCTGTGTTTATAAGTAAAATATATCACAGTTAATGACTATCTCTCTAAGCCCAGAAATGACATCATTGGACCAGATGTGACTGGAAAGCTGAAAAATATTTTAACTGTCAAGGTTGCTCAGTATACCCCTTCACAGTAATTCATTTGGCATGTTGTATGCAAACTGGGAAACAAAATTTCTCTATAATACAATTTACATGAAGCGGTATCCCTTAGGTACTTAAACAGTGCTAATTTCAGTAGTAATACTATATTCTATTAAATAGATTTAGTTCTACAATATACTTAAAAGGGTGGGAATGGAGTATTCCCACTTCACAGCTAAATGTGAACTACTACATGTGGATCTTATACTACTGAATACGTTGAATGATGTTTTGAGCATATCACTGACATGGCTAAGCATTGGTAAAAAAAAGAACAGATTTATTTCATTTTTTCAAAGTACATTTATGGGGGGAAGGAGAATTCTAAATGAGAGGTAACCAGCATGTGTGAGCATTCCAGATCAATTAACACAGCTTTCCAACTTCTAAGCTCACACATATTTCCAGGAAGCCATGAACCATGAATGTAGATCCTACATTCTACTATATGCAAAGTCTTTTGCTGGGGAAAGGAACCTTGTTCCAGTAGAAAATATATTTTTTTTCATCAGAGGAAAACTCCTGGAGTTGGAACTGGCTGAAATCTCAGTGGAACAGATTCCTACGCCCCAACCTATGATTTCATGACACGAAGAAAAACACCCTTAAGGTTTTGTCACAACATATTCAGAAATTCCTGCTGTCAAGATTTTCGATAATTCTGTGCCGCATGCCCAAAATAACACATTTTTTTCTGCAACATTTATTTATTTACAGCACACTCTTAAGGGGGAGGGGGGGGTGAAAGCATTCAAGGATCAGACTGACTTTACAATGGCATATCTCCAAGATATATCTGCATAAGGACCAGTTACATCTGTTCAGGCTCCTAGCACTGCTCATCTCTCTCAGACACAGGTGCAGCCTGGCAGTGGCTGCCCATTGGTACAATTGAAGCATAGGTCCCCGAACAGCCTAGTTGTGGGAATTCCTGGGCCCTGGCTGGGGTTACTCAGCTGCCTGAACACATTCAACCTAGGAATGTCACCTGTCAGAGGTGGAAATTACACCTTCAAAAAACATGGCATAGCCCATAGGTGTCAACTGAGTTGAAAAATCAAGTGCCCTCCCCACTGGCACAGCCACCCTATAATACCTAGAGGAGCTCAGGATGCCAACTACAGGTGTGCCTATCATCTCCTTCCCCAGAGGCAGCTAAATATAAACCTCGACCAGGACACTTTGCAACTCAGTAAGTATGGGTTTGTAGTAGTTGTGTAGCTACAACTGGGGGAGGGGACCATGGCAGCAGCCCCATTCTACATGGTGGATCAGCTTGCCAGGCATGATAAGAGTCTTGAGCAGCAGCTGCAGGTACTGCGATGGATGGATATCAAGCAGTCACTGAGCACTTCAGCACAGGACAGGTGAGAGTAGAATAAACCTTTTGGAGACTGAAATTCTTTACACTTGACTGATGGAGGATTCTAACCTGCAAAATACCGTGCAGTTCTGAGAAAAAGGACACGCACAACCTATAAATAGGGAAGAAATTATACTAACTACGTAAGCATTAATGAAAGTAATTCAGGTTACACTGAAGTAATTTAATGTATAATTTGAATTATCGTTCTGTGGAGCATTTCAAGCCATCATCAGAGTCAAATGGCTGCTGCTGGTGCAAAAAAAAGGTAATTAAATTAGTTTAAAGTAGGGACAAGGTAAACACAAATATTCTTTAGCTGATATGAGAAGATTATTGTGGGTACCCCATAACTTAAAATTCTTCATTTTAACACCCTTTTACAATCTCTTTGCCCTATGTTCCCCTTTAACAGTTGCATGTTTTATATTTAAATTGGACTTTCCATTATTACTTTTTTAATATAAGGGTAGGTTTATTATCCTACAATACAACTTGTTCCAATTTTAAATTAATTTCCTCTTTAAATTATAAACTGCATATACTCCGATACTATTCTTCCAGGATCAGCAGATTAAACATTACTGCACTAAAGACTGAGTATTAAATCATTATTTAAAAATCCAGGAAACAGAAATTATTCAATGCAAGTGGTTTTTCTCGGTGTTAGTTGCTTATAAGTGCTTTCCTATTTTGCAAGATATTAACCTTTCAAATCAAACATTTGAACTTCCATTACCCATACAAATCTCACTATGAGGGCCCAAACCAGTTTACCGCTATCTAAAATGTGTTTTCATTTAGTAGCTTATAGTGTAAATGTCTTGTCATCCAGAAGTCATTCATTTTTTAAAAAAGCATAATTAGTGTCTGATTTTTTTAATATCTTTAAAACCTAATGAGAGCTGTACTATCACTTTAAACTGCATTTTTGAAGATTAGAAATGTAGCCTATAATATACTATTTTGGAAATGCATTTCTAGTTCTAGTTTGTTTTAGAAAATGTGAATGAAAGTCAGGTCACAATGTAAGCACTATAACTTGGTTTATAGTCTTTTCAAGCTGATGGACTTTAACCTTCAGTCATTTATCTTACTCATGCAGCCCTCCTGCTTCCACCACAGACCAACTTGGAACATCCAACCCTCTGTCAAATTCATTGCCAGCAACAGCTATGAGGAAAGACCCTACCATGTCCTTTCCTTATGTCATACCCAACATCATTGTTGTTATCAGAGAAAAAAATAACAGCCTTCGGGGTCCAAAGGTCCATAACAGCAGGAGAAGGTGAAGTAAAAAGTCATGTCAACAGCAACAAAGCACAGAAGGAATGCTTTGATCTTATAACTACCAATACAAAGAACAGTACCTGTAGTATATCATCTTCCCACATTAAGAAAATTAACAAAACATGGTGCTCTGTGAACAGATCTGTTTTTTTAATGCATGAATTTTATTGCATTTTTCTAACACGTTTCACTCTGGGAGCTCATGGTGGTATAGTTTTCCCCACAGTCTTCTTTATCGTTACCTGGAGTTATGAGGTCGGTCAGACTAAGGCCGTTTCTGCATGGCGTCGATGGGGGTTCGGTCGGCGCATTCCGCGTTGACCCAAACCCCCTGGGACCGTTCGCATGAACGGTCCCAGAAACAGCTGGGACGACGGCGCCACGGAGCGCCGTCACCTGGTCGATCCGGTTTGTCACTGGCCCTCCGGCACGTCGCCAAGGCCTGGAGACATGCCCCCCTGGCCCTGCGCACTTGCTTCAGCCGGTGACCAGGTAAGTGAAGGGTGGGAGTGGGGGGGGCGCCTTGGAGCCGCTGCCATTCGCACGGCAGCGGCTCCAAGCCGGCGTTTCCCAACAACCTTGCTCCCCGAGCGAGGTTGGGAAATGCCGGCTTTGCAGCAGCTGCGCCCCCTGTGCGAATGGCTCCCTGGGGACAGCGTTTTTGCCGTCCCCAGGCCGCCATAAAATGCCTGTGCAGAAAGGGCCGAAGAGTATGTACCTGACAAATGATTCTTTTAGCTTATTTTAAGTCTCATAAAATACAACTCCCTAATTTTAAAAAAGGCAAGTATACCAGAGGCGTACCTAGGCAAACTGGAGCGCTGGGCAAAACCTGAGTTTGATGCCCCCCCATGGGCGGCCACCCTCCCCCACCGTGACCAAACAATGATTTTTTCCACCAAGTCATTTCAAAGTCACCATCACATTATAGAACATCCCCCAACTCACAAATCTGAACACAGCAATGGGTCATGCCACACAGCAGAAATAATTTTTGGAAAACGTTTTCAAAATGCTTTCAAAATGTTTTATTACTGCTACGAAAACATTTTATGGTGTTGTATCCAGGTCCCCCAATTGGGGGGAACAGCATCACTTTCAATGTTATTTAAACTGGGGACCCCAGATTCTCCCTTTAAGGTGGATTTAAAAGGAGAATCTGGGCTCCCTCGTTTAAACAAGTGATGCTGGAATCCACCCCCAAACAGCATCATTTTCAATGGTGTTTAAACTAGGGAGCCCAGATTCTCCTTTTAAATCCACCTTAAAGGGAGAATCTGGGGTCCCCAGTTTAAACAACATTGAAAGTGATGCTATTTTGGGGTGGATTCTCCCCCACCCTGAAACAGCATCACTTTCAATATTAAAACTGGGGACCTCAGATTATCCCTTTAAATCCATGCCAAAGGGGGTGGATTTAATAATAATAATAATAATGATGATGATGATGATGATGATGATGATGATGATGATGATGATGATGATGATAAACAACCATTATTAGGCATTGAGAGAATAAAAGAAAGAAAGAAAACAAGCACTGACAGGGAGTGGATTTAAAAAGAGAATCTGGGGAAATTTAGGGGGTGCCTGTTGTCAGGGGTGCAATTATTAACATAGCAGCACCAAAATGTCAGAGTATCTTCGTGAGACCCTACTGATGATACCACCCAGGTTTTGTGAAGTTTGGTTCAGGGGGTCCAAAGTTATGGACCCTTAGCCCCCATCTCCTATTAGCTCCCATTGGAAACAATGGGCGATGGGGGCACTCCCTTTGGGAGTCCATAACTTTGGACGCCCTAAACCAAACCTCACCAAACCCGGATCATATCATCAGGAGAGTCTCCCAAGAAATCCCTCAAATTTTGGTGCTGCTAGCCTAGAATCTGCACCCCCTGCAGTCCAAAGACGGAAAAAACACTGAAAATACAAAATCCCCCACAAACGAACCTGCAATTTTGTCACCCACCACAAGGTGGTGCCCTGGGCAGCTGCCCACTTTGCCCAATGGGAGGAATGCTCTGAAGTATACAAAATCTTTTTGTGGCAATACATTCACAGTGACATTTCATGTGGGGTTAAATGAGTTCATTTTGCTAGGAAGCCTATCAGATTAGTTCATTATTACAGTAAATATGTACTATACTTTAGCTATGTAGGGCTAAGCCACATAGCTGCACACTTAAAGCTAATGTGCATCAGGGTATAGTGGATTATGTGGCTGTGAAAGAAGTTTTAAAATGCAATAATTACTATATTCATTACAGAGATGCTCTCAAGGGCCACTTTGATTTCTCCTGCATAGTTCAACATTATTCTCATTATTTTAAAATTCCCTATAAATCAAATCAATCACAGATTCTACATAATGCAGTCAGTTTTACAATATAAATTCTATTTCAGTGCACAAATTATATAGTTAATACTTAGCAGAATTTTCCTGAGAGGTTATGTACCTACATTACCCTAGAAAAATAGATACAATTCCCTTCTCAGTTTTTATTTTCCACATTTAACTCTATTCATAGATTCTTGATTACCTCCACCAATTTTTCTGCTAGCCATTAGTTCTTGTGCAGCACTTAAGAACTGACACATAATGTGTTGCTAGTTAAATATTAAAGACCCAAGACTGAAAATAAGTATTATAGAGCTTGCATTTAGCAACAGCCCCCAGCCCTCTTCACCAACATTTGCTTTTTTTCATGAAATACACATGCTTTGCAATTAGAGTTGTCAGGTCTCCCAATGTAATCTCATATAGTCACAATGGTGCTAGCAGAATAGATGGATTTCAAGTTAAATGTTATAATACTGAAAACAATATGCAGTATCATACAAATCATAGCCCACTAACTGTTGACAAAATTAGTCACATTTGAACAATATGTTCTTGAAAACATAAGAGTATGTCTATAGTATACACAGAAATTATTGTCTAATGCTGAAATTACCTAAAGACCTTCATTTTACACTTTTTGAGTGGGTAAAATCTTGCCTTAAAAGCATTTCACAATTTCCAAAATGAAAAAAATGTTTGCTATTTCACCTTCCGAGAAGGGGATGTGTTCCTCATGTCCCAAATTCTACTGAGCCTTCATATCTTTAACCCTATGTACAATTATTAGGAGTTACATCTACCTCAGCTGAACTAACTTTTGAGTAAGGATGCTATTAAATTTGTCAAGCTTGCTGGTTAAATTCAAATAGCCCAATTTAAATTTTCATCTTCCATATATGAATCAAATCAAATCTCTGTGCATTTATGATCATGTTATTTTGTTTCCTTACACAGATTTTTCCCTGTAGGATATGTTTTCAATACAATACGTCAATCAATAAATCAACACTATACATAAAACACCCATATTATAAGTGAGTGTGACTGCTATTTATATTGCATAACAATCTGTACTGACAACGAAAATGGGAAAACCAAACCATTCATAATAGAAAAAAATGAAACAAAAGAGACATTTTTGTCGATCCCTGCAGTTGAAAAAAATTAAGGGTCATACTTTTAATAACCACTCTGGGTTATTAAATTCTCCAAGCAAAATTCCTGCAGAATTGGATGAGGGTCTGAGGAGTGGTGAAGATTTAGGAAGTGGGGGAGCCTTAGTGGGAAATAATGCCATAGAGTCCATCTTCTTAAGCTGCCATTCCCTCCAAGGAAACTAGTGACCAGTTCAACTTCAGGGAGATCTCTGGGTCCCCCACTGGGGGGATGACAACCTTTGAACCTTATGGCAATAAATGAACATCAGTACACTAAATTTTGTATTATTTAGTAAGGTTACTATACGATTGATCTGACAACCTTCTTTCAATCAGGTCCAAACCAATAACTATGCAAAAATCCTGATGTAAAAACATGAGAATGGGAAGAAGCATACATCCTAAGCTAAGTGAAGGTGGGGAGACTGCTAAAAATTACCTATTTCATTTGATTCTGTTCAGACACCAGCTTTAAATCATTCAAGGGGAAGCTTCTCACTAAGCAGCGGCCTTCACGGTATCTCACATCAATGTCAGGGTTATGTTTCGGCTGTCTGGCAAATAGTTTCTAGCAAGTGGATTGAGTAAATATGCCTCACTTGCTAAGGAAGAAAAAAATCCCTGTCATCCATGAATCTTTAAAATGAACTTCTGGATGGTAGCTAAATTAAAGGCAAACATGCCAGCATTCCTATCTTCCATTAGCAATCATCTTTCTTCCCCTCACCAAAAAAAGAGAGAAGACGACGAAGAGGAAGGAAGGAAGGAAGGAAGGAAGGAAGGAAGGAAGGAAGGAAGGAAGGAAGGAAGGAAGGAAGGAAGGAAGGAAGGAAGGAAGGAAGGAAGGAAGGAAGGAAGGAGAAAAATGAGCATTATACCTACCACAATATCACAATATCATGTATATATACCATTATGAAAGCAGAATAAAAGAAGCAAAGTATTGAATCATTCCCTTATTGTTACCACTATGAACATATAGAAACTACCTTATCCTTAAAAACAAAACAACCCAAAAAAATTTAATCTTGACAGCCACACAGAAAAAGAAGAAGAAGAAGAGTTTGGATTTATATCCCCCCTTTCTCTCCTGCAGGAGACTCAAAGGGGCTTACAATCTCCTTGCCCTTCCCCCCTCACAACAAACGCCCTGAGAGAGCTCCAAAAAGCTGTGACTAGCCCAAGGTCACCCAGCTGGCATGTGTGGGAGTGTACAGGGTAATCTGAATTCCCCAGATAAGTCTCCACAGCTCAGGCGGCAGAGCAAGGAATCAAACCAGGTTCCTCCAGATTAGATACACGAGCTCTTAACCTCCTACGCCACTGCTCTCAGTGTCTCTCCAACAGACAACTTTTGTTGGAGAAAAATTGGCTTCAAGTTTATTGGTAACAGCAGCTGACAGAGCCTTGGCATAGCATGAAGCACCAGATCCAGCTATCAGGTAACCACCCTTTCAGTTGATATACTGCTTTGCTTCTGCTACTGGGTGGATGAAGAAAAGAACATGTGGGATGGCAGCTTAATGAAGTCCACCCGGTCACCAGCGTCTGCATGGTCTCCCCTACCACATGGAGTGAGGGAGTCAGAACAGCCTGTGAGTTGGGTATGTTTCCCAAAGCACTCACCAAAAATCCCTTATGACGATCCCCAAGTTTGAGGGAAATGGGCATGCAGGCCAATTTCCTCCCCTCCATCCCAATGAATCCAGCTCCATACTGATACCACCAAGTGACAAAAGGAAAAAAAATGCAACAGTGAGATAATAGTTCCCCATGACAAAAACCAATGAATACACTTAACTAAAGTGAGGACTGGGTGCGGGCCTTTCTCACAGCCCACCCTGTGAGGTCCCTGGTCTAAGGCACCTTCCCGGCCAGGCCCAGGCACAGCCTTATTGACTTGCCAGGAAGGAAGGAAGTCATTCAACCAGACGAAGAATGTCAAAAGGCCAGACAAGTGGAAGCCTGCTCATGTACAGTGGGCTCTCTGGCTGTTAGCCATCATGCAGGCAGAAGCTCATACCCGAGCTGTTGTCTCACTGCCTCCCTTCCTCTACCTCCCTGCAGGCTCACAAATGATGAATCTGGGGTCCATTCCATATCCTTATTCCCATGAAATATTTTCTTTCAAAATAACCTGCTCTTAGGGTTTTTTAAAAAAATATATAAGATATAAGAGAACAACTTGACATAAAAGCCCTTCTCTTTTGTGACACCACCTATATCAAGCATTTCAACTTCATTGCCTACATTAGTATAGTATTAAGTAAGGAACTTCAAAACACTGAAATGCTTCCATTATCAAGAAGCAAAAATGGTTCACAAGCAATGTGAAATGGTGAGTCGAAAAAAACAAAACTAGGCTCTAATGGAAGATGTAGACACAATGTGTTGCATTATCAGTTAACAAATTGCATGATTAAAATATTACATATTTTTAATTTGGTGTGTACAGTATTGTACCATAATTTCATTTCTTGCCAATAAAGAAAATCACAAATTACATCAGTTTCACTCTAATTCTTTCCTTTTGCTTTAACTTGATTAAAGTTTTTCCTCTTAAGAGGAGCACTGTTACAATTTTTAAAAACAAGGTAACTTTCTCGACAGATGAGTAACTGATGTGCTGTGCAGTAATCCCTAATTATAAAAGAATTTGGATGGTTGACAAGTCTGGTATTAAAGCAGTGACCTTAACAGTGTCATACTGACCCTACAGAAATGATTACTGTCCAAACATACAATATATCTGATTACAAAGAAGTGATTAATTTAGTTTTACACATCTTTATGAATCCACATTTATCTTATGCTCATTGCTAGTGTGGAAAAAATGAGTTAAATTCCTTCATACTGATAAACTTTTATCCATTTTTTGGAGTCAGTTCTTATTTTAAAAAACAAACATGGAAGCACTGTGCTCATTCATTCTGTAGGTACATTGGACAATGTAAAAGGCCATGCTTCTTTGCAACTATACAAAGGAGTATACTTTTCTGAAATCAATAATATCTACTTTTAGGAAACGCCCAAAAAACTGGCTGTAGCTCTACAATGTGTGTGGTAACGCTACAGACTTGGTACTATTAAACTCATCTTAATTTATGTCCAAGCCCTTGATGAGAGAAAAAAGCAAGGAAAAGAAATTTAAATAAATAAATAATTCAAGGAATTACCTTACTTAAAAAAATCATAATTACTCCAGTAATTATCAGTACAAACATATCCAATCTCTGTGCAAATGTTCAACAAATAGAGGGGAAAGACATTATACACAATCTAACGAGATTACGCTGATATTATTATGAGATTATGCTAAGACTGGTAATATAAAAAGCTGAAAAATCCAACAACAATTAATGGGTCATTCTTCACCCATCCCACTGATGTGATTTGACTCTCTCATTTATGTTGTGCTTCATCGTGTGTTTTCTTTCTTTCTTTGCAAAAGAGAAACTTCCCATCAAACAGCAGATGCTCTAAATGATCACATCAAACTTTAATCTTACAGTAGGCAACCACTGAACCCACAGATGAATGTCAGTAAGGTACTTTGCCCCAAGGGCCTTTACTTGTGCTTGTTTGGAGGAAGAAGAAGAAGGAGGAGGAGGAGGAGGAGGAGGAGGAGGAGGAGTTTGGATTTATATCCCCCCTTTCTCTCCTGTGGGATACTCAAAGGGGCTTACAATCTCCTTACCCTTCCCCCCTCACAACAAATACCCTGTGAGGTAGGTGGGGCTGAGAGAGCTCCAAGAAGCTGTGACTAGCCGAAGGTCACCCAGCTGGCATGTGTGGGAGTGTACAGGCTAATCTGAATTCCCCAGATAAGCCTCCACAGCTCAGGTGGCAGAGCGAGGAATCAAACCCGGTTCCTCCAGATTAGATACACGAGCTCTTAACCTCTTATGCCACTGCTGCTCCTGCTGGAGATGATTTTGTTTTTATTCTGCTCCAGGTCAATTGATCTGCAAAGTGGCTGAGACATTTACTGATTAAACTACAGGTCCTTTAAAAAAAATCTACTCCTAATCCTTCCATTTGGCCACAAACTATAATAAAACGATTATTTGATTATTTATTATGGATTCTTATGATGTCATTAACAGAAAAAACTATCAAATATAGGCACTAAGGTTGAATTTAAAAGAGGAACACTAATCATTGTAATTCAAAACTTAATTATCCAACAAATCATGCAGAATAAGGGTCAACTTTAAGAATTTTGATGCATCATTACAGAAATTTTATAAATAAAAGTAAATACCATTTCATTAGTGGTTATTTAGACATCTGCCATCGACATGTTTTGGAACAGTATACTTGAAAAAAGGAATGGGAGTTAGCAATGATGCTTGCCTACCCATGCTCATCTTTCAAAATGGCTCTTACTTAAAGAGCATTTTCATCAATTATCAACATGTACATTGCTCACTACAATTGCTCTCTATCAAAGTCTTGTAGCAGCTGTCAATGTTGTAATGTAAACCCTTGTTAGTTCTTATACATTCCAATCTGGAACTAATGAGGGATTGTCCGATAACTCTAAACACAGACAGAACTGAGGAAAGACCCTGGCAAGGGGAACAGCACGATGATGCATGACTTGTACAACTCAATGCAACCTTTGTGTAGCTATGAACTTAATCTCATGTCTTAATTTCACTCGCTTTCACCAAATGCAGTAAAAGTGCATTCAAAAATCAAAATTTAGTTATCTTAAAATGATTTTCTGAGATTTGACAAAATGGTTTGAAAAGATGAGGAACATGCTCATAAAGGCTTCAAATCATTGTACCAAATAAATTGGCTGCATGATCTAAGCAGAGTTCTATATGAGATGTTCTACCAATTATGATCATACTGCATATGGTACTGAAATTGACAATTCTGAAAAAAATGGTATAAATAAGAGCCTCTATCCAGTGGTGGGATTCAGCAGGTGCACACCACTTCGGCAGAGCCGGTTGTTAAAATGGTACTTGTAAACAACCAGTTGTTAAATTATTTGAATCCCACCACTGGAACCAGTTAAATTATTTGAATCCCACCACTGCCTATAGCTCTAGTTTTTCCTTTCCAAAACTGCAGTATATGCCTACTGAAAAATCTAAGATAAACTTATGGGTAATACAGCTGGTTTTTGTAGAATGCGTTCCCATAATTCACAGTCAGAGCAAACCACCTATCCAAGCTAATCATAAATCTAGGTTGAGTCAATGTCTCTTCAGACAAAAAATAGTTTATAATTCACAACCACTACTTATTTAGGCAGATATACACAGCAAAAAATAAGTCTGGAAAAAAACCTCAAGTTACTAAGATTAGGAACAAAAAAGAAGCAAAGATTGAAACCTTAGCTTTTTATTTATTGCTAATCTTGTTTTCATAAACTTTTCTAACCAAATACAAACTGAAACCAGATACAGAATTATTTAAAATCTTAGTAAAGCTCTATCATAAAATAAAATATAATTTAAATCTATCACAGCAATTTCTCTAGTTTAATCTGCTTCTTTAGTTACATTCCTGAAATGCCCATATATATGTTATACTTGCATCCCTATATACTTTTATGTATGCTATGGACTGGTATGCCCATGTCAATAGATGAGAAACTGAATTTGAATGTGACATTAGCTATGCTTAGATCTGTTCTATTTAAACTACAAGGCTGAAACTTGTTATGCTTACATACATTTCTTTTTATTTATTAAAATATTTGTGTTAAATATATTTTATTACATTTTTACAGTTTTACAGTTTTAATAATCTCAAGTAATACAAGACTAAATATTTTATAGGCTCAAGTTTTTGTTTTGTATAAAATTTCATAATTTTGCCAATGGGATGATTCTTTAAAGTACATAATTAAGCAAAGTTAAAAACAAATTTCCAAAATTTCCTTAGAAATTTCAGTTAAAAAAATTATTGATCTTTTTACTGGAGCGAGCACACACACACACACACACACACACACACACACACACACACCCCATCTCAGTCTGTTGCTGCTCAGTCTGCAGATGATCAGAGTCTGGGTGCTGGGGGGCGGGGGAGAACTATCAGAGAGAAGAAAAGGCTTCAGAGAAAAAAACCACCATAATATATGTCTTCCACAAGGCATTCTGAGGGGAATAAATATACTGGGAAAGAGTAGATAGCACCCATCCCAGCTTTGACCTACAAGTGCTGGGTTCTCGGCTGAGGGAAGCGAATTCTACATGTGTATAGTTTTATCCATGTTGGATTTTTCAAACCTTCCAGTTAGTAAGTATAGGCACTGGACAGAGCTTGCTGCTATGATTTCTCCAGTAGGTTCATTCTTGCCAGAACATCATATAAAGGGACTTCAGATGGTAGCCACATTAGTTTGTTGTTGTAGAGCAAAGTATGCATCCACTAGAGGCTAATTTTTTTTTTTTACAGAATATAAGATTTTCTGTGACAAAAGTCACAAATACTTGCATGTTATGAAATCAACTTGCACTCATTAAACCTTATACCCTGAAATTTTTGTTGGTTTGTAAGGTGCTGTTAAACTCAAATTGGGTAAAGGGATTATAACATCTTATCTTAGTGGTGGTAAGAAGCCTTTGATGCATTTAGCAACCAAATGAAAAAATAGTTTCCATGCTAGGGGTGAATGATATCGTTATTCCCATATTAGATCATTAAACAAACATAGATTTTCCGCAAATATGAGGGGAGGGGGAGGATTATACTATATGCGGTCAAAATACCGAAAGTGATGTGAACAGACAAATCAAGATCAAACAAGTAAATCATTGAATCCACAGTGTGCGAGGAGGCTTGTGCCATTGTTTCAATACAATTAAGCAAAAATGTTAATAAAAATATAAGGTCCATCCCATTTCCTTCTGCCTAGATACTCTTAATTCTTAGTGAAAAGGAACGCTATGAAATGATTGTGTGGATCCGCTCTAAAACATTTTTGTATGTCCTGTGTATTTTTTCTCTTTCTAGTAAATGATAATCAATTATTTATTTTAATGCTAATCAAGTATTTATTTATGTATTCAATTTATGAGATGACCTTCCTCAAGTGGGCTCAGGGCATCATACAACACCAAACATAATAAATACAATAAAATCTCATAAAAGTTCATGCATTTCAGTGGGACAGGACCGTAAAACCATTTAAGAGGAGGATAATAAAAATCATATCTACAATTCATTTCATACTGGTAATCTAAAAAAGAAAAGACTGGGAAAACAGAAAGGATAACAGAAAAGGGTGGGGGCAAGAGGAGGCTAAACAAATGGAATACCATTGCTGTCTTCAACCATAAGCCTGGCACAATAGGGTCTTCCAGGCCCTGCAGAACTGTACAAGATCCTGCAGGGTCCTAGTCTCATTTGATAGAGGCAACTGCTTAAAAATTCCAAGTGTGATAAAAACTATGCACAGAAATTTACATTGGTATTTCAGGTATGATCCAAATGTTTCTCCTAATTGCATTCCTCTTAATTAAATGCCAGAATTGCCTGTTCCCTTCTGATCTGCTCTGCATATGGAACAGCTATTTTAATCTCTAGCTTTAGCTTTTAAAAAAAGCCTGGACAGAAACCACTCTGAGCCACACTGGTCAGTCAAAAAGTATGTGAAAAACTGAACTAGCTTCCAAGCCTTCCAATTCCTGCTGTGTTACTGACGTCAACAGCAGGGAGGAGATTGAGTTACCAACTGCTTTTAAAGTGCCACTTAAATCACACCCTGGTGAAAATATTTGACAAATTTGGGTCCTGATAAAAGCTGTCAGGACAGCAGGATGTTGTATGTAAAACCAGAGCATACCAAAATGTCCTGTCGCTTTTGTTAATGGCCTTCTCTTACAAAGCTCACTCACTTGACAAAAAAAAAATGGAATGGAAATCAAGAAGTAACTCGACTGGATGGCCAGAAATGATTGCAGGATCAGAGACTCATTTTGCATTTTTCATTCGTGATCAAAAGCAATATTTTGCTGTTTAATGTCAGGAGGCATGATATATAGTACTGTCTCTTAAAAAGAAGAGTAATCTGGAGGTAAAAACACTGAAATAATTTGTTCTGAGCTTAAGAAATTAATTTTGGATGGCTTTTAAAAATTAGCTTATTTGTGATTGTAGCAGCAATACGTACTTTTGCACCTATTTCAAAAGAACTTTAAGGTGAAAATTGCCCTACTGCATTTTTCAGAAGTGTGCTTTCTGCCAGAAAGCTTCATGCCAGCACTTGAGCCAGGGATGTAGGTATAGATCTTTATGGGTGGGTTTCGGGGGTGGGGCCACACACCCCACCCACCCCTAGGGCATGGCCATGCCTCCACAAGCCCCGCCTCTGGCCTAGCGCTTATAAAAGCAGGTCTCCGAGGTCAGGGACAGCAGACTCCCCCACCCTGCCTTCCCCTTCCCCCCACCAGCTGGGCTCCCAGCCGGCAGCTGGCAGTTCCTTCTGCCCTCCCCTCTGGGCAGAGGCATAGAGGGAAAAGAGCCCAGTGCAAAATCTGAGTTTTGCACCCCCCCACGGGCAGCCGCTGTGATGCTGGAATCCACCCCCAAACAGTATCATTTTCAATAGTGTTTAAACTAGTGAGCCACAATTCTCCTTTTAAATGTACCTTAAAGGGAGAATCTGGGGTCCCCAGTTAAACAACATTGAAAGTGATACTGTTTTGGGGTGGATTATCACCCACCGTGAAACAGCATCATTTTCAATGTGGCGTAGTGGTTAAGAGCAGGTGCATTCTAATTTGGAGGAACTGGGTTTGATTCCCTGCTCTGCCGCTTGAGCTGTGGAGGCTTATATGGGGAATTCAGATTAGCTTGTGCACTCCCACAAAGGCCAGCTGGGTGACCTTGAGCTAGTCACAGCTTTCTGGAGCTCTCTCAGCCCCACCCACCTCACAGGGTATTTGTTGTGAGGGGGGAAGGTCAAGGAGATTGTAAGCTCCTTTGAGTCTCCTACAGGAGAGAAAGGGAAGATATAAATCCCAACTCTTCTTCTTCTTCTTCTTCTTCTTCTAAACTGAGGACCTCAGATTTTCCCTTTAAATCCATGCCGAAAGGGGCGGATTTAAAAGGAGAATCTGGGGAAATTTGGGGGGTGCCTGCTGTCAGGGGTGCAACTGTTAAACTAGCAGCACCAAACTTTTAGGGTATCTTTAGGAGACTCTCCTAATTATACCACCCAGGTTTGGTGAGATTTGGTTCAGGGTGTCCAAAGTTATGGACCCTCAAAGGTGTAGCCCCATCTCCTATTACCTCCCATTGGAAACAAACAACTCCCTTTGGAAGTTCATAGCATTGGACCCCCTGGTCCAAACTTCACAAAACCTGGGTGGTATTAGTAAGAGACTCCTTATGATACCTCCCAGGTTTGGTGAAGTTTGGTTATGGACCCTCAAAGGTGTAGCCCCCATCTTCTATTAGCTCCCATTGGAAACAATGGAGGATGGGGTCACCCCCTTTGTGACTCCATAACTTTGGACCCCCTGAACCAAACCTCACCAAACCTGGGTAGTATCATCAGGAGATTCCCCCAAACAATCCCTGGAAGTTTGGTGCTGCTAACCTAAACAATGCAACCCCTGCAGGCCAAAAACTGAAAAACACTAACATGTTTAAAAAACCCACAAACGGGTGGGAGAGCTTCGTACATGAATGGGGGGGTTGAACCCGAGAAACCCCCCCCCCTTACCTACGTCCTTGGCTTGAGCTCAGGCAGCATTGCGGCATTTTTTCTGAGGTAATAAGCACACTGCTTTCAGGCAGAAATAACACAATGTGACCTCAAGTAAGTGAGCTAGGCTGAAAGGAAAGCATTAATGTGCTATCATAGGTTCATGGTAACTCCCAACCCATGAAGCTTTCTACATTCTATAGAATTCTATATTTAAGCTATAATATAAGGTTGTTGTGGGAATAAAATAGAGGCATCAACAATGTCCACCTCCCAGGATGCCTTGAAATATGGGTTGAGTAGATAATCTGCTGGTTTTGCAGTATTATGGTTCAGGATCTTCCAAGGGTTTAAAACTAAATAAAATTATTCTGCTCATAGAGGAATGTTCGGCTCCCAAAATGAACTTTCCATAGTTAGAAAGACTCCATCTAGTCACAGAGATTCTCCTGCAAGAAGAAGGACTCCTTTGAGACCCCCTGGAACTTAAATACTACTGTTTGTTATTTCCATAATACAATAGAAACTACAGTAATTGAAGTACTAATATTTTACTCATAATTTTTCACAATTACTCATAATTACTCACAATTACTTATCATTCACAGTGTGACCACAGACATCTTGAAGGGGAAATTTAAGTTTTTATTAGTATCTGAAATGTTAAAGACTATATGCTGCAGAAACACCCCCCCCCAAAAAAAAATAAAGTTTTAGAACTATCTTCATGAAACACATCACCAGGTGGCAGCAATATTCACACACTGGCCTGTGATAACCATGTGTCATTCTATTTTTCATGAGAAAAGGAATAGTAGAATGTGCTAACACTTGTAGATACCTCCCACACATCTCACTTTTATAAGCGTTCAGCACTTTATCTCTCAAAACAAATCAAACCAAGTTAAGTGCTAGCCTCTTTCCAATCAGAGAAGTGGGGCTATCAATATATATTGGTGGGGGAAGCCATATAATTGAAAAAAGGAATGGCAAAACAACACACAGAGTCTAGAAACAGAAACTGGCAGAATAAAGTCAACAGATGAGAAAGATAATAGAGATCTGCGCATCCTCAAGAGAATCAAAATTGCAATTGGGTTCCAATCCCTGAACTCACAGTGATGGTAATGGGCTGGGACTGGACTAACAATGTCTTATTAATCTGCTAAAGCATTTAAACCAGAGCAATTCAATGAATTACAAGTGAAAACCTTCAAACAAGTTGGGTTACATTACCTTGGCAGGAATAGCCTTTTTCTTCAAAGCCAGGATTACACAAACACTTTCCTATTGGAACTAGCCATTCTCCTTCTGTACTGCAGTACATTTTGGGAGGATCTTCTTCTTTGGAATGATTAACACAAGAACCTCGCACTTCCACCAATGACTGGGAATCCATAGGTATTGTATCTGGAAACATGGCCAGGTTCTTCACAGTGAAAGGGCACTTTTTAAAGTATACTCTCACCGATACTAAGGCAACACATGCACCCACATCTTGAAAAGCCAAGTAAAATCCTTTCCTGCTGACAGGTCCCACTTCACGAATCTCTGTGTTGAGTTTAAGAATTCGATCCCCAAGATCCATCTGAGTGAAGCTCTCATCAGCAGCAATGGTATCAATCTTTGTAAACTGATGTTCTCTAAATTTGACAGAATGATCATCATCTGACTCCATATAATACAGGTTAAACGTTTCTTTGCAAGTGCCCAGAACAAGAGGGATGCTGTTACAGTCCCTCAAGGTAAACTTCAGCTCCACATAGATCTTCTGAGCTGAGTTACGTGGTATCCAGTTTGTTCTCAGCCAATTGTTTTGACTGTGGTCCATAACATTGCAAACTTGGTAGGTTCTGATTGGAGTATAGTTCTCATCAACACCGCTTATTTCTTCCCACTGAAAATGCAAATTTTAGAACAGTCAAATAACAGCCCATTGTAATCAGACAATAAACAAGAAGATGATCTGATACTTCCTTTGTTGATTAACACTCTGAGAACAGTCTTGGAACAAATATAACCCCATTTGTATCCCCTCTTTGTTCGCATTTAAACATTGTCAGTTAAAGCAAAGAAACATTGCAAATATGGCAGAAAAGGCACAAAATAACCTGCCCATAAACATAATGAAGCATTATTTATTATACATAAAAATATTTCATAATGTAATAACCTTGGTTGTCATTTATTTAGTTATCAAGACAAAGCTGCTTTTCAAAGGTGCTTGAGTGGTTCTCTACTTGTGTGGCACACTGTAGCTTAAATCCTACTAATTAATCTTGGAAGAGTATTTCAAAGATACCACTTTGGATCAGCAGTTGATTTGATTACCCTCTACTGGTTTCTTGCACAGCTGACCACAGGAGCCTCCACTGATTTATTCTTAGGCAAACAAGGAGATGATGGAAATGCAATAGACTATCAACATTTTTGACAGTAAAGCAGGGTTTTCCATGAACATTTTCAGTGACCTACTATACTCCAATCAGTGACCTGCACCTGAACCAAGCTTCTTAGGAGGCGAATCCGAGGAACTTGCGAAGATAGTGGTAGGCAAGGAAGAAGTTCTGGCAGCCATTGATAAACTAAATGTTACCAAATCCCCTGGCCCAGATTGCATTCACCCAAGAGTTCTTAAAGAGCTCAAGCATGAAATTGCTGATCTTCTCACTTTAATATGCAACTTATCCCTGAAATCAGGCTCCATCCCTGAAGACTGGAAGATGGCCAATGTCACACCAATCTTTAAGAAAGGATCTAGGGGGGACCCGGGAAATTACAGGCCAGTCAGTTTGACATCTGTTCCTGGTAAATTAGTAGAATCTATCATTAAAGATAAAATTATAAAGCATGTAGAAAAGCAAGACCTGCTGAGAAAGAGTCAGCATGGCTTTTGCAGAGGCAAATCCTGTCTTACAAACTTACTAGAGTTCTTTGAGGGTGTAAACAGGCATGTGGACAGGGGTGAACAGGTGGACATTGTCTACTTGGATTTCCAAAAGTTGCTTTTTGACAAAGTTCCTCACTCAGAGACTGTTGAGAAAACTCAGCAAATGAAGGAATAAGAGGGGAAGTCCTCCTATGGATTAAAACTGGTTGAGAAACAGGGAAACAAAGAGTGGGTGTAAATGGGAAGTTCTCACAATGGAGAGATGTCGGAGTGGTGTCCTGCTCAAGGATCCATTTTGGGACCAGTGCTCTTTAACCTATTCATAAAATGACCTGGGAAGTAGGGGTGGGTAGCGTGGTGGCCAAGTTTGCAGATGATACCAAATTATGGTAGGGTGGTGAGAACCACAAAGGATTGGGCTAAGAGCTCCAAGCGACCTTTGATAAATTAGGGTGAGTGGGCTCAGAAATGGCAAATGCAGTTCATCGTAGCAAAATGTAACGTGGATGCACATAGGGGCAAAAAATCCAAACCTCGCCATTGGTTGACGCCACAGGGGTCAGTGCTATCAGTCACAGACCAGAAAGGGGATTTAGGCTGCCTTTAGTTGATAGTTCCATGGGAATGTCAACTCAATGCATGGCAGCTGTAAAAAAAGGCAAGCTCTATGCTGGGGATAATTAGGAAAGGAATTCGATAATAAAACTGCGGGTAAGGATTGTCATGCCCTTTATATAAAGCAGTGGTGCGACCCATTCATTACCTTGGAGTACTGTGTCCAGTTCTGGTCACCGCATCTCCCCAAAAAAAAGATATTGAGGAGATAGAAAAAGTGCAGAGAAGGGCAACAAGGATGATTGAGGGACTGGAGCACCTTCCCTATGAGGAGAGGCTGCAGCGTTTGGGACTCTTTAGTTTGGAGAGGAGGCGGCTGAGGGGGGATATGATTGAAGTCTACAAAATTATGCATGGGGTAGAAAATGTTGCCAGAGAGACATTTTTCTCTCTTTCTCACAATACTAGAACCAGGGGGCATTCATTGAAAATGCTGGGGGGAAGAATTAGGACTAATAAAAGGAAACACTTCTTCACGCAACGTGTGATTGGTGTTTGGAAAATGCTGCCACAGGAGGTGGTGATGGCCACTAACCTGGATAGCTTTCAAAGGGGCTTGGACAGATTTATGGAGGAGAAGTCAATTTATGGCTACCAATCTTGATCCTCCTTGATCTGAGATTGCAAATGCCTTAACATCGGGAGCAACAGGTGATCGGGAGCAACAGCCGCAGCAGGCCATTGCTTTCACCTCCTGCAGGTGAGCTCCCAAAGGCACCTGGTGGGCCACTGCGAGTAGCAGAGAGCTGGACTAGATGGACTTTGGTCTGATCCAGCTGGCTTGTTCTTATGTTCTTATGTTCTTATGACCAAGAACAGCCAACAATAAATCTCCTTTTACAACCTTTCCATCTTTCTAAATAAGGAACAAATATTTACTCCTAACATCCGATTCCTATCCAACATCTTTTGCTTTCCATTTTGAAGAAAATGTGCAAAATCATTACAGTGTTGTGTTATTTACACTCATTTTAACATGTAGTTTGACATTATGTAACACATGGAGGGGTTGCAGCATAATGCTTGGTACAAAATGGTAGCCATGTGAATCCTATAGGTCAGGCAGGTCCCCTCACTTCTGTGTAAAGTAAATTGCTCAGGAAGGCAAACTGTGTAAAGCAGAATTGCTCAGGAAGGCATTTTTAGAAAGGGAACAGGATTGCAATTCATTCCACATTTTATTGAATGCATTATTTTGCTCTTATTGCATTTTTTCCTGCTTCTGCATTGCTTAACGCATCATGCCCGATTTTTTTCATTTTGTATTTTTTCCCCTAAATTTAGTTGTATGGTTTATTGGATGTCTCTTGCTATGAGAGTGTATACTTTTACACTGTATAATATGCTTTAAATCTCAGAGGTAAAGGTGATTTAAAGATAAATTATTCTCTGGCTCAAAAACATAATCCAAGGCAGAACATATTTTAAAACCTTTGACAGTAAGTATTACAAGCAGCTGCAATATGTTCTCCAAGTCAAATGAGTGCATATTTGGTAGTATCTTTACTACGGAGTAAAGAACATAATCTATAGAACAAGAATAACTGAGGCAGAGCCTCCATGTAGAAGCTCTATTCAAAGCCATCCAGGCACGGGGCACAGCTAAGCTCCACCTGCACAGTGACAAAGCTAAGCTCCACCCCACCTCCTGGTGAGACTTTTTAAAGGGTTTTTTTCTTTCAGATAACAGTTTTGTTGGATTAGCTGTTAAGGGGACCAGGGGATTGCTGTGCCATGGGGGGCCCAGTAAAAGGTTTCTCCACATCAGGACTTCTGAGTCAATGATATGGAGTGACAGAAATTGTGCGAGATGAAACAACACTGAGCATGGCATGGCATGCAAACATGCAAACATTTTACCATTCTTGTCTCTTCATTGATTTTCTAATCAAATTCACAATCCTTACAAGTATTTTGTAATAGAAAAACAAAAAATGTGTAAACTGCTCATACATCTCCAAAGAATGATTTGGTTCTGAGTAAAACCTGCATTACACCCGCAAAACAAAATGCTATGCCAGCAAAAAAAAATTATATGCCAGTGTTAATATGCCTGTCTTCACCTGGATGGCCCAGGATAGCCCAATCTTGTTAGATTTAAGAAGCTAAGCAGGGTCAGTCCCATTGACCAGGACTGATTTGCAGAGAAAACACTGGCAAACCACCTCCGAATGTGTCTTGCCTTGAAAACCCCATAATGGATCACCATAAGTCAGATGCAACTTAACAGCACTATACACACACAGACCAATTGCCTTGGCACTATCAGGATTTTATGCCAATTAAAAGGGAAGAGAGTAGATGAAGCGGGGTCACAGTAATAAAGGAGTGGTGCTTTTGAGCTTTCATTCCTACCCCACTGTAATTTAATCTTGGTGGCCAAGTTTGCAGATGATACCAAATTATGTAGGGTGGTGAGAACCACAAAGGATTGCGAAGAGCTCCAAGCGGACCTTGATAAATTAGGTGAGTGGGCTCAGAAATGGCAAATGCAGTTCAATGTAGCAAAATGCAAAGTGATGCACATAGGGGCAAAAAAAATCCAAACTTCACATACACAACTACAAGGGTCAGTGCTTATCCAGTCACAGACCAGGAAAGGGAATTTGGGCGTCTTAGTTGATAGTTCCATGGGAATGTCAACTCAATGCATGGCAGCTGTGAAAAAGGCAAACTCTATGCTGGGGATCATTAGGAAAGGAATTGATAATAAAATTGCAAAGATTGTCATGCCCTTATATAAAGCAGTGGTGCAACCGTACTTGGAGTACTGTGTCCAGTTCTGGTCGCCGCATCTCAAAAAGGATATTGAGGAGATAGAAAAAGTGCAGAGAAGGGCAACAAGGATGATTGAGGGACTGGAGCACCTTCCCTATGAGGAGAAGCTGCAGCATTTGGGACTCTTTAGTTTGGAGAGGAGGCGGCTGAGGGGGGATATGATTGAAGTCTATAAAATTATGCATGGGGTAGAAAATGTTGACAGAGAGAAATTTTTCTCTCTTTCTCACAATACTAGAACCGGGGGCATTCATTGAAAATGCTGGGGGGAAGAATTAGGACTAATAAAAGGAAACACTTCTTCACGCAACGTGTGATTGGTGTTTGGAATATGCTGCCACAGGAGGTGGTGATGGCCACTAACCTGGATAGCTTTAAAAGGGGCTTGGACAGATTTATGGAGGAGAAGTCAATTTATGGCTACCAATCTTGATCCTCTTTGATCT
The DNA here is from genome assembly GCF_021028975.2 of Sphaerodactylus townsendi. Taxonomy (NCBI): domain Eukaryota; kingdom Metazoa; phylum Chordata; class Lepidosauria; order Squamata; family Sphaerodactylidae; genus Sphaerodactylus; species Sphaerodactylus townsendi. The sequence continues at coordinate 47,223,525 of NC_059428.1, read as the reverse complement.
GAGATTGCAAATGCCTTAACAGACCAGGTGATCGGGAGCAACAGCCGCAGCAGGCCATTGCTTTCACATCCTGCATGTGAGCTCCCAAAGGCACCTGGTGGGCCACTGCGAGTAGCAGAGAGCTGGACTAGATGGACTCTGGTCTGATCCAGCTGGCTTGTTCTTAATCTTACTATACTTGCAATAGCAGTGCCACAGTTTAGCATTTAGACATGCTGCCTTGTCAGTGATATACAAGATTGATAAGTTGCATAAAACCTAGCTATGGAAACTTGATCTTCTATATGAAGCTACACAGCATTGGAATAAAATTGTCTGTTCTGATAACAGAATTCAGATAAGACAAGTGGGATTTGGTAATAGGTACACCAAGTAAAGATGCACTTAGGACACACAACCAGAAGTCAAAGTGGGCAAGGCACTTTGTATGGCTTCTCAGATGAAAAAAGTTAACAGATACACACTAGGATGCCCTACTCCATTTCTACTGTTCGAGCTGTAAAGGAAGATCAATAAACATTCAGCTCATACTTCAAAATATGACTTCCATATATTCTCTATCCTTGAAATTGAATGCCATAAAATGGGCAGAATTTTCAAATACTCGTGGCTAAAAACTATTTACCAAACAGCCTACTACAAATATCTTTGACTCAGGGAACATGGGGCTAAGTATGAAGACTGCAAGAAGATTCTCTGTTGGCCATTGGTTTTTTTAAAAAGGCTCCAGATGAGCTATAGGGGAAAGGAGTTCCACAGTAAAGTCCTCTCTCTAGTTACTAACGACCTCACTTCAAATTGTCATGGCATATGGTGCCTAAGTCCCGTGCAAATCTTAATATTCCTCATTGGAGCAACTATCTCTCCTAATACAGAGGTCCTAAACCCCACTGTGTGCATAGCTAATTGAGAGCAATTCAAATGGCACCACTTATAGGACATGCCAGTTAATAATATTGCTGTCTGTTATGGAGGAGATACCAGCAAAAACAGAAAGGTTATAAACTCAGTTAATCACAGTTGCTTCTACAGAACTACCCATCATTGATCTTATTTGATAAACACTGTGACTGTTTTAGCTATCTCTGTTCCACTACAAGTGGGTAGAAAGCAAATTTCCTTTATGATAGTTACCTCAACTAACTTTCACATGGGACCCATATCTTAGAGCTGTGTTAGGATCTTGGCCAAGTCCTTGTCCCAGAACATGAATAACAGCAGGGGAAGACTCAAATATCTCATCATTCTTTTGATTGTCTTGCTGTAGTTATTGGTTAGTAAATCTACTAATACATAAGAGGTTTGTTCTTGAAACACATCATAACACACAACCTAATAAAACACAACCTAATAAAATACAGAATGTGTGAGTAAAAGATTACCTTTTGAATTATAGTCCAAGATGGATCCCCTAAAGTGCATACTGAATTCTGAACCTCTCTTTTGTTCTGATGGTTTAGGAAATTTACAATCTCACATAATCCTTAGCTGACACAAAGGAAATGCTGTACAATGGACTGGCCAAAATAAATTCCATGGTTTCAAAAGCTGATCAACTGTATCATATTACAGTGGAGATCACTGAAGTAAGACAAAAACAAGGGAAGTCCTTGGACTCTATGCTCTGCTTGTAGCTCTTCTGGGGGCACTTGGTGAAAGAGGATGTTGGGCTAGATATGGCCATTTGTTTAATCAAACATTGCTAATTCTATGTTCTTAAAACTGGGCCACCAATATCAGTTTTGGAAATGTTATTCAGGGGTTATTTCAAACATCTTAATTGCTGAATACCAGTCTTGAGGTATCTGGAGATTCAAAATTCAAAAACACAGATTCAAAAAAAGGCCAGCTATTTTAGATTAGTTTAATGCATCAAAGGAACATTAGTGGACTGGTGATTCAAACTGACAGGAGAAACAGGTTAGTGCATGGCTTATAATCACATTCCCTTCCTCTACCCACAACAGGCACCTTGTGAGGGTTGAGGTAGTTCTGAGAGAATGTGGACTGGCCCAAGGTCACTCAGCAGCTTGCATGTGGAAGACTGTGGAATCACACCCAGTTCTCTAACTTAGAGTTCACCAATATTCACCTATATATACTTCTGGCTTTCCAGCATAAATGTTCTGTTGAGTCACAACAGACAAATGATGACTACAACCATGCTGCACAAGGTAGTAGATGAGCAGCAGTGGTTTGTCATTGCCTTCCTCCAGCTAGCAACTGTACTGACTGTGGCTGACCCTGATTAGCTCCCAAGGCCTGACAAGCTTGGGCCAAATGGATATATGAAATGCTGAAATTCATTCATTCATTCATTCATTCATTCATTCATTCATTCATTCATTCATTCATTCATTCATTCGTAGTTTTATTTGTATCCCACCCTTCCCAAGAAGGGCTCAGGACGGCACAACAGTAAATTTAATACAAATAAAACAGCCAGTAAAATAATGGTTAAAAACAATTTAAAAGAATCACAGATGGTGAAAATCCAACCCCCCCCCCCCGCCCCTTGCACCCATGGGAGGCCAATGTTAGTACTGATTAGGCCAGCTGGCTAATGCCTGGTGGAAAAGCTCTCTCTTGCAGGCCCTGTGGAACTCATTCAAGTCCCACAGGGCCCTGATCTCATTAGGAAGCTTATTACACCAGATAGGGGTCAGGGCTGAGAAATCCCTGGCCCTTGTGGAAGCCAGCCAGACCTCCGTATGCTAAAGCAATGACAAATTACTTATCAGCATTTTTCCTTTGAGTTATTTAGTATGTTTAGTTTCAGTTTGTAAACATAGTTTAAATTAACATATTTATGCATTATTAATGGTATCTTCAAGGTTTTGTAGAACAATTATGCATGTAAATATATTACTATACACTTTAGCATACACTCAGTGTTAAATTTTGAATATATCAAAATTAAGATTTTTTTAAAAAAACCCAATGTGGTACAGATAGAATGTCATACAAATCCTGAGAAGAAAGCAGGGTTTGGATAGCCTCTGTTCTATACAGCTTCATACTCATTGACCTTGGGCTAGTCACTGTCTCACTATCTACCTATCATGCATGAAAAAGTAGGAAATAATGTGTGCTGTCCTTACCTCCTTTAAAGAAGAGCAGGATAAAAACATAAAAGATAACAGGCAGGTTTAAGTTATCATATTAACATAAGACACAGCAGTACTGGGATGCAGTAACAATTCACTGTACTGAATTCATGACCAACATTTTTAATTCAATACCTCTCTGCAAGGAGGGAAATGCTGAGGCATAACTCATATGACAAAGCAAACACCAGAATATGTTCTGCATAAAGGGCAGCAACGAACAATTATTGCTGCATTAACATGTACTGAAGATCAAATTGCCCATAAAATTAAAGCAGAATGAGGTTTCAAACCATTTCCTGAGATACCAAAAACATAAAAACTAACAGAAACTGAGATTATCAGATTCAATTGCTATCTGGGATAGTAGGCTTGTACTTATTATATTGCACACAATCAATTTTGAAAGTCTTAAAATAGCTTTTTAATAGCTTTTTACGATCATGACCTTGTGATCCTTTATGTCTAAATTGGCCTATAGATTTGAATATTATAGTTTCTCATTCTATGGAGATCCATTCCTTATTTACTGACTACTTTATGAAACTTAATACCTTAGTGGTACTTTCAGTTATGTTGTCTCATGATAAATTACAAAGACCCTTTTTGCACAGCACAAATAAGATGTCCTGATGACAGGAAAAAAGGCGTTTTGGGGAGGAAGTCCGCACAGCTTTATACCCAAAATGTCCTCAGGATGTTTTTTTTTTTTACTCAAAATGTTCTATTTTAAAGTTGCTAAAATGTGGACTTTTTTCTCACAGGTTGTCTTCAAGAATCTCCTACTTCACTGTGCAAACACAAAGAGGAAGGAGATGTTTTATTTTTCCTGCTCTCCACTCCCCTTCCCCCTTTAGAATACTTACTTTCATTTTCATGGCAGGTTCTGCCCGCCATTTTCTGCAATTTGAGAGTCTGTGCTGCCGCCACTTGCTGAAAGTGGAGGTTTCCCCTGCTTGTAGCACATCCGACTGCCATTTTCTTTAAAAAGGATCATGAATAAAGTTTGTTTTCCCTGGCAATCCCACATATGTGTGGTCTTTTCCTCTCTCTCTTTTGTTTAGAGGGAAGTGTCTTCATAGCTACGCAGACACCATCTGAGAATCTCAGCCACTCGGAGGACTAGTCTACTCCCATTAAGAAGCATTGGGTAGACCATAATGATTCTTTTAAAAACATCCTGAGGAGGTTTTATTTGGCTGTGCAGGAAGAAAAAGCACATACAGGTTTTTTTAAAGACATCCTACGGGTGTCTTATTTGTGCTGAGCATAATCTGATAAATGAGTCTCGTGTACTTTGGAGGGTTGGGAAGGCATGGTATCTAAATGCTCTTCTATCACAGTTAACCATATTTGTCTGCAAATATGTGAAGACTGTTTAAGGCAGTGCCCTTATTTGAACATTCTTGAATGTTGAAGACTAAGGATATATAAATATGCCATTTTCATTGGGTTTCTAGTATGTTGTCATTATGAATCCTTTTTTTCATTTTGCTCATGATTTGTCTCTTTTACACTATTGTCTCCAAAAACATCACCAAACCCTTGACTCAGGACTGTCAACCTAGGATCATACTTACCAACTCAATGGGAAGCTGATTAGCTAGTATGCCAAGCCTTCAGCCAGACCCAAAGGATCCCAGAGGCATGGCAAAAACAGAGGAGGCAACATGGGACCTGGCACAGTAATGGACAATAGATCCAAGGGAGAAAACCTGGTGAGGTGAAAAAGGGAATGGGCATTCCCAGTCTCACTAGAAGCAAGCAGGCCAGAAGCAAGCTTACTTAGAGGAGGACCAGAAGTGTGGAAAAGGGTGTGCCCAGATCCAGGAAGAAGCTTCATTGGCTTCTGAAGGCCCCTGCACAGTAGGAAAGATTGGCAGGGCCAAGGATGTCTCTCTCCCAAGGAATCATTTCACAGGCATGCCTTGGAGCAGCCAAGGAGTAAAGGTCAGATCTGTTCCCAGACTGCATGAAATAGGAAGCAGGCCAAGAAGAGTAAGGAAACCCAGTTCAGCTAAAAGAGACTCAGTGCAGCTAAAATATAATCAGGAGGGCATAACAACCCTGAATAAGGTTGCCAACTTCCAGGTGGCACCTGAGATTTCCCATCATTACAACTGATCTCCAGGCAATCAAGAGCAGTTTCTCTGGAGAAAATGGCTGCTTCAGATGATGAACTTTATAGCATTATGCCCTGCTGAGATCCCTCCCCAACCCTCCCTCCCCAGGGTCTACACCCAAAAAATCTCCAGATATTTCTCAACTCAGAGCTGACAATCCTAGCCCCAGGTCCTGACCCATTTTGGGAAGAGTCTGACTGTTAACTATACCTGTTTCTACAAAAAGAAGGCAGTGCAGTCATGCATTCTTCAGTGGAAGCCAAATGTGCATGCTCTTATAAGGGTGGAGAATCTTTTTAAGCACTGGCTTCATCAAAACAATTATCCATTGCAATGTTAAACATAGCACTTTGATAAAAGAGCATTTATAGTCCTCTGGAGGGCTATCAGCACCATTTTTTGTTTTCTAATGGGAAACAAAATAGTGGGCACAGCTGTAAGAAAACAAAGGTGGTGCTGATAGCCATCCAGAGCACTGTGAATGCTCTTTTATCAAAGTGCTGTGTTTAATATTTCAAAGGATAGTGTGACGAAGTGATGAGGCTGTCACTTAAATACGATTCTCTAGCCTTAAAACAGAATAGGAGGATGGGAGCAAGTACTAGGAACCCGGCAGAGCATTCCTCAACAAGGCCAGGAAGATGTATTAATTCACACGTCTTCTTTTTTCTTTTTGTAAAAAAAATGTATAGTTCATTTAAACTGATGATAGATGTTATTGGCATATTTAAAGGGTAGGATGGGTACTATACCTCACAGCTATGCTTATTTTGCAATTCCATCCTGGCTGCAAACTTAGCCACAATTATTGATAATTTTGTTTCTTATTTCTGTACATCACATCCTTCTCCTCCAACATTCTGCACAGACAACTAAGGGACTAGCTGTTGATGCTCAGCACCAAGGGTGTTCCCTTACAACCATCACACCATACAATGAATGATAAGAAGAAACACCTCTCTATCAATACAAGATGCCTCAGGGTGTTCACCAATATGGTCTGCCTACCATGAACAACCTATAGGATTACTAGGCTGCCCAAGTTAGTTGGAAACCTCTTGGTAATTACTTTTGATATCCTCTGCTACCTTGTGCACTGACAGGAGGACTTGGGGAGGATGAAAGATCTAGCATCCTAGCAGTGCACCTGTGCTAGACTTCCAGGTTAAACCAGAGGTGACATGATATGCTCTAATGCTCTGCACAGTTTTCAGTTGAATGCTACAGTATCCATGGCAATGTGCTAATGTCTCTTTCAGGTGCATTGTGAGCGAGGTCAGCATGTATCCAGTGATGTCATTAAAGCTTCCACCAGTTGCCAGTTGCCTTGCCTCATAACCTTGCCTTGACTGCAACCCTAGCAACATGTCCTAATATTTCTGTCTAGTTATGGCCCAACCAGTCCCACAAATAGGCCTATTCATCCCGTCCTTCCTATGACAACATGAAGCAGGAAAAAATCCCATAAAACTACTGATCATAAGAATTGTAAAAATTCCTGCCACAAAACTTGGTATAATTCAATGTTATCAGGGATGGGGGAGAGGAGAGGAAAATGAGTCAGCAGCACACAGAAAATACCTGTTTCAGGAGGCAAGAAAACTATTTTATGGCTTTCCACATACCCATCACCTGCAGGCTGGAGAATTAACCTAGTCAGTCAGGCCTACTTTGAATTTGAACTATAGTATATCTGTCACCAATAGGCACAATGATTTTTTGTCACATTCTTAAATATTTGTACACCATTTGAATCAGTAATGATCAAGGGAACTGAGTACAAAAATAATGAAGGTCACATTTAATCAAGGAGAAATTAAACAGGGATTTTCAAATTAAAGGATAGAGCTGTACAATTCAATAACATTATTTTATTTTATTTTAGTGGAATAGTTGACACAGTTTTGATACATATGTGGTAGAGATGTAGTACAGCCAAAGAGTATTGGAAAATGATTTCTAGAGCTATTTCTCAAGGAACAGATAAAAAGTTACCTTTCTTCCTGAAATGTTTCTTGTTGAATTATGTAGACTTCTTTCCCAAAGGTATTCAAGAATTTTTTTAAATACCATAACCTCTTCAAGATTAGTCTTTGCTAGATATTGGGAAAGCAAGATAACACCAAATAGAGAGGAATTGTTGGAGAACTAAAGGAATGGGTACCGTTAAGTACACTAGCCTATATGTCACATGGTAAAAAAGATAAGTTTGATAAGTGGAAGGTTATTCTAATCAAAAATTGTTAAGTGAATTTAATAATGTCTGTGTATGATTTGTTTATAGAACAGAAGATGAATTTAGAAAGCTTTATAGCCAACTTTATTTTGACTGAATATAATCTTTATTAGTAATTTGACAACAGCCCTATTGAAGTATAAGTAGCCCTATTGAAGTATAAGTATCAGTTATTATAAATATATAAATATTCTATTTGGCTTGGTTTGTTTTATTGACTTGTTTTATTGAGCAATTTGTTTTACTGACTCATATCATTATCTTGATTGGTTTTGTTTTATTGTTCTTGCTGTGAGCTGCCTTGAACCGGTCTGGAGAGGCAGCATACAAAATTTCCTAAATAGACAGATAGTTAACATTTCAAATACTCCCTGATATTCAAAAAGAGGAAGGACCCTAATTCCCACTAAAACTGTAATGCAATTTTGTGATTTAATTATTTTTCCAGCAGAAGCAGTGTTTAAAATATTATTCTTTGCACAAAGTAATACACAGATACAACCATAGAATTAAGCAGTACTTCCAATTATCCCTGCCCCCATTGCAGACTTAAGTTTGGACAGCAGTTTGTGTTAATACAGATAATGAATTTAAGTGAACCTGACATATTAATGGAAAGCATACTGTGATCATGCAACTGAGAAACAAAAAATCAAAAGGAAGATGACAATCAAATGGGAAGCTATTGATATAATATGAAGATTGCTACATGTGCTAACAAGCTCCAGACACACAGTTGGAAGTAGACATATCTTCAAATTCTGTATAAGCATCTGAAGGGGGGGGGGGGGTCATGACAGCCTTGTTGTCGATGTAATTACTTTCTGTCACCTTGTGAACTCACTCAAGCAACCAAATTGTCACTGAGCACAGTAAAGAGCACTTGATCACATTCAGAATCCCACTGTGTTTGGTAGTGTTCAATAGGATTATGTAAACCAGGGGAGAAAAGATGCAAACCAAGCTAGGTTTTTCCCTCTTTTTGACATCTATTCAATCAGTTCTTCTGTACAATTAGTAACATATCTGCAAAGAGACTCTCACATTACAGATGCCCTGCATGGGAACATTATGATTTTTCCCCCCAAAGGAACTGACCGTATCACTCTCTGGTTGCCAAGCAATTGCCCTAACAGTAGTAAACAAAGAAGAGGAAACACTTTAATGCAGTCACTTCAGTGATTTGCTGGGACACACCAGCAGGGTGCTGCAAACGCCTTGCAGAAGAGCTGCCAGGTGGCCTTCACTGAATGCAGGAGACATCGCAGCACAAAGAATGTTTTATGTCAGCCGCAGAGCCAACAGGTGGGCACCCCAAATCCAGATAAGGGCATATAAGTCAGTTTAGTGGTGGAATGCAAGCCTTCGTAGCACTTACAGTCAATAATTGCTTTCACAAGTGATATAATCACAATATTCTACAATTTCCTTAAGCTAGGAAATTCCACAACCAGAATTTAAATTAACTGTATCTGGTATTCTTCTGCGTAGGACTTTTCCAATTCCCCTTCCTGTGAGGAAGCCACTATACCAGGGGTAGGGAACCTGCGGCTCTCCAGATGTTCAGGAACTACAATTCCCATCAGCCCCTACCAGCATGGCCAATTGGCCATGCTGACAGAGGCTGATGGGAATTGTAGTTCCTGAACATCTGGAGAGCCGCAGGTTCCCTACCCCTGCACTATACCCTCCCAAATCTGCCCCAAAGTTGGGATGCTTCAGGACAGGTATGATGTGCTGCTTCCAGGGAGAAACATCAGAGTGGATCCTATCTTTATCCTCCAACTCCACTGAACAAAATTTGGAGCCTTCCATTGGAAGGAGAGTAATTTAAGTTACAGGAAGGTTCCATAGAGGATTGTTGCATCCATTCCATCACTCACATGTGTCCAGAAGCGATTCTCTCTTGCATATAGGCTGAAGATTTGCATCCTGGTCAAAACTCTTTTCAGATATTCAGGTTTCTAAAGTGCCTTGAGGTCCCTTCAAATTGACCATTTTGTAATAGAAACACTTCTTTTTTAATGACTAAAATTTTATTTGTCCAAATGCAAGACAGATGGACAAGTTCAACCAATTTTGCTTATTTAAATAGTTGTTCAATGGTGTTGATTATTCTCATCCGCTAACTATCTCAGATGCGGGCTGTTCCAGGCAGCCAAATATGGTTGTCCTTTATGAGAATGTCCACCTTGGTTCTTAACCTGGCCAACAATTCCACCAGCCTTGTTTATGCTTGTCTCATTATTTATTATTTAATTTAATTTATATTCTACCCTTCCCCAGGTCTGTCTCAGGGCAGCTCACAGAAAATCCAGTTATAACTCAGTTACATTGTTAATCCTTTATAGCACCTTAAGATTCCCTTCTAGCTAGGGAAATGAAGGGAAACTATAAGACAAAAATAAGAAGACAAAAAAAGGAAGAAGAAGAGTTGGATTTATATCCCCCCTTTCTCTCCTGCAAGGAGCCTCGAAGGGGCAAACTCCTTTCCTTCCTCCCTCACATTAAATACCCTGTGAGATAGGTGGGGTGAGAGGGCTCAGAAGAACTGTGACTAGCCCAAGGTCACCCATCTGGCGTGTGTTGGAGTGTACAGGCTAATCCGAATTCCCCAAATAAGCCTCCACAGCTCAGGTGGCAGAGCGGAGAATCAAACCCGGTTCCTCCAGATTAGCGTACACCTGCTCTTAACCACTACGTCACTGCTGTTCCTGAAAGAATAATAGGGATAGGGAGGCCATTGATGATGGAGAGTGCTGTTGCTGTCCTTAACCATAGGCCTGGCAAATAGGTCCATCTTACAGGTCCTGTGGAACTGAGACAAGTCCCACAGGGCCTAGATCTCATTTGTCAGAGCATTCCACCAGGTCTTCGCATGTACCATGTGCCAACAGAAGCCCAACTACATTCCCCTTCCCTAAACTGCTGAAAACCCCTTCCAGATCTGAAAACATGCTGATCAGAAGTAAAGGTTTTCCTTCCCAGCACACCCAGCTATGTGGTGTGCGATGGTCTGCTGCAGACACATCCTTCTCCAGTGCCCCTCACCACACTGCAGATCAGAGGAGCAGCTCCTCATGTATAAATGTGGGAAGATCCCACTGCGAAGCACACAGTCATGCCCAAAACTGTAAGTGCACAAAGGGCTGATTTCTAATAATTGCTTGGAAATTCTCTAGCCCCAGCCAATCTTTCCTTGCACCTCCTTTGAAACAAGTAAACAGGTCAAAATGATCCACAGTCTTAATGCCTTTCTTGGCAAATATCACTCTCTATAATGCAGTTAATTTTATGGCATGGTAGAGCATGCGACTGTAACGTACAACCAAGTCTACCATAAAATCAATGTCAATATCTCCAATACTTAAGAAAGTAGCAAATCTACCTATCTATCATTCAGTGTGGAATCAGAAACTCACATAAATATAGGAATAATATTTCTGATATTTTAAAAAAATCTATACGAGCTCTTCATGAATGTTATGTTTGAAAATAACTTTCGGCTGACTTAGCTGAACAAACACAACAAATGCAATTACATCAAAAATGTGCACAATATACAATTTCAATATGCCAACTTTAAGACTGAATACACACAATGAATTCTTCCAGAAATATTGAATACATATTTTCCTATTGTCAGTTTGCATAGCATCAAATGTACGGTGAGATTCTCTTAATGCTTGCTAAAATAAAACTGTTAAAAAGCTGGCTGTATCAGAAATGGCTTGCTTTCCGCTCTCAAATGTCTTATTTATATACAATAGAATTCTGCCAGCTGTCTAATATTTAGAGCTAATAAATATAATCAGCAGACCTATGAAACACCAAAATATGCAACCAAAAAAAAAATATCTCTTAACTTCCAATGTAAACTAGTCCTGATGTAACTCATGGCGTAATGAGAATCAGTCTGATTAATTTTTTTCTAAAAGAAAAAAAACCATTATTGCTTTGCTCGTGACAGGCATGCATAAATCTATAGACTTGATGTGCACATATTTGCACATCAAAACCAACTAACAGCCCAATCCAGATGGGGATGTGGAACAGGCCATGAGCGTAGGCACCTATGCTGATGGGGAAAGCAAATACACCAGCAGCAGGCAGGCACTGCGGAGGTGTTCTGCACCCAAACCCAAAAGGACTTGCTGCTTAGAGGCTGCACCAGCATCTGAGAGCATGCCAGTGAAGTGCGGCAGGCTGAGGTTGTTTTTGGAGGTCAGCTTCTATCACGCTTTCAGCTCAGGAATGCCATGGAAATACATGACATAAGTTATTTGTTCCAATAGAGTTTTACGAACAGCAGTGTTTTGATTTGCTTTCTTCCAGATGCTTGCTGCACTGCTCGTAGCTCCAGGAGGCAGTGCAGCGCCACCTCCCCCATGCCATCACCGGTTGCTGCAGAGTTTCTCCCCATACCCCAATCTGGATTGGGCTACTCTTCTTCTTCATACAGATTGCATACAAAGGACAAAAACCATTCAGTGATTTTCCTGTTGAAGTGAAACAAAAGGAAATTCATTACTCCATTTCAGTAAACTCCACAGCCCTCAATTTGCAAAAGTTACACAAGGCTGTTAACATAGGATATTTTTAGGCACTGGTGTAATGCCCATTGGGCAAGGTGGGCAGCTGCCCAGGGCATCACCTTGTGGGGGGCATCAAAATGCTGGGTTCGTTTTTGGGTATTTTAGTGGTTTTCCATTTGTGGCCTGCAGGGGGCGCATTTTTAGGCTAGCGGCACCGAAATTTCAGCGTATCATCAGGAGACTGTCCTTATGCTACCCCCCAAGTTTGGTGAAGTTTGGTTGAGGGAGTCCAAAGTTATGGACTCCCAAAGGGGGTGCCCCTATACCGCATTCTTTCCAATGGGAGCTAATAGGAGATGGGGGCTAGTTTTGAGGGTCCATAACTTTGGCCCCCCTGAACCAAACTGCACCAAACTTAGGGGGTATCATTAGGGCAGTCTCCTGATGAGACCCTGAAAGCTTTGAGACTGTGCCTTCAGAAATGTGCCCCCCCCACAGCCTGCAACCCCCATTGACAGCAATGCAGAAAACTCAATGCAGAACAAAGATTCTTGGGCAAATTTCTAGGATGTTCCTGCAGGGGGTGCATTTCGGCCTTTACCGGCACCAAAATTTCAGGGTATCATCTCCAGATGATGGTATCTCCCTTAAGTTTGTGCAGTTTGGTTCAGGGGGGCCAAAGTTATGGACCCTCAAAACTGTAGCCCCCATCTCCTATTAGCTCCCATTGGAAAGAATGCGGTATAGGGGCACCCCCTTTGGGAGTCCATAACTTTGGACTCCTTGAACCAAACCTCACCAAACCTGGAGACCAGCATAAGGACAATCTCCTGATGTTATGCTGAAATATTGGTGCTGATATGTCTAAAAATGCACCCCCTGCAGGCACCAATGTCCTGGTGCAAAAAAAATTGGTCATGGTGGAGTGGCCGCCCATGGGGGGGGGGATCCAACTCAGGTTTTGCCCAGGGCTACAGTTTGCCCAGGGCTGCCTCGTTACGCCCCTGTTTTTAGGGCATTATTTAATAGATTAGCCATAAATTGGAAACAACTTAATAACATTTAATACACCCAAATTGGGGAAAAAGCATTCGGTTATAAATTCCAGCAGATATGTCTCTGTGCTTGTTGATACAAAGTATGCACATCTCCAGACAGAAATTGCATGTTTGCAGGTTGCCTGCATACAACATGGCATTAGAAAACAGGTCCATCAGACCATGTCAACTAACTGGTCTCCATCTTCTTATCCTCATTTGGAATAAAAAAGAGAGTCAAAACTGACCAACTCCAGTATCTCATTAGAGAAAAAGTGGAACCAGAAGCTGGAACCATAGACAGTTATGTGTAATGTGTTTGCTGCATGGTGGAGGAAAATGTCTGTCATGGGAAGATTTCTTGTATGGACGTATTTCCTCTAGCCCCACTTTCACTTTCCACTCTCTTGGCAGCAAACAAATCCACTTATACCACAATGTCAATTTTGCTTCACTGCCAGAGTAGAACAGATTTGCCAGTGGGCACAGATTTGCCCTGGACTTCTCCCCCACACCTGCAGCCAGCAGTCTAGGCAGTCTTACCTCCCCACTTCCTACTGCTGCTTTGCACATTTTCCCCTTGTCTTCCCCCCTGCAGTCTTACCTCCCCACTTCCTACTGCTGCTTTGCACACTTTCCCCTTGTCTTCCTCCCTACTTCTAGCTTCTTGACCTGCCATATAATTTCTGTTTCCTGCTCCTGCATATCTTTAGATCTTTAGATTTTTTAAAAAAACCATATTGATGCATTGATAAATCGATACTAACACTAACAAAAGTAAAACTAATAACACTAGTTAATCAGTCCAAACAGCTGATTTGCCCCTGCATTTGATCAATAAACTGGAACAATAAACTACATCCTCGTAATTTTATACACAAGCAAACAGTGATTCCAGACCACACCAGGAAAAGCTGATTGGTTTTGATGCTTGGATTTACAGTGCATTGGGAGATGGATGATAGAGAACCTGGGAAGCTTAGCAAACAGCAATTCACACTGTCCTTTTGCAGTTTGCACGCTACCATTACTCCCCCACCCCACTTCCCACCATAAAAGACAATTAGTGTTCAAGCAAAGTGTACAGATGTTGTATTCAAGACTTTTCTTTAATAGTTCACCTTTCTTATGTTGATCTATTGATTTATCAATAGATTGATATATCAGTCTATTGATATTGAGATATTGACATATCAATCTATTGATAAGATTAAAAATTAAAATTAAAGATTATATTAAAAATTAAAGCATGCATGCATGATAGAGAACCCACAAAACATTACAAAAAGCCAGGTGATGGGTAATGCCTGCCCCACTGCAAAAGGCTGGTGGGTAATAATGCCAGACATGTCCTGAAACAAAACCTCCCAAGCCGATTGTCTTCAAAGTCGCAGGAATCTCGCCATGCATAATTAGCTCATGAGAAGATATGAAGGTGGGGATAGAAGTGACACCAGGCCTTTCTAGGAATTGCTGGAAAATATGTTAAAACCACACTGAGCTAACAGTACATATTTTCAAATTCATATTTTAAAATTACAAACATACTAGTTTTCACAGGATTTTTAAAAAGAAAATACTGGGGGCTCTTCCTCCAAAAAACTGATTAGACATTGTATTAAGGGCATTATCCAATGAACAGCACATCAGAGGGGCTGGTGTGTTTTTTTTCTTCTAAGACACAGCACTACACTAAAATGCAACCCTGCTGGGGACATGTTTCTACAAGTGTGTTTAACTCTTTACTCTGTATTTGAGATTGCACAAGGGAGGAAAAGTCACACAAAGGTTTCATTGTTTGACTTTTTGATGAATTGTGCCTCCGTGGTAGAAGTACAGACATCACAAGGCTGTAATGAAAGTCTCTATTTGCACACTCGTAAGACTTCTTGTAACTATGCAATCTTCCATAATGCCCTGCCTATGACCTTGGCACCAGAACAGGAACACTTCTCCAAGGGCAGGGGGTTTGTTAACCTTCAGACTATTTCAGTCTCTAGAGATCTTCCTGCCTGATCTCTTCCAATGTGAATTAAAATCTCACATAATCTCACATAACAGAAGTAAACCCTTTATACTGTAAGATAAGAAATGCTTTTGAATGCATTATTGTAATATATCAATATATGTTCCTTTGAAACAGCAGTATTAATCATTTGCTTTTCTTAGACAATACTTAGAAGTCATGCATACCAAAAGTCTGAATTTCAAGATAACAATTCTCTTTTCTTTTCAAAGAGACAGAAGGAAAACACAGAGACACCTTCCTACATAGTACCTAGGTTGGAATGTATCATGATCCTTTCTTTTCCTTTCTAGCCCACAGTGGCACTGGTGGAGGGGGTCTGCACTGGGGGGGGGGTGCCTCCACTGGCGAGCCTGCAGTGGGCTCACCAGCCCAGAACAGTACTGAGGAGGAAGTAGGCAGAGGTGGGATTCAGGGGGTTCTGAAGGTTCTGTAGAACCTGTTGTTAAAATTTAAAATATCACTTTTTAATATTTAAATTTTTTAAATTAAGTATTAATCTTTTTAATACTTAAAATAAAAAGTTATATTAAAAATATTTTAAATACTTTTTAATAGTCATTATTTGAATCCCACCACCATCGGAACCTGTTGTTAAAATGTTTGAATCGCATCACTGGTTTCAAGTAGGCATTGGGGAGGGTGGCTGGTGTAGCTGGAGAACCCACACCAGGTTCACCATCCCAAATTGACACGGGGAGGTGACCCGGAGAGGTACCCACAGGGGGGTCCCAAGCCCAGAACAGCTCTATGGAGGTGTGGGAAGAACTGGGGGATCTAGCTCAGTTTGCAAGCCTCTAGTGGGCAGGCAAGCACTGGGGGATGATTCAGATTGGGAGCAAAGGAGTGGCTGACTGCATGGTGAGCCCACAGTGGGCTCGCCAGCCTAGAAAGGCATGGAGATGTGTTGCTGCCTCAGCTGGTCAGCTCACAGTGAGCTCACTAGCCCGGAACAGTACTTGGGAGGTGGTCATCACTGGTGGGGAGAGGGTGGCTTCTGCAGATTTCAAGCCGGCAGCAGGCTCACCAGACCAGATCAGCACTAGGGGAATGACATGGAAAGGTGGCTCATCAGGTCAGATCAGGAGCACGGTGGGGTGGGTGCTTGGACTGGTGAGCCCACAATGGGGTGGGTATCTGAAATGGTGAGCCCATAGTGGGGTGGAACGGGTGCCTGGACCAGCAAGACAGTGATTTTGCCAGGCCATATCAAGAGCAGGGTGGGTGCCTGAACTGGTGAGCGCTCAGTGGGTTCACCATGCTGGACTGGGAGCGAGGGGGTTGCCTCAGCTGACTCATATACCTAAGAAGCCCTTTCTGGAGGCTGGATGCAGCCCCCCAGCCACATGTTTGACATGGGTGTAAAAGTTGGGCAATGAAGAAAGCTGACAGAAATTTTGTTCCTTTAAAATGTTGTATTGAAGGAATTTTTACAAATATTGTGGATTACCCAAAAGACAAATCAGTCTAGAAGAAAAATTTGGATTTATACTGTGCCATTCTGTCCTATAAGGATTCTCAAAGCAGCTTATAAACCACGTCCCTTCTTCTCTCCACAACAGACACCTTGTGAGGTAGGGATGAGAGAACTGTGACTAGCCCAAGGTCATCCAGCAGGCTTCATGAGTAGGTGCAAAGGCAACAAATTCAGTTCAACAGATAAGAGTCAGCCACTCATGTAGAGGATTGGAGAATTAAACCTGGTTCTCCAGATTAGAACCTGTTCTTAACCACTAAACCAGATCAAACTATCCCTAGAAGCTAAAATGTATAACCTGACGATATTGTACTTTGGTCACCTTATGAGCAGAGAAGAGCCACTAGAAAAGACAATAACACTAGGAAAAGTTGATTTGCAAGACTTGAGCACATATTTTGGTAAAACGCTAGAGAAAAAAACACTAGACAGAAAAAAATTGTATGTGTACATGTGTATGTGTACATTCTAGAGTTAACCACTCTCTGCTGGTCTGTAAAACGACGTACAGAAAAGGACGTACAGAAAACTATGCAGCAATATTAATTAGACTCCTATTTATTACATTTTATATGCATTTTTAACAATAAAAAAATTATGTTATCAAGCAAATGTACTCCATTTTAAAGGCCAGAAAGGATGAAATCTAGAATGCCAGTCTATGTTTTAAAAGGCTTCCCTGGCTTCTTAAGGGCTAACTATGTTATTACACTTGGAGATGACACTTTCTGCAAGACAGAGAACAAGCACAAAAGGTGGGTGGGGGGAGGAGGGAGAGCTTAATTCTTTCCTTTCCAGCCAAATCAGATTTTTAAAATTAACATTATCTACCAGAGAATTAACTACTGTGAGATATGATACACAGACAATTAAGCAGCCATTAAGGAGAAGCAATTGGCACGCTTTACTGGCCATTCTATTGTATAAGCTATTGCAAATAAAGAGGGACAGACAGCAGAGTGTATGATTAGAAAGAATCTAAGTAGATGATGGATAGAGACATTACTGCATTCCCTGACTCAAGAGGGCCCTCTGGCTACTGCATTCTAGAGCTAACCGTTCTGTGCTGGTCTGTATAACTTTCTATAGGATCATCACACAGCTGTAGAGCAGTGACTGTTCTTTGGTGAATTTAAAATTCTGACATCCTGCGTGGCATGATTATCTAGCGTGCAAAAGAAGCATGTCACAAGAAAATTCAGTTGACATCACAGGAAAGAGACTCTCTCTCTCTCTCTCTCTCTCTCTCTCTCTCTCTCTCTCTCTGTGTGTGTGTGTGTGTGTGTGTATGTGTGTGTATACAAGATATTGTAAGGTTGGCTCAGATATGCTTTTTAACATCCTTGCAAACTATGTAGCATCAATTTTCAGGCTCCTTGCATATTCTTGTAGTTTACAACAGAAACATCAAAGGAAGATTGCTTAATTCTGTTCTTGCAGACAATTAGTTCGTAACTTTGCAAAGCTTGTAATAATACACAGAAGGGCCAAAAGGTGAAAAAAGAAGCCTCTTGTGCTTTTTCATTCTATGTTTCTGTGTAATCTCTGGATGACAACTTGCACATTCCCAAGTGAAGAGGTCTACATGTTGATTTAGTCCCCACATGTCCCATTGACTCCATAGTTCAGACCCTGCACTGTGATTGATTCCAAGGTCATTTCCAAGGTCACCAAACAGCTCACTGATGCTAGATACAGCTCTGGTCACAGACAAGGAGCACTGCTGAGATTTCTACAACATGGGGTTAAGATACTGCCTGTTATGCAGAACCTCAACTACAAATGCTCTCCTGGGATTTCTCATTTACCAGTTTTCAGATTGGGGTCATCAATCACCCCTGGCTTTGTCATGTAACAAGTGTGGGATACATAAGATTCTACAGGATGCGGATGGGAGGTGAGAGTACAGTGACAAGTCAGTCCAGCTGTCGTGTTAATTAAGTATTGTTTAACTTTCATTCGTTATCTCCATAAACAATCAAACAATAGGTATGAAAAAAGCATGCAAAAGGGTCTGTCATGCCCCCACAGAAGCCTTTATTATTTTCATTGTTAAGTATCAGTTTCCCATAGCTAGCATAGGTTTAGTCCTCTGTATAGTCTCCAAAGGGAGGGAATTTTAGTTAGCCTCTGTCTTTTTAAGAAGTTTCCCAAGAGGCAGTCTTTCTGTTATCTCCCAGCAATGCCCCTGTTTAACACAGTTCAGTACAGGTGCCCAAGCAGTTAGGAGGCATTAGTATTTTGCCACGTCAAAGGTGTACTGAGAGCACAAAGTTGAGGTTTACAGAGACTAGTAGCCAAATAAAGACTCAAGGAACTTAAAGAAGTGGACTTTCCTGAAAGCAGTCAAGGAAAGAACAAAAGTCTACAGCTTCTACTGTCCAGTCAAGCAAGTATTTTATTTAAGACAGACCATGGGAGGAGTTAGCGTCTCCATTCTTCTAAATATTAAACCTTTTATTTGAACTGTTAAACCTTGCTTGTGACTCTCCCACTCTGTTCTGGTCGGGCACAGGGCACCAAAAACAGTTTTGCTTGGGGAACCGAACAGGTTCAGAGACAAGTTTTAAGACCTTGATCTGAAGAACAGCTCCTGCATTTGCCCCAAAGAGTCATGACACTAAGCAATGGAGAATCTCTTTACATCTCCTTGCACAACAGCCTAGAAGTACCACACTGGCATCTGTTGTTCCAGGTAAGGTAGAACCAGGTAAGATGTGTTATGTTTCCAGTTTCAGAACATTTTAAACAGGGCCATTTGTTGATAAAATATATGAGAATCTAAACCACTACCCAAGTTTACAATATTATCATTGAATGATCCCCTCTTTATTTGATTCCAATATCTGTACATTACCTTTTCCATTGACTACAACAGGTCAAGGTGGCTTCTATTAAAAAAAAACACCTGCAGAAAAAATTTAAAAATACAGCTTTGCCTGAAAATAACACCATCCTTATGAAACACACACACACACAATCCTACCTGAAAAAATACCAATCCAAAAGAACAGCAGATAGCACAAGACACCTGCTTAGGGAAAATTGAGCAGAACACTGGAACTGCCCCTGAAAAACAGTGGAGCTGTACTACATAGCTAGACAAGCTTGTGCCAAAGACTCAAACTGAAGGCAGCCATGGGAGAATTGGAGGTGGAAAACAGGCTCATAACCAGTAAAAACATTAGGGCATGAAGTAGCACTCCAAAGAAGACAACTTTTAACAGGGATATTTATGATATGTACATGGATCTCATGCACACATCCGATGAGTAGCCAGTACCTGAAAGCCATCAGCCAACTCCTAAAGGTCAGCTTTGATTCCTGTTTGCTGTTTTTAAAGGGCTGATTCATGTGTCACTTTCATACTCATGATACATACTTGAGTAGAAAATATATATATGTTGAGGCAAGTAAAATTAAGAGCATGGCTCTGTTAAATCTTGCAACAGCAGACAAATAATTTTCTATCTAATGATTCTGAGTTTTTTAAAAACACCACACCATCTACTTAAGAGCATATACTATATTTTTAATTCTTCTTCTGTGAACAGAACCATTTTCACGCCATTTTTTTTGTTTCCTCGAGTTATTTCCTCCCATTACATTTCTACCATTTTAAATGTTATTTTAAATCACTGTATATCTGGCATAAGATTACACATGGCATAAAAATGTAAAAGATCCAAATAAATAAGGAACATCAGAAATAAAAATACCAGTACAATATTTTTAAGAGAAGGAAAATGACAAATTTGTACTTTCCACATTCTAGTGATTTTATAGTACTAATTTAATTGATAATTTGCAGGATATAGATTTTTTTCTAATTTTCAAAACTGATGCTTTTTTCCACACATAAGAATAATTCTTTAAAAGTTTAAACACTTAGGAATAAACTGCATTTTATTCCATATTGTTCAAGCAGATGCAAGCATAACAGTTAACTAACTTATAAACCAGCCACAAAACATTCCCTCTGTCATCAATTTACTAGGTGACTTTAAGTGAAGTTACCAACTTAACAGTACAAAAGAATTAGAAAGTTCTGAACCAATAGATTTAGAAAGCCATCACTCTGCTTAGGATAACACTGTTATCTGCTGGTTCACAGTGCACAAATCTTTGGCAATATGTTGATAATACTACTTCTTGGTACTTGTGAAAGTACCAAGAAGGCAAATAGCAAGTCAGAAGAAAATTAAAAGGAAAATGTCTCAAGAAAAAGGGCATTCTCTAAAAACAGAGGATTGAGATTGAATTGGACACTTTTTACATGCAAAGCACACATTTTACCATTCAACCTCAGCCCCTCCCACCAAATTACAAAACTGTATGAATTCTTGAGCTATTTTCTATTAAGTACTTTATATTATCGAAAACTGCTTAGTTGTGGAGTTGCATGGGGGAGACATGTATTTTCATGTAATGACTGAAGTGAAATATATATATAAATAAAGTCTAGTTAAACTCTCACATCTCTAATGTAAAGGACTGGCTTTCAAGATAAATACATTTTTATTCCACTAGCTTTTTAAAATGGCATCATCACCCTGCATTCTTTGTTTCGTCCTGTTCACCCCACACATTAAGAAAAAAAACCCTTACCCATGAGCTTTACAATAATATGAAACGTTCTCCTCTACCTTCCGCCTGAGAAGGTTTTAACTACATTTTGCATAAATTGTGTTCTAACAGCCTTGCAATTATTAGTAATTTGAATCAAGTTACCACTGCAAAGGTTAACTTGGGAGTAAAAGAAAGCACAGCAACTAATTAATATGTCAGAAAGGTACTTTCTCTTCCAAAGGAGTTAATGAGGCTTACAGAGGACACATGTGTGCCTTTTGTGGCCAACCCCGATGCAACTTGTGTTAGGTTCAAATGTGTGGGAGTTGCTGGCCAGTTGGCCACCACCTGGTGGCTGGTGCCAGCATCCTCTCCTCCTACTTCCCAGCCTTCAATGACAAGCTGCTATTAAACAAGAAGTAACGTCTGACAGTGTTTGGTTGCACAATGGCTTTCTCACAAGGGGAATAAAGAAGGGGGCTACAGTCTGAATGGAGAGATTTCTCCATTTAGTCATGATGTTAGCACAACAAAGACCCATCTTCCACATCATTGCTGTCCCTAACATTTATAACAAGATGCTAATAACCTTCAAGCTAGCTGTAAAACCACATTGTGGATTGCAAATGGCCTTGATTCTTTTTAAAGTGAAGGATGGCAAGACTACATCAGGAACAAAGCCAACCCCTTTCAGGTTTCCCTACACTGTTCTGTCCAGAAATAACTGATAGGGAGCCCTTTTTCATTGTTTGCCTTTGTACCACTGCAATAATGTCTGCCTATGCTGCTTCAAAAAGTAGAAA
This sequence comes from Sphaerodactylus townsendi, assembly GCF_021028975.2. Lineage (NCBI taxonomy): Eukaryota > Metazoa > Chordata > Lepidosauria > Squamata > Sphaerodactylidae > Sphaerodactylus > Sphaerodactylus townsendi. The sequence continues at coordinate 47,201,612 of NC_059428.1, read as the reverse complement.
TTTAGTTTGTTAAAATGTTGTATTCTATTATTTTGCCGGGGGCTGGGAGGACCACAACTGTAACACAATCCAAGGAATGGGAGCCTTCAACAAGGAATGGGAGCCTACTTTCTTCCACCCCAGTTCTACTTTTGGGGTGAGGGGGAACTAATGTCTCTTCCTTCCGCCATGTAATCCTGGAATCCAGTGGTAGCCCCACTTTTTGGTGCAATGCTAGATAACTTGGTTCTGTATGGTTCCAAAGGTTTCAAACAATTCTGAGGGATCCTCTGAAGATGCCATCCCCAGATGCAGGTGAAACATCAGGAGAAAAGGCTTCTGGAACACAGCCATACAGCCCAGAAACTCCACAACACTCCAGTGATTCCGCTTGTGAAAGCCTTTGACAATACAGTTCTGAGGGACATTTCTATTCTTGATAACCCATTAGAGCCCAGCAGTGATAAAGGGAGGGGAAACTGCACCCGGGACATGAAATGCCCATGCGCCCCCTCCCATCTCTGCCCCCTGAAATGCCCCACCCCTGCCCCAACATGTCCCCAGCCACACCATGTGACTGCAATAGCAGTGCCTGGAGCAAGCCACCCCAGATGTCCCCATTGCAGCTCTGCCTCTGGAGCCCAGTGTGGTTCCTTTCCCTCAGAATCTGGAAAAAAGTTGTAGCCCCCAAGGTCCCATAGGTCTTGAGTCAGGAGTGTGGACAGCAAGGCCCTATGCAAGCAAAGGGAAGGATAGACCTGATCTCTGCTGCTCAGCAGAACCACCATGCAGTATCTGCAGCTGTATCTGTAGCTGGCAGGTCAAAGGATGAATGAATTTCTTTGTAGATTTTCTAATGCATTCATGTATTCCCCCTCTCTGGCCTTCTTTTTCTTTAGAATGTTATGAGGTGGATATATTCCAAACACACTTTTTAATTTAGTTTCAACATGTCATTTCATATGCATTTGGATGACAATATATATACTTCATTCCCCAAGGCTGCACATGTCTTTGGCAGCTTATTTTAGGTGGTGGAGATGGAAAGCACAAAACCTTCTGAGGACAGCAGTTGCTCCCTGACCTGCATAGCCTATGGGTTTTTGTTCCTTCTGGCACTGCATCAGGAGAGTCAAGATTTGTAATCTAACTGAATATGCATCTAAGTATGCCCTGACCAATAATTTCATAGGCAGCATAATGAAGGTCAGTGAAAGAAATGTAGTCAGACCATTTCAATATGTCAAAAGAATACCGAGAAAAAAAATTCTGGCAAAACTTAGGCAGTTGAGATTTTTATCAGCATCTCTGACAGGAATCAAGTGATTTTCAGAGACAACACGGTATCACTACAGAACTAGTGTCTCTGACTTGATCTTCAGTGTGAGCAACTTGTTGCTGCCTACCTAGACTATCTTGTTAAGGATATGCATGACATTTATTGTCATGTCCCAAAAAAACTACAAGAATCCCAGAAGAGAAATAAAAACTGAAGTTTCAGAAATAAATAGCAAAATGAAGTACAATATTCTCATTTGCCATGGGAGCCTTTCAAAGGAGGAAAAAGAGTATAGGCATTTCAACGTAAGGATAAATTTACAATCCCCCAAAGCAGACAGTGGTGATGTCTATCTTGAGGTATGTACTTGCAGCCTCTTGCAATGTTACTTCCAGAACCACAGGTTCATGACCCTTCCCACTGGGGAAAGGGGTGGTTCTAGCTGTCTAGATTGTGGCCATATGTACATTTCTATAAAAGAGCAGAATTGAATAATTAGATGGTTTCCAGTTCAGTAGAAGAATCAGTTTTAGATTAATATTTCAACTTATCTCTTCATCACTGGATTGTTTAAATCCAGGATGGTCTGCTGACTTTACTCTTTGTTTTAACTCATTTGGGGGGCTCTTATCTCCCTCTCCTCTGCTTTTTCCTTTCTCAATTCACTGAAAGTCCCATAGTTTTTTCACTTTCCCAGCTTCACTCTCTCCTTCCTCTCCACCATCAACCCAGTGAGGTAGGTGAGGTTTTAAATGTGTAACTGGCTCAAAGTCACTGAGTAAGCTTCCACAACAGAGTGGAGATTTGAATCTTACAGCCCAATCTAAATGCGGGGGTTGATTGGACTGTGGATGCAGTGCTGGGCTGCGCCAATGCATAAGCCCTCTTTGCCAGTGCAAGGGACACCCCCAGTGACAGAGAGGGCAAAGGTGCCAGCTACTGGGCACCTCTCAGCTCTGTGATGATAAAATCCAAAGTGGCCACTGTTGTGGAGGAATGCTGGCATCCAACTGTTGGTTGACATGGAGGGGGGTGGGATGGAGTGTTCCTGGGGTGGAACTGACATTAATTGGCTTCCACCTGGGATTTAGGACCAGGAACACTGCACACAAGGCTTCGAGGCTATGGTGGTGTAACTTCATTAAATCCTTTGAAGGTCTCCAGGTAGCTGGCTTTTTTAAAAAAAAAAATGCTTCCTAGTGCTGCTTAGAAGACCTCTGGAGATGGTGTGGTGGCAGAGGCACTGTCCCCAGCCACCTCAGAATCTGGATTACACGGTTAGTCTCCCACATTCTAGATTGAAAGTCTAACCGCTACACCATACTAACTTTCATGTTGAATAGTAGCAACCATTCAGTCTGGGTAAGTCATGCAAGTAAGGTATTAGCAAGTTAACCACTGGTTGCTGGCTTAGATGAGTCCTCTCTCAAAGGCCAAAACAGCTCTGGAAAGGCTGAAATAAACTACATAAACTGACAGAAAAAATACTTGAAGGATGGTAATACTATTGTGGTTGTCTAGCAACAGCCACAGAAGGTATTGCTTAAATATTTGTGTATGTGGGAGGTGGGGGATGGATTAACCTATACTTTTATTTATTTATTTATTTAGATTTTGGGAGGAGGACATTTTTGTTTTTGTTTACAAACCTGGAGCATTTTTCAGGTTTGTAGAAAAATGTGTTAATGACTCCAATTTACAAATTTAAATATTCACAGATGGAGCCACATTGAGAATTTGATATATTGAGGATATGTGTATGTGAGAGAGAAAAAGAGACTTGATTTTTGCATTATGTCATTTTTTTAGTCCTTTCTGCATTAAAATAATCTTTCTGCATTAAAATAATCTCGCTCTTTCTGCATTAAAATAATCTCGATCTTTCTGCATTAAAATAATCTCGATCTGAACAGAGTAGTAATCACAAACGCTTCAAAGGCATCACAGCCAACCCTTTTCTTTTATTATTGGTTTAGTAAAATTTCTCAAGAACTCAGCACCAATTAGTGTAACAATATTACAACATTTGTAAAAGAAAACACCCTGCTTACGACCCTGCACAGTGGTGCTCATTATTTCTGACACTCCAACCCCATTATTAATTCTGATTAGAGGTACTTGATCATTTTTGACAGTTGCTTCTGTTTCCACTGATGTCTGCATTTATGCTGTGACACCACAAATGCAAAGCTGCCAGTGATCTACCTGCAAAAATAGATTGGTCCAGACAACAGGCATTTCTGATATTGCTCAAGCACTTTCATCTCACACTCAAAAGGCTATTTGATAAATAATCAACATAAAAATACTATGTTTGGGTTTGAGAATGGGCTTTTAGAAAAGAATTTGCATGGATACATTTTTAAGCAACACCTCAAAGCTGGTCAAGATGAAACACTTAGCTGTTAAGTTTAAGATGATGTGTGCATGGCTGGCTTTGTTCTCCTTAGAGTTCTAAAAAAGGGAAGAAAAAAGGAAAGGACTTATAACACTGTGGCCTATTCTGTAGAGCTACTTGCGACAGATTACAGGAACACACTATTAGACAATGTGTAATACAGCAGTGATTCAGACATAGGTAGTCTTGCCTGCACAGGGAAATCCAGGGGAAAATTATTGCCATCATATGGAGAAATACAATATTCAAGGATGTGTGGATACAACCATGGTTTATTTTAAACAAAATAAATGAATAAACTCAGGTACAGTATTTGCTTATTCATCCAAACACACACAGTTCACACAGTATAAATAAATATTAGCTTTTCAAACTCGATACGTTGATAACCAAACAAAAAAAATGTTGGACAAAATATACATGGGGACATTCTGGGGACATCTTGAAAAGGCTGTCTCCTTATTTTTTGTTCAGACAGCATGGACAAAAAAGATGTCAGAGGCTTTCCCTACTCCATCATTTCCTCCCGCTCAAGTTTAAAACTCTCATGCTCCACATGTTATGGGATTCTCTGTGCCTGTAGCTTTTTGCTTAATGTTTTCCCAGGACATTTACTCTGCAGGCTGTGCTTCTGGACACATTTTCTGCCCCAAAAGTATACGGTTGTACTCAGCTTGGCCTGCTGATTCTGGCAATATATAGTTTTCCCTTTTTAACATTTTTGATGAGCTGTCTTTGAAGCTATACAGACACAATATGAAAATCGGCATGGATTCTGAATTTGTGACTGCATAACTTCAAAGACAGCTTATCAAAAATAAAAAGGGAGGAAACTATATATTGCCATAATCAGAAGGAGACGGATGAACTGAGTACAACCATGTATTTCAGGGGCTGAAAATGTGACCAGCAGTGGAGCCCACAGAGCCAACATCCCAGAAAACCTTAAGCAAAAAGCTGCAAACACAGAGAATCCCTGCAGCACCACAAAATGCCAGACAGGAAAAATAAGGTATCTCCTCAGCTCCTGAGCTCTGCACAGCAAGAAGAGATGATTGGCAGAAGACTTGGGTAAAAAAAGTCAGTAGTTTTGTGTCCTCAAAATGAAATGGCTTTAGCAGAAATAAAGCATCTTGAGGACATCTTAGGGAAAAAGATGTGCAGAGTTCCTCCCCAGACACCTTTTTTCCCTCCTCAGTACATTTTATTTGTGCTGTGCAGAATGGACCATAGTGCTTACTTCCACTATAAACTGCATGTAAAACAGTTGAATCCTGTAGGGTACCAGACTGATTGTGATACTCCAGACAAGGAATATATTTGCTACTCCTTGTCCAGCATCTGAATATGCCATTCTTACAGTCTGGATCTAGCCATTCTGATATATTTTTGCTGTTTTATACTGTTTTGTCCTCTGGCTAGGATTGTACAGTTTGTTTTTTACTGTTTGTTCATAGTTAGCAACTTCTATGGCATTTTTAAATCTTTGTAAACCACCTAGATTAGATTGTCTGGAGAAGCAGCACACAAGTTTGCTAAATAAATGATAGGTGTGTCCTTTGCAAACCTAGAACTCCAGGAGGACTGCCTGGCTCATATGTTCCCAAGTGAAGACCTGACGGTCTAAAGCATAGTTTATAAATTCAGTTAGAATCAAATGCTAAAAGCCCCTGTGAAGTCAACCACTTCCCACAAAATCACATCACAAAGTTTATCTATACTAAATATGTTTTTTTCTTAAATTATAATTTTTATTAATACTTTTCTGTTTTTAAAATAAAGCCAAACAGAACGTTAAGTGCAATATAAATATTTGACACCATAAAAAAGCTCCCCAACATTCTTACCCTTACGACTACCCTTTCCAACATTTACACCAGATATATGTTCTCCTGTACCAATCTTCATCCCTACCTTCCCTTAGAAAATAAATAAATAAATAAATGACCCTCCGTTTATTCAGAATAGTTTAAAAATTAAGACTCTTTACTAACTGGACTCACTCTTCCATCTTTACCTATTACTTAATGCCGTCATAATACCTAAATATACAACCTACCAAGTAGCTCTCTAATTTAATTCTATTCTACTTACTTAATCAAGGAAAACTTTACTTAGACACATCTCTTTCCATCAATAGCCCAGAATCTGAACCAACCATTCCATTAGTATTGTTGCTGTTTCCATCTATACCCCTACTGACTTTTTCAGTACAACTGGGGAAATCTTCCTCCCCTGATGCCATTCCCATAATTGGTCCATGGTTCCTATTTATATTTATATGATTCAAAAGGTATTCGTCTAAGTGGATGAGCTGTGCGACCCATTTCATTACCTTAAGCAGCCCTTGGAGTTACAGTCTTCTGTGTAGACCAAAACAAAAACAAAATAAAACCCGGACATAATTAGCATAATTCCAAGATTTTTTTTTGTGGGGGGCCACACAAATTAAAATAGTACAGAACTGAACACAGATAGACTCAAAATGCCATGCTTTTCAGGATGCCATCTAAACAACTTCAAAATGATGGAAGCTGCTTTGTTTCAGGAACTTTGTGCATAAACTGTAGAAGTTGCCCTACATTCTGGTCCTCATCACTGATCTTGTATTCTGATGTCACAAACAAACCATCTTTTGTTCATGATGAATTTAAGATCGGTTTATTCTCTTGATGGTTCACTTAATCCTCTCCCCCCATATACGGAACAAGAATGAAGAACCAAGATTTGTATACTTCTTACTTTAATGTGGTTAAAAATCTAAACTAGACAAGAAGCAAATCTAATGAAGTACATTAATCTGGCATGCATAAACATAGGCTAGATCGAGGACTAGAGCAAGCTCTACAAGCGTCTTCAGTATGTTATATGATATATGCTAATATGTTGTTTCCCTCAGCAAACATGTGACTTCCATGTGTGTTTAAACATGTTCCAACTGGACCATTGTGTTAAGGATGTTTGTCATTCATACTTAATATGTTGGCTGCAGGAAGCTTCAGAGCAGTATAAGTGTACTAAGGTGGTTTCCGTACGGGCTGAAAGCAACGGCTTCAGCCCAGTAAAACACCGTTTTGGCGGGGACCCTTCACATAGGCGCTGCTGCCAAATTGATGCAGCAGCGCTCTGTTCCCGCCCAAACGGTGTTTTCAAAACTCGCTCGGGGAGCGAATTTTCCTGCAAATGCCGGCTTCCATCCACTGCCATGCGAACGACAGCGGGTGGAAGCCGGCGTATTCCCATCCCTGGCCCCAAACACCTCCTTACCTCCTGCTGGCAGCCGTCGCTCTGCTGTTGCTCCGAGGAGGCCAGGAGACATGCCCCCTGGCCTCCATAGCTGCAGCCATCAGAGCGACAGCAGAGCGACAGCTGCCAGCAGGAGGTAAGGAGGCATTTGGGGCCGGGGAGGGGAATACGCAGCTGTGCAGAGCCTGCTCCAACAGCTGCACATCCCATGGGACTGTTTGTGCGAATGGCCCCAGAGCCTGCATTGGCATGATCAATGCCAGTGCAGGCTCTCTCCCTTGGCTGTGCTGAAACAGCCTTAGTGAGAGTCAGTGTGGTGTAGTGGTGTAGTGGTTAAGAGTGGAAGACTCTAATCTGGAGGACCAAGTATGATTCCCCACTCCTTCACAAGAAACCTTGGGCAAGTCAGAGTTCTCTGAGAGCTCTCTAAGTCCACAGACAGTGGCAAACCATCTCTGAACATATCTTGCCTTGAAAACCCAATGGGGTCATCTTAAGTCAGTAATGATGGCACTTTCCATCACATTAAGTGTTAGTCTATGCTTAGTAATTTTCTATTGCACCCACACTGAAATTCAAAATGGCCCACCTGATAAACTTTATGTCTGTTTAACTACATTTTAAGATACAGTATAAATTATAAGTCAATGAACAAGTAAAGAATGTGGTCATGGTGCATATTCAAATGCACAAACCTTTCAAGTTTGACTTCTACCGGATTCTTGCACATTGACTGTTAAAATTAAAATGGCAAGTTAAGCTAGCCCACCCACTACAATCCAGTGCTAAATGTTTCCAGGCTTGGAAATTTTCAAAACAAAAATTCCACAGTTACCTAAGTTATCTGCTTCTTATCGAGCTCCAAGTTTGGCATCAGACAAGTTTGATTCATTCATCATTGTCAACACACTAGAAACACTAATTACTTCAAATTGTTTCCTCCAGCAGAGGTCTAGGACAAATGCAGGCAATCCAAAAATAGCAGTTATGAATAATTATGCATAATTTACTTCAAGGTCCGGGTCAGTGTATCATTAAAACTTTTACTTGCCACCTGTGGGCCTTGCTAATTTCAGAGCAAATTAGTTCAAGATTTCCTTTTTTTTAAAACAAGCCAATGCAGTCCTTTAGAACTTTTCTGATGCTTTAAATGCTTCTTTTTTTTCTTTTTAAAATGCTTTTCTGTTTTACAGGCCTACTAATAGGATAAATCCTGCAGAGGCAAGGTCAGTGTGTGCGACCTTGCAGCAAAAATGCCAGCCCCCTGGAATTGCAAAAAACTGCTCCAGCAATTGATAAGTATAGTTCTGTATGTCTTTCAAGTGAATGCTTACAACAGAAATTACTTATGTTCTCATTAAGATTTCATCTTTACTCTTCCTAGAATTACTAACAGTGGTTGATGATGTAACAAGGGCTCCCAGTTTCCCGTTGGGATTGGGGATCCCCTTCCCCAACTCTTATTTCCCACCACTGACCCCACATCCAGAGGTAGAAAAAATAATCTTTAACAAAATTGCTGTGTTCATAGATCTGGCATCCAGTGTCTGGTTTACCCTAAAGCTGAGATAACCTGAAAACCTGACTGCAATAATATTTACAAAAACTTAAGGGCAAAATAGTATGTAATTTTCTTACATTGTTTTAATGTAAATAAAACCAAAAACTCTCAAAGCACACAAATTTTAGCGAACCCAAAGAATTATGCATATGTCATGGATATAGTTGTCTACTCATCTATTCCAATGAAATTTAATTCTCAACCATAGGGGTCAGCCCATCACTTGTAATAATTCCGTATCACATTGTGATTATAATATTCCTTCCACTGTGTGAGAACAGACGTGCAAATAAGAATTGAAGCTTTTACTGTGCAGGTCAAATTAAAATCAATCACATAAAATTCATAACTTGATTTTTATTAGAATTATTATATGTATGTGCAGCTTTATTCCTCTGCTTCCAGATTACAAATTAATAAAAGATACATGTATTCTCCCCAATTACTAGAAATAATCACTTGAAAAATAATATTAATTACAGCTTCCAAACTGCCAACCTTACCTAGTATTGGCTATGGGATTTATCCATTGTTACTAATCTTATGAAAACTAGCGGGGCCCAGCCACGCGTTGCTGTGGCTTGTTGTGGTGAAATGGGAAAGGAACAGTAGCAGCAAATCAATTGCAGAGGCCAGCAGTACGTGCTCATGGAAACGCGCAGGCTGATACTGTGCGATGTCATTGATGTGTGTGACCGCATTCCTTGGGGGGGGAATGGAAAGGCACCCCTCCCACACATCTAGGCTGGCTGGTCACGATCCTTTACCTGGGAGTAAGTTGGGGTGGTGGCAATGGGTGTCGCTTCTGAGTAAACCCTCTGAGGGGCGCGACTCAGCCATTCAAAGTATGTCATGGTTGCTTTACTGAGCTTACTCCAGAATAATGCGTGCCTTGGAGGCAACCTGGTTTTCTGAACTATAACCTCAGTATTCAGGGAATCAAGGCTGGCTAGGCCCTCCCTCTCCTCCCTTGCATGCCACCCCTCACTCTCTCCCCACCCTCACTTCTCTTCCCTTGCATGCCTCCCCCTCCATCCTTTTCCTCTCCCACCCTCTCTTCGCTTGCATGCCACCTCTCCCCCTCCCTCCCTTCTGTCTCCCTCTGCTAGGGTGGGTCATATCCAGATGCTGGGCCTGCTCCCTCCCCTTCCTTGATGCCACTCCTCACTCTCTGTCCCCTTTCTCACTTCTCTTCCCTTGCATGCCTCCCCCTCCGTCCCTTCCCTCTCCCTCCGCTGAATGTGTATGAGAGTAGGTATGTTGTGTGGTAGTAGTGGGTGAGGCACAGAGAGTGAAAGGTACCTGCGTGTGTGTGGGGGAACCCCACCTGATGTCTCACACAGCAACATGTGTATGTGTTTCACGTCCACTCGAATTATTGCCTATGTACTGTTTTCACTGCTCAAATCTGGCCATCTGAGCGAACATTCTAAGGGCAGTCGGGGGGATGAGTAAGTGTCTGTGAAATTTTCAGAGCATTTGGGCCAGCAGGTGCGGGGTTATTCTCGAAGCAACAAACGCATGGTTCCATTTTTATATATATAGATGACACTTAAGAAATTACCTATTTAACATATTTATTCATCATTTTTCTAATTCAATGTAGCTTTCATTAATTAAACATCCAGTTATCATATACAATTTAAATTGACTGAACCAAAAGGAACCAGGTACACCTTGGTTATAAATCGATTGAGCTAGCTCATTCAAAGCTACAAGCGATCTTTCGCCCATATGCAAGGGCTTATTTGGACACAATTTGGACACATGAAGAACAATGGCAGCTGGTAGTAATTATATTCCTTCCTACTCTGCCTTTCCTGCTCTTCAGTAGGGAAAAAGCATTAGAATTTTCCATTCAATACCTCTATTCCTACAGTTTTTTCAAATTATTTCGTCAGTTCTTGGTTGAGAAGCAAAATGGTGCCAGAGAACCATGATAATATAGCGAATCTGTCAAGCTGTACTAGTATTTTGGGTCCTTAAAGTCAGAAATTGGTAGACAATACAGGACAGGATCCAATGGATCTGAATCCAGTATTTGAACACCATGCAAAAAGACAAAAACCATTGGAAATACTAGTGAAATACATAGTAAATTCAAAATAACGAAATTAGTATAGAAATTGAGTCTCCAAAAAGACATTTCTAGGTCAAGTACCCATAACAAATAACTGAAACTGAAGATGTAAGGAAACCCAGGGAGTTACAGACATTATAGCCCCTTCCGCACATGCAGAATAATTCACTTTCAATCCACTTTCACAATTGTTCTGCACAGTAAAATCCAGCTACGAAGTGCATTGAAAGTGGATTGAAAGTGCATTATTCTGCATGTGCGGAAGGGGCCAAAGAGGGGCATATTATGACCACAGTAGTTGAATAGATACTATTCTTAGTAAGCAAATTCAGATCTCTGTTTTCAGCTGATCAAATGGCACAGGGAATAAAGAACAACTGTCAGATAGGGGTGAAAACTTCTAAGTTTCCTGGAGGGGTGGGCATAGTTCTAAACCTGGTCCAAGTCCATACTTAGTAGTCTATATTAAATGATGGGGTGTTTTTTGTGTCTTAATTTTATTACATTGTGTATGAGGAGATTGTGAAGGCCTATGGCAAAGACAATAAACTTGCTATTACTACTATATTAAATTATTACAATGTGAAATTATTTATATTTCTCAAAACTTTATGCAGTCAGCAATTCATCATGTGGTTTTTTTAAAAAAATATTTTTTTTACTCATAACAGCCTGAATTTCAGTCAAAGAAAGGGGACTTCCTAAGGGAAAATGTCATCACCATCTTCACTGAGACAATTTGAGTAAATACTTAATTTACATTTTAAAAGGAATACTTCGTCCTCTCTCTTTTCCTGCTAGCTTAGGCTGAGTGAGTGACTGGTTTAAGGTTATAATGGTGGATTCCGCACAGGATATGTTACAGTCATTATAAAGGAACTTGTATTCCTTTTTCCCATTCACATGTGTGCTCTTCATCCATTCAGGCAGCGATTGGAGCCCATGGAAAAATCTGGGTTGCTTTTGCACTTTCACTGAGACACTTATCTTTTTTTAAAAAAATCTTGCACACATGCATAGCTGCACAGGCATACAGAAATGAACCCCCACAGCTGTGTGGATCATCCCACTACAATCAGCTGCACCCGCATAGTGGCACATATGCAACACACAAAAGAAGAGAGAAAGGGACCTCCCTGCAATGGCCAAGCAATAATGAACATGTATTGTCAAAGGCTTTCATGGCCGGATTCAACTGGTTGTGGTGGGTTTTCCGGTAGATCTTGTTACTAACGTTTTGCCTGCATCTGTGGCTGTCATCTTCAGAGGTGTATCACAAAGAAAAGTCTGTTTCACACTGTGTCTAGTGAGAAGGAAAAGTTTAGTGGGGTATATAGTCCATGTCCCGGGGGGGGGGGCAATCAGTAAGTGTTTGGGTGGAACTTGCTATGCAAAGTTGTGGTTGAGTACATTGTTTTGCAGATGGGGTTGTCAGTCTATTTTTTAAGTACTGGGAGCCAAACTTTGGCCGTTTCCGCACGGCCCATTAACGACGGCCTGGGGGCGGTAAAAACACCGCCCCCAGGCCGCCGTTCGCACAGGCGCCGCTGCTGCAACGCAGCAGCGGCGACCTGAATGCGCTTCCCTCCCCCCAGGGCGGCGTCAGGCCGCCCTAAACAACAACCCTTTAAAGGGTTGTTGTTGGGGAGGAAGCGTCTTCCCGGTGGCGCGGTGCGAACTGCACCGCCGGGAAGACGCTGTCTCCCGTCCCCGCCCCACTCGGAGGGCAGCGTGGGCGGGGCTGCGACGCCCAGCAGGCGACGACGAGGACACCGTGAGTGGGGCGGGGACAGGGGAAGAGGCGGCTCCGTGCGGAGCCGCCTGCCGTCTGCCGGCCTCCGCTTCGCCCGTTCATGCGAACGGGCTTGCGCCCCCACGCCGCCAGAACTCTTGGCGGCGTGGGGGCGCATCCTGGCCATGCGGAAACGGCCATTGTTAATTTCCAGAGTCTCTTCTTTCTTGTTGAAGTTGTCTTGGTGTTTGTGAATTTCAATGGCCTCCCTGTACAGTCTGACATAGTAACCTTCTGAATTGTCCAGAATTTCAGTGTTCTCAAATAAAATGTTATGTCCAGTTTTGTTTAACACATGTTCTGCAACTGCAGATTTTTCAGGATGGCTAAGCCGACAGTGTCTTTCGTGATCCTTAATACGAGTCTGAAAGCTGCATTTTGTGGTTCCTGCATATGAATTTTGAGAACAATTGTTTTGTTTCCGTTGTCCTGAATATCTCCAGTAAAGACATTTACAGTTTTGTTGAAAATGATAAGAATAAAAGTCAGAGAAGAAAATATATAGCACATTTTATAAGGGAAACTCCAAGTATTGGTTTAATACTTTAGTACATTAGAAACTGTAAAAAGTACAATGCAATATTGGATTTTTAATGCAGTGCAAAGCAACAGATATGTGTAATATTGCAAAATGTATAATAATCAGGCAGTCATCTATTGGCTATCCCACCACAGAGCCCAGGCCTTATTTATCATGGCTGCAGTTGTATGGAATGGGTTCCCTGAAAAGATAAGGGGGAGCACTCCTTGGAAATCTTCAGGAGGCTCTGCAACGCCTGACTGTTCGCCAGGGTTTTTGAGGCAGTTTGATGTCAGACATTTTTAATGAGAGATTTGAGGCTTGTTAGCTGGGGATGTTTCAACTAGTATTATAAACTGCCTTGAGCCAAAAGGAAAGGTAGAATACAAATGTTTAAAATAATAATAATTCTACAGCAGTTAATTTGCAACTGCTTGGGTGACCCGATCAGTGTGACTAGAAGTCTCCAAGTTCTGTCAAAAATAAATCCATGCAAACCCAGAAATTCTATAGTGGGGGAAAAAATTTTAAGAGATTTAGAACTCACTCCAGAAGCAAGAGCAACTGATGTTCCCCTTCCATTTCAAACAGACCAGGGTAAAGTTTTAAAGTATATCTAATTCAAATATTTGTAGCTTCATCCTCTATTAAAAAGTCATACATTTACTGCCAAAAAGCAGGATCTGGCAACATCAATGCAATAATTACTAATTGGAAATGGAGGGAAATGATCAATTATAGTAGCGTGACCAGATGACAAAAAAAATATATCCTTCCTAAACCAGATTATAAAAAGCTGCACCTGCTGAAATAATTTCTCTTTAACTGATAAAGCATAGGAATCCTGTCCTCTGATGCATCAGTTCACCAGTTCGCATGCTATTAAAAAAATATGAATGTCAGCTATTTCCTCTCCATTCTACAGTAAACATCAATTTCTGATATTGCACAAACATGTCCTGGCCATTGCTTCATACTTCTGTTTTATTTACAGGCTCTATTGGTTTTGAAATTTATGTAGAGAGACAGCTGTGAGTAATTGCAATTTTCCATTTTATCAAAAACAATCAAGATTCTGATTTTGGATCTACATATGGAAGCCTGCAATTTGAAGCATGGGAAGGGGGGAAATCAACTAATTTATTTTTAAAGCCTTCCTTGTGGGTGCTTTGCTTTATCCTGTCCATCTCTTCTTCCTGTCAAATTGTCTTATTTGGCCAGTGGTATTACACTTCTGATTTTTGCTTCTAAAAATACATAGTGGCGTAGGAGGTTAAGAGCTTGTGTATCTAATCTGGAGGAACTGGGCTGAGCTGTGGAGGCTTATCTGGGGAATTCAGATTAGCCTGTACACTCCCACACACACCAGATGGGTGACCTTGGGCCAGTCACAGCTTTCCGGAGCTCTCTCAGCCCCACCTACCTCACAGGGTGTTTGTTGTGAGGGGGGAAGGGCAAGGAGATTGTAAGCACCTTTGAGTCTCCTGCAGGAGAGAAAGGGGAGATATAAATCCAAACTCTTCTTCTTCTTCTTCTTACCAGTCCAGTCATCAATATGAGAAAGAACGAGGTAATTAACACAAACCTGTACCTCATTCAGTGATCCATTCCACACAACACAACAAAAAACATCTTCAGGGAATTTTTTTTTTTAAAGAAGCATTTTGGGGTGTAATTCTACACTGTTTGGAAGATGTTTTATTCCTGCTCAAAAATGACTTTTAAAAATTTTAAACTAGCAACTTTTCCCTTTAAGTTGCTTTGAAAATATATTTTCAAAAATGTATTGTCAAAGGCTTTAACAGCCAAACTCAACTGGTTGTGTGGACTTTCTGGGCTGTGTGCTGTGGTCTGGTAGATCTTGTTCCTACCAGACCAAGATCTACCAGATCATGGCCACACAGCCCAGAAAGCCCACAACAACCAGTTGCTTTGAAAATGTTTCCTGCTTGCTATGCAGGGAAACTTTTTATTTTTACTGCCTGATTTATTACAGCAGTCACTTTTGGTTTCTGAGCAGCTCATGTCCACCATTTTCTGCCACTTCAGGAGTCTCAGTGCTGTCCGCCATTTGCAAATTGTTCCCACAGAGATTTACTCTGCTTGCAGCTCATCTCAGTGTGTAAAGGATATTAATAAAGTTAGTTTTGACTGCCGATTCCATACACATGTTGTTGTTTTTTCTTTTTTTGTTGTTTTCAATGAGAATGGGGGGGGGACACACTAGTGTCATTTTGCCCTGGGCACCATTTTATCTCCCTATGCCCCTGTTGCTTCAACAAAAGATCTACATGTTTAAAAGTTTTTTTTAAAAAAAGAGTCCTTCCAATTGGTTTGTAATGGCAGAACTAGGTGGAAAGAGGGTGGGGGAGATAGGGAGGAGCAAAAAAACTGAAGAGACAGTAACACAGAGGCCCCTTCCATACATGCAGAATAATGCACTTTCAATCCACTTTTAATGCATCTTGAAGCTGAATTATACTGTGCGGAATAGCAAAATCCACTTGCAAACAATTGTAAAAGTGGATTGAAAGTGTATTATTCTGCATGTGTGGAAGGGGCCAGAGCCCTCTGCTTCACTTTCCCTGTGGAGCCAGGAAAAAAGTTGTTCTTTGTCTGCTCTCAAAAACAGCAGAGATTATCACATTTGAAGTGTGGTGCGTTTGTAAGGGGGGGCATTCTGTAACAGAAACTCTGCTCTGAAGGGAATGTATGTTCACTGGGGGGGGGCGGGAGACTATTAGTGCATGATAGGCCTGTGACAACAGCAATGGTTGTTTAATACTTGTTAGTTATCACTTGATGGTACTGAAGTCAACAAGGGATGGTTGAACATTAATTTAATATAATTGGTTAGGACACCACCTTGTTTATAAATACTGTTTTAATGCCAGAAGCACTAAAGAATTAGAACACCCTGAAGTTAAATACATAAATTGACAGAAAAACCAAGTGCAAACTAATTTTAAAAATCTATTGTTTTGCATTCCTATTGAAAAGTAAAAGGAATGTCTATCACACTATCTGATAAGTTTGCTTTTTACTAGGACAGAAAAGCATTTTGATACTTTGTGTACAGTAACAATTTCATTTCCTTCTGGAGCAGAAAAAAAATAAACAAAACTACTTTTATTTCATTGTTGCTTACAAACACAGTAATATTATATTGCTGGCGTTTGCTGGGTGAAAACTTCAACATTCACATAAAATTCAAAAACAACAGAATTGAACACATGATTCAACTCCAAATATTTTCTTCAAATATTTTGTCACAAGCTCATTTACAAGCCCCCACCAATACCTCCTCTCTCTAATTTGGTCTGTAGTCCAGGATTTATGCTTAACTTTTTGCCAACTATAAACACTTCCTACATTGTTCACTGCTTCTTTTTATTTAATAGCATCTCTGTATGCAAAATAATAAGACATAACTTTTGTTTTTCTTAGCCATTTTATATTTCTTAGCCATTTTATATACACAGATAAAACTTCATAGCAACAAAAAAAGAAATAAATCATTTGAAAGGGATATTGTCATAGAAGAAATACTATATTTGAGCTGAATTTTAAGTTTTTTAAAGTATCCAAGAATGGTATCTATATTAACTGTCAATAAAATCTACTGAAAAGCATTCAGTCCCTAATGCTCCCCTCTTCCTTCATTTTCTGATCATGGAAGTTTACGCTACTGACAGAATTTTACCCTAGAGATCTCTTTGATGCAACTGTAATGTAACATCGTATAAATTATTTACAACAAAACATCTGGATTAAATAAACCCAGAGAAAAAAATATTACGTGTGGAAGTCAAATCATGCTCAACTAATTAACCAATTATCTCAATTCCAGAGTTAGTGGTGTGAACAAGGTATTTATAGCAAATACCCTAAACTTGTTGTATCAAAGCTAGTGTCAATTGTAATGGTGGAATAAATCGCATATGCTTAATTAGGCATATGGCTTGTCCCAATGGAATGTAATTAATGGATCTCTAACCCTGTAACAAGAGACCTTCTGGTGATGTCACCATCCTGTGTTTGCACATACACACACGTGTGCCTGCACTTGCACACAAGCACACTTCTTCAACTGAAGATATTATGAAATCTAATGAACATCAAAATCCACTAAAGAGAAAATACATTCATGAAGGCAAGGTATCTCTACTCCCATTTGCATGAGGTATGATTCTTCCTGCATTTCAAAGCTCTACTTTCTCATTGCCAGAAAATATAAGATGCAACATGAATACTACTACCAGTAGGTAGGGTTTGGAGGGCAGGATTTGATGAGGATAGGGACTTCAAGGTGAGAGAGAGAACTGGTCTCTGTAGTTTGAAGAAAGGGTTGCCAGTTCTGGATTGAAAAATTCCTGGAGATTTTGGAGTCTGGGGAAAGAAGGATAGTCCACTTTCCAAAGCAAACCATATTCTGCCAGATAGTCCACTTTCCAAAGCAAGCCATATTCTGCAAGGGAACTGAACTCTGTAACCTGGAAACCAGTTGTAATCCTGAGAGATCTCCAGCTATTACCTGGAGAATGGCAACCTTATCTGAAAATCTGCAGTAATTCCAGGAGATCCCCAGACACCACCTGGAGGTTGGAAAATCTAATAAACAGTCACTGATTTAAGCCACTGCACATCTGTACAAATTCACAGTACAAATTTCACTGCACTGCACAAATTCACTTAATAACAAATGAAATACATTTGTTTATACAAAGCAAGTGGATAGCTGCCCCCAGCTGGTGCCTATGCATTTGCATCTGATGGTTTAGAATACCATTTTTTTCATAAATATTTATCCCACTATAACTCTCTCTCTTTGATATCATCACACCTGATTTATGATGACCCCAGAGGGTTTTCAAGGCAAGAGATGTTCAGAGGGGATTTGCCATTTCCTGTCTCCATGTCATCCTGGTATTCCTTGGAGGTCTCTCATGTAAATACTAGCTATAATAAGGGCTAAGAATGTGTGACTGGCCCAAGCTAGCTTCCCATGGAGTAAGCGGGGGTTCAAACCTGGCTTTCCCAGGTCTAAATCTGACACCTTAACCACCTTACCATGTGGCTCTCATATAATCTTAGTTCACTCCAAATTCTGAAACAGTAGAAAAACGAAATGGTCAAATCAACACAGGATCCCATGCCCACATAAATAAATCACAAACAACATTTAAGATTACCAAATCAATTAATTATAACTTTTCTCAGGAAATGATACTAACGCAGTCATGCCTACTGGGGCAGAAGTGGCAGGAGCACCTGACTGCATTGTAAAGTTGGGCAGATTCTCTTTAAAGAAGCTTACTTAAGAGCCAGCTTCATTAAAACTATTGTCATTTGCAATGATAAACACAGCACTTTGACAAAAAGAGCATGTATAATGCTCCGGACAGCTATATAGCAACACTTCTTTTTTCTGTAGTTGTGCCCACCATTTTGTGGGTTCCATGCTGCCAAAGGAAACAAATGACAGACACAACTGTAGAAAATGAAAGTGTTGCTAAATAGCTGTCTGGAGCACTAAATATGTTCTTTTATCAAAGTGTTATGTAAATTATAATAGTTTTGACAAAGCTGGTGCATATGTAAGCTTCTTTAATATTTACAGATAATCTAGAGGTGGGGAGAGAGACAGGAAGAAGCAGCGATTTGATCCACATCTCATCTTTCTCAGAAAGAGTACAGCAACCAATCTTGGTATCCACTATTCTTAATACATTCAATTACTATGCGTTAGAGAGTTTTGACTGCTAAGCATAAATAACACATTTAATTGTCCCAGATATACACACACCCCTTGAACTTTTCCTCCAATTCATTTTAAGGGGAAGGAAGGAAAGGAAAAGGATGAGAAGTAATATTTGCTTCCCTGGGAAAATCAAGTGGACACATCCTTATTATCTGTCCAAGTACAGCTTTAGACTTCACTCTGCATTCAGCCATTGTCAATTTATTTGTTTTACTCTGCTGTATAAGTATGCTCTGTGTTTGTAATTGAAAAGAAGAAACAAACTAAAGAAATATAACCAACTTGTTTTAAAATGGTGGCTTTTTGTGCTGTCCATTCTACATAGAAATTCACTCCTAAAATCCAAGCTGTAAATTTTCCTTTTTTACTTGTTCCAGCACAGATGTAGATAGGCTTCCTGTACAGTTGGCTACAACTTTAAGTGATTAAACTCTATTCTGTTCTATTCACATTTATTACACACCCTTTACCACAGTCTCAGGGTGGGTTGCTAAGTGCAAATTTGATTGCTTGCTAAGTGCAACATTGTCTCTGTCCCAACATTAACACTTTCAAATAAAGTCAGCTCAGAGTACTAGAGCACATTGGGTTAGATAAGTGATAGATTTTTATTCTTTTAGTTGAATTTACAATCGCTCCTTAAGCTGAACAAAACAAATCAACTGCTCTGTATCCAATCATATAGTTAAGAAGACTTCAGTACACTTAAAATAGGATGGAGATATCTGGCAATAAAATAGGCAGTCTTAAAAAATCTGCATAAGATAGCATATTAACAGCAAAACTTTTAAAAGACTAGAGCATCAATATGTGCAAAACAGTAAAATCTACTGATCAATAGGGCGTAAAACAGATCTGAAGGCAGATCTGAAGGCAGCAGAGAAAATAGACAATAAAATATTAAGAGACCAATAGGTAAGCCTTCTGAAATAGAACAGATTTCAGCAGATTTCAGCAGCTTCTGGCAAGAGTGACAGGAAGGGTCTAGCAAGCTTCCTAGGCTAGGGAGTTCTGGAAACACCATTTTCTCAATCTGCCATACAACCTAGATACATTGATTTAACACAAATCAGGGTAGTACAAAAAGATAACTGGAGATAATGGGCAAGTTGATCTGCTATAATTATGCACACTGCATTTTAAGAAACACACACACAAAAAAACCCTATTTAATTAGATTGGAACTAATCGGCAAGATCTGAAAAGACTGCATTTCTATTTATTTGTTTGTTCATTTGCTCTCTCCAATATATATATATCCACTATATATTTTGGATTAATTTGTGATCTTAATATTAAAACAGCAAACTGTCTTTTGCTGACTCCCAGTTTAGGGGGGAGGGGGGACCCTGCTATACTCTTTTCATAAAGAACACCGCTGTAAAATGCAATAAAACACAACAGCAGATACTGAAAACCTTTGGCAAAAGAGTCCAGAAAATGTCATATATTGCAACCACTTTGCTACAGGCACAGTACTTCAGAATGAAAATGAGGGAAATCCTTTATCATTAAAAAGTTTGTACAATTCACATTTTTTTTGAAGAAATTACTTATGTTTCCTTATGTTGCAGCACTGCAGTAGTTCATTCAGTGAGAATGTCAGTATAGCATATGGCCATATCCAGATACCATGACAAACATTTGTCAGTGATAAGCAGAAATATGCCCTTGGTCTCAAGCTCATCCTGCTTCTCTTCTCTTCCAAAAAGCTGTCTGAAAGTTTCCTCATTTGTAATGTTTCCAGTTTTCTATGGAACTTCAATGTAGGCAACCTGGGCAGACGGAAACTTGTTTCTTCTGCGGAAATCAGGAAATCCAAACTGGGATTGGGTAAATTCCATTTGCTCATTTTCTGCATTCAGGCCTCAACAAAAATGTGAGTTTGATGGAAGGGTTTGTAAACCAGGAAGCTTTCAATCTCATATGCTATACATGAGGGAAGGAAGCCTGGCAGCGAGTACATAAGCATGACAACAAGCTGTCTGTGCTTGTCATGGACTGACATTTAAAAAAAAAAACACAGACACCAGCTGAATTCAGACATCATAAGAAAACAAAGAGACAAATGGGCACTTTGCATTTGTGTTTTTAGCCAAACAACTGCAGTCTGAAGAACCCACGCATAAGCCAGATGTTAGTTGCTTGTGCAAGATACTCTTTAGCCATTACTTGAGAAACAAAAGACTTGTGCATCTAGGAATTTGTTACAAGGTCATTTTTACCATAAAGTTTCATTCATTGAGTTTTCCATACTAACACTTTTCTTTAAAAGTTCTACACACTTTTCTTGTTTGGAATGATGGCTTATTGAGGGACCTTGACCTGCAGAACGCCTCAAACAAGGATTCTGAAGAGGCAACTCAGAAATATCTTAAATAAATAAAGTTTTCTTTACTAATGTTTCTCTTTCAGATCAGAACATGTTGACTCTATGTAAACATTTCTCTATTTCTTTGGGGGGAAGGAACATTGATAGGCTGTACTTATCAGCATATTTTTCAAGGCAATTTTCACACAAAGAGGTAAAGCAATGTGACAAATCAGAATCATATAAAGTCAATACATGGTGAAGAAACCAGACATGAAACCTGACTGATAACAAACCAGAAACTAAAATGAAAGGGGAAGAGAGAACAGGCAGCTTTTAAAAAAAATCCTGGAAAGCATTTTTTTCCTGATGTCTTAAGCTCATGTCCAGCACCAATCTAGTCACTGCAGGAGGGAATTCCAAAATGGAAGAACCATCACAACAAAAGACCATCTGTCTGATGCTCACTTCCCAGGCATGCAGAACATGGTCTCTGAAGCAGATCTTAAATTACAACTTTACTGTATGGTTTTTTTAAGAAAAGAGTAATTACTCTAGCTGGGAAAAACAGTGCATACAGCATTGGTAATGCAGAATGGCAAGGAATCGCTAGCTATTATATTAATTTCTTATTTATAAAAACATAATTAATCATTAAAAACAATGTCACAGAACAACAACTGTCTCTCTAACTTTGGCCCTTTCCGCACGGGGCCAAAAACAGCGGCCCAGGGACGGAAAAACACCGGTCCCTGGGGAGCTGTTTGCAAAGGCAGCGCTGCTGCAATGCAGCAGCACCGTCCTGTGCGGCCCCGAGCAGCGTGAATGAGCCGCTTTCCACCTCCCTTCCCAAGGGAGGTTTTTGGCCAAAGGCGCCGCTTTCCCTCCCCTCCCCACTCACCTCGTCCTCCAGCGTCAGTCTGGAGGGCTGCTGAGACCCGCCCATGCTGCCCACCGACCCCTGGAGGTTGGAGGGCAGCATGGGCAGGTCCCTGGAGGACGAGATGAGTGAGGGGGGACGCGGAAGAGGCGGCCCCGTGCGGAGCCGCCTCTTCTGTGCTGGCCTCTGCGGGGGCTGCTCGCATGCTCCCGTGCGAATGGCCCCCTCCCCTCCACTGGCATAATTTCTGCCAGTGGAGAGGCGCCCTTTCCGCTGTGTGGAAAGGGCTTAAGTGTCACACAATTTACTCCAATTTACACCAGAATTTTATACTTTGGTTGCTACATTAGTAGTGACTTAGGCAGAGATCTATAATAGTTCTGTCCCAAATGTGGAATGTATCAGGAATTAGGTTCTGCAAACAGTGATCCAGTTTCATGTATTCAGTTTTTGAACACACTGCCAAGAATGGCTGCATGGGACAACGACTATGCATAAGTACAGTGAAAACCTCAGAGTACAAAAGGAAAGTTTTAGCCTTTGATTTTCTGCTGCAGGACTTCTTCTGGGGCATTGATAACATGAACCATGAATGAGGGATGACCATAACATTGCCAGAGTCCAGTGTGATAGTACAAGAGGATAGGCTTAAGACAAAGCTGATGGATAAATTGTCAGGGTTATAAGATCTTCACCACAACTAGTGCATGGATTTCATTTTGCAGAAACTTTCAGCCAAAGCTGCAATAGCTAATGCCTGATACAGATACAGACCTTGGCTTAAGGTCAGGTTACACTGTACGCACACCTACATAGAAATAAAATACAATTTTCTTATGAAGGCCTATGAGACACAAACATGTTGATCTGCCTATAAGTTTAGTGATTAGAGGGGCTTTCATCTACATCTACAGCACTGGTTCTCAACCTGGGGGTCAGGACCCCTTTGGGGGTCAAATGACCCTTTCACAGGGGTCGCCTAAGACTCTCTGCATCAGTGTTTTCCATCTGTAAAATGGATAAATGTTAGGGTTGGGGAACGGTATTAAAGGGTCACGGCATTAGGAAGGTTGAGAACTACTGATCTACAGACTAGACACTGCTCTCTTCTAGACAGATCCAATGTTGCTACACTGGTCAATGTTTTTGTAATTTCCAGACTTCCAGTAATACATTTTACATAATGAACTCCATGAAGGCTTGTATCTGAGGAAACTTCAACTGCTAAAAAAGCAGCTGTTAATCATAACTATTATGTATTTTTTTCTGTGCTAGTTAAATTAATTACCAGTTTGCTTCTGGATACAATTCTGCTGGATTTAACCCTTAAAACCCTTCGTCACAAAGATGAAGGACTCTCCTTTCCTATATAATCCTGAATACACCCCACTGATAGTTTGTTGAAAGAGAATAAAATGGTTGTGACCAGAACCTCTCACTTCCATTCTCTGGGCATTTCACAAGAGTTGCAAATATCTGTGATTAAGTAGTAGCTGAAATGTTTTATTAATTGCTTTTACTGAGTCTTTTATGTATCCTTCTGAGATATTTTTAACCTGGGAAAAGTTATATATACAATTTAAACAAACAACTTGGTATATATACAATTTAAATAAACAACTTGGTATTTAAATAAACAACTTCTCTTTTTTAATTACCAATTCATTTTGTCAAGGGTATAATATTAAATAAAACCAATGCTTCTAAGTTTTCTAAGAAACACACAATATTACTACAGTTTTTGAACTAGACCATCTTTACTTCAGTAGCTTACTATAAGCTTCTAATTTGGGATAGCAAAATGTGATCCACAAAGATAAATGTGGTGCATTGGTCATGTATTGTGGCTTAATACTTGTCTCACAGTGGCTGCCTTTTGAAATTCTAGGCGGAGAGCACAATCAGAAACTCTACTGAGATCTTATAAAATCATTAGTGGTCATAAAATGTTGCATGAATGTCAGTACTATACCTTGATTCTGCTCCTTCCTATGCAAGATAAATATTACCAGTAGTCAAGCTGATTAATGCTAAATGTAGAACCTTCTTTCTTTCATTACATCTCTCAGAAATTTATGTGTATTTGCAATCAAATTCACCATCAAAGCACTCCAAAAATCAAGTTAAATAATTAATTAGATTTTGTTTGAAGCAATATTTTATAGGCCTTAAATAATTCTTGCCACTTCCAGAGCTACATAATTTCCTTCACTGACCAAAGTTTCCTCAAATAATTTAAAAGCCTTGCCTCTTCCATATTTTCTTTATTAATAATTCTAATAATCTTATTAACCATCCTGTAACCTTTGAAATTGCCCATTGTATTTTATGCTGCGTATTCTATTCATAATGAATAGCTTTTTTTTGTAATCCAATGTTCAGGCTACAAAAATTGTCATTATAATAAAGAGAGATCAATAAATTACCTCAGGAGCAATACTGCCCCTTATACTTTTTTTAAGACTGCCTTTTAAATCTGATGGCATTTTTGATCATGTTCTAAAATTTACTGTTTAATACAGCACTTATTTCGTCCTTACAGACATGTACAGAGACATGAAGACATAAAGATGAAAACAACAGTTGAAATATTGATTTTTGATGTGCCAGGGCTAGATCTGTACCCCAACTTAGCTATTGATTTTAATGTTAATCATTAGCTTTTATCTGAGACACAAAAATAAATTTAACTTAGATGGTTTTAAAAACCTTAAGGAAAGACTGAGTCTCTCAGCAACTATTAACCAGGATGGATTAAAAGGAACATCCATGTTCAAAGGCAGCATACCACTGAATACAAGATGAAGGATAGAGACGGTGCCTGTTTGTGCAAGTGTCCCAGAAGTATTCTGCTAGTCATAGTGGTAAACCAAATATTAAAGAGAGGTGCTGTGGCTCAGTGATAGAACATCTGTTTCACATGCAACAGATCCCAGGTTCAATCCCCAGCATCTCCAGTTTAAAATGTGGGAATGCAGAAAATAAGTGATGTGAAGAGTTTCTGCCAGTCTAATTAATACAGACCTAGACAGGGCAATAGTCTCATCCAATATAAGGCAGTTTCATCTGTTTAAAAAGCCAAAGTAGATGTGATCCCCCCCCCCCAAAAAAAAAGGTCAGGGCAGGGCAGTGGTAGGATTCAGCAGGTTTTCACCACTTCGGCAGAACTGGTTGTTAAAATGGTGCTCATGTTCCATTTGATTTGGCCCTTAAACTGCATGTACTGGGCTCTGATCCAGCAGTGCTCCTCATGTATCTATAGCACAACCCTATGTATGCTGTTCCCAAGTTGCTGAGCAAAGAATAGAAACAGGATCTAAACAGAACCATGTATCCATCCCAGTGGTGGTGGAAAATGTTGTCAAGTCACTGTTGACTTATGGTGACCCCATAGGGTTTTCAAGACAAGAGACATTCAGAGATGGTTTGCCATTGCCCATTGCCCATTGCCCGAGAGAGTTCTAAGAGAACTGCGAGTGATCCAAGGTCACTCAGCAGGCATATGAAGTGGGGAAATGAACCCAACTCTCCAGATCAGAGTGATCCACTCTTAACCATGACACCATGCTGACTCACCATCCAATGTACTCCTTTAATCAATATTGAGTTTTCTTCAGTTCCTAGGCAGGTATGCAGAAAGGAGTTAAATAGATGGAGTTGGTATTACTCAGATATGGAGGGGTTGCTTGGAATGGTCCAAGTGACCAGAAATGAATTGTGCTGATGTTCAGTACAGAATTTAACAAAGAATCAATACTCTGTCTTTTTAATGTCTTTCAAATTCAAACCCTTTTTCAGTAAAAGAGGTGGGTAAAATATTAAGTGCCAGAAGATCATTATCTTACATTTAACACAATGACTGTGGCTATTTTTGATTTTCACAGAAGGAAAAAAATAGGAACAGAGTATGTTTTGCTTGTTGGCTGGTTAAATAACCTGTCCTTGAGCATCAAAATGCCTGTGTGAACGTTTAATTAGAGAAAGGCCTGCCTCAGGTTTACCAAACAACTCCCAAAGAAGTCAGATTTTGTGTATCCATCAGTTTTGATAAATGATGAATATCCAGATAGATGAAAAACAGGCCCAAGTTGACCAAATGAACCAATTTCCTACTCAAAAAGCACTACAACCACATTCCAAACTTGTTTACATTAATTAAAAGGGATCCTTTTGACTTAACTACTAAACCAGGCTAAACAAACACCCAAATCACATTCCACCAATGTTTGTAAATACCTCCCATGTGCCAGTTCCAATACAAGTGGTTTTAAAAGGTTACTTCCAAACATGTCAGACGTAATTATGAGGAAATTCTGCATGCAGTGTGTAAAAAACATGGCAGCCTTCTCCAGTGGCATCACTTTCTATCCAACCATTCTGAAATAATAAAGATGTTCTTCAATAATACATCATATTTGTCCAGACTTATAATTCCTGCCACATACCAATCTGGAAAGCATTGCTGTTTAAAATTATCTCTTGTATGATTTAAGACTGCAAGAAATCTTTTCTATGTAAGAGAAGAAATTCCAAAAACATCTAACACCGAAGTTTGCAACCTGTCAAAAGTTTCCCTAAATGTATACAATTGACTATGGCCCTTCAAGGTCACAGCAGAACTGGTTGTTGAATATCATTCTTTGCACCTAAAATGCAAGCTTAAAAACCAGGCTTGAGTACAAGTATATTCCTGGATCTCCTGGGATACAATTCACTGCAAAATGAATTTTAAAATCTCATTATTTTTCTATAACTATGAACATAGTGCCTGACCATCATATCCCTTCTAATGTAGCGAACAACAGAGACAGACAGTATACCTATGTCAAATTGTTATGGCAAACAAATCTGAATAGCTGAATTTCTATTTCTAAATTTACTGTACTCAAGAGTAGGCCAATGCCTGTGCCAGCCTGTTATGGCACCAGCAAACATTCGGAGATGACTCAACTGCAACTGAGATTGCCTACATCCACTCACCAGAGCAGTCAAGATGAAATTTATATATCCCTGTATAGAATGAGTCACTTCTGTTTGGACTGTGGCAAATAAGAAATATATCATAATAAGTAATAAGTGTACTTCATAGACAAACATTGACAATCAGTGGGAGGCTTGGGGTGGCAGAGCATTTAAACACCCATGCTCTGATGGTGCAATGACACTTCTGGTGCAAACCTGCAAATGACATAGCACTGATGTGCTCTTTTGTGAAACTGTTGCAAATTTTATACCGGAAATTAGTAATTTTAGCAATTTTAACTGTATTTCTTAACCTTGTTTTGTTTTAAAATTTTGTCCCATTTTATATGCCAATAAAGGCTTGTGTTGTGTTAAAAAAGTGACATAGCACCATCAGAGCAGAAGTGATTTTCACAGCATTCCTCCAATTGCCGTACCAAGCAGCAGTGGGGGGCAGGGGTTGCCAACCATAAAGTTTCTTGCTATAGTAGGCCTAGTTCCCATTAATGACACTACTGATAGTATTATAACCTATAAACTTAATTATGTCTCTTTTTTAAAAATTTACTACCCACTGATGTGTAGCTATGCAGGCATACACCAATGAACCCCCACCGTCATGCTGGTGTCTCACAATATGACCATCTGTACCTGCGTAGGGTAGGACAAATGAAGAGAACCCCCAAAAGGTTTATGGGTGGTGAAGGAAAGAAGAAGCTCTTAGAGGAATCACAGCCCAATAAAGGACCCCAGGCGACTTGAAATGGCACAGTGGTTGTGCCATCCTGATGCCTCCAGGGGGCTTTCCAGTGGTGCGAAGATGCAGAAAAACCGAAATATCTCCCATGCCACCAGTGGAAAGTTCTCCTTAGGGCTTAATGGCCTTATTCCACCGAGGATAACTGACTGGAAACCTTAGATGAAATCCCAGCTCCAACCTCAGGCATGCCTTTGGTACATACTCGTTGTGCTGATGGAGCCAGCACTAGCATGGGAGAACCGACACGGCACCCAATGTTGCATCCTGGCATCCCAGAGGAACACAGCATCTACCCACTGATAAGTGTCCTGGGAAGAGCAAATATGCTGGCACAGACTCGCGGCACCTCCACAAGTAGATTCCCTGCCCTTGTTTCCATAAGGGAATATTCATTGGCTTCAGATATTTTCCTTTTATTATGCCCCTGCCTTCACAGATGGCATGAAGGGGCTTTTTTCTGTATCAAGTTTTACCAATGCACACAATCACATGGACTTAGCCAAACCCCATGCAAAAAGAACTGTGATGCATTTATACATAAAATCACACAAAAAAGGGAAATGAATCCCATGGCAAACTGCACATGCTCCAGTTTCAAAATTAATTTTAGAATTCTAATTAAGCAGGAATTGAAGAACTTGGATGCTTGCTCATCATTTTCCATCGCACATTTCCCAAGTGATACTTTCAACAAATCTCCAAGTCAACACTCTCCACATTCTTGTTCATTTTCAAGGTAGACCAACCCATGAGTAAAGTTATTCCCACGAACAGTAACGCCATTGAAATTTACATTCAAGTGACAAAATAATGAAGTCTTTTCCATTCCACTGTACATCAACCTTTATCATCTGTATGTACATGACTGTTTTCAACTACTACTTCCAAGAGCCTTTGTAAGAATAATTAACAACTTCACCATGTTCCAGTTAAATAGAAATATAAGTATCCAAATGAGAGGTATTATGAAATAATGGCCAGGTTTTTAAAAAATAAATAAATAAAAGCATTGTTTTAGCAACCACAATACCTGGCAATAATAGGAGATAAGGTATATTCATATTCAACATACCAGAGTAATTTCAAAACTAATATGTGCAGGTACTTTAGAGTTATCTTCAGTATAAAAATTAAAGCAATAAAACCATTGTACATAGCACATCCAACATTTATAAGGCTTATATGTGTTACCAAATACAATTTCCTTCAAGGTCCCTAAGTCATAAATATGAACTAATAAACTGGCACCTATTTGCATTTAAAACACCATACATTCATTTTTTTCATGATTGCCAAATAGGCATCAGCATTTAAGTCTGTGGTATTTTATTCAAATTAATTCAATGTAAGAGAATATTGAAAAACTCAGACAGCAAAGCTTTTCTTCAACGGGGGAGGGGAGAAAACTCCCATGTGAGCTCATCTCTGATAACTTTCTACAAATGGTCTGCATTTATACTGAGATACTGACAGAAATGCCAACCCACAAGGGAAATGATACTATTTCTAAGTGTTAAAGTTAAAAGGGAAAAATGGGAAGCTGGAACATACGCAGTACAACTTCTAAATAAAATCTTTTTTTAGGCCTTGGAATGAGAGCTGAAATGTGCATTGCTGAAAACCACAGAAAAATGATACTCAATCTGCAACAAGTTATTTTGCAAATGGCAGAATGATTGATTATATATGTAATTAAACAAGATGGTATTTCAGGTCCTTGCCCCCTCCCCTTCCTCAAATGTGAAATTACAGCTATATTCTTAACTGCTTTTCTTGGAGTGGTGGTAGCTTTAATTATTTTAAACAGCAAAGCTGCACAAAGAGATGAAGAAAAGTTCAAAAGAGCATGGCAGTAAAATGTAATATTCAAAAAATTAAACGTAGGCAGTTATTACTGGAGGAAGAGAAGTTTATGTCGAAACAAACTGATATTTTTCTACTGTGCTAGTTTGTGTTATTATCAACCCTAAAACTATACCTGGGAACAAACAGCACAATCTGGATGAATGTATAGAAATGTCATTTCCAGAAAGTAGGCATGCCGGGGTGGGATGTCTAATGTGATTGAGTTGTATTCATTCATTCAGTGACAAGTTTGGCAACCAATGGACCTCATCCAGCTAATCGAAGCCTATCCAGAAAAAGAATGGAGAAGGTAGCAAGCTCCTCTTAACACTACTTACCTTGTAATATCTTTATTTGACATATGTTTCCTCACAGAAACTTTCTCCATGAAGTCTAAGTTGATCTTGTTTACATGAAACCTTGGTCCTTTACACCTGGTTGCACCATATGTTATTTCTCTTGTACCTAAGATAAATAGCTTTTTATGGAGCCATTCCTCAAAATTTGACCATAAAAAGTCCACCGAGTTTCACCATAAGTTTCAGGGTTGTTCCACCAAGAATAATTATAAACCTGGGATAAGAGTTTGGAATTTTCTTTGGACTCAGTCACTCCAATACCCTTGGGTTAAAGCCAACCCTTCTTTATTTCCTGGATTCATGCTTCCAAAATGTTTTCTCTGTTTTTTGATCCTAGAATTAACTGTTCAATGGTGAGATACTTCGTACTACAGCACAGTGCTGAATGGGTTAAATGAAAAAGAATTTGCTAATCCAGATGAACCACATGTGCTATTCAAGAAATGGTGCGGAACATAATTGTTTTGGTCCATTTGGCCAATTTAAAAAAAAGCCACTATGCTACAAGAACACTGATACTGCAAGGCCTTATTTGGAATTTGCGCAGAACAACAGCAACATTGATACAGCAACATATCTAGTTTTTAAAAATATGCTGTTTTATTTTTCAGGTATAAAAGAATCAGGGTTGTAGCTGTCATGTGTCCAATCAATTGTTTAATACAATAGTCATTACAGGCATTGAATCCCAAGATGCTAGGTAAAGTTGGGTGTACTAATAAATATTCAGTTTATCACCCTATATTTTTCTGAAACAAAACAATGCAGGAAAGGTATTCAGTACCTAGAAGCCTACTGCTTCTTCTTGTAATTCTCCATTGTTAAATACTCTTTTAACTTTCTTAAATATTAGGGAGGGTTGCCCCATACATCCAGTTCCTAGAATAGGCAGAATTGAAGGTAGCCATGGCAATCTGTGGAAACATAATTTAAAACAATGGGACCAACCAAAATATGCTTTTAAATTCACCAGAACGATTCGTCGAGTTGAGTGTGAAGTGTAAAAAGAAGTGGGAAAGGAAAGATTATGTTACAGTTGCCAGAACTCAGAAGTATGTACTTTTTTTAAAAAAAATGAAGGATAGGAATCATTGCAGACTTTATTAAATATTTCTAGGAAAAAGAAGCAAAAAGTGGAGTCTTTCTTTGTGACCATATAAAAACTAGTTCATTAGACACTTCCCCCATCCTCATTCTTTGAACAGGGCTGTGTTGAATAATACTGAAAGGGTAACTCAAGACCTTCTGTTATGCTGGCTTTTTATAATATTTAAGTTGATCCTAAGAAAAAGATACAATACTGTGGATTTTCATCTGATTTGTACAGTACCCTGGTTATGGCAAGCTTTTTAATAATTTCTGAAAAAAGAGATCTTATAACCACAGTATGAAGTTTTACTTCACTGCTGACTTGGAATTTTCTTACTATATCAAATAGGTCATTTATGCATGCACTACTTACTCTGCAGTGAAAATCAGTTGATTTTCTAAATTTGTTTCATAGTGGGATTTTCCTGTTTAGACCATTCTTTTCCCCCTGTGTTTTTTCCCTGTGTTTTTCCCAGCCCAGTCCCTAACTGGGCTGATCTTTCATTTTGCCCACCATCTGTTTGTTGTTGCCATGCAACTTCTATTCAGGTAAGTTGCCTGCCACTTTTTTTCTGTTTGTTTTTCTAGTCATCTTTTATCTATGATAGTTTGTTGAAACAACTTGCAAGGTCTGCAATACCACATCACAACAGCAATAAAGTCTTGAAGGAGGCTCAGAAGGAAAAGAAGATGGTGGCAGGGGGAGGGGGAGAGATGAGAAAGGAAAGGTAGGCAAGAAACAAGGAACCCTTGTCAATGTCACTGGGTTCACTGTTCCATCAATAGACTTTGAACATGAGAAGGGAAGGGGAAAGAAGGGAACAGTCAGAAGGGGAATGTGATTGTCCTGAAACAGTGGCCAGTAGAGTAGAAGATAGTATGGTGTGGGTAGAGGAAAGTGGGAAGGAGCGAGAAAAGTCAAGAAAATACTGGTACATATTGACCGCATTGAGAGTCCTTTCAGTAGACAAAATCAGGGTATAAAAACCAACTTTTCTTCATCTTCTTTACCTTTATTATTTCTATGCCAACACTTTCTTCAATATAAATTATTCTATTTAATGGTACCATTTTTGTATTCTAGTTGAGCAGTTTCAGAGGCTGTTTCCGCACAGCCAGAGGCAGCGGCTTCCCACCGGCATAAATGAAGCTAGTGGAGCATCGGGACCATTTGCATGGTCCCATGCGGGCCGTACCAACACCGCTGCTGCCCACAGAGGTGGCTCCGCACTGAGCCACCCAGGGTGTCTGTAAGGGACTTACCTTGCCTTCCTTTGCAGCTCTGGGCAGCTGGAAAGACACGCCCATGCTGCCCTCCGACCCTCAGGGGTCACAGGGCAGCATGGGTGTGTCTTTCCAGCTGCCCGGAGCTGCAGAGGAAGGCAAGGTAAGTCCTTCACAGATACTGGAGGGGCCAAAAGCGGCGGCCTCATGCTGGTGCGGTTTGCACTGTGCCGGCAGGAAGACGCCGCTTTTTAAAAACCTCACTTAAAGAGCGAGGTTTAAAAGTGGCATCTTCCCATCACTTGGGCGGGCCCAGCACCGCGCTACTGCGGTGCAGCAGCACCTGCTGGGCGAACAGCACCCCAGGGGCGGTGTTTTAACCATCCCAAGGGTGTTATTTTCTGCCCGTGTGGAAACAGCCAAAGTTTTAAAAACATTTAAATGAAACATTAAAAGTTTTTGAATTACAGATATTAATCAATCTTCTTTTCAACTTTCCCACAATTAGCTAGTTTTAAACTCAAATGGCCAGTTAATTGCCTCCTTTTCTAAAACATCCCAGTGTTAAAACACTTAGGAGGTAATTCTCATTTACTAACCCAGGGGATGGGGCGGTTTATAAATCGAAACAATAAATAAATAAATAAATAAATATTAACTAATATGCAAAGTGAGACAAAAATCGGGTACAATCATTTCCAAGTGCCCAACATGAGAATAGTTAGACCAAACTGTACTTTTGGAATTAAAGTGAATTGGACTCTTATTTTTGTTTTTCGACCTAAACAATTATTATGTCTTCTAAAACATTTAAGGTTCTCAGATCCACCAAGGCTTTACCATCATAGTCTGCCAACAAAATTTTAAAAATGATGTTAAATCAAATTAACCATCTACTGTATATTTTTTCTCCAAATGATATCTGTGGTAGGAGCCCTAAATACAAAGTAACCGTATATACTTGAGTATAAGCCAACCTGAATATAACCCAAGGCACCTAATTTTACCACAAAAAATGGGAAACTTATTGACTCGAGTATAAGACTTCAAACGTGACTCAGTAGCAGCTAAAAACAGAAGATTTAGCAGCAAGATGAGATAGAGCTGCTTAACAGAGTTTGCATTAGGGATGAGCAGCTTTCCAGCATTCTAGAAACACAAATGAACCACTGTTTTCCTCCAAATGTAGAATAACCCTGGGATTCATAGCCATGCCAGCCTAAATTTTGCTCCAAAGAAAGTATTTGTCTTCAGCAACATCAGTATTTGGCAGTAAACTACTGTATGAAGAATTGTATTCATCTAGAATGCAACGCACCAATAACCCCTAGGAGAGAAATCCCTTGGTTTCTTTTAACACAAACACACACACCCCCTAGTTGTAATGCTATGCAGGCTGTCCTTACAGCTTGTTTTTACAGCTCTCTGGTGAGTTAGAAAAAAAGCAGCAACATGCTTACTGGATCCCCACAGCAGCCCCAACTCCAGGTGCCATATTGGAATTACCATATATACTTAAGTATAAGCCATGGGGGGGCGGGGGCTTTTTCAGCGTAAAAATGTGCTGAAAAAGTCGGCTTGTACTCAAGTATATTTGGTAAATTGTTTGAGAGATCTGTATGTTGTGTCTGTTTCTTGCACAGTTATGTTCATGCCTATTTGTAAAAGATTCATGCAGCAAAGACTACTGTCTTTACTTACTTTAGATATTTTCTTACCTCCTCTTCAGAGGAGCCACTCAAGGCAGCTTACAATTATAAAAGCTATTTAAAAAGCTATTAAAAAGCCTTTACAGACAAGGCACTGAACATCCATAAAACAGAAGCAGATCATTAAAAACAACTGATAAGATACTGGTTGTGGTGGGTTTTCTGGGCTGTGTGGCCATGGTCTGGTGGATCTTGTTGCTAATGTTTCGCCTGCATCTGTGGCTGGCATCTTCAAAGGTGTATCATAGAGGGAAATCTGTTACACACTGTGACACCATCTAACTCAGGGCTCGGGAACCCACGGCTCGCGAGATGCAAATGGCTCTTTCGAGCTTGTGGTGCGGCTCCCGGCCCCTTCCTGGGGAGAGTGGGGAATCCCCCCCCTTTGCAAAAAGGGGGAGAAAAAAGCGGGGTCGGCAGGTGTCCGTCCGTCGTTTGGGAGAAAGGGAGGGGGTGGCCTGGGCTGTCTCCCTGCCCTGTCCCCGGCTGCTTTGGAGGGCGTTTGGCCTGCTCGACGGTGGCGGCGGCGGCTTCTGCAGCCCGCCTTCCCTCCATGCCATGGTGGGAAAGAGGCTGCAGAAGCCGCCGCCGCCGGTCGAGCAGGCCAAACGCCCTCCAGAGCAGCCGGGGGCAGGGCAGGTACAAAGCAGCCTTCATGGCTGCGATCATTCGCCGGGGGGGACACCTGGGCGGGAGGGAGGGGGTGACCTGGGCACTGGTCTCCCTGCCCTGTCCCCGGGTGCTCTGGGGGGCGTTTGGCCCGCCCGAGGGGCAGCGGCGGCTTCTGCAGCCTCTTTCCCGCCATGGCAGAGCTGGGGAAGTCTCAGCTCTGCCATGGAGGGAAGGCGGGCTGCAGAAGCCGCCGCCGCCGTCGAGCAGGCCAAACGCCCCCCAGAGCAGCCAGGGGCAGGGCAGGTACAAAGCAGCCTTCATGGCTGCGATCATTCGCGGGGGGGCGGGGCGACCTGGGAGGGAGGGGGTGACCTGGGCACTGGTCTCCCTGCCCTGTCCCCGGATGCTCTGGGGGCGTTTGGCCCGCCCGAGGGGCAGCGGCGGCTTCTGCAGCCTCTTTCCTGCCATGGTAGAGCTGGGGAACTCTCAGCTCTGCCATGGAGGGAATGCGGGCTGCAGAAGCCGCTGCCGTCATCGAGCAGGCCAAACGCCCTCCAGAGCAGCCGGGGGCAGGGCAGGTACAAAGCAGCCTTCATGGCTGCGATCATTCGCGGGGGGGGGCACCTGGGCGGGAGGGAGGGGGTGACCTGGGCACTGGTCTCCCTGCCCTGTCCCCGGGTGCTCTGGAGGGGGTTTGGCCCGCCCGAGGGGCAGCGGCGGCTTCTGCAGCCTCTTTCCTGCCATGGCAGAGCTGGGGAAGTCTCAGCTCTGCCATGGAGGGAAGGCGGGCTGCAGAAGCCGCCGCCGCCGCTGACGAGCAGGCCAAACGCCCTCCAGAGCAGCCAGGGGCAGGGCAGGTACAAAGCAGCCTTCATGGCTGCGATCATTCGCGGGGGGCGGGGGTGTGTGATCTGGGAGGGAGGGAGGGGGTGGCCTGGGCGCTGGTCTCCCTGCCCTGTACCGGGCTGCTCTGGGGGGCGTTTGGCCCGCCCGAGGGGCAGCGGCGGCTTCTGCAGCCTCTTTCCCGCCATGGCAGAGCTGGGGAACTCTCAGCTCTGCCATGGAGGGAAGGCGGGCTGCAGAAGCCGCCGCCGTCATCGAGCAGGCCAAACGCCCCCCAGAGCAGCCGGTGACAGGGCGGGCGAAAGGCAGCCTTCTTGGCTGGATACGTGCATGGGGGGGCATCCACTGTTTGGTAGGGGAGGGGGTGGCCTGGGCGCTGGTCTCCCTGCCCTGTCCCCGGGTGCTCTGGAGGGGGTTTGGCCCGTCCGAGGGGCAGCGTCGGCTTCTGCAGCCTCTTTCCCGCCATGGCAGAGCTGGGGAACTCTCAGCTCTGCCATGGAGGGAAGGCGGGCTGCAGAAGCCGCCGCCGCCATCGAGTAGGCCAAACGCCCTCCAGAGCAGCCGGGGGCAGGGCAGGTGCAAGGCAGCCTTCATGGCTGCGATCGTGATGGCATGTGTGCGGGGGTGTCCATCCGCCCGGGGCTTTGGGGAGAGGGTGTACAGGTGCTGGTCTCCCTACCCTGTACCGAACTACTCTGGGGCGTTTGGCCAGCCCGATGGAGCAGCGGCCGGCTTCTCACAGCATTTTTTCCCCTTCATGCTTGAGGCAAGAACTCTCAGCTCTGCCATGGAGGAAGGGAGCACAGAAGCCGCCCGCTTCTCAGTAAGAACACCCAGGGGACAGGAGCATGTACAAGGCAGCCTTCTTGGCTGGGATCCATGTGTATTAGAGGTGTCCATCCATGCGTTTGGGAGGGAGGGTCAGTTTCGTGTTTTTTTGTTAATTTTGTTAGTTATTTTCTTTTTAAAAAAGGTTCTAATATATGTTAAAAAATGTGTAATTTCCTTTACATAAATAAAAAAAATATTTTTCTCTGTAGCACTTCGTGGATTTCATAAGCAACACACTATAATTGTTTTATATACAAAGAGTAAAGGTAAATAACCAAAATACACAGTGTTATCTTCATTTTAAATGTCAAAAAGTATTTGCGGCTCTATGTGTTTTCTTTTCCGTGGAAAATGGGTCCAAATGGCTCTTTGAGCGTAAAAGGTTCCCTACCCCTGATCTAACTGATAAGATAGTTTCTCTAATTAAAGAGTAGCAATTCCTGGAACTACTCTTTGTCACTTCTAGCAAGAACTTGCTGTAAATACACAGGCTGCATGTATTTTTTTTAAGGGAATTGGATGTGGGGGATCCCCACTTTCATTTGCATCCCTAATGGCAACGTCAAAAAGAAAGGAAACAGGACATATTAATATATTTCCTTTTAATATGACACAGCTCTATGATAGCAACTTGAATGA
Organism: Sphaerodactylus townsendi; assembly: GCF_021028975.2. Classification (NCBI taxonomy): domain Eukaryota; kingdom Metazoa; phylum Chordata; class Lepidosauria; order Squamata; family Sphaerodactylidae; genus Sphaerodactylus; species Sphaerodactylus townsendi. The sequence continues at coordinate 47,164,932 of NC_059428.1, read as the reverse complement.
AAATGTCATATAGTCAATATAAAATTCAAAAATGCATGTGTCCATGGAGTTCTTATGCCACTCCACAAGAAAAGATTGTGAATGAGTTCCCTTTCACTTCAGAAAAGGTGGCAGCTCTTCTTCACCCAGTTCTCATTGTCCACACACTGCTTCTCCTTTTCTTTGAAGTGAACACAAAAGCCATGCTCATGTTGGGCTCTGCTGAGCAGAAAAGGTGATACTCATAATATTTGCCTAAGAAGAAACTGAACTGGGCTAAATAAAACTTCTTGCATGGGTGACAAAAGGATGGCTTGGACTCTAGACATTTTAACCTGTATGAATTTGTTCAGATGTATGTTACTGATTGAAGTGACTTGATTTCCCCCACCCCACTCCTCCCCACATCTGTACTGCTATAATTTATGTGAATTGCAGTTAATAATCAGTTGCGTTGTGCTTAATCAGCATACCAATAATATGCTCAGCAAAGACTAAGTGGTTCTCATTTCCCAGTCTCTTTCACAAATGTGATTGATTGACAGTATGAAAATTGCACACATGCAGGTGTTGGTGCAGGATATTATCTCTGTGGACTTTGCAATCAAGTATATTAAATGTAGCTATTGCACTTTTTAAATAGTTCTGTTGCTCTGCTTTGTGGAGCAGCCCATCCTCCCAATGGGCTTGATTGAGCTTGACCAGATGATCACTGTGCGGCAAATGAGAACACTGTGGATGTGAGGGATGGGGGGGGGGAGGGGGGGTTGCAAGCTATCACATTCTTACAGGGTGATAATACTGAATCCAGGGTTCAAGCACTGAGCTATCAAGTGGAACAAAAATTGATGAATACAAATGAGCATAAATCACAAAATGAATATTCAGGAATTCTGTATAGCTGCAAATCATAATGAAAAAGTATCTAAAGAACACTGAAGCAGCTAAACAAAATTATCTTTTCTCCCTTTAGGATTAACCCTTTATGTACTGCCAAGATACCATAATTTATGTGGAAGAACTCCCTCGGTGATTTCCTAAGGGAAGGGAAAGACAGTGTTTTAAAATATTTGTAAAAGTAAACTGTCTCAGTATATAGGCACTTATGGGTTGTGATGGGAATATATTACTAAACCTTGGAACTCAGCTGGCATGATACCAACATCCTCATTTGTGAGTCACAGTTTCAAGTGTAGTTCTATTAACTTTAGCTTGTAAATTACTTCTATGCTATTAGCAATGAATGCTTCAATATGATGTGACATTTTTATTATAATGTTTTCCCTCTGAAGTTTAAGTTCATATTTTAACCAGGTCTCCTACAGATGTAGACCCCAGAGTTTTAATTAATATTGTAGAAGTAAAAGACTATGAAAACACTGTCCATTCCCTCATTCTCTCTTCCCTTTTCTCTGCCGCACAGTAACTATGTTAAGACGCAAGTATGGGATAAGAAAAGTTATTTTATGTTTATGTTTTAAAATGGCAGATCATTTAGGCAAATTAACATTAGGAGTCCTGTTGGATTAGACTAGGGATTCGCAAAGTGAGTGGTACTACCCCCTCTGGGGTGTGTGTGTGTGTGTGTGGAAACATCAAGGGTGGTGGTGAGGAATTTTGGGGTGGAAGGGGGGTGGCACAGAGATTCCTGCGCCAGTTAGTGAGGAAAAGGTCTTGTCTTTCCAAACTTGCCATGTGGTGATTGCTGAGTTTTAAAAGAAATGCAGCAGCAAAGGCAAACAGGGGGCAGCAAAGGTAAACAGTCTCATTGCTTTGCAAAGCAAGATTCTCCCCATTGTTACGGCCCTGATCACCCCCCACATATATACAACAATATTAAGAGCCCCCCCCCATCCAGGGTGAGTGGGCCATGACCAGATGATGGGTTCCATCCCCCTCCCCTTCCCTCTCCACTTTTCCCATCTTAACATTCTCCCACAGGGTGAGTGGACCACGACCAGATGACAAGCCCCTTCCCCATTCCCTTTGGAAGAAGTGTAGGGAGTGGCAGGGAGGAGAGGACCCATCATCTGGTTGTGACCCACCCTTGCTGGTCTAACCCTCTTGTCAGTGTGGGTGGGTGCAAGTGATACCGACACTTTCGGGCATTTGAACGTTAAGAGCTGCTTTGCAAGGAAAGATTTTTTTAAAGGAAAACCAGCAGCACTCTCCTCACTGCTGCTTTGAATTTGCAGGAGCCCTAATATCAATAAAGAGGTGTGTGTTCATATGTATGTGGGATTTGGCCTGGGAGCCAAGGGGGCGGCAGTCTGAAAAGGTTTGGGAACCCCTGGATTAGACCAGTGGTCTATCTAGTCCAGCATCCTGTTTCCCCCATCCACCAACAACGTTCCCAGGAGTAGATCACAGAAGCCAATACCTCTGCTGTTATTGTCCTGGCATCTACTGGTATCTGGTAGTATAATATGATGCCTAGGAACATAGCATTTCTATTAAAATCACTTGTTGTTTTGCTAACACACTCTCATTCAGATTGGCAACCAATCAGTGTAAGCAGAGCTTGCTCAGTGTTCACCATTCTTGAAATTACAGTACAATCCAATCATCATGCTTATCTTTCCTCCTACATACACATGCCACCATAACCCAACAATTTAAAATCACAGATAAGCACACAGCCAGCACAGAAAAAAACAACTTTCTCAACTCAACCCACATTTCTAAAGTCTAACAAAAAGGCTGCATGAGACACAGGGGTCCTTTAAATGGATTCCAACAGCATATTTCTTTTTCTTTCTTTTTTTTGTGATGCTCATGTAGCTCTGCTTCATTCCTGTGCCAATAATTTTATCAAGCTGTATGCATTTGAGATTGGGGCCAGCAGAGAGACCCACAGAGCAAAAATAGAGCAAAAAATCAGACAAAAGGAAATAAGGATCTGCAAAACAACACCAATATGCATAAGAACATAAGTAGAACACTGCTGGATCAAACCAATAGTCCATCTAAGTCCAGCATCCTGTCTCACAATGTTGCCACCTGTTCCTTTGGAGGGCCAACAACAGGACATAGGGGCCAAAACCTTCTCCTGATGTTGCCTCCTGGCACTGAGATTCAGAAGTTTAGTGCCTCTGAATGTGGAAGTGCACTTTAGGCTGTGTAAAGAAGTATTTCCTTTTCTCCATCCTGATTCCACTGCTCATCAGCTTCTTTGATGCCCTTAAGTCCTAATATTTTGGAAAAGAAAGACAAAATGCTCTTCATCTAGTCCAGTGGTTCTCAACCTGGGGGTCGGGACCCCTTTGGGGGTCGAACGACCCTTTCACAGGGGTCATCTAAGACTCTCTGCATCAGTGTTCTCCATCTGTAAAATGGATAAATGTTAGGGTTGGGGGTCACCACAACATGAGGAACTGTATTAAAGGGTCATGGCATTAGGAAGGTTGAGAACTACTGATTTAGTCTCTCCACACCATGCAAAATTTAATAAAATTCTAACATGACCACTCTTAATCATCTCTTCTCTAAATGGAAAAGTCAAAGACTCTTCAGTCTTTTCTTATAGGAAAGGTACTCCACCCCTCTAATTATCTTGATTGCCCTGTTCTGACTTCTTTTTCCAACTGTGCAATGTCCTTTTTGAGAAATGGTGACCTGAACTGCACACATTTATTCCAAATTAGGCTGCATTATAGATCTATACAAGGCAATGGTATACCGTTTATGGGGACATTGGGTATCCCATGTCCACAGGTGCACGCCATTTCATCATGTGATGAAACAGCGTGTGCCAGAGTCACCACGGCGCCCCACCTGGCTTCCTGCAGGCCAGCTTCTGCTCTCCCCAAGCCCTGGGAAGAACAGGAGCTGGCCTGCAGAGAAGCTGGTGGGAGGCCTTCACAGCGGGTGCCAGCGGCGCCCAACCCTCCCAAGCTCCTTGCAAGCCGGCTTCTGCCATCCCCAGGCCCTGTGGAGAGCTGGCCTGCTGGGATGTGGGGGAGCTCCACAGTGGGTGGCAGACATGCCCTGTCCTCCTTGGCTCCCTGGAGGCCAGCTTCTGCCCTCCCCAAGGCCTGGGGAAAGCAAGAGCCGGTCTGCAGGGACGTGGGGGCAGGGATCCATGGTGGGTGGTGGTGGCGTCCCACCCTCCTGGGCTCTCTTCAGGCCAGCTTCTGTCCTCCCCAGGCCCTGGGGCAGGAGCTGGCCTGCAGGGACATGGGGGGACTCCACGGCAAGTGGTACCTCGCCCTCCCGGGCTCCGTGCAGACTGGCTTCTGCCCTCCCCAGGCCCTGGAAAAGCAGGAGCTGGCCTGCAGGGATGCCCCGTCCTCCTTGGCTCCCTGCAGGCCATCTTCTGCCCTTCCTTTTGAGGTCCACCCTCCCCCAGTGTCCCTGTTAGTTTCCGTAACTGGGGTGTGGGGAGCCCGGGGGGTGGCGCTTGGAAGCAGTCATGCCACTGGGTGCCATTTAGGCCCAGTATACCACGGATACAGGGGCATTATAAAACTGGCTGTTTTATTTTCACTCCCTTTCCTAATAATCCACAGTATAGAGTTTGCCCTTATCTGGGTTGACACTTTCATTGAGCTATTTACTGTGACCCCAAGATATTTTTCCTCTCAGTCGCAGCAAGTTCAGACTCCATTAGCATATACTTAAAGTTAGAATTTTTTTGTTCCACTGTGCATCACTTTACACTTAACCAGCACTGCATTTCAACTGTCATATTGTTGCTCACTCATCTAATCTGTGGAGATGCTCCTGGAGCTTTTCACAGACATCGTTGGTTTTCACTATGCTGAGTAATTATGTTTCATCTGCAAACTTGGTCACTACACTACTCACTATTACTTTCACATCATTTCAAATCAGACTGCTTTTTATCATCTGCATCAGACATGGCAACTGGTTCTGTACCTCTCCCGCCCAGATCTAGCCACAGTAATCCATGCAATGGTCACCTCCACGTTAGATTATTGTAACTCACTATATGCAGGCCGTCCTTTGTCCAGCATGTGGCAGCCAGGCTCCTTTCTGGGGCACAAAGTGGTGACCAGATTACTCCGGTCCTGTACCAGCTCCACTGGCTGCCAATCAAGTTCCAGATCATGTTCAAAGTGTTAGTGTTGACTTTTAAGGCTGTGAGCAACCTTTGACCTGCATGCCTGCATATTGCCCCATCAGGCCCCTATGCTTGTTGGAGGGGAACCTACTGGAGATCCCTGGCTTCCACGAGGGACAGGGCTTTTTTAGCCCTGGCCCCCACCTGGTGCAATAATTAGGGCCCTCCAGGACCTGAAAGAGTTCCGCAGGGCCTGCAAGACAGATTTTCCGCCAGGCTTTTCCATCTAGCCAGCCAGGTTGACAGGTACTATCACTGGGCAGTAGTAGCTGAATTAGGTTTTGATGCCATCTATTGCTGTTTTAATGTTCTTGTTTTAATAATGTTTTTATTACTGTTTTAACTTTGACATTGTTGGTTGTGGTGGGTTTCCCAGGCTGTGTGGCCGTGGTCTGGTGGATCCACGGCCACACAGCCTGGAAAACCCACTACGACCAATTGAATCCAGCCGTGAAAGCCTTCTACAATACAGTTGACATTGTTGTATGTTGGGGAGGGCGGGGTATAAATGCAAATATAAATCAATCAATCAATATCATTTATTATTCAATTGGAGATTACTGAAAAGAATAGCAAAATGCCAGAGATTAGACTCGTTTAGTACTCTACAAGGAGAAGAGAACAGTTGGTTTTTATACTCCACTTTTTCTATTTCAGTGAGTCTCAAAGTAGCTTACAATTGCCTTCCCTTTCCTGCCCCCAACAGGAAACAGGCACTTTGTGAGGTAGGTAGGGCTGAGAGAGTTCTAAGAGAACTGTAACTAGCTGGAGGTCACCCAGCAAGATTCACATGGAGAAATAGGGAATCAAACCCAGTTCTCCAGATCAGAGTCTGCCGTTCTTAACCACTAAACCATGCACAAGGAAAATGTGGAGGCAGGAGAAACCAGAGTGCCTCATGCATTTCTGAAAGTAATCATTAGCTCTTATATGAACTGGCTGGGTCTGTGTGTAGATAATGAAGCACTTACAAGGCCTCCCAAGGTTGAGAAATTTGTGAAGACTTGGGGAGGAGCCGGGAAAAACCAGGGTTTGGGGAAGGATGTAACTTAGTAACTTAGTGGACTCATAGAGTCCACCTTCTAAAGTAGTAATTTCTCCACAGGAATTGATCTCTGTAATCTGGGGATCCGTTCAGAGGCACAGCTCGGCCAAACTGTTCCTGGGGTGGACTCTTTATTTTCTGCCCCCCCCCGGGTCCTGCCCAACTCCCCATGGTGTCCCTGGCACCCCTGTGCCTTCCCCCCACTTACCTTAGTTCAGCCTGAAAAAGTTCAGGCTGAAATATGGCATGTTCAGTTCAGGCTGAAAAAGCGCCCTGGTGGAAACTACCCTTTCCAGACCTTGGGGGTAATGTAGTTCCCACCAGGGCAGAGCGTAGCTGGGCCAGAGTGCTCCCGGTGCACACTCTGCCTTTTTCGTCCCCCCGCGATGGCGCCCCCCCACGATGGCACTCCACTCCCACTCCCATTTACTTTAGAAAACCGAGCAGGCTGGAGAACAGGCCCTCCTGTTCTGGGGAGAACTACGGGCATTTCCCCACTCTCCCCTATCCCCCCTATGCCGCGCGCCTGGGGTCCCCATGACCCCGTGCTCTGCGCGGGGTCATCAAAAGGCGCCCTTTGCAAGAGTGCCAGGGATGCCACGCGCTGAGGGGGCATGACAGCGGCAGCATCGGGGCAGCTGCGCTGTCGCCGCCCCTCTCATGGGGAGTGCCGGGGGACCCCGCGCAGCTCTCCTCAAGTAGCGCAGGGCTTAAGGTAAGTGGGGAAAGGCCCTACATTTCCCCCCCCACGACACCCTCCCCAGGAAGGCCTGTTCTCCAGCCTGCTCGGTTTTCTAAAGTAAGTGTGTGTGGGGGCGCCGTGGGGGCAGGGGAAAGGGGGAGGGGCCGGGGGATTTTGCACCTCCCATGTGATCCAACTCCATGTGCCCAATGTGTCACGCACCTCCCCGCCCCCTGGGAGCTTTTTCAGCCTGAACTGAATAGGGCAGTTTTTCCGCCTGAACTTTTTTCAGGTGGAAGGGTGATTTTCCACCCCCCAGGTGTGCGGCCGATGCACCCCCCTGCCCCCTTAAAGCTTCGGCTTTGGATCTGTTTAATTTCTGGGAAAACTCCAGTCCTGATCTGAAGGTTGGCAACCCTGCTGTCTCCCACAATGTTCTCTTCTTATTTGTGGAAGTTTCCAGGTATTCAGAATGATAGAAATATAAATAAAATAAATCAAACATATATAGAAAATACCATTGAGAAATTGATTTGTAAAATTGAAGAGATTTTCAGGCATCCCAATGAAATGTGATATTTTAGCCATTTTACCTGATTATCCAATTTGTCAGATTACCTAACTGTGTATCATGTCACACCACTTAGTGGAATTTGTATTAACATCACAGCACTTCCTTTGCCAGACCAAAGAGACAATATATTCTGAAATACTTTAGAAAATAACCATGATCATTGTTATGATGATGATTTGCTGTTCTTTTAATATGAAGGGATTTTTAAAAGACAATGTAGTCCATGTACAGTGTGATATGAAACTAGAAAATTAAGCATAAAGATTTCACAGTTTGAGTTCAATTCAAGAAGCCAATTTTAGCATGGCCATTTGATGTAGTCTAATTATCAGGTGAGAAAGTGTCTTACCACAGAACACTGTTCCCTTTCAGAATACTTAAGGGAAATCATTTAAAAGTATTCCATACACAAAATACAAATCAGGGAGAAAATTGTAATCCTTTGCACAATTGAATAGATAAATATATTGTTGTAGCCATCTGGTCATAACGAACATAAAAATAAAAGCAAAAGCATAAGGATAAAATACAAATAAACTGTGCAACTATAAAACACAAATGCCAACACTGATTACATTCAGAACAAAGTCTAAAAGTACAGTTTATCCATAAGTAAAATTTATTTTTTTTTGGTTTTAAAAGATAAGGCAAAAATTACCACCTGATGACTGGAAAAAATCTGCCTGCAGAACCTACGCACTATTACTTGTGAGTAAACTCAATTGAATTCAATTAGATATACACGTATACATTTAGTTTCTACAGACTTTTCTGCAATACTTCAAGAGATCCTCAACAAGCATTTTCAAGTGTAATATATGAATACTTGATCCATTTTTCAGTTTCATGAAGAGGTAGTTCATTTGAAGTTACCATTCAAGAAAATATTATGTTTAATTACACTAGAGAGAAGACTTGAAAGTCAACTGTGCAACTCATTAAACTAAACAGGATATAAACGTAATTTTTAAAAGCAATCATTTGAACTATTAAGAATTTTAACATTTAAACATGAATCAGAAACAGACTCAGATACAGGCTGAGGGATCAATCTCACATATCTTTTTTTCCTTGACTCTCAATTACAGGCTCCTTGCTCATAATTGGTCTGTTTAATGTTTACGCAAAAATATCAATAGTAAATGAATTCTTGTTGCTTAAATATTTAATAATGTATATCCCTAAAGAAATGCACAACTGAATCAGACCAAAGTCCATCTAGCAATCAACCAATGTTATTCAATGGTTGGAATGACTTTAAGATGTTTATAAGTAGGGGATAAAAACAAGAACCTACACCAAATATTTGATTGATTATATTCAGTATGTGATACTTGGATGTATTCTGCCTATGAATGTGGAAGACCCATTTTGCTAATTTTGATGGTATATACACACGTGCCACAAACTTGCAGCTGACATATAGTGACCGTGCAAGAAACTCTTAGCACAAGCGAGAAGCAGAAGTGGTTTGCCATTTCCTTCCTCTGTAGAACATTCCATGGTGCTCTTCCAATGAAGACCCAACCGTGCTTAGCTTCTGAAATCTGATGAGACTGGGCTATAACATGCCACCTTCCTTCCCATTTTAGTTGATAGCCACTGATAAATATAATCTTCATAGATTTATATAAGACTCTTTTAAAGTTGTTGGTCATCCTAAGTCAGCAATTTTTGTAAATTAATTATGCACTGTGGAACGTCCTATTCTGAATCTATTGCTCATCAATGTCACAGGATGCTACTGCACCAAACAAAAATAACGATAACCTTCATGGCAGATTACAAAGCATATGCTTTGGTTTGAGTAGGCAAATACATGCCTTGAGATTTGAAATGTATTAAAAATAATATAAAGCACATCTTGATCACTCTAATAAGCTTCTTCTCTGGTCTGTTGTTCATAGTAGGGGGGATGGTCAACAGCATGTTGAACTGTAACATCACTTTCCTTATTTTGTATCTAATGAACTTACCCCATGTGCTGGGTAGGAGATCCAGCCCAGCTCTCCTTGAATGGTTTTCGAATCCAGCAGATTAACTGCAAAAAGAAGACAAAATGAAGAGGAATAAGATTTGTTTGCCTCTGCCTAGTTTAGCTACGTAGGAAAAAAACATTTTGAAGTGTCAGCTTTTTCAAGTTAAACTGTCACACATTCAGGACCAGAGCTTTTCAAAGCAAAATAAAATAATGGTTTTTTTCCCTCAAAATAAACATCAAAAGGGACTAAACAATCCTTGTTGCAATTGCACATGCACACTCATTCCTGAAGCATGGCTCAGTAAGCACAAATAAATGCACTAATGGTATCCAGCTATATTAAGATGTCTCAAAAAGATCTCACATGTTGTAAAAGTAACATGAAGTATATAATATTCTAACCCCAGGCTTTGCCTTGTGACTTTCTGGGGCTAATTCAGTTATATATTTATATATTGGTGGGTGAATGGTGTATAGATTGGTTAGAATGTTGCTGTTGGTTTTTAAATTGCAACTTCAAAAATGCTTTTTAAAAAAGTTATCTATCCTAGAGATAACCTCAATGTTTTTACCAGTCTTTTAGCAGGAATAACCAGATCTTGTATTTTGAAGCATGTTTGAAATATCAATTGCAACTGTATGTTTGGAAATTCTTTAATAGATGTTGTACACATTCTATAATATCTTCACTTTGCCACTGCCCCCTACATAACCAGCCACAACCAACATTTCTGCAATAAAAATGATCTGATTGCTGTCAAATGTCACATTATTTTTATAGAAAGCATGTTCATTTTTCAATAGCAATCAACAGAAGGCAGTCTGTGTACACGAGAGCAGCAGAAAATCATTGTAATAGTTTCCACAAGGCTCCAAATCAATAAGAATTCTTAACACACATACAGCATCTCAGTATGTAATGGTTTTAAGTCCCCCTCCATATTTATGACCACAGGCCCAATCCTGCTTGATCTGCTTCCTAACCCTCTATCTTGCTGAGTTTTCAATATTCAATGGCAGTTTGAATTCTGAATTAGCAGTTTTGCCGCCTTCAGTAGCAGTACTTGATGAAACACAGACAAGAGTAATCATCTTGATTTGGAGAACTGTAGGCAAAATTCAATTTATAGCACATGTAATACCCCCCTCTTTCTCTGCAGTGGGGACCAAAAGTTTTACATCCTTCTCCTGTCCTCCATTTTATCCCTGCAACAAAAAACCATGAGAGGCAAGTTAGGCTGAGGGTTTGTGACTGGCTCCAGGTTATCAATCAACCTTCTGTGGAACAGGTAACATTTGAACCTGGGACTTATAGATCCTGATTCTAGTGGAACACTCAAATCACTCTAATACCATACTAGTTCCAATAGGCAGATTTCCTTTGCCTTTGGGACTGCAATTCCCATGATTATCCTGCAGACCAAGTTTGAGACTTCTAACTTTATTTTCTAAAGAATTATACCTAACAAAGTGAGGTGGATAGATGGATGGACAGATAGAACTTTTTATTATTATTTTGGAACAAGACAATTTTAATTCTACAGATCCATCTTCATCCCCAAAGCTCCCTGGGTGACTCAGTACACCACTTCTCACTAAAAATGATGGGGGGGGGGGCCGAGGGCGGCAGACATTTATACTAATCTGAGCTTCTTAAAGGAAGGGTAGACTAAAATGTAATAAAATAAAAACAGAGAAAGAGATTTTACCCTAAGCTGGCTGTAACTCTGTTTATGATGGCACTGGGTGGATTCCAGTATAATTGGAACAATGATATGAGGATACTCAAGATACTCAGAATAATTCAGTTCCACTGTATGCTCAAAAGTAATGCCTCTCCTTTCCTAATGAATAAACCCAAAGAAAAATAGGATTCCCTTTACAGCTGTACAATTATCATAAAACATTGTAACATTTCCATTTATTCTTTATTGAACTTTTTTCTGCTTGTAAACACAAAAAGAATAAATATAACCGAATTATCTTCACAAAGAAAATTATCAAAAGCACATCATTTTGAAAAGTCTACATTTGACAAATTCTGTAGTTTGTACAATATTCAGAACTCTATTCTATTCATGAAAATGACCAGGGATCTCCAGGTCAGTCTCACCAATAGTTTAATCTCCCACCCCACCCCATAAGGAAGGAAATAGAAGTTTTTACCAATAGCTGTAAAATAATAAAACATTCTTGTAGATGTTACCAGAGCTCTTCTGAAAGACCAGCCATCTGACCCACACTTAAAAAAACCCTTATATTATATATTATGCTGTCTGAAACGGCCCTGTTCTTTTATGCAAGGAACCACAGGATTCCATTACTATCACTCACTATAAAAGTCAACTCACAACAAACTCATTTATGCAATTAGATTATTTTTGCCCAGTAACCTCAATAGAGTCTACAAAGGCATCAAATAAGAAATTTATGATATAAACGGACATTTTCACAACATGATCCATCACCATGTTAACAATCCAACAACAACAAAAAACTGTTAACATACAACACAGTGTTTCAGAACAACAGCAGATTAACTGGGAGAGGATGTAACGTAAGTGTCTGTTGTCTAAACAAACATTTTTACAAGTGATTAATACTGGATTAGATAAAATAACAAATGTTCTAGTAAAGAAAGGCTGCTGTGTTAGGTGAAATGGTAGGAGTCTGTCCCTTTTTAGAATGGGGAATCAGCGAGAACAGACTCTTGGTTTAGTAAAAGGTCAGCCATGCTCAAGATCTTTGTTGCCTATGTACACAAAAGTCAGCTTTTACAAGAAATCCACAGGAGAGAAGGTAAAGTTTAACAATTTTGTTAAAGGAAAAATAATAAAAAATACAAGCAAACAATAATCAAACTAGCAGAACACACCTATGATTTAAGCAGTGTGGAGGGGATATGTTGAGAATGGAGGAATTGGGGGAATTCTTTGGGGTAATATTGTACCAGATTCTGAAGTGGCTTTGGGTCCATAAAGCTGAGTTCAGTGAATTGCACGGGGCTCCAAGGAAGCAGGATAAAAAACAGATGGCACACAGCACAATTGGACCCAAGGGCAGGCTCAGAAGTAGTGGGCCATTAGCATTGAGCAAGTGGCTATTTTATAGTTTCTGGCCATGCTAAGACAGCTTTGCCTTTCTGAAGAGAGACAAGAAAGACATAAAACCTAAGCATTGGGGCATTAGTCTAATGGGTTGAACACTTGGCAGTGCCTAAAAGGAGGGAGGTAGCTGGCTAAATTACAGTTGTAAAACAGTGACAATGTAAATAAGGTAGTCTTCAGACAGAATTAGTCAGAGAAAGATGTTTGGGCAAATGTCCCCCCCCGCCCTGTTGGTGCTACGCCACTGTAAGCCTCTCTTTGTAGGGCACGGACTCCAGACCTTTTACCATTTTGGTTGCCCTCCTCTGGATGTAACTTTAAATTACATCATAATTCATGTATATTAATTAGCACATAGTACATGAACCAGATGTAATTCTGAAAGTCTTAAAATGTAAAAGAAAATCTTACATCTTGCTCAAATAGAATGAGAGTTGGATCCAACCATCTTTCAGTCTCAGCCAGATAGTCTCCTGATAACAGTCCCAAAAGCACATGATTTTGTCCATGCAGGTTTTATGATGCCCGACTCAGCAGAGCCTTTTAGCTGGTCACCTTTTACAGTCTTCGTCAGAAGAAACCAGCCTATAGTTGGAATCAGCCTACTGTTCAAAACCAGCTGACCACGGGAGACGTTTGAAAAGTGCATATTTTTTTTCTGTTATGGGAAGGAGAAGGGGAAGAGAAAGGAGTTTGTAAGCCCCTTTGAGTCTGTTTACAGGAGAGAAGGGGGGTATAAATGAAAAATCTTATCTTCTTCTAAGGCTGACATTCTTGGAAGTAAGTCCTAGTGAAACTGGTAGGAATAATCTGGGTAAACTTGCATTGCTTGGGACTTCATGAAGTACAAATCCAACCAGGAAAATAATCATCTCATTATAGAGAAAAAACATACAGTTTGCCCACAACACAGCACACCAGCACTATTTATGGTCCACTGCAACATACCAATACATTGCCTATTATTAACATGTTTCTTTTGGGTTCCAGAATGGCTAATGTGGGCTTGGAAGTAGCCAGCTTCAAATCTCAAGAGAACCCATAATAAAATGCCTCAGTATACAGGTTTATGTCATGCTATTAGGATGAGTTCCATTTTAGAACTTGAAAGTGTAGTTTATGACTGAAAATCTGTAAATACGGGGTATTTTGCTCAAAACATAGTACAGTTATTGCTGTGAACGGATTACAAGCAGGCAAAAGTTTGTATAGTCACTGATATGTAATCATTTTGCTGGAAACTCCTGGAAATCCCTCAGGGTGGAGTCTGAGGATAGTGGCATTTGGGGAGGAAAGGGATACAATGTCATAGAATCCATCTTCCAAAACAGCTCTTTTCTCCAGAAGAACTTATTTATGTTTCCTGGGGATCAGTTGTAATCCTAGGAGATCTCCAGCCACTACCTTGAAGCTGGCAACCCTACTGTAGAGTTTAGTAAACTAGGAATAATTTACAAAAGGTCATAGAGCAGCAGAGCCAAACTACAACACAATAGGCAAGGGGTGTACCGCTAATGGGGAAATGGGATATCCCATGTCTCTGGGTGTACACACTTTTGTCACTTGGGGGGAGTGCTGGGCCCCAGCCTCTCCCGTGCCTGGCCTCTGAGGCATGATGAACCGGCCAGTGTCCTCTGGCTTCCCCCATGGCACTTGCCAGCCAAGTTGGTCACTGCAACCGTAAGCTGGCTCCCACCCAGGGAGGCTGGGGAGGACAGGAGCTGGCCTACTGCCATGGTGCCCACCTGGGCCACCCAATGCCAAGCCCTGGAGGGGGGGGGGTCAGGCTCGGTGGTGGGTGGCCCAGGTGGGTGGCCCAGCAGAAATCCAGACAGGCTTGAATTTTGGAGTAGGACATCAAGGAGACTGCTCACAAGCTGATAAACATTTATAGGTTGCATAACTTAGATTGCACCCAATATATTTAATGTATTCCACAATAACTTATCCAGGGCAGAATTCTTGCTACTTCAAAAGCACTTCACTATGAAAATTTCAAGTATTGCAGCACCACCTATACTTGTTTTTTTTTAGAGAATTCTCAAACAAAAAGAACAGGATCTAGTGATTCCAAGATATGCCCCTTCTTGACCAACCCTCATACCCAGCCCCAAGGACCACCTGTTTGTCCAACAATAGATACTGACCATTTTATTGAATACTGATGCTGATGGTAAAATTGAATTTTTTGCATACACAGTCAGTTTCCAGTTACATTGAAATATTCCCTTCAAATATAAAACAATTATTTATTCTAGTTTTCAGTCTCCACCTCTGGTGAAAATAGGAAAGATTTCATATAATCAATATAATAGATTGTTCATAAGAACTAGATAGAGTGTACCATAATCCATCCCCAAAGAAGTCAAATTTCTGCTGAGTGCAAATCTCCAGGTCTTTACTTTTGCTTCATTCCCAACGAACCATGTTGCAAGAAATATATCAGCTCTGGCTGCCCAATATCCTGTATTACATCCCACATTACACCACATTTCCATGGCCTTATTACTGGAACTATTACTGGTAATCCAAATGTCAGGGGTGATGAGGTACAGAAAAGAACATACTCATCACTATGTGAAATGGGAATAGCTCTTTAATCTAATGTATTGACAACAGAGTCTGAAACTGCTTCTCATGAGCTCTGACCTATTCAACAGCTTTAGAAAGAATTGAAAACTGTAGCTGCTCTGAGGGGGCTTCTGTCCTACTGGGTAGATTTGGAAGTGAGGGGAAAGTCCTATTTGATTTCACTTATTATGTTAAAAGGTAAAGGTGGTCCCCTGTGCAAGCCCTAGGTTATTATGGACTTATAGCTATCGATCAGTCAAGAACATAATCATTCACCTCCCTATAAAGCCAGCATGAAGAGAGAGGTTATCTAGCCCTATCTAGTCCTAAAGAATTAACCCTTCCTTAAAAAGTGCCCATTATATAAGAAGGAGATCCAAAAAGAACAAGCAAACAGCTATTCCTTGTACAACATTAGTAATTAATGAAGTCTTTTATATTAACTAATCTTCATACAAAAATTTACTGTCAGTAAGCTGCAGTGGCTTAAACACACAGAGACATTTGTTTAAACAAATGAATTTCACTGTTTAAGATCAGCAACTGACCAGATTAGTTATTTTGTGGGGCAGATGTCCCTGTTCTGTTCTGTTGTTTTTTTTTTAATTCACACAGCAGCAAAATCCTAATTACTAGAGCAGTTTATGAACATTTGACTACAGGCACCCACCAAATGGAATTCTGCCTCTGGAGGAGCTTGCAGGTCAAGTTTCATTTTCCAGTCCAACATTAACACAGAAACATTGTCCAACTATTACTAAGAATTAGCTGAGAGAGGTTGTAATACCACAATTACCGCAACTCAGAAACTCCAGTTAGTACAGAATGCCACAGATTGGTTACTGTCAGGCACCGGGCAAGACATGCATATCAACCCGTTTTACAAAGACTCAGTGGGTTCCCTAGTGATCAATTACCAAGTTCAGTTCAAAATATAAAGCACTGAATTGCTTTGGACTAACATATCTGCAGGACCATGCAGAGCAGTGTGGTATAGTGGTTAAAACTGGTGGACTCTGGAGAACTGGATCTGATTCCCCATCCTCCACATGAGCAGTAGCCTCTAATCTGATTAACTGGATTTATTTCCCCAACTCTCTACATGAATTCTTCTCGGTGACCTTAGGCTAGTCACAGTTCTCTCAGAATTTTCTCAACTACATCTACTTCACAAGATGTCTGTTGTGGGGAGAGGAGGGGAAAGGGATTGTAAGCTGCTCTGAGACTTCTTAATGATAGAGGAAAAGTGGCACATAAACCCCAACTCTGTTCTTCTTCTGCTATGTGCTACCAAAGGTACCATCCTGCAAATGGAAAGATCCAAAACTGCCAATTCAAGGATGTCGGCAGAGGTAATTTAACGCAACGGTAGAACTCGTGGCAAGGAGAGAGTGGTGTGGTCTTCTTGCACACAACAGGAACCTTCCTCACTCATGAAATAAACACTCTTCAGATATGTTCTTTTTTCCATAGGAAGGCCTTTATTCAGTGGTGGGATCCAAAAATTTTAATAACAGTTCCGATGGTGGTGGGATTCAAACAGTGGCGCCACCGCACACATGCACCTCCAATCCCTATTGGGCAGGGAGGTTGCTTTAGTAACCCCTTCTTGGCACTCAGAAAAAATTAGTAACCACTTCTAGAGAAGTGGTGAGAACTGGTTGGATCCCATCTCTGCCTTTACTTAATAAGTTGCAAGAATATACAAGACTACAAATATAAACTACTATACCTATACAGAACACTTCTAATCTATATACAGCACAGAGCTTCTAAGCAAATAGCTTTCTCTTCAGACAGCTCATTACAGAAGAACAATATGCAGAGTAGGAGGTTACATATAAAGGTTCCCAACTCCAGTTTAGGCTCAGTCTCAGACATTGGATACATTATCCTGCCTCAGCAACAAGCCCTTGATTGGTCCATAACTATCCACCAATCCCTTCAAAGATCTACGCTTGTTACTTTTTACTGAAGCCTAACGGTCACTTGAACTTTACAAAACCTTTAACTTTATGATGCTTTCTGCTAGACCAGGGGTAGGGAACCTGCGGCTCGAGAGCCGCATGCGGCTCTTCTGCCCTTGCACTGCGGCTCCATGAGCCGAGCCGCTGGCCCCATCCTTGCCCGCCCTGCAGGCAGCAGGGTGGGCGCACCAACTGCCTGTGGCTGGCTGGGCCACGCCGCGGGCTTCCCCTCTCACCTGCCCCATTGGAGCGGGGCGGACGCTTTCCCGGCGGCCGGCGAGGCCGAGCCGCTGGCCCCACCCTTGCCCACCCTGCAGGCAGCCGGGCGGACGCATCCATGCGCTTCTCAGAATGAGTGGAGTAAAAGGTAAAAAACCCCAATATATACAGTGTTATATTTATTTTAAATGTCAAAAATTATTTGCGGCTTCAAGTGTTTTCTTTTCCCATGGAAAACGGGTCCAAATGGCTCTTTGAGTGTTAAAGGTTCCCTACCCCTGGTGCTAGACTGAGAAGCTGAACATATATTCATCCAATTTGTTTCTGTCAGCCATTTTACTAATCCTGACAAAGTATAATTTCAGGGGTGGCTTCCATCTTATGGAATGGTCTTTCCAAGGAAGTTAGGAAGGCTCCCACATTTCTGCAATTCCACAGAGTGGGCAAAACCAAAATGTTCTAGAAGGCATTTTAAAACGAAATGAGCAGAGCACAAGATCACCACTGGAAGGACCCTAGTACATGGAAGAGTCTATCCTGTGACAATTTTCTACTGATCTTGCACCCTTTTTGGAAAATCACTGCAAGGCTAACAAACTCCCCTAAAGACACCTCTGTGTAGGGAATGTGCAGGGAATTGTCTGAATTTTAACTAAGTAATAAAATATAGTTTTACTTTATTTTGCATTATTGGCCTTGGCCTTACTTTTTATCTTCTACCACACTGAAGTAATAAAAGCTTAACCCTTTACTAATACTGCCAGTGGAAAGTGTTCTTGATATGGGGTTACCATTTCATGTGAAGAAGGGAAAGAACAGATTTTCCATGCACATACAGCATGCTAACATGCATAATGTATCTCTGGACATAGGAAACATCACAGAAGTTCTTAGGTTAGTAGGCTCCCAGTATGTGTGTATGTCATGTCTGAAAAACACTAATAAAACTAGAGCTATATACCTGAATACCTGTAAAGTGTGTATTCAGCCCTTTTTTTTTGCTGATAAGTCACAGCCAATGCATGGCAACCTTGTAGGACTTTTAAGGAAAGAGATGGCAGGAGGAAGTCTGCCACTGCCAGCCTCTGCAACGTGACCCCAGTATTCCTTCATGTTCTCCTACTGAAATATTGACCAGGGCCAATCTTGCTTAGCTTCTGAGATCTGATGAAATTGGGCTAGCCTGGGCTAGCCAGGTCAGGGCAAAATCAGCCACACACACATATAATGTAACATATAAAATTAATCAGTATTCAGACAAAAAAAATGTGTATGCACTGTGTGCACATTTGTCTAATGTACATGTTGGGCTACAGAGCATCTGATGATCCAGACTACTGTGAAGTAAACAGAAATCATTGCCATGTAATTGAAACAGATTGCCTTTAAAACAGCAGTCACTGTATGGGTATGTCTGACTGCTTTCAGTTCCTACTCAACCCAATAAAGTGTAGAATACTTGCTCTTCAAACTCAACTTTCTAAATGGCTGGACATGAGCAATCTCCTTCGCCTTCTCTCTACTCAGATACAATGTACCAGCTGCTGGAATTGTAGAGTCAGCTGGAACACTAACTGTAGAAGGAATGAGGAGTTTCAGCAGACTTTTCCACCGCACCTGTTGCCTTTATTTCAACACTTCACCTGCCCGCCCTCCCGCCCTCCACTCTTTTTCCCTCTCCCCATCCCATTTGTGAGAAAATATTTTCATGGCTCTGCTTTGTCGAAGTCAGGATAATTTCTTGGCAAATATGAAGTACAAGAATCCGGTATTGCTCGCATGTGCTGAAATTAAGCAGAAAGGGAATGAGAGAACAGGAGGGGGGTGAAGGTGAAGGGTTGGCTTTCCATAAATAATGGTCAAATCTTATAGTCAATCTGAACTGTAGACAAATGAAGTCTGAACACTTGGGAGTGAGCTGAGTTCGGGAGGAACCTTTTAATCAGTTCGTGTACAGAAATCTCTCAGTTGGAAAGCCAAAGCGCATCACGACTGAATCACATTCCTTTTTTTGAGGGGAGGGATGCATTATTTATTACCTACCTATAATCCCAAAGAATCTGGTCAGCAACAGCACAGTGACAAACATCCACACAATCTGCATTAAAGAAATGCTACCCACCAAAACATCTTGATGTAAATGTACCTACAACTGTCCCTAATGCCTTATTCTGTGATGCTTCAGTTATGTGTTGGAATGCACTTCAGATGCATAAACTGCTCAAAATAAAGAAAATACAGACACATTCCTTGTTTGTGGTACACTGTTTTTTTCTATGTGCATCAGTAACACAGAGAGATAAAAGATTTAAACAAACTGAAGGAATGAAAGCTGTTGAAAACTTTACATGATTCATGTGAGTACACATCTTTACACACATTAAAATTTGTCTCTTCAACCAGCATAAAGCTGTCTAAACTGTAGCATCGTAAACAGTAGCCTGTGATAAATGGTTTAAAAAACCCTCATTCAAAGAAAGTATTAATGTTTACAGGAATTAACACTTGATATTAAACATTCTGGTTAAAAAGAACTACAAAGTGGCAAGAAGATTACTGCATTAAATTGTTAGAGTACAAAACATGCCTAATCCATTTCTGGATCCATGCATATTTAAATTAAATCACGGATGACATCTGTGATAGCAATATGGTTTGAAGAAAGCAGCAACCTATATAATACTGCAAACTTCCAAAATTAATTAATACGTTAAACAGTTTCTGGTAGCTAAGACAAGTCTAAAGTGGGGAGGTTAACATTCAAATGTTGTGTTTGGTTGCACCTAACTTCATTGTAGTGCTACCAAACTTTCGTAAATAAATATTAGCAATTGAAATAGCAGAAGATAATGAACACCTAGAGTTTTTTCCTGTGAGCAAAACTCCCTTCTTCTTGTGCACTTTTCCAGTAAATCAAACCATTCACCTATTCAGAACAGCAGAAGAAAACTACCGTGTTTTCCTGAAAATAAGACAGGGTCTTATATTAATTTTTGCAACAAAAGATGCATTAGGGTTTATTTTTGGGGTAGGGCTTATATTCGGGGAAATACCAGACCATGGCCACACAGCCCGGAAAACCCATCACAACCAGTTTATTCATCTATTTTTTACACAGAAATTGCACACAGATGAGCTGCAAGCAGAGGAAACCTCCATGGGGAACCTCCACAGAGAATCTGCTGCAGCACACAAAATGGTGGGTGCGGGTGGTGAAAATGAAAATAAGAGGTTTGGGCAAGAGAAATAAAGTGTTCCCTGCTTGCTTTTGTTTGCTCAGCAGACAGGAAACATCTTCATCTCAGGTGGCGGGTGGGAGGGGGAGATCACTAATTTAGTGATTTTCAAGAAGGGCTGAGAGAAATAAAACATTTTGAGGACTTTGGGGGAAGAGAGCTGGCAAACTTCTTTCCCAAAATACTTTTTAAAACATCCCCAAAACATTTTATTTCTGCTGTGTGGAAATCACCATAGATTGATTGTTTGATTGACTTGCAGGATGTATACCACTCAACCCAGAAGGTTTTCTAAGCTATTTGTGTAAATCCTCTTTAAAAAGTCACATTAAATAACTCTAGACTATTCTATATATCACTGGTATGAATTAAGCCTACACTGGTATGAATACACTGGTATGAATTAACCTTAACACTGTCTGACACTACACAGTCATGGAAGGAAAAATATAACAAAGTGTGCCTAGGCCAGATTTTGAAATCCATGGAAAATTCTCTAACTGCTGCTAGCCTACAAATTTAGCAAAATTTGGGATTCATCCAACAATGGCAATACCTCATTTCTGATATGTTTACAAGAGATTGATTTCTGAAAGGCTGCTGTCGCATATGGTGGCTTACTGAGAGGAAGATGGCGTAAGCAATCTCATCAGGGGTCTTCACACTGATGAAAAAGGGATTTAAAAATCACATAACCATCAGACCAACCACTGATAAGAGGCCTGGGATTTTGGAAGATGGGGAAAAAGAGAAGCAAATCAGACAATAGCCCTTTTCAGTCATTACGTTTCAACGCATATATGGAAAGAATGCAAAACACATGATCACCATTTTGTATGAAAGAAGCATTATTTTCAACCTCAGTCAATGTCTACCAGAGGGTTCTGGTACACATGTACCAAAACTGAAAACATGCACATTGCCCCTTTCAGAGAAAATGGTAATTATGCATATTGGGAGAATCACAACCAGCTCAATCTCTCTATCCACATGGTGAAACATAACAATGGAAAATGCTTATTTCCAATGAATCCAAATAGTTAAGACTTAAAGGTACAATTAGATATCTTGGTATTTGTTACAGGAGACCCTCAAGACCAACAGTATTATCAGTTTCAAACAAAATTAAACAAACATACACAAGAATCCACTTATGTATGATTTAATAATTACTTCACATCATACTGACTCATACCATGCAATAATAATAACTGATCTATTTTAGAAATCTGGAAAAAATCTTTAGACAAATTTAAACTCTTCAACACATAGGCCCCTTCCGCACACGCAAAATAATGCGTTTTCAAACCACTTTCACAACTGTTTGCAAGTGGATTTTGCTATTCTGCACAGCTTCAAAGAGCACTGAAAGCAGTTTGAAAGTGCATTATTCTGCATGTGCGGAATGAGCCATAAAAAGATCACAAGCTCTTGTACTGTAGTTTGAAAATAGCTTAATCTAGAGGAGTCTCATGATGCTCAGCATCAAGCCCCAACTAAAATTGGTTTGTGGAAATAATGTCAATCGCATGCACCAGTTAAACAGTTATACCAGCTGAACTCGAAGAACTATTCACCTATTACCAAGTCAAGTCCTAATCAGGATATTTTCATAGATAGTTATTAATTCATATATGATAAATTAAAAAGGTCAAGTCAATAAATGGAGGAAAGACAACATAATGATGACATCAGAAATGTCCATAAGGTGACATGCTGAAGAAAACAGGATACTAATGCTAAATCCAGTTTCATTTTCCAACTTGCTGATGTCACCATGAAACTATTTTCATTGTTTAATAGAAAATTTATGGAGGTAATTAATTCAGAACATGTGTGCCTCACTATTCACATTTTCTCTACCCAAAATTATGATTTGTCCAGCTTAATTTTTTGCTTTTCTGAGCAAAATTTTACATTCATTCTCTCACTCTTTCCTGAATAATAAAATAAAATAAACACTAATGTAAACCTTAGTGTCATTCCTCATCCAGTCTGCCCCCATTCTTTTTAATTATCCACCTACTGCTCTAGTAACATACAATTTTTTTACAGAAACATCATATTTCACAACATGTTTTGTTCTCTCTCTGAAAATCCACATACAGTATGTGTGCATGGATACCCCTAGAGTATTCTTTAGTTTTCTTTCACCAGTGAGCAGGCGTTTGCTGCTACTTCATTTCCTTTGTAACTCAGCAACACCCTAAGAACAACTTCTGCTTCCAAAGTGGTTGGGCCCTATGTTCCACTCCCATGCAACTCACTAAAGCACTTCCAGGTGGCTTTAACTGGACCCAGAGTTCAACATGTTCAATGCTGTTGTCCAGGAATTGTTTCAACCAGGTCCAGAAATAGACTGGAACTTCTTCTAAACCAATTTGAATACAAGAAGAGCCATGCTGGATTAGACCAAAGGACCATCAAGTCCAGTGTTCTATTTACATGGTGGCCAGCCAGTTACCTCCAGGAAGCTCACAAACAAGAAGACTGAAACAGCATTATTCTGTTTGTACTACCCAGCAACTAATTTAAAGAGGTATACTACCTCTTATATTTGAAGAAAGAGATATATATCATGATTAGTAGCCATTGATAGCCCATTCAACCATGAATTTGTCCATTTACCTTTTACAGTTTTCCCAGTTGGTAGCTTTGAACACATCCACAAATTAACTATTTGCTGTATGAAGAAATATTTCCCTTTCTCTGCCCTAAATCTCCCACCCTTCAGCGTCAGTGCATGACCCTGGGTTCCATCATTGTAGGAGAGGACGTTTCCCTGTCCACTCTCTCTACACCATGCAAAATTTTATAAACTCACTTTCTTTCCAATGTTAAACAGTCCTAAGTGCTTTAACTGATCCTCACAGGGCACCTACTCTAGTTCCCTGATCATGTTGGTATCTTGTTTTTGCACATTTTCAAACTCCACAGCATACTATTTCAAGTGTAGTGATCAGATCTGCGTACAGTATTCCAAGAAAATTGTATTCTTGTAGTCTGGCACCTCAAGTTTCAAAAATGGCCATGTAAACACTGCAATCCTAAAAACAGTGCAATTCTAAGAACACTTCCCTGGGAGCAAGCCCCACTGGATAGTCTGGAGCATAATTCTGATTTGGATGGTTGTCTTAAGCAGAGGCGTTCCTCCCATTGGGCAAAGTGGGCAGTTGCCCTGGGCGCAGCCTTGTGGGGGGGCGTAAGTTCGTTTGTGGGATTTTTTGTATTTTCAGTGTTTTTTCCATTTTTGGCCTGCAGGGGGCGCAGTTTAAGGCTAGCAGCACCAAAATTTCAGGGATTCTTCAGAAGACTCTCCTGATGATATCACCCAGGTTTGGTGAGGTTTGGTTTAGGGAGTCCAAAGTTATGGAATCCCAAAGGGAGTGCCTCCATCCTCCATTGTTTCCAATGGGAGCTAATAGGAGATGAGGGCTACACTTTTGAGGGTCCGTAACGTTGGACCCCCTGAACCAAGCTTCACCAAACCTGGGTGGTATCATCAGTAGGGTCTCACGAAGATACTCTGAAATTTTGGTGCTGCTATCTTAATAATTGCACCCCTGACAGCAGGCACCCCCTAAATTTCCCTAGATTTTCCTTTTAAATCCACCCCCTTCCTGCCAATGCTTGTTTTCTTTCTTTCTTTCTTTTATTCTCTCAATGCCTAATAAAGATTATTATTATTATTATTATTATTATTATTATTATTATTATTATTATTATTATTATTATTAAATTCATCCCCTTAGGCATAGATTTAAAGGGAGAATCTGAGGTCCCCGGATTAAACATTGAAAGTGATGCTTTGTTTCAGGAGTTGGGGAGAATCCACCCCAAAAAGAGCATCACTTTCCAATGTCATTTAAACAGGAGACCCCAGATTCTCCCCTTTAAAATAGATTTAAAAGGAGAATCTGGGCTCCCTAGCTTAAGCTTACCATTGAAAATAATGCTGTTTGGGGGTGGGTTCCAGCATGTTTAGTTCACATGAGGGAGCCCAGATTCTCCTTTTAAATCCACCTTAAAGGGAGAATCTGGGGTCCCCTGTTTAAATAACATTGAAAGTGATGCTGTTTTCCCCAATTGGGGGGATTGGATACAACACCATAAAATGTTTTCATAGCAGTAATAAAACATTTCGAAAGCATTTTGAAAATGTTTTCAAAAATATTTCTGCTGTGTTCAGATTTGTGAGTTGGGGCATGTTCTATAATGTGATGGTGACTTTGAAACAATCTGGTGGAAAAAATCATTGTTTGGTTGCCGTGGGAGAGGTTGGCCGCCCGTGGGGGAGAGGGGCATCAAACTCAGGTTTTGCCCAGGGCTCCAGTTTGCCTACGTACGCCCCTGGTCTTAAGCATAGAATTACCATCTCTAAAATGTGAAATTCCTGAAGATTTGGAGGGTGAAACCTGTGGAGTACAGGGTTTGATGAGGGGAGGAACCTCAGCAAAAGATAATGGCATAGAGTCCAGCCTCAAAAACATTCTTTTCTCTAGGGGAACAGATCTTCGTCCTCTGGAGATCAGTTCTGATTCCAGGAGATATCCAGGCCCACTTGGAAGTAGGCAACCTAGTTAAGAGCCTAACTGGATGTTGCAGAGAGAGCTAGGCTTATATCTCTCATAATCTGCAACCAGAACAAGAGGCCATATGGAACTTTAATTTTGCCATGAGATAAAAGAAAAAAGAGATGCTTAATTCTTTTACCAGTACACAATTTCACCAACTGAAACGGCCCCCTATGATATATCCTTGGAAACCAAAAAGAAAAGTTCCTCTCCAACATTAATAACAATATGGGAAGGAATTGTGGTTTTGACTTGTGAAATCATGTAGAAGAATTAAAATTGCAACACACACACAAAACAAGCAAAGCCCAAACTGAGACCATGGGTGGCTGCTATTTCTGTTTAAAAACTGCTGAGGAGATCCCATCACAAATGTTCCAGAATATAATCTACTTGTATCTTAGCTATACACTGAGAAACAATAAAGTTGAAGCACGGGAAAAAAGCGATCTTTGCAGAACATTTCTGGGAAACAGCAATGTCAGCAACTGACTTTTTGAAGACATTAGGCTGTTATTCAAAATAAGATTCCTTTTAAAAATGTTTAGAATGTGCAAAGATGGGGGAAAACTGTTAAATGTTAAAATGGAATATTAATTTAGAAGGAGCAGGAACATTCATAAAGAAAACAGTAGTTCATCTTTTTAAAAATATACAAGTGCAGAATATTTCTGGAAAGGAGAATCTCACATGAAAATATTCTCACAAAAATAAAAGCAAAAAACATATTCCTTTATTCAGCTGAAACAGAAAGTATATAAAACTAAGGATTTTAAAAACAGGTAGTTAAATAGACAGCTGAAACTTGAATGCATTTTTAGATGTGAACACTGCATAAAGATCGAGAAGAAAAATGTTTCTGCACAGAATTATAACATTAGTTTTTAATCTAACCACTGAGTTACAGAATACTTTTTCATGTAGTACTTGAGTATTTAGTTCTACTATCGTTACCCAAAGTTGATCAATTGGGGGGAAAATACGCCCCAGATCTTGCACCCAAGCACTGATCACTCTAAATATTTCTATGACATTTTTACACTCTTGTATAAATACTATAAAGTGTTCTATGATTATTAATTAAAAGGGATGGAAAACCTGCTGTCATTTTTCCATCTTCACCAACAATATCTTACAAAAGATTAAATTCATTTTTAAAATGCAAAATTTACAGCTTTCAAAAGATATCAAGATTTTTCTAAATTTTAAAAAAGGACTAGAGTAATATATTTAAAATTATGAATGATATTTAAAATTATGAATGTCTTTTCTTTCTTTTTTGTCATATACTCTATTAGTAATATGTATGCTTTCATTTGAAACCACAAAAAATAAAAACAGTTGTAAAACTTACAATCATGAAGCATGCTAGTTCAAATGAACAGAACATTTCAAAAGGAACTGATTATTTTTGGTACAGCAGAATTCAGCAAAATATTTTGAGGAGTATAGTTGCCAATAAACAACTTGATGCAGTTCAGCTCCAGAAAGTTTTCTTGCTTTCTTTGAAAGAAGGACTGAAGAAAATTTCAAACTAAACAAGTTCAGAAAGGTTCCTATATCTAATCTTTATTTTTGAAATGTATTATAATTGTAAACTACTGAAGTCTGACATCTATGCATTAAACTAAGCTATTACCAGTGTTACTTTTCTGTCACCATGGTGTGTTAGTCCTTTGAGGTATCCCTCCAACCCAGCAAATCACTAGTAGTGCTAGACATCTATTGCGCATAACAGAACTTTACTCTGCAACTCCTTTACTTCATTGCTGACCTGCTCCTGTAACTCTACTGTTGTGTGTTCGAAGAACTTTTATCTCCCAATATTTTTTCACACTGCATCAATGGGATTTTCTTTCTCATTCTAACCATAACAGCAGAATATGCAGTAGTTTACACTCTCCATAGCAGATGTCTAAAAGTTTTCACTCAGACTGCATCAACTTCAATAACATATTTCCATGTCAAAGAAGTGTGGTTTCATTAATTCTAGCCCGACCATTTACACAGTAACATCCTTTTATATCCATTGAAGACTGCCTCAAGTCACTTCCCAATGTGTTCTGTTAAGCATGATTATCTAGCATGGCTTAGTGATTAAGAGCAGTGGATTCCAAATTGGAAACCCAGTTTTGATTCCCCACTCCTGTACATGAAGCCTGCTGGGTGACTCCTGCACATGAAGCCTGCTGGGTGCATCATTCTGTCAGAACTCTCTAAGACATAGATGTCAAACTGATTTGTTATGAGGGCTAGATAGAACATAAATATGACTTCATTGATCTGGTTTCTGTGGGGGGAGAGAGGGACTGGCTGCTCTGGCTAGTGAGCCCCCAGCAGATTCACCAGCCCAGATAAATACAGGGGGAGGTTACCTTGACTGGTGCACCTGCAGTGCCAGACCACAATGGCATTGGGAGAAGTGGTTGGCAGTGTGTATGTGTGTGGCTGTGCCGGACCAAATTGGGATTATGAGGGCCAGGAACATATTGGGAAGTGATTGCCTACACTGGACAGCCCACAGAAAGGTGGATGCGTGGACTGGCGAGCCCACAATGGACTGGAGTGGTTGGGTACCTGGACTGGTATGCCCACAGTGAGCTTGCCAGGCCAGATCAAAAGTGAGGGGCAGGTTGCCTCAACTGGCATGTGGGTCTGGTAAGTTTGCCTGTGGACTGGATTCAGCCCCTTGGATGCATGTTTGACACCCCTTCTCCAAGCCCCACCTACTTCACAATGTGTCTGTTGTAAGGAGGGGAAGGGAATGTGATTATGAGCCTCTACAAAGAAAACTAATTCTTCTTCTATACTTTCATTCCTTTTAGCTTCCAATTTAGAACAGGAAGAACAATTTTGGTTGACTCCATTAACTGTGAGAATGCTCTAGACAATGATCTTCTGATGGAGAAATAGATTAATGTTAGAATTTGTCTCCGATTTCTCTTTGTAACAGAAAACTATTTTCTGTTACAATACCTCTATGCACCCTTTTGTAGGATTAAACAATAATAAAAGTAATGAATGGCTAGAACTAAAAATGAATTTTGGAAAAAGTTATTCATTCCTCATAACAATGATGTTTACATATTACAGCAGTGTTGAATGTGTCACAATGGCTACTTTGTGGGAGCAGCAGTGGCATAGGTGGTTAAGAGCTCGTGTATCTAATCTGGAGGAACCGGGTTTGATTCCCAGCTCTGCCACCTGAGCTGTGGAGGCTTATCTGTGGAATTCAGATTAGCCTGTACACTCCCACAGATGGCAGCTGGGTGACCTTGGGCTAGTCACAGCTTCTTGGAGCTCTCTCAGCCCCACCTACCTCACAGGGTGTTTGTTGTGAGGGGGGAAGGGCAAGGAGATTGTAAGCCCCTTTGAGTCTCCTACAGGAGAGAAAGGGGGGGATATAAATCCAAACTACTACTCCTCCTCCTCCTCCTCCTCCTCCTCTTCCTCCTCTTCTTCTTCTTCTACTTATTTCTGGATTCAATACATAGTGCTGATTTATTCTATAAATGTTTAGTCTAGAACCTACATATCTTCAGGTCTGCCTCTTCCCATATACTTTGCTCATCAGACTATTAATTTGCAGAGAACATAGATTAGGTCAGGGATTTTCTCCCTATATCCTACCTAATGACAACAAGGGAGTTGCAGGTTCTCCTCACCTTCCACGGGTATGATGCCCAATTCAGATCATGATTGTGGCTTCCTTGGAAATGATCTATGGAGTATATCATTTGGCCCACTACAGAAACCCAAATAATACACCCCATAAATCCTTTCAGGAAAATGGGGGTTGGGAGGGCACACAACACATGCTGAATCAAGAATGAAGTAAGGGGAAATGTAAGCAAATATCGAAATGTAGGCTTCATGTAGGCAAATTAGATCAGCATCTGTCTTCTCCAGGGCAGATGCAGAGCCCTACTAGATCCTGTACAGGTCAGGAGGGTCTCTACGTTATTAGCATTTCAATGGCAGTACAGAACCAGATGAACTTTCTAGCAGACAAAATATTTCCTGGTCATTCTAAACTGTTTTAATCTGTGCTATATGTACATTTTAAGTATTTTATTAAGATGTATTTTAAAAATAATTGTAGGCTGTATTACATCCTTCTCAGAAGAACAATGTGCTTAAAAAGCCTTAAATAAATGGATAATATTGTGGATTTCAATAGACAAGATTTGAGAGATATTCCTGATACCATAGCAAGATTCTTCAGTTATATTTTGCAACCGAATTTTGGTTTTACACATTGTAACTGCAATAAGAATGATCCAACCACTTGTTTCAATTGTAGAGTTATGTGTGTACTTAAATATGCATGTATTTATATTGTACACTGCCAAAACCAAAGGCAGCTAAAAGTGCTTTACTCTGGTTGGCTTTTGGCCAAAGATTCAAGTTTTCTGTTACAAACGATTAATTATTGTGAAAACTAATAAATTAGGTATTTTTTAAAGTAAGAATACTGAAACAACTTCATGGAACAAAATTCTGTTGCTGTTTTTGTCAACGTGGCATGGTCAAGTTTGTACTCTGATGAAGTTTGTACTCTGACTTAACTAATGCCTCTTTTGAGGATTCTCTATACCAATGGTGCTCTTGACCTCTGTCTCAGTAATGATTCTATAACAATACCTGTCTATTCAACCTCTACAATTTTATTTTTCAACTGGCTTTGTATTTTAATCATTAATCAAGCAAAGTGTCCCAGTTTGTTCACCCTGATAAATGCTTTGGATTTTAGCACATGGACATACTTCATGAAATGTATCCGCAATCACGGGGAAGCTGGTATTAGTAAAACTTAGTTCCAGAATGACTGGGTCTTTTTTCATACAATCCATAACATCAGCCTTTTTTTTTACTCCAAAAAAATTAACCTCTTAAACCTAACACATTCACTTGGAAATACTTCAGTGACTTCAAATGGGACTGACTCCCAAGTAAACATACTTAGGAGATGCCTACCAATTTAAATACAAATACACTGACACAACTCCTAAACCATGAAACACATTTTGGAGCAAGAAGAAACGTTAAGCATATAAAGCACTAAATCAACCTTTCAGAAGTTTTAACATTGTCCATAGAACTTCTCTTGAGCCTACGACTGTTTTCTAAATCTTACAAGCCAATACAAATCCAGTACATGGGAACTGACATTCTTTCAACAGAAAATACTATGGAATTTGGACCATTATGTAAATTAAAATAATTTAGAACCCCCCACCCCTTGTTAAACTTTTCTGACGTCTCCATTAAATTAGGCTTTTCAGTTTCTCCAAGTCCTCTCTTTGTTATAACAGAAAAGGCTAAATGAAACCAAAAGACACATGATTGTATAAATATACCTTTACGGTGCAGAACTTCAGGGTTACCTAGCACAGCAGTAGGAGCCTTAATTTTAAAATTCGGCTGTAGTCTGCTTGCATTTTTGCTAACAGCTCTGCAGTGACCCTCACTGGTGATAAAATCCAGACGGCCGGGAGTAAAGAAAGAAGAAAAAACACCTGTATTTGTTTCTAAATCTTTCATCAAATGACAAGCGCATGAACAACGACAGTTACGCAACTTTCCTTGAAGAAAAGTTGTAGAGTTCAGAACAAACCTGCAAGTCAGTACACTGACAAAGGCAACATTATCCTTGCATGGTATTATCCTGGGAGATTATTTTTTTTTATCTGAACATTTCTGTCAAATACAAATATGAGGATAATATTCATTCATGTCAATCATGCAATTTAAAAAAAATAATTAAGCAGCAACCTACTTTATGCATGCGTTTTGACACTTTACAAGTTTTTTATAGGGTTGGGAAACTTTTATTATTTAAAGATGATATGTTTCTGAAGTTAAACACACTTAAAAACAGGCATCCTAATGTCTTTGATTATCTGTTACTTATTTCTTCTTTTAGTAAAAGACTGTACACCTACATTACAATGAGAATCTTACATTTTGGCATCTTTACCATTTAACATATGTTTTAAATTAAAAGGTTGACATTCATCAGGATTGTTACTCTTACATTAAGAAATATTAAATGAAATTACAGAAATATTTATATAATTAAAAATTACCAATAAATTCCACCAATTAGAAAAGAGAATGTAGAGTAACAATAGATTTGTGGACATTGTTCTGGTGGCCATTCTAAATTGTTCTGGTGGACATTCAAAAGCATCCTTGTTACTTATTTGTATTATATAATCAAGGATGAAAATATAGCAACTCTAAATAAGAGTCAAAAGTGTGGAAATTGGACCTTTATTGCCATCTGAATTCCACTTTAAGAATCTGGTAAGTGTTTTTCTGCTTTTAAGCATCTCCCCCACATTTAGATTTCAGGTTGTTACTTGCTGAAAGTGTGGTTACTTTAATTTTCACACACATTGAGTGTTGTATCCTGGTATGCCAGACTCCAAAGACACCTGACTTTTTCTTGAAGAACTTGTAAGCAGATTTTATATGGGGTGACTTAGTGCCCTGGGTTAAACTGGTGTCAGTAAGGTTGTAGGGGTGGTTGGAGCAAGAGCTGGAATTTTAAACATGGTGCGTTATCAGGGACACTTTCCTTATTAGTTATATGATTTTTTAGAGTTCTGTCCTCTATTTTTGAAATATATTTTAACCTACTTCAAGCCTTTGGATATTGTGGGATTAAAGAACTATGGGTTCAGTCCACGGGGAAATTATTCTGTACAAGCCTACTTGAAATTAATGGGAGGTATTCAAAAGCATTTACATCTTTCCATTCACTTCAATGTTGTCTATGCAGTAGAACTTCCCAGTAGTGAGGCAAAATATTATAGCAAATATGTTAACATTGTCAATTATGTTCTGTATAATTACAAAAAATGTTTTATTAGAGAAACATTTGGCATTTTAAAAAATCTATTAAAATAAGCTCTTATTACAGCTTTTTTGTACATCAGAGTACAAAATTTTGCAATTGTATATCCAACTATATAAAAAATACATCAAACACTGATCCACTTGAAAATGCTGCAGCTGCTGACATCATTTAAAAAGTTCATCAGGTTTTTTTTATAAATCAGAAAAACAAAAAAATGCTTACTGGGGGAGGGAAGTTGTAAAATAACCATTAAATAAACGTCCCAATATGGACAGAACAAATGATGAAGTCATTTAAGGAAAAATCTCGTACACTGTAAACACAGAGTCTGAAATATTTCTTGCTGTTTATCAAAATGGAGCCTGTTGGTAACCATGAACAGATGTACAGTCTTGGTGTCTTTTTAGTAGTTGTGTTCATAAGAAATTCTTTATGTGAGATTTGAGAGGTTAAAAGAAGTTTCCTGTCTGCACAGTCAAAATATTATTGAAGCAATTCAGGTTGTCAGTAAAAGCTTAAACAAATTTGCTGATAATCCTGTTAATGACCTAGGTCAAGTGTTAACTGTTGTGGGTTATAAAACAGTTAAATTAGGGTTGCTGGTACCCTGGGGCAAATAGCATCATTACAAAAATGGATTAGAAAAAAATGATTAAATTGCAGGGTTATATCACTCATTCGGCTTCTTGATTCCACATGACTAGTTCCGAAAGAAGCTGCCTCACCTTCAACACGAAAGCAGAATCCTCCTAAAATAAAAGTCTACTCGAAACAGATAGAGTGGTGACCTATGAATTCCACGGGAGCACACTTTCAGACTGAAATTTCTGAACATATGAAAAAAAATCTATTTAAACCTCAGCATGCAGCAAAATCCATTCATTATTCAGATGTTAATTTATCCTGACACTTTCCTGTTACTGAATAGATGGCTCACACTTCACAACTCCTCTATTTAAAAAAATCCTGAGACTGCTTAGAGGAATACATGTCTTTCCCTCACCCCACCCCCTTGCGCCAAAGAAGGCTTCTTTTTGATAGATTTCTTTAGAAATAACTTTGAAGAAAATTACCTGTTTCATCACCTCTCTGCTTAACTGGAGCTTTAGTGAGATGAATCACGTGCTCCATCCCCTTAAACAAAAAACTGAACACCAAATATTACATATGAACTGAAGCGGCGCCTTTATATTAAATCTCAAAATGGCAGTCACTTTTTTATAAACCAGCACAGCACGTTAAAAGTGCTGAAAGAAAATTATGCAAGTTAAAAGAATAAACATAAACTACCAAAAACATATCTCAAATGCATATACTATGACAGGGATTTTGTTCCTTCCTCAAGCATACATGGGGTAAAAGAAGTTCCTCATGCTTTATGCAGTACATAAAGAACATTAGTTTTGCAGAAATGTGTACTAAAATATATCAAGGGCTTCAGAAGTATTATCAACACTCTATTTTATAAGTTCATAAACTTCACAGAATCTGTTGAGAAAAATAAACTCAGTGTTCTTTCTGATGTCTTTGTGGTAGATGGGAAAGGGGTGTTGAATTAATTAATTTATTAAATTTCGGTTGTAACTATCGCAGTCATATGACAAAAGGAAATTACTATGAAGTTTAAATGTTCCAAAATATTTAATATTAAAGTTTACAGAAACGAGAAAAATGAGCGAGAATAATTTTCAAAGTAGTTTTTAAGAATTATTTTGATTTTAGGAAGTTTCAGGAAAACTTTGTAAACAAAGTGTTTTTGTATTTCTTTATGGTTCTTGAATTCCCTAACAACTGCATAATTATAATTACATAATTGTGAAGGGATTGGTCAATGTTAGCAAGCTGGAAATCAGTGGGTTATGTACAGCTAGAGAATTAAAATATGGCCAGAAAGATCATTAACTATATAAAAATATTTTAACTATACTCAAGCAAGATAACTTTCCCCCTAAAAACCATGTCCAAATGGTAAATTGTATAAATGGCTACATTCACCAAATGTTTGTTTCATTTACATTTAAATATGAATTTTCAAAGTGCATCTCTCACATATATGTATATATGTGTGCGCATGTGTGTGTACATATATGTGTATATTTTGTGTGTGTGTGTTCAGACACACATACACATAGATAGCTTTGAAAGATAAACTATGAAAAGTTGCTGTCTTAACATCTACTTTTTCTAGTCAGTATGCTTACAGTTTTCCAGTTCTATTGACTGTGTAATAACAAACTGCGCCCATTATCAAGTCCATCCACTAAGAACCACACTCTACTCCTAACGGGCCTCCATTAATACTCCCTCCTTTATTGGCCCAAACAAAGGTATAACATGATTTATACCACAGATTTCCTATCTGCTGCACATGTTCTACTAATTATCCTTCTATTCCATGGGTTCGTCATCATTATTTTTTAAAGCAGCCTTCACCAAACATTTATAAAGCATATTATTTATTCTTTTTACCATACAGTACACTTTAACCATAGAATAAATGTATTGAAGATTATTTTAAAATGTTTCAACCTGCATCCTTCAATCCTTCAAGTTCCCCTACGCTATGTTTGGGTATTTTCATTTTTTAAAAAATGCTATCACTGTCTTCAGTTCTCCCCAGACATTATTTTCACAGTTCTCCAGTGCTTTTTGCTTACGAAAAAGATAATGAATGGGAATTGCCTGGAAACCAACATTAATCAAACAAGGACAGAGCTTGGTACAATTGTTCAATACCAGACGTTCTTTTGCCTTTTGAAGAAAAGTGTTCTTGAACAACCTGACACCAGAGGTAGTCACTGCAATCCTAAACAGAATTACATCTTTTACAGCCCACTGATTTTAGTGGACTTAGATGAATATAACTCTGCTTAGGAATTCACTGTGAATGGCTTCTAAAGCCATACTATTACAGGGTGCATTTTTAAAAAGAAAGAAACACCTTAAAATAATGTTTCAACCCAAGTTCATATCTTTGGTATTTTAGCAATGTACACAATATCTTGAATCAGAGCAAACATGCTAAAAATAAAACAAAATTTAAATAAATATGAAGGGGGAAAAGTGTAAAACACCTTAGCTTTTTAACAGGTAACCTTCATTGAAAGTAGCAGCTTTTTATTAAATCTAAAGTCAGTGATGAAAATTAACTAACAAATTAACTAATAATATGAGAAATAAAACTTAGTACTTGTAACCAAATTTATTTCATTTTTAAATTTTTCCGTGCTACTATTCAACACAATTACAGATTATAACAATGTCTACATAAGAGTCACTTTGAATTCTGTTAACACAAATCAAATTAATCATCAAATGAAACAAGGAACCAATATCAAACAGGACAGCTTTATAAGCATTGTCATGGTTCTCTTTGTCGATCCAAGTACTTATTCTTTTATCTACATACAGAACTGTCCAGCCACAATGCAGTTAAAA
The DNA here is from genome assembly GCF_021028975.2 of Sphaerodactylus townsendi. Taxonomy (NCBI): domain Eukaryota; kingdom Metazoa; phylum Chordata; class Lepidosauria; order Squamata; family Sphaerodactylidae; genus Sphaerodactylus; species Sphaerodactylus townsendi. The sequence goes on along the minus strand of NC_059428.1, from coordinate 47,129,611 downwards.
TTACATCCAAATTTCCATCCCCCTTCCAAGATGCTAACCCCTGGGGCATCCCTAAAGTGGCTCTTCCTGGCATCACTTTTATGCTAATAATCAAACCAACACGCCCTGCTCATGATCCACTGGATCCCTGTCCCAGTCTCATCCCTCCCTGAAAGCCACCTGAAGCAACCCTCTGGCAGCTGCTATCAAACGCAAGAGTTGCGCCCCTCTCTTTCTGCCACTTACCTGCAGCCTTCCCTTGGCTGCAGTCACAAACCTCAGGGCGGGTCACTGCCACTACCAGGATGTCACCACCCCGGCCAGGGCGAATCCCTCTTCCAAGGCTACCTTCGCTTTGAACTTCACCTCGCCAAGCAGCAACTAACGAGCCAACGTGCACCCGGGCATCGCTGCCCCCTTTTGCCAGCCTCGGTAAAAGCAGAGAACCAACCTCGATCACTCAGGTTTGACCGCCTTCCCCTCTCCAGAGACAAGGCGACGGTACAAACCCCTCCAAAATAAGGCTGAGCCAACTAGTCGGAGCTGGCCGGACCACCTTAAAAAAAGAAATCCTGTGGACCAGGTTGCCCAACGAGGATGAAGGGAAGTTGCAGCGCTGCGGGCTGTGCTCGAAGCCCGGCTTACCTTCGTTGGTGGGATGGAGAATCAGATCACCGAGCGCAGAGCCGAGCAGGAGGAGGAGGCTGGAGAGGTGACAATCCATGTTGCTGGTGCAGAGGGCAGCGCGAGCTGCACATCTCCCCGAAGCATGCCACTGATGTGAGCGCTCCGATCGCGGGAGAAGTTACCATGCTCCGCTTGCGGGCTGATGTCAAGTTTGACACTGGAGATAAGGAGGAGTCTGCCGAGCGGGCTCGCTGCTGGCGGCTCGGCGGCAGGCGTGCTGGGTCCTAGTGCTCTTGCATCACGCTCACGTACAGAAAGTCTGAGGCGCAGACAAAGGGGACGGGGCACAGGGAGGAGAAGCCTGGAGTGCCACTGCCTTTCCCCACTTACCTTAAGCCCCGCAGTACTTGAGGAGAGTAGCGTGGGGTCCCCCGGCACTCCCCACGAGAGGGGCGGCAACAGTGCAGCCGCGCTGCCGCTGTCGCGCCCCCTCAGCGCAAGGCATCCTTGGCGCTCTTGCAAAGGGCACCTTTGGGGTCGTGGGGACGCCCAGGCGCGCGCCAGGGATGCCGCGTGCTGGGAATTGTGCGCAGCGACAGCGGCCAAGGGAAAAGTGGGGAAAGGCCTGGGGCCACCTGCCCCGTAGCAGCTGTGGCTAAAAGTGGGGCAAAGAGGGGAGGTTGAGAGGGACAAGAAATCAGTCCCGCGGGGCACTGGAGCAAAGGTGGCTTTTTTGCAGAAACCAGGACGCGGAGGTCACTTCATCAGCTCCCTATCTGGACTCCAGCTGAGAAGGAGAGAAAAGACCGCTGGTTCATCATCCGCGAGCGCAGAAAACCGACAAGGCGCGCGTTATTTATTTACAAGCATCACCGGGAATGGAAGCTCGCCATGCTCCCGTGGGGATCTGGTTATTTTTAGCGGAGTCCTCCCCCCCTCCCCCGCCTCCACTTTGCTTTCCCCGTGGCTGGTTGAGAGGTGGGCCACTAGTTTTCCAAGAGGCAGCCTTATCGGGAGGTTGCACAATTCATTCAGGTGATGTACCCAAGGCCAATGGTGGGGGGGGGGGGGCTTTTTTTCCACACCCAAATCTCTATAGGTCCCCACCATCTGGCATGTCAGGCCCCCCCGAATACCGACATTTAGCCTCGAGGTTGATTTGTGGACCATTTCAACTGAAGATGACACCTTAGCACAGGGGTGTCAAATTCAATTGCACAGGGGGCCAAAACTGAAAGCACACTTTAGGTTGGGGGCCTGAACAGGATAACTATTCATTGCCAGGCATGCAAACCCCCTCTGCCCTTGGAGAAGGTAGCTGCCTACTCTGTTGGGCAGAGGGGACAGCAACAGTGGCCTACCTGGTGCTGCCGGCAGCACCGGGCATGCAAACCCCCTCTGCCCCATGGAGAAGGCAGCCGCCTGCTCTGTTGGGCAGAGGGGATGGTGGCGGCGGCCTGCCTGGTGCTGCTGCTCTCGTGTCGCACAAGCTGGCAACACCATGCTTGCAAACCCTCTCTGCCCCACAGAGAAGGCAGCTGCCTGCTCCATTGGACAGAGAGGGGACTTGCCTGCCTGGTGCTGCTGCTGTTGCGCCACACGAGCCGGGAACACCGGCCATGCAAACCCCCTTTGCCCAACGGAGAAGGCAGTTGCCTGCTCCATTGGGCAGAGGGGGCGGCAATGCCAGGCATGCAAACCCTCTGCCCCACAGAGAGGGCAGCTGTTCCACCTGCTCCGTTGGGCAGAGGGGACGGCAGCACCAGGTATGCAAATCCCCTCTGCCACATGGGGAAGGCAGCCGCCTGTTCTGTTGAGCAGAGGTGACGGCAGTGGCGGCCTGCCTGGTGCTGCCCCTCTTGCACTGCGCAAGCTGGCAACACCATGCTTGCAAACCCTCTCTGCCCCACAGAAAAGGCAGCTTCCTGCTCCATTGGGCAGAGAGGGGACTTGCCTGCCTGCTGCTGCTGTTATTGCGCCGCGCGAGCCGGGACCACTGGGCGTGCAAACCCTCTCTGCGCCATGGAGAAGGCAGCTGCTTGCTTCATTGGGCAGAAAGGGGGCAGCGGCAGCAGCCTTCCCAGTGCTGCCGGCTCTTGTGCTGGGGACAGCAGCAGCGGCATGCCTGCTGCTGCTGCTGCTTTTGCGCCGCATGAGCCGGCAATACCAGGCTTGCAAACCCTCTCTTCCCCATGGAGAAGGCAGCTGCTTGCTTCATTGGGCAGAGAGGGGGCAGCGGCGGCAGCCTTCCCAGTGCTGCCGGCTCTTGTGCTGCATGAGCCAGTTGCACCAGGCATTCAAACCCTCTCTGCCCCACAGAGAAGGCAGCCACCTGCTCCGTTGGGCAGAGAGGTAACAGCAGCAGCAGCCTGACTGGTGCTGCCAGCAGCACTAGGCATGCAAACCCCCTCTGCCCTACGGAGAGCAGCAGCTTCTGTTCATCCCACACAACAGCCTACCCTGCAGGTATGCATAGAAGTCAGAGCAGGACTCCCCTGGCGCAAAGCAGAATTCTTTGGAGTTCTGTAACTCATGGCCCCCTTTTTTGCATGGATTACAGGGCTGGGGCGTGTGTTTGCAATGGGTCAGCTGTCTTGCAAGGAGAGGAGATTATTTTCCTTCTCCTTTTGGGTCTGCAACTTTGGAGAGGGGTGAGCATTACTTACAAAGGATTGCAAAGTTTGCATGCAGAATCTCTCAGCGACTGGCCTTTTGCAAATGCGGGGTTAAAAACAAAAAGCTGCAGAACCAGGCTCAGTTGGAGCTCCTCTTCGAATGCCAAGGAACCCCTCTAATAAATACACTGAGTGTCTCATGACTGCTCTTCCCCAGGTCCGACACCGCCCCTCCCCCACGGCTCCAGGCCTGCTGGTCAGACAATGGGGTGTTAAGTGTGTGTTAAGGAGGGGCAGATAGAATTATAGAGGGCCTGATATGGCCAGCTGTGAAGTTGACACATGTGCCTTAGCATGTGCTTTGCTTAGTCGCTGTTTTGGGCCAACTGCGGGAAGGGTTTTTCTTTCCTTCCCTCCGGATCTGGGTTGCGCTGTCTTCTTTGGTAGCAGGTTGTCTGCCGAGTTTGGCGCCAAAGAGCCACGCTTTTGAACACCAAAAAACCCCCCCTCCTGTGTACAAAGCTCAATAGTGTCTGCTAGGGACGCCTCTGGGCCTTTCCCCACTTACCTTAAGCCCTGCGCTACTTGAGGAGAGTAGCGCGGGGTCCCCCCAGCACTCCCCACGAGAGGGGCGGCGACAGCGCAGCCACCCCGACTCTGCCGCTGTTGCGCCCCCTCAGCGCGCCCCGTCAGCACGAGGCATCCCTGGCGCTCTTGCAAAGGGCGCCTTTTGATGACCCCCTGGGGACGCCCGGGCGCGCGCCAGGGATCCTGTGCACTGGGAATTGTGCACAGCAACCCTCGGACAAAGGTAAGTGGGGAAAGGGCCTCAGTTCACTCCAAACCCGTTGCAATTTGCAGGAGGAAGGAGACTTAAGGGGAGGGCCTGGCTGTCTGCTGCAGCCCGGTAACTTGGTTGGATCTCACCACAGCACTGGATGTTAACAGGTGGACTGCAGCAGCATGGGCTGAATTCAGCTGTGGGGCTATCAGTTGAGCTTTCTGGCCATTTGCCCCATGCTGTTTGCTTCACAGTGGGTTTTTCCCACAGTTTTTTTGTTTAGACAGGAATTGGCCTCCTGCAAAGTGTCCCTAGCCAGTCCGCTATGCCTTTTTGCCCACCCACTGCTTTTTTGTTCATTCCATGCAACCTCCATTTGCGGAGGTTGCTTGCCGCCTTGTTTTTTCCTGTCATCTTTGGGCTAGCGTTACTTTGCAAGAACATCTCAGTTTTATGTCAAATCCACAAGATTTGTGGATCCATGATAGACCTTCAGTTAAAAAAAAGAAAAGAAAACCTTTCTGATGGTTCTGGAGTGATGGTCCAAAAAGTGAAAAGAACTTCTGCAGTGTGGATGGGGGGAAGGTGGGAGGAGCGAGAAAATCTGAGGAAAGCCTAATGACATGGATCTCTTTTGCTTTCCCTGCAAAAGGACAGAAAAGTCACCCTTAAACAGGCTTCAGAAACCACAGATATTCTCTGATCTGAGGGAGAGGGAATGACTACCGAAGAGGGGAAAATGTGTGTAATCGAAAATCAAACTTGAAGGGACTGTAGGTTCAACGCAAAACCACACATGCATGAAAGCCTTCTGTGTACTTTGGGAGTCAATTCGAAAAGATTTACTGCTGAGTAGACATGTGTGGACCAGCACTGTGCTCAGTCACATGTTATGCATGCCCAAGTTTTATTTAATGCAACTTGGCATTTCCTTCTGCAAGACTTGATTGTGGTAAAATCTACACACACACCCAACATATACACTGTTATGTTTGAACATGCAGTGATTTAACCACATGAGTATGCTTCCTCACCACCATCACTACCACGGGAGACACAGCCCATATTTAGTGATATGATATGAAGCATTCTTTCCTAGACACAACTATTAAAATTACAGGATTTTCCCCCTATTCTTTTCAGCTAGACCAGGGGTAGGGAACCTTTAACACTCAAAGAGCCATTTGGACCCGTTTTCCACGGGAAAAGAAAACACTTGGAGTCGCAAATAATTTTTGACATTTAAAATAAAGATAACACTGTATATATTGGGCTTTTTTACCTTTTACTCCACTCATTCTGAGAAGCACATGGATGCGCCCGCCCTGCTGCCTGCAGGGCAGGCAAGGATGGGGCCAGCGGCTTGGCCTTGCCGGCCACCGGGAAAGTGCCCGCCCTGCTCGAACAAGGCGGGCGAGAGGGGAAGCCCATGGCGCTGCCCAGCCGGCCGCAGGCAATTGGTGTGCCCGCCCTGCTGCCTGCAGGGCGGGCAGGGATGAAGCCGGCGGCTTGGCTCGTGGAGCCGCAGTGCAAGGGCAGAAGAGCCACATGCGGCTCTCGAGCCGCAGGTTCCCTACCCCTGAGCTAGACTCTCAAGCCCACTGCTGAACTGATATCAATGGCCCATACTGAGAACCAGCAAAGTACATTAGAAGGCCCTTCACCACACAGCATCCAGCCTCTCCTTGCCACCCTGTGTGCATACATTCTGTGATAGTGCTGTGTATAAAAATAAAGATGATACAACTGCTTCCTGCCAAGTACCTGCCAATACATCACAAAGGAACCATATCTCCAACCTGCCTCACACACATGTGCACCTTTAGCTGTTCCCAGAGGAAGCTTTGCTAGAAAAGATGACATAATTCACTGTATACTGGGCCCTCTCCTTTAAACATAGCAAGCCATTCCCAGTTTGATAATATCCAGTTACTGCTCTATTCCCAGGCCAGACACAACTGTGAACTCAAGTAATGTTATCAGAACTCAGGTAACTGACGTATTACAGAATCTCACTCCTTTTGCCACAGAGAACAATTGAAGCCCATTACGGTCCAGGAACTTGGTAATTTGGAAGCTTAAGAATAATAATTCACACCCCAGGAAACCCTTATGGGTCCTTGGAGATGTCCTATGCAAACTGGAGCATATTACCTCCTCATCTGTCCTACACACTCTGCTGTTATTCTGCCGGCTCTAAGCATTTATTTTGTAGAGCTGATCACCGTCTCATAGTTTCCACTCAGAAAGCATGTTTTTAATAGAATTCATTAAAGGCCTGCATCTTAAATCCTCTGCTCCATTTATCTAGTCATATAGGCCTCAAATGAAGTCATTCTGAGGGCTGCTACAGGAAAGATAAATGCAGTGCCTGCTGGGATTCATTAGCACTCCTCTATGCGTCTGCCAGTTTGGGGGAAGGGAGAAGCAAGGGATCAAACTTTTGCAAATGTCACAATCTCTCGCACAGAGAGCTAACAGTTTAGTCTGTCCCAAAATTCTAATTTCCCTAGTGTAATAGAGTCACTAAGACTCAGAGCTGGGAGATTCCTGCTTCAAATCTCATCTCTAAAATGAACCCGCTTAGCACCCGCTCACCTTGAGCTCCTTTCTATGCATTTGTTTTATCAGCAAATGAACTGGGTTTTCAAGGTTGCCGTAAAGTTTACTGAAATTAACATCACTTGGAACTCTCAAAAAGTGATTAACCAACTCTAACTGTAATTAAAAACTACAACAATAATAATGGGGTTAATCACGCTCTTCTAAGTTTCACTGTTTCCATTCCATAGGTTTTATTACAAAGTTCATTTTCAAGGTATTAGCCTGCAAAATTTCTCTCTCTCTCTCTCCCTCCCTCAGTTTTTAAATTGGCCAAAACTGTATTCCATTATTAGTTACAAGAGTGATGTTGCAGTTGTAGCCAATCTCTGCACTAAGGTTTGGATCATAAGAACTGTAAATGAAATGTGTGTACAATTCTGGATTAACCGTTAAGCATAATAAGCCCACGCTTAGGGCCTCAGGTAAAGAGGACCCAAAGAGATTTTCACCTCTGCTAAGTATTGAAGCAGATTTGTTATGTCAGATTAATGTTGAGGATATGATCATATAGACTTTGCAATTAAAAATGCAGGATAAAACTTTTTGTAGTATAAAGTTATAAGTAAGCAACAGAAAGCATTATTTTGCATCTTTGATTCGTGTAAATTAAAATGCTATATAAGAAACCAATGGAATAATAGGTGTTTTGTTTCATACAAATGATGGTGTATATAATGGTTTACTATTGTTTTTATTTTGAATTACATATACAGTAGATATAATCTTTTCAGGGCTTAGGATCTTTAAAGGTTCAGTCCTGTGTGTGTATTCTGGCATTTTTTGATTCCTCCTGAAACCCGAATTCTTAAATAAGCTGTCTTGGGACCTTTCAGAAATACAAAATGTATACTTGCAGCAAGTGTAAATTGGTTATTCTCTTGGATGAGACGGTCCAGCAGCTTGAGGAGCAACTCTTCAGTACATTAAGAAAAGTAAGGGTTTCCTGAACAACATGGAGAAGATGGCACTGGGGAGTTCTCTGAAGAGGAAGGCAGCTCTCAAATACAGGAGGTGGGCATTTGGAGGTATGTGACACAAAGAAGTAGCAGGACCAGGGAGCATTCTTACCAGGCAGTAAGTTTGAAGGTACCAAATCCATTTGAAGTTCTCACTCTTGTAGTGAAAGTAAGGAACAGGCACATGACCATCAGAGTCATGATATTTATTGAGAGTCAAACTCTACCAAGACTATAAGGTCCAACAAATTCCTCACTTGCCTTGCAGACAGAAGGTTCAGATGATGGAAGAAGCAACAAGGGGATTGGGTATTTTAGATCTGCTCCTAACCAACAATGATGATCTAGTGGTAGGATCCTTAGGTGGGTGTGATCATGTTCTCCTGGAGTTTTGTATACAGTGAAAAGGGGATGCCTAGTGTAGTCATGCATGTATTCTAGATTTTAAGAAAGCTGATTTCAGTAAACTTAGGAAACTATTGGGTGTGATCTATGGCTGGCATCTTCAGAGGCATGTCACAGTAAGATGTGTTTCTCTCCATGGCACATTGTGGAGTGATTGTGAAGTCAGGTATATGTCTTGTCCACCTCACAAGTGTGGGGAGGGGGATGAGAGTGAGGCACATTTGCATGTGTCTGGGTGGAGTTCAAGTGTAGTTGCATTTGCAGTTGCATCTGGTCAGTGCTGACTAGAGGAGCTCCTAGGCCTCCTCTTGAACTGTCCTTTTGGAAGAAAGATCTGCTTCCCAGATGTAGATGTGGCCGAGGACCCCCCCCCCCTCCATTTAAACAGGCTAAAAAGAAACAGCGCCCAGCTAGTTTCTGAACCTGGACTGTGGCCAGCCAACTTGCTGTGACTTTCCTCCCTCTTCCTTTCTGGGCAGCCACAGCATCAACCGATTCACTGGGCCCTGCAGGAAGATTTCCCTCCTTTCCTGCTCGCACATTGGTTTTTGGATTGGGATTTAAACTAGGGTACTTGATCTTGCTTCATCTATGAATTAAACCTTCTCAATGTCACTCCAAGATCAGTGTACTTTATATTCTGAGCAAAGGGGGAGAAAGTTTCAATAAAAAAGACTAACTTCTCTGGGCAATCAAGATCCGTTCTCTGTTTTTACCGAGGCAGGCAAAAGTTGTGTTTTGTGAGCATTCACAAAATGCAGGGAATACCACAACTGAAAGCAGGGTTTGCAATGAAGAGGGGAAAATCTGTGCATAAGGCAAAAACAAAAAACCTCAATGGGAATGAACGCTGAAAGCAAAGTAAAAGGCATGTATGTAAAAGGCTGTGGTGGTATTTGTAGTAAATGTATTTTCATTTAATCATTTGCTCATTTTGCATCAGCACAGAAACATCACCCACCTATTGCCTTTGGCACTGCTTCTACAACCACACACCATCAGATATTGGACTCCAAGTTTCTTTTGGTAAGCATTTCTTTTTTTGGGGGGTGGGGGGGTCCATTGCACCTGTTAAACCATTCTCTAGAAGTCTTTTTTTTATAGTTCTGATACCTCACCTGTGGAATGCCATTCCCTGTAACGCTTTCCCTTTCCCTATTCTTTTTCAGCGCCATTTCAAAATATTTATTTTTAAGCAAGATTAAGAGGTTGGCCTTTTTAAAATTTAAACAGTCTGTTTCTAGCCTCATTCTATGGTAATAGTTTTAGACAATGCTGTGAGGCCTGTGGCTATCATCCTGTGAGCTTTTAGCAATGGAGCCTCTGGAGGAGGAATGATGCAGATATTGTGATGTCATAATTGCACTGCAGTGCTGTGGGAATTCTCCCGAACTTAATGGTAAAAATAACATTGCCAATTCTAAATTACGCAGTATCTGGAGACTTTGAGGGTGCAGTCTATGTAGGTTGGAGTTTGGGCAGGACTGGACAGAAAAGAACAGGGACTTCAGTGGGGCATAATGCCATAGAGTCTACCTTCCAAAGTGGCCATTTTCACTTAGAGATCAGTTGTAAAAGTGGGACATTATCTAGTCACCATCTGGAGTTTGGCAGCCCTAGGAAAAAGCAATAGAGATTCTGCAAATTCCAAGAATATTGCAGACGCTACTAGGTCTGAAGTGACATCACAGTCATTTCTCCTCCTCATTTTTAGGCTGTAAAACAGTTTGTGGTGGTTATATGCTCTGTCTTAATGTTTAATGGCTGGATTTTTAATTGTTTGTTAATTTTAATGGTTTTACTGCTTGATGACTTTATTATATTTAAATTTGTAATCTGCCTCAAGCAGGTTGTCTGGAGAAGAAGCACATATATTTACAAAATAAATAAATCTCACTGCTTGTAATATTCTGTTACGCTGTACAAGAATGTCAAAAGCAAACATTCATTGAATGTTTCCCAAGTAGAACTTGCATGTAAACAAGCACTATATTATATTTCAAATTCCTTCCCCCCCCCCCCCCAACACACAGGAACTCAAAAATCAGAGTTGGAAAAGAGAAAGGATATACTCCTATTTGAACTTAATTTACAGTCAGACCAATTCTATTAAGGGCCATACAGTTCAATCCTAAAATCACTTTACTGGGATCTGGGAATAAGCTTCATTGAATAAAATGATCCTACCTGTGTATGATTACTCCATTAGTTCAGTGTATTTATACTAGACAGGATCTAGAAATCTGCCTGTGTTACAGGCATCCTACTATTGCATGTATGAAGACTGCATTGTGCACATTATTTACCCTATTAAGAGTCATCTATTACTATAAAAGTACTTTTGTAGAAGTACCTTTGCATTCTGCATTAGCAGATAATGCAATCTATCCACTCCAACTTCCATAAAATCATTCTGTAGAAACATATAACTGTGATTTATGATTTCCTGCTGATGTTGCACATATATATATATATATATATAAAAGGAGATTAAAACCCTTACCAAATGCAAACTTTATATTGCATATTTTTCTTCCCTTAAAACAGAAAGGGACATCTTCCTGAGAGAATAAGATCAAAAATTCTGAACACAGAGTCAGAGTGCTGCGGTGACACCCTTGAATACAAAACAGCACAGCAACTTTCTGTGTGATGAAAAATATTACGGGATTATTAAAAGTAACTACAGAAGTGATCAATCACTCCATCCCTAGGGGCTCAGAGTCACAGTCTGATTCCAAAAAGGCTTTTTAATGTCTACAGAGCTTGATTTGCACTTTTAATTAATTGCATCATACAAAGTGAGCTTCTAATAGTAGAGGTCTAAAATCTCTGTAAATTGCACTGTTTTTAAAGTGAAAGCTGAGGATTAATTTTTAATTCAGTAAGGGTGCTTGTGGGAAAATGTAAGTGTTCAAATATTCCAAGTCAGAGAGTCTGTGGATAAAGAAGATTTTTTTTTCTGACACAATTCAGATTATAATGACACTGCTATGGGATTGTGCCATCTTTTCCATCTCAACCTGCACTCACATTTATCCACACCACTATCCAAATCATCTGGGGTTGCTTTTCAGTTTTCACTTTCACGGTGAATGTAGCTTGAGTTCACAGGTGAAACTGTAGAAAACTAGTTATATGATAGCTTTCAACACTATTGATCTGGATCAACCCACCTTTTCAAAAAGTGTCTCTCAGTCCTGTCAGACTACCTGTGGGAATATTTCACACTCTTCTTGACCATTTATATCAACTGGGAAAAGACAGTGATACAGGAAAACCCACATATAAGTTGCAGCAACTGTGTAAGTGTCCAACTGCTGAGACCATTGGAAAAAGTAATCATAAATCTGGGAGGCTAGTGAGGAATGATTCAGAAATAGATTTAGCTATAAGGTTAAGTTGAATATTTTAGTTCTTTTGTTAAAAATCAGATATTTTTCTTTTTTAAGACCAAAAAAGAGCAAACATGACAGATATAAATGAAACAGTACAATGTACCACAAAGGCCGAATTCCCACTGAAAATGTAATCTAGATAAACCAAGTTTCAAAAGAATCGGCACCTTTTCATCTAGGTTCTAACATCCTCACTGCAGCATGTTTTTAGTGAAGACATCTAGGCCTGCCCCTTGGGGGGGGGGTGCCTGCTGTCAGGGGTGAAATTGTTAAGTTAGCAGCACCAAATTTTCAGAGTACCTTTAGGAGACAATCCTGATGATACTGCCCAGGTTTGGTGAAGTTTGGTTCATGGAGGCCAAAGTTATGGACCCTCAAATGTGCAGCCCCCATCTCCTATTAGCTCCCATTGGAAATAATGAGGGATGGGGTACCCCCTTGGGAGTCCATACCTTTGGATCCCCTGGACCAGGGGTAGGGAACCTGCGGCTCTCCAGATGTTCAGGAACTACAATTCCCATCAGCCTCTGTCAGCATGGCCAATTGGCCATGCTGGTAGGGGCTGATGGGAATTGTAGTTCCTGAACATCTGGAGAGCCGCAGGTTCCCTACCCCTGCCCTGGACCAAACTTCATAAAACCTAAGTGGTATCAGTAGGAAACCCTCCTGATGATACCACCCACGTTTGGTGAAGTTTGGTTCATGGAGGCCAAAGTTATAGACTCTCAAATGTGTAGCCCCCATCTCCTATTAGTTCCCATTGGATTTTTTTTTCAAAAAGGTGCATATACAAGCAGGCCCAGGAAAATCCCATGATAAGGGGTGGGGGGAGGAGCACCAGAAACGGGACTGATCTGTGTTCCATGGTTCGGCTGTGAGGAGACCTTGAGGGAACCTGGATATTTCAGGTGAATATCCCAGGTTTAATTGCCAGTGAGGAAATCACCACAGTAAAACACTGTCAGTATATTATTTCAAACAGTGGGAAAAAAAACCCTACACAATTACTGCAGGGAAACAGAAGTAACATACCAGACTAGAGATTGTAGTTAGGTCATCAATCCACCAAAAAAAATGCTTTACAGGATAAGAAGATTTTTCTATGGATCTTTTGGCAAATTCTATAAATAAAATAAAATTTATTATTTTCGAATACAAGCTCTGAGCTGGAATGTAATTATTTTTGCTATTAAGATATGTATGGTAGAAAGGAGTTAGTCTCTAGGCTAGGGCATGACAACAAACAAACATGGATCAACCAGAAATGATGTGGCACCCCCATGGATTAAATGCCTTTTCCCAAGAAAAGCGCTTCTGGACCAGATCAACATTGCCATTCTAAGCCCACTGCAGTGAATGTAGAAGGTTGAAATTCTGTTTAGGACATTACTGGAGCTATCTAACTGATTTTGTTTTTTATCCAACAGAGAACAAAATGTTAGTAACTAGAATTCAGACATACGCTGCATGAAAACACAGAGGTCTCATTTGTGTGTGTATTACAAGTCGCAATACACTTATGGCAACCCAGCAAGGGGTTTTCAAGGCAAGTGAGAAGCAAAGGTGGCTTGCCATTATTTTCCACAGCAGAATCTTCCTTGGTGGTCTCCCTTCTCTATATTGAACTACTTAGCTTCTGAGATCTGATGAGATAGGGCAACACTATGCTTCCTTCCCTCCCAGATTTCATTTGCCTATCATGAATAACAGCTGTTGAAAAACCTGTTTGCTATGAATTTTCCAATCCTTTTCCAATCCAATTAATGGCCATTTGTACATCTTGTGAGAATGAATTCCATAGATGTGCTGTGTGTAGAAGTACTTTCTTCTCTCCTGAGTTCTACTACTACTGAAACAGAACATTTTTATTTCTACCCACTTTCCCTATGGGCACAACTTAACATGACAGCTTTCCCAAGCCCAACCCTGGGATTCTGCCACCACTCTAGAGCCTATGGTAGGCAATTTAAAAATGCTGAAAAGCTCCAATCACAATCAGGCATAAACTGCAACTGGCAGGCTCTCTTGTTCACTATGGCCGTTTCCGCACGGCCCCATTTATGACGGCCTGGGGGCGCCAAAAAAGGCGCCCCCAGGCCGCCGTTCGCACAGGCGCCGCTGCTGCAACAAAGCAGCGGCGCATCTCCGACTCTCTTCCCAGGGCGGGCGCCAAGTTACTCCTAAACAACAACCCTTTACAGGCAGTTGTTGTTAGAGGGAGCTGCCTTTCCGCGCGGCGCTGTGCGGGACCGGGCTGGAACCAAAGACGCTGTTCTCGTTTTCGCCTCACGGTAGCCGCCTGCGGGCGTCAAGAGCGCCCCACTCACACTGTCCTCCCACCTCCAGGGGTCGGAGGGTAGCGGGCGTGGGGCTGTGACGCTTCCGCAGGGCTTAATGCAGGGAGGGACACCGCGAGAGGGGCTGGGAGGATGCAGAGGCTGCCTGCGGCGGAGCCGCCTGCTTGCTCTGCCGCCTCGCCGCTCGTCAAGATGCTTGCATGCTTAACCGGCTTCCGGCTTCACCAAGACACTCTTGGTGGCGTGGGGGCGGAAGGAGGCCGTGCGGAAACGGCCTATGTGTCTTTTCAAGCACGAAGACTCTCTGTTAGGTCTTGAACATCTAATGCATCTCAATCACCTATATACAATCCCCCTGACACTCTCTCACCGCCCCTCAGCATTTGAATGGCCAGGGAGGACAAGAATGGCCAGGGAGGACAAGAATGGCCAGGGAGGACAAGATTTCCTGATCCCACAGTGCTGTCAAGGGGCCAAAGCAAGAGACAAAGAGATTTTATTTATTTACTTCATTTATGCCCTGCCTTTCTTCACAATGGGAACTTAAGGCAGCTTACATGGTTCTCTTCTCCTTCATTTTATAGTCACATCAACCCTTTGAAATAGGTTATACTGGAAAAGTGTGACTGCCCAAGGTCATCCAGCAAGTGTCCACAGCAGAATGCAGGTTCAAATCTGCACTTTCCAGATGTTACTCTGATATTCTGACCACTGTACCACACTGTATTTCATTGGCTCTCTCATCCTTTGGCTTGCAGTTTATGGGCTTATGTGAGCCAAAGCAGCAAAACAAGCATCAGCTGGGAAAATTGTTCATTTAAGTTTGATTAGGAAAGTGTCTTTAGGATTGCAGTCTTAAAAATGAAAATGGATAACAAATGCAGATATACAGACATGATACCATATAGTTAGACTATCAAATTAGCTGCAGACCAAAATGCATGTTTGCTGTTTCAACCTCAGAACTATAACATCTTGCATAGTATTGTCCAATAATAATCAGAGGTCTGGTGTAGTAGTCAGATGTTGGACTAGGATGCTGGAAGCTCGCTGGATGACCTTGGGCAAGTAAAGGAGAACATTCTAAGACTCTTTGGGTCCACACTGGGGACATAGGCTTGTGTTGCAAGCTTTGGGGTAGTGGCAGGTAGGTGGGCTCCTGAAGCATGGACTCCCTTCACAAGTTACACGTGAGCCAAAAGTCCATTCAAATAGAAGCAACACACCTTCAATTTGCCTTTTGCTAGCTGCCACATGTTTGCACCATGCCCTTTGGTACTACTGTCCTGGTCCTCACTTATCCTTCCTTGTCCCTATCCTTGGCTGCATCCCAACGCATTTGCACCACTAGTTTAAGGGCTCAGTCCAGTAATTGGCCCCATCCTTCCACTCTAGATTCCCACTCCACCAGCCTTCAGCATCCCTAAACACACAGATTCCTTCACCTTGCACAGTCACAACATGGATCAGCCAGTCCTATCTGACTGTGGGCATTTCAGGCTACAGTCTCCCCACTGGACAAGTATGTCTCCTAATTCCTATAGGTTCCTCTATACTGCCAGCTAATTTTAGGTGATTTGATCCTTTGGCCTCCACTATGGTCCTGTGCCCCAGGGTCTGTCACAGCACAGAAGGAAGGAAGGAGGAAGGAAGGAAGGAAGGAAGGAAGGAAGGAAGGAAGGAAGGAAGGAAGGAAGGAAGGAAGGAAGGAAGGAAGGAAGGAAGGAAGGAAGGAAGGAAGGAAGGAAGGAAGGAAGGAAGGAAGGAAATAAAGGATCACTATAGTTTCTAATACCAAAAAGAGGAAAAGAACTCAACTAAGACAATACAGAGAACCACATACTTATTATATGTAGTGAATACAATAGAATTAGTTAACTGATTTCATTGTGTACACTATATAATAAATATGTTTAATTTGATATAAATTTTATAAGTTTTCAGCTTACCCTTTGTGATCCACCTGTGTGATCTAGATATATCTAGACTTTTCATAAGAAAAAAAGTTCTTTCTCACTACTTTCCAAGGTTCAACAGAAAATATCACCTCTCTGTTCATTTGTTTCTTTTTCAAGTTCATATCATTATTGGTTCCCTATGACAAAAATATGTGTTTTATCCTGCTGGGGTTTTGTTTATTTTGTGGTTATTTTAAAGTTTATTTGTATGTTTTTCCCAGCAGACTTCTGGTCTTCTTGGATTCTGATCCCTCAAAGGGCTTATCTTCAGCAGCTTTGCATTTCTTGAACTTGCCTCTCACAACCTCTTTTTTGTTCCTGAGAACTTATTTCTGATAATGCTACTTCTAACACTCACTGCCAGTGTGATAAGCTGTGGACTATCTTCCAATTGCAGGAGAGCTTATCAAAATTCTGAGCAAGTAGAGATTCCTGTAATCATGGTATACCTTGAATTCTTCTATCTAAAGGCTTTTTCACATGGTCAAAGTTCTCCATACCCAGATGTAAAAAACCTCTTTCAGATGCAGATGTGTGGAGGATTTGTTAGGCAGATAGCCTTGCTGCAGGACCTTAGGAATTGCTGCATATTTTTTCTTGAAAGCTGGATATCCCTGGGTATGACAGATTCATGTAAGTTTTCCATAACTCTGTATCTCTGGATACTGAAAATAATACACAGATTCTAAAACCAGCCACCGGGAGGCCCTCAGAAATGCATGAGAAGGTAACTTTCCTTTTCCTGGTTACCTTTGTGAGGCAATCCCAGATAGGTGATTTGTGACATCTCTCACAATTCATACTTTCTCCTTCCAGCAAGCAACATCTTCATGTTCAACCTCAATTTCCCCTGCTTGTCAATTATGCTTTTGTGCTTGGTTCCCACACTCCAGGCTCCAAAAATCACATTGCTGTCTTTTGCCCCTTTTGTTGTGAAGGGTAAAGTCTGTCTGTGCTAATGCTGCCAGATGGCCCTTGTTCTCAGGGACACCCATTATTTTAAATGGTTGTTCCCGATTCCAAAATATCACATCTCTGCAACACATAATGGACCTCCCTTATTTCAAAACACTGTAGCTCTATAGAAATCCATAGAACAAACACCACAGCTTTGCAGTGTCCTTTATTATTTGAAATGTTGATCAGGCAACCTTTGTCAGCTCTGTAGATCTGCAATCAAGAGTTAACACTGCTCCCTTATTCAGCCCGATGAGCCAAACTTTCAGGCCCTATGCCCTGATTGTTTCCTGCTATGAACAAAACCCCCACCAAGAGCAGTTTCTTTCTGTGCCATTTTCTTGTACCGTATGTTTTAACAGAAAGGCCTAATTGCATAAAAACCAGCCAGTGTTGGGGAGTCTTTTTCAGTTAGCATGACATTCAGGATGAGTCAGTATAGCCTGGCACTATTCTGCTGGTCCTTCAGCATTGGCCGTAATTCCTTGAACAAAATATGCCAATGCAGGGATTGCCAATACATTTTGTATTCAGACCAAATCCCAATATTAACAGTGCAATCCAGATTGAGAAGAGGGAGTGCTGAGGTGCACGGTGGCAATGGAAAGGAGGGTAATTTGAAAACCCTCCTGCCACCTAAATTGTCCCCAAGTCAACACAGGCTTAACCTACATGAAAGTGCAATGTGAGTCTGGAAGCTCTGATGGTGGCCCTCCTGGGCTGGAATGCTGGTAGAAGTTGACCACAGTTGACTCCATCCTGGGAATGTTCCAGACCCCCTCCCCTCCCCACACACACACCATTGTCTCCTTGGACGTAAGCTCTGTGGCAGCACCATTTTTGGATTTACCTGCCATCTTTGGGATGGCCAGATGCTGATGTATTTGTTCCCTCCACCAGCATGAGTGCCCCTTATGCTGGAGGAGGGGACAAATGTGTTGGTGTAGCACTCCACCAATCCTGATGGCCATTTGTCCCCCCCTGCCAAATGGATTGGTCTGTAAGATCTTGGACTATCAAAAGAACAGAAGATAGAAGAGCCAAGGGGATGCTGCTCCTCTGCCTCTCTTCTAATACAACACCTGATCTGCAGTCACCATCTTACTATAGGGTTGCCAAGCCTCAAGCCCCAATTCCTGGGAGATTTGAGGAGTGGGGCACAGTGAAGGGAAGTGTTGATAGTATAGTGTTGGGGACTTCCTAAAGCACCATAACAACTCACTTTTGGGTGAATACCAAAAAATGAGAAAGTGATATTGTAACATTGGTCAACCTTGTTCTCCTGTCATTTTCCTCTTGCCACTCCTTCAAGTAGCAGCGTGGCTGGGAGAAGGTGGCAGGAGACCTCTCATAATACTGAGTAAGATGACAATCCTGGCTCATGGAGTTCTCCTGTACCCCACATTGCTTCCTGGTAAGAATAGGAAATTCTCAGTTTGATGTCATGCATATTTTGCTGTAGGTCAGTAAATGGGTTAAATGTATTGAATATGGCCAAAGGTTGATGCAATATAACAACAACAAAAACAACAACAAAACAACTGTTGAACCAGTACTAAATAAACCATAATAAAGCAAATGAAAACTGAATGATGTTAACATTTGCAGGACTAAAACATTACATAAATGGGAGACACTAAATGTTAAACAGCAATATTGCACATATTTTCCTAGCAGCTAGTGCATATAAAGACACATAGGTAATGTGCAAGTCATCATCAGAAAGAAAATGTTTTATCTACCACTAAGCCCAAAACTGCAAGAAACTAGGACCAGGCAGCTGAATAAAAATGGCAAAACAGGTTTTAGCAGAGGACGTACAGTCACAGAGTTCTACAAATATACACTGTCTGAAAGCTTTATTTTGACAACAGTGGCCAGCTAACATGGCAATTGACATTGTTTGTAATTGGATGGCAATAAAGACATCTCTAAGTTTGTGGAAAGTGATGCGGGACAAGGAAGGGACTCTGGCTTGATCCTGTTTGAACAATTTAAACCAAGGGAAAAACATGGAGCTGATAATGAATGCTAAGTTGCAATCAGTCTTAAAATCATTGAATCATATAGTTGGAAGAGACCACAAGGGCCATCAAGTGCAACTCCCTGCAATGCAGGATCATACAATCAAACCTCTCCTGACATATGTTCATCCAGCTCTGTTTAAAAACTTCCAAAGAAGGAGACTCCACAACTCTCCGAGGCAGTGAATTCCACTGTCAAACAGCCCTGACAGCCAGGAAGTTCTTCCTAATGTTTAGGTGGAATCTCTTTTCCTTCACCTTGAATCCATTACTCCATGTCCTAGTCTCTGAGTTAGCAGAAAACAAGATTGCTCCCTCTTCAACATGACATCCCTTCAAATATTTAAACATAGCTAACATGTTTTTGGAACATTACAAGGTATCTTGGGGATCTGGGATGGCCTGAAGAATTTGTATGAACAGGTTCTCATTACATCTCGACTCCCAGTTGAAGGGTATAGCCCAGGGAGGGAAAGAACCACAGCCTTAGATGTCTCTACACTAATGCATAGAGCATGGGAAAGAAACAAGACTACAAGAACTCTTAACATGGCATAGCAAATATGATAGAATAGGTATCACTGAAATCTGATGGGATGAGTCTCATGATTGGAATGTTTCAATTGAGGGTTATAACCTATTTTAGAGAAATAGACCAACTAGGAAAGGAGGAGGAATAGCATTTTACCTCAGGGATGATTACACCTGAGAGCAGGTCCATGACTTAAATCCTGGAAGCCAGGTTAAGAGTATCTAGGTACAAATTAAGGGGGAGCAAAACAACAATTATCTCATTGTGGGGGTCTATTACGGACTCCTCCCACCCCCAAGCCAGACTGCAAAGTTGGATGATGCCTTCCTGGAACAGATGGCCAAATTTTCAGAAAAGAGAGAAGGAGTAATAATGGGAGATAATTGTTGGGAGTCAAACTCTGCCAAGACTATAAGGTCCAACAAATTCCTCACTTGCCTTGCAGATAATTTCATGATCTAGACAGTGGAAGAGGCAACAATGGGTTTTACTATTTTAGATCTTTTTCTAACCAACAATGATGATCAGGTTAATGGGGTGGAAGGGGTAGGATCCTTAGGCAGGAGTTACCATGTTCTCCTGGAGTTTGTTATAAAGTGGAAAGTGGATGCCAAGCTTTGGCTGATTCCACATGGGCCAAAAACATCAGTGTGAAAATGGTGTGAAAATGGTGTAAAAGGGTTTAAAACGGTGTAAAAGGGTTTATACTGTTTTCACACCATTTTTACACTGCTGTTTTTGGCCCATGCGGAATCAGCCATAGTCAAACAAGCATTCTAGATTTTAAGAAAACTGATTTCAGTAAAGATAGGAAACTACTGGGTGAGATTCCATGGTTAAGAATACTAAAATAGAAGGAAGTGCACGATGGATGAGAGTTTCTTAAAAGTGAGCTCTTGAAGGCACAATTAGAAACAATTCCAAAGAGGAGAAAAAAATCAAAAGTGTCTAAAGAAACCAGGTTGGATGTCTAAAGACCTTTTAACTGAGCTAAGATTTAAAATGGACATGTATATGAAATGGAAAAAAAGGAGAAATCACCAAAGAGGAATTCAAACAAAAAGCCTAGATGTGTAGGAAGAAAGTCAGAAAACCTAAAATGCAGAACAAGTTTAGGCTTGACAGAGAGGTTAAAAATGATAAAAATACATTTTAGTTATGTCTGTAACAAAAGGAAGAAAAAGGATATGATAGGGTTACTGCA
Organism: Sphaerodactylus townsendi; assembly: GCF_021028975.2. NCBI lineage: Eukaryota > Metazoa > Chordata > Lepidosauria > Squamata > Sphaerodactylidae > Sphaerodactylus > Sphaerodactylus townsendi. The sequence goes on along the minus strand of NC_059428.1, from coordinate 47,109,274 downwards.
TGGAGAAGATGGCAAAATGCTAACAGGGGATGGAGAAAACTACTCAACACTTTGGCCGTTTCTGCATGGCCACGCTGCGGGGGTGCGTCGGCATAAACAATGCATGGCAGCGGTTGGAAGACGCTGCTTTTGAAAAACCTCGCTCTGGGAGCAAGGTTCGGAAGCAGTGTCTTTGCGCCACTCGGGGGTTGCGAGGCTGGCAGCCGTGCGAACCCCTCCCCAGGGATGCTGTTTTTAGCGTCCCTGGGGCACACTTTACTGCCTGTGGGGAAAGGGCCCCAGTTTTCATTGATCTTTTCCCAAAAGTAAAACAATTATCATCCATGGGGAAATGAAACAGAAGATGAAGTTGAGAAATTCAGCACAGAATAAATAAAGAGGTAGTACAGGAATACACAACTATTTTAAATGAATTCAAATCTCTAGGGCCTGATGAACTACATCCCAGGTGTCAAAAGAACTGGCAGAAGTAATCTCAGAACCCCTTGCTATAATCTTCGAGAACTCCTGGAGAAAAGGAGAAGTTCTAGCAGACTGGAGGAGGGCTAATGTTGTCCTCATATTCCAAAAGGGAAAAAAGTAGATCCAAACAACTACTGCTTAGTCAGCCTGAAATCAATACCAGGAAATATTCTAGAGCAAATCTTTAAACAGATAGTCTGTAAGCACTTAGAAAGGAATGCCGTGATCACTAAAAGTCAACATGGGTTTCTCAAAAACAAGTCATTACAAACTCATTTTATTTAGAGTGACTAGTTTGGTAGATAAAAGGAATGCTGCAAATGTAGCATACTTTTGCAAGCAAGCTGGTAAAATGTGGGCTACACCATGCCACTGTTAGATGGATTTGTAATTGGTTGACTGACTGAACCCAAAGGGTGCTCACCAATAGCTTATCTTCATCCCAGAGAGAAGTGACTAGTGGTGTCCCACAGGGTTCTGTCCTTGGCCCAGTACTATTCAATATTTTTATCAATAACTTGGATAATGGAATAGAGGGCATGCTAATCGAATTTGCAGATCACATCAAATTTGAAAGGATAGCTAATACACTAGAGGACATCCTATCTAATACCCTAGAGGGTCAGAATTCAAAATGACCAGGACAAATTAGACAGCTTTGCCAAAACCAACAAAATGAATTTCAGCAGAAAAAATGAAATGAAGAGATATACAATGGGAGACACCTGGGCTGAGAATAGTATATGTAAATGGGAAGTCTTAGGAGACCACAAACTGAACCTGAAACAGCAGTGTGATGCAGCAGCCAAGAAAGCCAATGCAAATCTTGGCTGCATCAACAGGAGTATAGTATCTTGATCAGGGGATATAATAGTACCTCACTGTTCTTTATTGGTCAGACCTCACCTGAAATACTGTATCCAGTTCTGAGCACCACAATTCAAGAAGGATATTGACAAGCTGGAACAGGCCCAGGAGAGGGTGACCAAAATGGTAAAAGATCTGGATTCCATGCCTTATGAGGAGCGGCTTAGGGAGCAAGGTATGTTTAGTTTGGAGAAGATTATGTTAAGGGGTGATATGATAGCCATGTTTAAATAGTTGAAAATATGTCAGGTTGAAGATGGAGGAGGTTTGTTTTGTGCTGCTCCATAGACTAGGACACAGAGTAATGGATTCAAGTTGGAGGAAAAGGGATTCCAGCTAAACATTAGGAAGAATTTCCTGATGGTAAGGGCTGTTTGACACTGGAATGCATTGCCTCAGAGTCTCGTGAAATCTTTGGAGGTTCTGAAACAAACGATGGATGACCATCTGTCAAGGGTGCTTTGATTGTATATTCTTGCATGGCAGGGAGTATATTTGATTGTATATTCTTGCATGGCAGGGAGTTGGACTTGATGGTCCTTGTGATCTCTTGCAGCAATATGATTCTTCTGAATTCACATTCACCATTCATCTACTAGACTAGGCAAGAGGGCAATGCCAGTCCAAGATGTCTCCAATATATTTGAACTGCAGGTATCAGATACACTGTATGAGCCTATCAAGTTTGTAAAATAAACATCAGGCAACTGTAAAACCAAGTTATTTTTACCAGCATAAGCTGGAGAACCAGTAACAATGGAATATTGTGCACAATTTTTCCACCCTAAGCCACAATGGGCTTAAATTAGAATAACTCTTCATATGATTGCACCCAGAGTCTAACAGTTTCCAAGCACCTCTTCTCAACTGTAAGCCATCTAATATACCACCACCACCACCACCACCACCACCCCGCGAAAAAAACCTGCATTCTTTCTGTGGGCCTTCAAAATTATTTTGCTCCTTAAGAGCCAATTAAAGTTAATCATAACTACTACAATACAGTAGGTTTGTTGCATATCAGCTTCATTTGTCTTTGGAAAATAAGACAAAACTGTTTTTGCACGATATGTTGTTGATCCATGTTTACAACACTCTGGTTTAAGTCAAGCATATTGCTCCTCCTGGATCATCTATAAGGATGAAAGATAGATGTTTGGATTTAAGATGGAGATACATAGCCACAAAGAATGAGTGACATCTGCGGTATGCACAAACTATTCGGTGTGCAGTTTAAAACTCTTGATTACACATCTTGAGCCTTAAACCAGTTGAGATTACTTTACAGTTTCAAACTGGTACAATGGTTTCTGTCCAGAATACCCAACAATGGTATTCAGTTAAGAGATTTCTTCTGCAAATCAGCATTCATTTCCAAAATTCCACTGAGGCTACAAATTAGCACAATAGCAACAAGGTTATTAATTTAATAGCTCTGTTATATAATTTATATCAGCATTCATGTCCTGGGCTTTTATTCATTTTGATTTGTTTATTTCCTTTGAAAAATTAATTTTAATGGAATTTGAAAGGCAGTTTTTATAACAAACATTTTCTTGAGGGGAAAAGGAAAAGGTTCTTCAGAGGTTCAATAAACTATTCAGAAAAGAATCCAAATTAAATTGTGATGCTTCTAACAGGAAAAGGAAGAGACACTGCTACTAAAAAAGAAACTAGTTTTATTATGACCATGTTTCCCCAAAAATAAGACAGGGTCCTATATTAATTTTTGTACCAAAAGATGCACTTGGGCTTATTTTCGGGGTAGGGCTTATTTTAGTGGAAATACAGTACCCTCACAATTTATTAAGGAGGACTCTTGGCAGCCCTGTTGATTCCCTGTCACATGTGATTCAAGCTGCATCGTCATGGGCAGGGAGCACCCTGCTGGATCACACCATCCTGATCTGCAACTACCGGTAGGGCTTATTTTTGCAATAGGGCTTATATTTTAAGCCTCCTCCAAAAATCATGAAAAATCATGATAGGGCTTATTTTCGGGGAAACATGGGATCATTTCTTTCAGGCAGGAGTCCTAGGTATTCAACAGTTACCTAATTTGCAGCAGTTGTGGCATAAAAGTGATGACAACATTCCTAGCTATAGACTATTATATCAATATCATTTTAGACAGCTGTTCATAGTCTGGCTTGCTGTTATGGGCTGTTAGTACTGGATATGCCAATATTGATTTTTTGTTCATATTGATATCATTGTTTTTTATTGTTTTTGCTATTGTAACTGTGAGTCTCTTTGTGCAGGTCTAAAAAGGCAGCATATAAATTTCTTAAATAGACACCTGCTAAATTTATGTATATGAAAGTATCAAAGTTATGGCACAAGAGTCTTTATAAGCTATACTTTGTGAGATTCTTTAGGGGAAATTTTTCACTGCATTTAGCAGAGACCCAGGATTTTTAAGACATTTTTTTCTCTGTATTCTTGAACATGTAAAAGATCAGGAAATTGTTCTTGAAAGGAAAAACTGTTTTATGGCATTATTCACTATGCTTGTTGGCAGAACCATGTCAGCCTCATTACCTGGTCTCTTTCTGAGAAAAGCTACCTCAAAAGCAAAGGCTCATTCCGCACATGCAGAATAATGCACTTTCAAACTGCTTTCAATGCTCTTTGAAGCTGTGCGGAATAGCAAAATCCACTTGCAAACAGTTGTGAAAGTGGTTTGAAAATGCATTATTTTGCGTGTACGGAAGGGGCCAAAGTCTCAACAGGCAGAAGGACAAGACAACAAGGGAGAAGACAAGACAAATGGTCAAAGACTAGTAGCAGCAGTGGCATAGTGGTTAAGAGCAGGTGCATTCTAATCTGGAGGAACCGGGTTTGATTCCCCACTCTGCAGCCTGAGCTGTGGAGGCTTATCTGGGGAATTCAGATTAGCCTGTGCCCTCCCACACATGCCAGCTGGGTGACCTTGGTCTAGTCACAGTTTTTCAGAGCTCTCTCAGCCCCACCTACCTCACAGGGTGTTTGTTGTGAGGGGGGAAGGGCAAGGAAATTGTGAGCCCCTACAGGAGAGAAAAGGAGGATATAAATCCAAACTCCTCCTCCTCCTCCTCCTCCTCCTCCTCCTTCTAGTGTGCAGCACCAGTTGATGAGGGATAAAAGTTCTAGCAATAATATATAGGATCCAAGCCAAGAGGCAGAATTGTCAGCTTCTTTTTTCTGACAGGGCTGATTTGCATGGATCAGTGAAAGAATAGATTGACTGGGATATCTAGAATATTACATATCCATAATTAAATACAACTTCAAGTATGGGTGGATGGAGATTATGCAATATATGCTGGCTTTCACCTGCTAGGACCCTATAAAAGATAAGAGCATACATTAAGTCCATCAAATTAAAAATATATATCCAAAAAATGGATTAAACAACATATTGCTGTACAGGGAAAGACTAAAATTGTACTTCTGATATTCAGGGAAAATCTCAGGGTAACATTTGGAAAACAGGACTTTTGGGCCTTATCTGTGATTGGTGTCAACAAAACCATTAGGTTATATAGAGCTATAATCCTGCTTTTTTAAGCCTCTTCCTTGAAACATTATTTCTGTTCTGTTAAAATGATCCCTAAAATTTAGGATTGCTCTTGGTTTATAAAAATCACCACAGATCAACTATATTCAATCAACATGAATTTGAAAACCCAGAATGGAAGAATAATAATAGCACATTTCAGCCAATTAAAACAGCTATTGTTTGTTTCCTCATAACTGGCCAATTGCACATCAGTCATAATCATAGCTTCTACACATTTATTAGATTACTGTAAAGTGGCAGGTGACTTTTTCTTGGGGTAGAATTCTCAGAGTTGTCTGTTGGCAATGGCTTTCAGGCAAATGTCTCTTTTGATGGCTTTTCCAGCCTGTGATATTTTTGCTCAAGATGTCAGAGACTATATTCCAAACATGTGTCCTATCGCTTAGTCACAGCTCCTTCCATACCAGCAGTCTGAAGTAGAGGCTGCACAATATCATTTCTCTATTCAGGTGATAACTCTGACCAAAAAAAAGTTATTTTGTCTGTTTTGTACACTCAGGGAATCTAAAACTATTTTGTCTTGATTTGGAGATACTAATTAAAATGAGGAATCAAGAAATTTCCATTCTACAAGGAAAAGTTACAGAAGATTTCACCATGCATATACATGAAATTGTCCACAAGAAACCTTCTTCTGTGTTTCTGTATGAAAACTGGCAACAGTTCCAGAAAAGCTACTTAGGCACTCATACACACACCCAATAGAAAAAGAATGCTTGACCTTAAAGGTTGATAGTTGGTGGTAACAACTGAGTGGGTATCAAACATAAGCAGTGCTTCTGAAACCGCTTCTCCAAGCTGTAAATTGGAAATGCACTCCTAGTCCCCTCCATCAACAAAGAAGTCCCTTGATGTGTGATTGCACTCATCATCCTTCTTAAGCCATTATCAGACAGCTGAGATCAGGCTACAATGAACAAGCATGTGCCCGATTGTTCACATGTCAGACTTGCATTATTAAAAGGGTGGGGGAAGGAAAGGAAAGAGGGGCGAGGCATCTCTTTCTTCCCTCAGTGTTCTTTATTCAGAAAGAGATGAATTCCTCAATGTCTTCCCTCGGCAAGAAGGTGTTCCTCTGACAAAGCTTCAAAACGCTACTCTTAATTTTGGTAATTATTGGCATTGTTTGCATTTTCACCTGTCATGCTTGTCAACTGATAATCTGCTTTCTCACCTTCATGGAGCTGGTGACCTAACTACAGGCATTTTTTTAAAAAAAAAACCTGTAATACTCTTCCATTGTTAAAGCAAATAGAATAGATTCTCTCTCTCTCTCTCCCCCCCCCTCTCTCTCTTAAAATGCATGTTCTTTCCTCACAGAAGTCTTCATCATGGCATGAGAGCTGGTGATTAACCTCTTTGATAGAAGTGTATGTCTCAGCACAGTTATGCTGCTGCTGACCTTCAGATCCTTTCTTGAACTTGAGTAGTTCAGTATGTTATTAGAAGCAGGGAATACAAAAGGCATCATGTACCAAAACAGCAGCATTTTTAAAGAAGAAATATTAGTTGAAATTAAGAAAAGGAACAGACAAGAACAGCCGTTCATACTTTTAAAGTCCTGCTTCAAATCTGTATTTCTGTCCTTTGATGTTGCAACCAAGATAATGTCAAAATGGGCCATCACAGGAAAAACTTTCATATACTGTGTACGAATCCCCACTACCGTCTTAGCCAGGTTTCAGAACAAAAACTAACCAGGTTTGAGGGACAGCCTCCCCATTGCTTGCATGGCAGATTCCGTTTCTGGCGCTCGTTCTCCCCATTAATCTGCGTTCCGGCAAGACCTGGTTGCAAGTGGCATAGACCCCATTAACACGGTTCAGAGCTGATCCGAGGGGAGGGATGAGGTTGAAACCCTGACTTGTTTCCTGCCCTGGAGTGCGACATGGAATTCAGGCAACCAATCAGCGCTGCGATGCACACACAGCCTTTCCTTGGTTTCATTTCCGCTTTTGCGATCGGCCAGCAGAAGGGGACGCAAAAGTTAAAAAGTCAAACCTGTAACTTTGAATCGTTAATGGTTTACACAGGTAACAATTAACTGTTTGCACAGTTAAACAGTTAGACGTTAAACTTTTACACGCTGTTTTTTTTTTATCACACCCCTACAATGTACGTTTCCGCAGTGGGTAAGGTCCTGCCCCATCAAGGCACGCAAGCCAATCAGGGGAGACCGGCGAAGCAAGCTCGCCTGGTAGTAGGGATTGTTAAGAGTTCTGCAACTGGGTGTGTCTGCTGTGTGCTCGCTGCGGTGGGGAGAGAGAAACTCCGATGAAGATGACACGGTTTCACAATGAACAGGTTTGGATCTGCATGCAAATTTCAAGTGGGGATTCGACCTGCGTGTGTGGAGGATTTCATACCCCAACACATTTTGCAACAAATCTTAGAATTTAAGTACAATAACTGCAACAATACTTTAAATTCTTCCACCAAGTGTACTCAAAACAGATTATAATGAAAATACCCAACATTTTTAGAAATCCTCCTAAGAAACATATGGAGTACATCGGAGTAAAGAGAAGTATTGAAATGTTTCCAGGGATTTGTCCAGAAAGGGTCAAAGTTACTTCAGGTGTGGCCAGGGGTGGGATTATTGCTTTCTCTTCCCGATGCTCCTCCACTAGAAATTATGAATCATCTTGCCATATTTTATGTGCTCAAAAAAAAGCCCTAATTCCCCAACACTAGCTGCATAGTTCTGTGGACCTTGACTAGTATATTTGAAAAATTTGTAATAGCTACATTGGCCATTTAAAACATCCAGAAAGTGGATCTCCATAGGCAGCTAATTCTATTTTTAATGGCTCTAATAACTGAAAAGTTTTTTCCCACTGTTGACCTTAAAGCTACTGCTTCATCTTTAATGCTCAGTGAGCATAATATTTATTGGAGCCTTAACTAAACTGATCTATGTCTTCACCCTACCATTATTCTAGTCATCCAGCAGGCAAGAAAATATTATTTTTATGACCAAGTTTATCCAAGCAATTATTTCTGGACTAGCACAGAAAACAGTCCTAAGATGGTTGTGCAAATATTTATGTCACTTTTTCTGCCTACTGCAAATTTAAGCACTTCCAGTTTAGTGTTAGACTGTACGAACATCAGTGTGGTTGCATGCAGCCAGTCTGAATACAACATCAAACTGTTTCTAGCATTGATGGAAGAGGATGTAATTGATCAGACCAGGTCCTTGTAGGTCAAGGACTGTCAATAGATGTATAAATAGTCATTGGTAGGCATGTCAGCCTTCAGGTGGAACTTGGAGATCTCTTGGAATTACTGATAATCTCTAGGCAACAGAGATCAGTTCCTCTGAAGAAAATAGCTGCAGTGATGGGTGGACTCCATGGCCTTAAACTCTGCTGAGGTACCTCCTCTGCATAAGTCTGACTTCCTCAGGTTCCACTTGCAAGTTCCGGGAATTTCCCAGACTGGAGTTCAAAACCCTAATCGGTTGGTGCTTTTCAGTCTCTTATGTTAAGGAAAAAGGTGATTACGTATTCTAGTGGAATCTCAAACAGCATGATTTAAATTTGTTTATTTATATTCATACAAGTGCCAGCAGGGACTCAGATCTGCTTGACTTCATCAAGGTTGTTGCACTCCATGCCTTCCAACCACACCCCAGAAAACATGAATAAAGTTTTCATATGCTTTGAACATGCCACTTAGTACTTCTTTCACTGCTAATATAAAGCTAGATTTGTCAGGTAAAGGTTTCTGAAAGAGTTCCCCAAAATGTCAAATGACAACAAACACATAAACACCACAAAATCACAGTTCAACTCTAGTTCTGTGTGGATGGGGCCAAGAACACAAAACTCTGCTGAATTATTATTCATTGCCAAGGTTCCAGAGTTCCAGTGGGAAGGGGTTTGGTTGTTGTTTTGGGCTGGGTGCCAAAGATCAAAATCTCACCTCCTAAAAGTGAGAGAATGTGTCCACAATGACGTTATCAGTGTTCAGAATATATCTTGCTGAACATTAGATGTTAGCAACCAAGCAAGTGACTACCAGTTTCTGCACCAGCCACATGACATACTCAGAGCAAGAAGTCTGTCTGTTTATGACCCTGGCAACTGCTTGGTTGTCACACCAAAATAGCAAGTTTGTCCTGGAACAGGTACTGCCACATGCATCCTGCAGTGACGATTAAGAAAAGCTCCAGAAAAGTGAGGTCTCTTAGGATCTGAGCTGACCCCCAACGCACCAGCAACCCATGAAGAACATGCCAAAACCTAAGCTCCTGGAGGGATCCTGTTGGAATATTGCAGGTAGCAAAGTGGACATATTCTGGTCTGAAACATTCCAGTTAAAAGCTCAGATGTTGGACTGCATCATCCAGATGCTCATTGGGTGGCACAAGCCATGTGCCTATAAAAAGTGCAGAAGAGACAATGTTGGTGTGATGTGTTAGTAGTGTATTAGAGGAGTGTCGGTGGTGGTGCATTTAGTTGGTGATTCTGTTCTATTCATTCGTTACTGTTCATAGTATGAGGGAGAAACTGTGGATCTGTTCTTTGTTCAACAAGAAGATAAAGGCCTTCCTGTTGTGGAACTATACCGACTGTGACCATTTGTAGAATGATACCTACAGTGAAGTAGTTACTTCACCGCTGTTGGTTGACTCCAAAAGCTTTCTAGTGGTGGCTCTTAGCCAGTGGTGGTATTCATCAGGTTCAAACCACTTCGGCAGAAATGTTAAAATGGTGCTTGTAAACAGCCAGTTGTTAAATTATTTGAATATTTGAATTCCACCACCGGAACCAGAACATAATGTTAAAAAGTAGAACAATATCAGCCACTTTTAAGCAGGAGGTTTTGCCCTCAGTTTAGATCTCTATTCAGTTAGGCAAGGCCAGTTTAAATTCACCAGAGTATATTTGGTAGCATTTTAGCAGGCATGAGAATTCATATATCAGTTCAACAAAGCCAAAGGATTAAAATTTATTGAACAACACTATCAAGAAATGTCTTGCTATAGTGCTTTCTCTTTATGTATGTATGTATGTCTGCATGTATGAATGCATGTATATGCATATATTGTTTCATTCAGAAATTTTTTAACTTGCAATAAGCATTTTTAGCTTACTAGAAGTATCCTTGCATAGAAAGAAAGTTTATCTGCAACAGGTTAAAATGTTCATTGTAAGTGATTTGACAAAAAATACTTTAAGAAAAACAGGATGCTTTGATAATTATTGTTCTGATGCAATGCAAGTATTCACAGGCAGCACAGATTGGAAAACAGATTGCTCCTGTGGTTTTGACATCCTAGTCTCACATTTAACAATGTTATATAAAAAGTTTTCCCAAAGCACCCTACTGAGCACTACTATAAGCCAAGTATTAGTTAGGTGGGTACAGAGAACAGATTAGGGTTGTTAACTATTACTTTTTACTTTACATTTTGAACAACACAGCTGACATTAACTTTCAGAATGATTGAGCAGAAGTACAGATTGATACCACAAGTCCACTTTATTGTTTTCAATAACAGAACTAGAACACTGAAGTTGATTTCTATGTTAAGACAAATACCATGCTATAAGAATTGAACCAGTGAACAGAGATGTTTCAAAATGTTTCTCAGGACACATGGCTCCCTCTGTGTATGTTTTTAAATGAAATTATCATACATATACAATTATCACACACATGGGACCCAGTCTAATGAAGGCAATACTCAGGGCTGCCAACCTCTAAGTGGGTCCTTCAAATTTCCCAAAATTACAACTGATCTCCAGATGACAGTGATCAGTACCCTGGGTAAAATGGCTATTGTTAAAGGTGAACTTTATTACATTATTCCCCTGTGAGATTTCTCCCCAAATCATACTTCCTCAGTCTTCTCCCAAATCTCCAGCAGGCAACCATAAACTCTACCCCTGCCCCATTTTCATGACTTCGCCATGTTTGGGAGCAGTGGTCTACTACTTCCCTGGCATGAAATGTTCGCCCTGCAGACAGAAAGAACAGGATTGTGTCCTCACTGTTTTATTTCTTTAATAGTACTGTACTTCTACTTCATATTTTCATTAACTGTTTGATAGCTGCCACAGACTAGCTATTTATTTATTGCTGACACTGAGTAATTTGGTGTGGAGAATTACATGGAAAAGGTATTGTTGAGGTGTCAGTGTTCCACAGATTCTTTGTTCAGTGGTGTTGCTATACAGCATGTTTATTTCGGTGCTAATAGGAAATGTTTCTAGACCCAGGCAATTACACACAGCCATGAGCTTTCATCTTTTTCAACCTTTATTTAAAATTCACTTTGTTTCATGCTGGCAATGATTTATAATCACACTGTACACTGTTGGTTTCCTAAATACAGTAACTCTGTCAGTGGATATAGCTATTTGTAAATAAATCAGATTTATGAACTGGGACATGGTTGTTTTTTTTAAGGCATCCAGAGAGACGAGGAAGTCTATTTCCCTCAAATTCCAATGTGAGCTGGCAGCTTAACTACCCTAGACAACTTTGGAAATCCAGCATTGATGAATTTGTTTTAAGCCATTATTGTCCCCAATGACATATTCTTCAACCATTGATTGATGGAGCATAAAACTCTGTTTGCTCAGGAAAGTGGGACTGCCACCTGCTCTTTCCGCCTCCTTTTGAAAGTATGTTTAAATTTAAAAGAGCTTGTCTAATTAAATTCACTGTTAGTGACAAAATTATCTCTTCATTGACAAGCCTCCTTAGCAACTCATTTATATTTTGAGGTCCATGTCTGGAAGGAAAGGAGTTGCAGACATGGGATTAAAGGGAGAGAGTGGGTGGGGGAGGAATAAGTCTTAGCAGTCATTTGTTTCAGACCAATATAACTAGTCTTTCAGCACCGCAGCAAGTAGATTTACTACAGAATTAGTTGTGTCATCCTGAGCAGAGTTGCACCTTCTATGCCTATTGACTTCAACAGGCTCAGAGCAGCACAACTTTGCTTAGGGTGACACTGTTGGTCCCTGTTTATAAACAGAAATCTACTTATCCCAGTTCATCACCACCACTGCTGCTGCTGCTTCATCAGCAACTGGGAAATCTTCAGAATGAAGGGAGGAACAAAGGGCTTGTCATTTATTTGACTTACAGTAGGTCTCTCAAAATAAGAGATCTCAGTCATTTTCAATACCGTATTTTCACATCACTACTCTGCACACTCATACTGGCATTGTTTTATATCTTATTGAAGTTGTCTTGTTCTAAAATGTAAGTCCTATTTCAAATAGACTATGAACAAAGGGTTTCCTCTGCCTGCCAGAAGGTTATTATTGTTGTTGATGAATATGTTAGGTCCTTTCTTGAAACTGAATCACTGCCTATGTGATTAATTTGGAGAACTATGTGATTAATTTGGGGTTTTGATATAAAAAGTCTCCCTTTAGTTACAAGATGTTGTAAAAGTAGCCCTTAAACCATTCTGCCACATTATCAGGGAGAGCTACACACAGAATGAATCCTTTCCTTTTCGCAAGCCATTCATTAACTTGTGCTCAACCTGAAGAAATGGAACTTGTTCCTTCAGACATCATGAATACCAAACAAATTGATAATTCCACAGCTCCAGCTCCCTATACCAATGTAAGTGGCATTTATCCTTAATCAACACTTTGACACAAATGGATGAACTCTAGAAAAATACAGAAAGCATATTGAAAAAGAAGTTTTTGTAACCGTTGTGATTGACAAGAAGCTGTCCCGTCCCTGAGAGGAAAAACAGCCACTCATCTGTTTCAGACCTGAGCCTATGGGAGCCTTGCTCCAATTGCCAATCACTTTTCAGAGTGGCTGAGAGAAGCCAGAGGGAGAGGGCAGACAGAAGAGATTGAGAATTGTCTCAGCAAGGGAGCAGACAATTTCATGTCAATGGCATGTTGAAGCAGTTCAGGGCCAAGCTTTCTATTATTTCAACTCATAGATGGTAAATTTGTTCAAAAGGATGTGCCTCCAGTAAATAAATAAATTCAGCTAATGATTGGTGAACTCCCTACAAGTCAAATGCAATGTCTTTAATCTCTCTCTCTCTCTCTCTCTCTCTCTCTGGTATTTTCTGTACAACACAAATAAAGCCTCTTGATAAAGTTAAAAGAAACATTTTGGGGAGGGACTCCACACAGATTTTACCTGAAAATTCTTCAGGACATTTTATTTCAGCTCACTGTGATGTATTTAAAAACTGTTAAACTGTTTTCTTTTTTCCCAATAAAGTACATGATTGAACTCAACTTTTATGCTGATTTCGGTAATGTATAGTTTTTTTCATTTTCTTTTTACGATGACATGATGTCAAAACTATGGCCGTTTCCGCACAGCCACAAGGGGGGTGCGTTGGTGTATACAACACTGACACACACCCCGGGACCGTTTGCACGAACGGTCCTGGTAAAGGCAGGGAAGACGGCGCAGCGCTGCGCAGTCGCCTGAACGACGTACCTTCCGTGCAACCTTCCGGCGCGTCGCCCAGGCCAGAGGACACGCCCCCATGCCCTGTGCGACAGCTCTGGAGTTGCAGGGCAGAGGGGTGTGTCCCCAGGCCTGGGCGATGCGGCAGAAGGTCACAGGGAAGGTACGTCGTTCGGGAAAGGAGGGGTGGTGCCTTCTAGCCGCTGTTTCCAGAAAACCTCACTCCGGGAGCGAGGTTTGGAAACAGCGGCTTCGCACCGCTTGGGGGGGAGCGAGGGCGGTGTGGCTGCGATGCAGCTGTGCCCCCCATACGAACAGCTCCCTAGGGACGGCGTTTTTGCCGTCCCTAGGGCACTGTTATTGGCCCGTGTGGAAAGGGCCTATGACAACTTGAAATAAGGAGTGGGAACAACAAAATGCATGGCAGGCAGGAAGGAAGGAAAAACCACTGTCTCCTCAAACGTTCTATTTTTGTCTGTGCTGTCTGAACAAAAAATGGTGGGGAAAGTATTTTTGCCTTACAAATACATGTTCCTACCTGATAGGGGGATCAGTGCAATTGTGAAAAAGCAGCAACTTTGTGATGCTGTTGCTCAATGACTGTTGTGCATTATAACACTTTGCCCATGTTTCATGTTTTACAAAGATGGGAGGTGGTAACAGACACAGTGACATTTACTATTTAATCTGCTAACACACACACACACACACACACACACACACACACACACACACACACACACACCCTCACCCTCAATTCAGCTTCCATTACCAGAGAAGTGCAATAAAAACCAGTTAAAGAAATAAATCACCAGGTAAAGGAAATATGTACCAACAAGCAGTTGTCCAGTTGGATGAATGTTCACCACACAAGGACAAAGACAGCTTACAAGCTCAAAATAGATCTCATTTTTAGAGATGGGATCATCCTTGCTTAGATTCATTTTAGGAAAATTGAGTTAACTGCCCAAAAAGCTGGGGGGGGGGGGGTGTTAGTTTTTTCCTAACACAATTTATGAAAAAAATTCTTAGAAGAATACCCCACCAAGCCATTCTCTATCTTGCATCCTTTATCTTCCTCCTTCATAGTTTTAGTGTCCTAAAGACAGATATTTCCCATATCTTCATTACAATGTTTATCTGCAACCCATTCTACTGCTAGATGCATGGAGATGTAAACCCCAGCACTGGGCTGCTAGATGCGGTATTTATTTCAATGTAAGGTTTTCTTCCCTGGTATGCCATTAAAATAGAGTGTTATCTTACATTCACATACAAATTACAGTTATGTCCCGTCAAAAATATTATTGTGTATTAAAGCTTTTTTTTTTTGGCTGGGTCATCTTTCATTCCTTTCAAGTAAATATGGTATTGCATGTAATGGTTTCCTCATTAATTGAACATTATATGTTCGAAAAAGAAATAATGAAAAAAGTACATAATTTAATTTCCACATCTCCTAAAAGACATTTTTTAAAATGTCGTATTAGTAAAAGTATCTTACTTCATGTTAAAAAGAAACCCATATAGACCAATCCTTTATTCTAAAGATCCTTCAGTGTATCATGACTATAATCTGGTCGTAGAATTTCAAAAGGCTTTATTATAATTTTATCAAAAGATGTAAATTGGACAGTTCTTTGGAATGCTCATCTACACTAGATAAAATGTCATCAGGATGTTCAAGGAATACTACAGCAAACACACAGGCTCTATTGTGAGTTTCCTCAATGAATCACAATTGAAAAAAAAATTAAAATTACACCTGATTCTTCTCCTTCCCCAAATGATATTAGAAAAATTAGAATCCATTGTTAGTCCCTTTACTGGTTTTTCATATAAAATGTTATTGAACATGCAAGGAATGTATTTCTGCAACAGAGAGGTTATATGACTTTGCAGTTATTTCAGCCATTTGAAAAATAATGGTGTACTCCAAAGATTTGCAGAACCTTAATGGGATGGTTTCTCCTTGTAATATCTCCTCTTGTGCAAAGCTAATTTCACTGTAACACAATGTTTTGAAGTCCAGACATACAATTACTTTGTTTTGGAGTGGAAACCCTTTAATTCAAGGTCAAATTGTATGGGCTTTATGAAGCAAGATGAAGAGACAGTTACAATTCAGCAAAGACTAGTTAAACCTGGTCTGTAACCATTTTCCTCTTTATTTCATTTTTTTAAGCTTCAGAACTTCTCAAAACAGTCAACTAATAGGTCTGACTCTCTCTGAAACAAAGGACAGCTCATTTTCTGCCTTCAAAGTCATATGAGCATTCACTTTTGCTTAAGTTAATGGCATCTGCTGAGGCAATTAGAAAATATAATGAAGTGTGGTTTTAGAATTTCACCTTGGAGCTCTCTCAATTAGCTCAGGAAAACCGAACAAGAATGTGTAGTAGTCTTCAGTCTAGTAGTCTGACTAGAGCACTATAAACTACATTAATGGGTAATTTGGAAATTATTGTTTCTGGATCAGAAAAACTAGCCAAACATATCTAATTGGAAGGAGCTACAAGTATTTTCAAAACATGCAATTTTAAAGTCCAAATAATTGCAATTTTGCATATGGCCCATGGTACTACATGCACTGTCATGTTAGACTGTTACCCTTAACCAATCTGAGTATTTATATTCCCAGTTCTGTTAAATACAAATGTTACTGATATGAGAAAGTCACTAATAGTATGAATTCTACAAGTTATAGCATAAGTGTTACCACGGGGTTTCATCAAACAAAAAAAGATACAAATGAGTACAAAGGGTCATGTTCACTCAAGAAATAACTCAGTCCTTATGAGATGTTGAAAGGCAATGATTGCAGAAGAAGAGATATTCACCTGGTACTTAAATAGGTGGATAAAATATGTTGGCTGCTGATATTACAAAATCTGAATCAAGGAAGTGTGTGTGTGCGCGCGTACACTTGTACATGAGCATCATCAAGTCACAGTTTACTTATGGCAACTCCATAGGGTTTTCAAAGCAAGAGACATTCATAGGCTGTTTGCCATTGCCTGCCTCCACATGGGTTGAGAGCGTTCTGAGGGAACTATGACTGGCCCAAGGTCCAACAGGCTTCATATGGAGGAGTGGGGCTTCAAACAGGTTCTCCATATTAGAGCCCACCACTCTTAATCACTACACTATGCTGATTCTCCATGGATGTTTAACTGTGCTTGAGTTCATCAGACAGCAGATATGGTCAAAATAACCAAAAGAAAGCAGAGGCAGAAGAGCTAGTTATACCTCATAGAATTATGAGGCTGAGGAATCCAGATCAGACTCCAGAACTGTTGAATGTGCTTTTATTTTGTGGAAGGAAAGATGTGAGGACACCATCATTTTAAGAGGATTGTTCTTAAATTTATTACTATGACATGCTACAAGTCTCCAATTTGGCAGAGGAAGCAGTTTCTCTCTTCCTCTAACAATGACCCTTTAATTATATAAGTAGTTAATAAAAATTTAGCCAATGTTCTATTGCATCTTAAATCGTGAAAATTCTTAATAAAAGAACATGATAGGCTGCATGAAGAGAATTTCCTGGTGGACTGTGCCCAAAATAAACACAAATTAACCATATGTTGATATTGCAGTGGTTTGGGGGGGCGGGGGGTGAATCTGAGTTTACGTTGCCTGGAGAAGTATTTATTGTGTGGGAAAACATGGTACAACTTTTAGAAGTGATCTTTTTTTCGCTTCAGGCCCTGGGTAATATATCCTTCTCTTCCAGTTCACTGACAAGGCTAAATCATTTTAATGCCAAAAAATGGGGTTTGTCCTGGTTTGCAGACTAGCCTATCAACTGAGGCAAGATTGAAACAATATTATAAAAGTGAATAAATGTAAGTAATTCTAGGAGCATTATTTCATGTTCAGAAGAGGAAAAGGGGTCTCAATAATTTCAAGCAAATTGCTCCCTATGGATTATTCACTCCACTCCATTAAACACTCATAAGCACACTCAACTATCAAATTAGCACTGCTGAATTGTGTTATTGGGGATGGCTATTTTTATTCACAGCAGGCAAGAATCATTACTCTGTGAAAGCAACCCACTGCAGCCCCTGGTCCTCTTCCTGTCATATTTACTTCACCCGAAGCTACCAGCTTCATAGAACATAATCTATTTTGGTTTCCTAGCATTGAATACTGATCAAGCTATTCTCAACATGCCAAACTCTGCATTGCTTTGCATTACTTGTCATAAAATAATCTAACACATTGCATTCTGTGAAAATGTACCGAGCAAGTGCAATTTGTCACATGCTTTGAATTGGAGCTGGCTTTTTAATTTGAAAAAGAAAATCTGGTGTTTTTACAAAGATTTTTTTTTTGCTTAAATGTTGGCCATCTCAATAGCTCTCCTTAAAAGGCTGCTGAATACACTGCTTCCCTTCTATGATTTCATCCAAAAGCAAAATTTCTCGGTAGCACTAATGAATACATTAAGCATATAGAGAACTTAATTACATGCTATGGTTCACTTCCTATTTTGCCACTGAGGCATTTAACCAGGCAAAAGTGCTAAAGCAGTCAGAAGGGCTTGGGAAAAGTAGAGGAAATTGAACACAGGTGAACACATTTATAAAGCCACATACTGCTTTCAGGAGAAAAAAAAACTATCAGCAATTCAAGTTTAAAATAACTACTGGAAAAGGATGTATACTACTAATATTGTGTCAGTTTGTCCCATTAACAATATGCATTTAGGAGAGAGGGGAAAAAACATGTTTGCAAAGAGCTATTTGAACAAAATTACAATTGAGGGGAGGAGGAGTGGAGCATTATATTCTCTTTTCTGGGCCTTAAGGAAGCAAAACTGGTTTACCAACTTTGCAGGCATTTTCTGAAGACACAATTTTTAATTTTATTTATTTTATTAGATTTTTAGCATGCCCTTCCCCCATGAAAATAGGACTCAAGGTGGTCTATATCAGTAAAGCTGCATAATCTAATGAATTCCATATGATTTCCATACAGTAAAATCCACTATAAAGTATATAAATTTCAACTCTATAAAACATAAGTACAACTGACACCCTTAATACAATTTCTCCCTGTAAAATTAACAGAAACTTTCCCGAATAATTCAAAATAGTTCAAAATGGAATCTGGTAAAACCTGACTGTTAATTAGGGTAGAGTGACTGGTGCAATTTGCGCAATTTGATGGAAGATCAAAATAAAGGCTGGTAGACGTAGGGTGGAATACAGGATCAGCCAGCCATTATGTGAAAATTGTCACAGTCCTCAATCATAGACCTGGAGGAACACCTGTCTTATAAATCCTGTGAACCTGATCTAGGTCTCACAAGGCTTAAGGCTCTTTTGACAGAGAATTCCACTGGTCACCGCCCTCAGTTTTCAAGACCTGAGCAATGCTGATAATAGGATGTTTTGAAGAATAAAATTCATAGGGTCACCATGAGTCAGACGTATCTTGATGGCACTTCACACGCACACACACACACACTTTTTGAGCATCTTCCCTTGTGGAGATATTAGGAAAAAAGTATCTCTGTAAGGGAAGGTTCTAGAGACTCACTTTTAAAAAATGAAAGCTGGGAATTCAGAGAACCTGCCAGACCTGTCTACTCAGTGGAACAGGGAGATGGGTAACATCATCAGATCCTCTGAAGATGCCAGCCACAAATGCAGGCGAAACGTCAGGAGAGAATGCTGCTAGAACACGGCCATACAGCCCAGAAACCACACAGCACCCCAGTGATTCCGGCCGTGAAAGCCTTCGACAATACAGGGAGTAGTTTAATAATAACAACAGTTCAGTCATCAAAAGTTGTGCTGGAGGTGGATGGGAATAGGTAGGACAAAAAAACCCAATAGAAACATTACACACAAAGAAAAAGATGACCCAAAATTGGCTTCCAGACAAATGAACTTTTCCACATGAGTTGTTTACAACAAATCTTGCTTCTGAATGCTATTTTTTCATTGAATTCCACATGTTTTTTCCTCCATTTGATACCAGTTTTTCTTTCATTTTTCCTTGATTGTTTTCCAGAGCACTTTTATCATTACTTTTCAGTAACAAGTAGTGGATTACTAAGAAGCAGTGTGTGGAACAAATGCAACTGAAGAGACAGAGGGAAAAACCCAAAACAACAGGGAGAAAAGGTGTGTGTAGAATGATTTCACAGAAAATGTTTCCAAAACACAAGGTTTGATCACTGGGACACAATCTGTGGTAAACTGTGCAATAGAAAAGGTCAAATGTCAGAGTAAGAGAAGTCTCAAACAAAAGAGAAAAAAGGGGAAAAAACAAGCAATCAGAAAACCAATTTTAAAACTAAAGGCACAAAAAAATATGCAGAAATCAGGGAATAAACCTAAGCAGTATGGGGCCAGAACCAACACTCCAAAAATGCAGAAAAGCCCAGATCAAACAGAAACTTAAAAACTTATTGTTATCCTGAAAGGGAAATAGGATGTGCTGCAGACTGTACTAGATGGCCCTAGGTATAAAACAGGCAAAGGGAAAAAAGGCGATGCAAATAGGGTCTTGTAGGGTTGTCATCTGAGGGCAGGCACAACCAGGAGCTTTTGGGGGAAGGAGCCAGCAATGTTGCAACATCACTTCCAGTCAAGTGCCATTGTGCTGCTTTAGCCATCCCCAGAAATTCTATGATTTGTCCTGACATAACTCCCCCTCCTGACTTATCTAACTGATTCACTGGGTGGCAGCTGGGGCAGATGATGTCCTGCTAAAGTGGTAAACCTGGTCCCCTTCAGCTCTGCTGTTTCAGCAGACACTCAAGAAGTTCCATATACAATAGGTTTTTCTGTCTTTATCACGCAGCCAGGCCTTTTGTGTCTATATCACACAGCCAGATTTTGTTAGGATATGCTATCAAACACACACACCCCCTCCGCCCCACCAAGGTATCCTTACTACAGAATTGGGTTTGGAAATGTATCTAGCAGCAATGAAGAAGCTACTAATGGAAGCATAACAGTTTTTTCTTGATAACATTAGCAAGGATTTCTCTTAAGTGTATGTTGAGCCCTCAGGTAGTACACCAAGGCAACATCATCATGTGCACACCTAATGGCAAGGCCTGACCTTTTCAGCTCCACAAAAGTGGTCCGAAGAGTGGCAATGGCATTGATTTCCTGTGTAAACAGTGCAGTATTTTTTCTTATAGTGACAAACAGAAAGACTTTGGACTCATTCATAGGAAACAGACAAGAAAAATTGCTATGTAAATCATGTTTTCCTGTGTAACTCATCTCCAGGAACAATTCTAGACATAAAGTTAACTCTCA
Organism: Sphaerodactylus townsendi; assembly: GCF_021028975.2. Lineage (NCBI taxonomy): Eukaryota > Metazoa > Chordata > Lepidosauria > Squamata > Sphaerodactylidae > Sphaerodactylus > Sphaerodactylus townsendi. The sequence goes on along the minus strand of NC_059428.1, from coordinate 47,088,676 downwards.
AAATGATATCATCTCTGACTCAGTAAAGGAACTGGTTCTGTGCAATGAAAACCACTTTTTCATCACTAAAGGTGAGGCATGAAGCTCACAATATCACATCAAGAATGAATAGTGTATAACTCTATAATAGTGTATCGGTCATATATAGCATAGATAAAAGGATTTCATAGATACAACCGTCGATTTACTTTTCTTGTCGAAATGTAATTTACTGTATACATATTTGCCGCAGTTCCTAGCTAACAAAAATACTAATACCAAAATATTTGTTGGGCAAAATCATTTTAAAAACTAGAAGGGTTTTTTTTGCTAATAATTTGACTAAATATAACAATTATGAATTGACCATATATAGTATAGATAAAAGGATTTCAGCAAATTCTCAGTTTATTTTATAACCTATCAGAAATCAGTAAATCTCTTATAGAAACAAAGAATGCAGAAGTGGGAACAATATTTGAATTTTAGTTTGGAAGCTAGTCATCCATACTACAAAAGACGGCAACAATCAGTTGAATATATATTTTTAAAAAACAAATAGCTATGAGTTGCAATATTTCCAAACCTCAGACCATGTCTAAGCTTGTTAAGCCCCTAAATATATTTCAGGAGGCTTTCTTCTCAATCTGATGTCCATTTAGATTAAAGTGAACTCACTGGAGTGTGATTAGTAAGAGAAAGTGAGGCTGGATGTGATATGCTTGAACTTCAAGCAGTCGTTCAACTGAGTTCCCATAAAACGTCTGAATAACTTTATACTTCTTTCACTAGGAGCAGTCTTTAGCTCAGAATTCTGTTTTTAACTCATGCTAATACCATATTTTCTGCATTGAAGGCTAGGAAGATTACAGCTCTCTTTGTCTGTAAATGTTAAATGGCATGAGCAGCCATAGTTTGGAATAGGGTCATATGCGAATTTTAAATTGTATTTATTTATTGAAAACATTTGTATGCTGCCTTTCCACCCAAGAGCCAAAATGGGTCCTCAGACAATGGGCCCCAGGACTGCCAAGGGCCACAATGAGCCCCCAGACAATGAGCCCCCAGACAAACATTCCATCTGGGCCCCTTGTATGACCCTACTCCAAACCAAATAACATAACAAATCACTTGGCAGGCTGTTGCAATGCATTTACGATAATAACAGAATATGTATGTTTATATGTTTGTCCATTTGTTACAGGCATATCTCATCTGAAAATAAAACTAGGAATCTCAAAACGATTGTGGGAGTTCCAGGGCCAAAATGAATCAGAATAGCCATGCCTAGATTATCTCCAAACTGCTCCCCTTTCCAACCTTGCTATGCTATTTGCAATGGAAGCTAAGCTAAATTCTAACTTCTGTTCTTTATTTATTACCACGAGTCTAGCAACGCCTGTGTTCTCTGCACTGTGGGATAGCAAAATGCCAAAACTGATCTTTTCAAAATCTCGCAGGACATTTTATTTCTGCTGTGTGGAAAGGACCTAAGAGGACTGTCCTTTTCCAAGATCTGACTGTACACACTAATCCATGCAGCTGGGTAGATGTAAAGGAAGCGGGAAACCACAGATCGCTAAAGCTAGTGACCTTATTACAAGGCTGTACCCTGATAATGGTAGTAGTTTGACCTGGCTGGTCTTGCCTTGCTCCAATGCTGGCTTGGCGGACAGGTTTAACAAAAGCTTCCTAGTAAAGGTTGCAAAAACACACACCAGCACATTCAGAACTCTTTATTATCTTCTGCCTTCCATGCACCCCTAGTGGCTGTGGTACAGAACTGTATCAGTTGAAAAAGTTAAACCTATTCTGTGACTGCAACATGATGCTGGCTTCAGGGCGTCTCAGGATGAATTGTGTCCACTTTCAGTAGCAATGAATGTAGGGCCTACAAGGCAGCAATTAAAAAAAAAGTTAAACTTATATTTAAAATACATATGTAAAATATAAAACAAACAAAATACAGACACTGGAAAAAAGGTCACTGAAGAAGAGAAAAGTCTTCACTCACTGGCAGAAGACAATGACAAAGGGGGAGAAACATATCTTCCTGGAAGAAGTGATCTAACCCTTCAGTCCCTGCTCAGTTTCACAAAACAAAACCAAGCTACCTGTGCCATTATTAGTATTTTAATAATGTCATTTAAAACCACTTTGACCTTTTAAAATACTAATAGGAAGTCTGATTTAAATTAGCAAATGTGAGATGTGGTTAAAGGTTATTTTTTTCCCCACTTTCTGCCTTGTCCTGATCCAAATCTTAGACCCTTTCTGCACGGGCCAGAATCACCAATTCCGGCCTGGTAAAATATTGTTGGGGGGTGGGACCCTTCGCACAGGTGGTGCTGTCAAAATGAAGCATCGCTGCTCTTCCCCTCCCCCAAAATGATGTATTCCAACCTCTCTTGGGGAGCGAGGTTTTTGGAATACGGCAGCTCTCATCCGGTGCCAAGCGAATGGCACCGGGTGGAAGCCAGTGTATTCCCTGCGCTGGCCCCAAATGCCTCCTTACCTCCTCCTGGCTTCTGTCACTCTGTGGAGGCCAGGGGACATGCCTCCTGGCCTCCATCCCTGCAGTCGTCCCCTCCGTCTCTGCACTCTGGTCATGGGGGTGTGTCCCCTGGCCTCCACAGAGCAATGGAAGCCAGGAGGAGGTAAGGAGGCATTTGGGGGGTTGCCCAGCCATGCAGAGCCTGCTCTGCCAGCTGCGTAGCCAGTGGGGCCATTCGTACAAACAGCCCTGGGGCTTGCATCAGCATGAACCATGCTGATGCAGCCCCGCTGCTCTGGCCATGCAGAAACAGCCATAGGGCCAGGCTAGCATAATTTACTATTTACAGACTGATGGAGAACTGTGATTTTCAACACATTTGTGTTCTGAGAAGCTTCAGGATTCAGCAGACATGTTGTGATTATCTTGTTCTAGATTAGCAATACACCAGCACTGCATATCAAGAGCAACAAACAAACTACAACTTGATATACAACTGTATTAAAATCCAAATACTCACATAAAAGTTAGCACTGACATGTACAAGAAATTATGTATTTAGATATACGGGTGAGGTTTGCTTTGTAATTAAGACATTTCATGTCATTATATTACAAAATGAGAATGAACTAGAACATGAATATTTTCACATTCAGCTTGACAAAATCTAGGTTCACATAATTATTGAAACTACTTGGGAAAGAGGTGGGGTGAATTCCTGTTCTTTCTTCTTCTAAATAGGCAATCTCATATTATAAAATGTTTGTTGATAGTGTCCAAACTGAGAATGGACTACAAAAGCAAGAACAATGGTAAATTTCCGTAATGCTCATTTTTATTTTAAGTAGAGCCATTGGAAAGATAATTTTGACTGAATGGGTCTGTCACCACAGCAACTAGAACTCCTGGTACTGTCATAAAAATCTCACAATATACTGAATTAGAATTCACTGCCAGTTTGTACTCCAGAATCTTTGGAGTAACCTCAACAATCTGTTATACCCACATACCGGTAATCTGACAACTTGCCTGGCCAATTTACTCTGACCTAATGGGTCCTGAATTCTTTTTGTTCCTTCACACCACTGATTTTTCTCAAAAGTAAAGAAGCTGAAACGAATGTCTTCTCACAATTACGCAGAATCCCCAACTACTGTCTTCCTCGCAATCTGTCCACATTCAGAGATATTGTTCTATTATTCGATGCCTGTTCTATGCATTTGCAAATGAATCACCTAACCCCATTCTGATGTTTCAGCTTGGTGTGAGGTAAAGTAGCATCTTTACACTTAAAGTAAAAGCACACACAGGGTCTGTTCTATTTTCTCACACCCTCTCTTCTCCTGCTTGCTTACTTATCTTGCCTTTGAAAGTGTCCTTGCTTAAAAGCCACACGGGACTGAAGGCTGACAAGCCTGTTCGAGGGAACTGAAGAAACAAGCATCTGTTGTCTCGCAATATTCCACTGAGCACCAGCCATTGCTAGGCAACTGTCCCATGCATCTCTAGCTATTTCCTAAATTTTCCTGTCCAGACACCCAAATAGCACTGCTGTTTGAGTGGTGGAGGATTTCCCTTCCTTTCAACTTATACCACACAGCACTTCTGACATAAGCTCACCTGCTGGAGGCCTGAGTGTGTGATGTGCTAGTTCGTGTCTTCTTTATCAGGAATGAATAATACAAATAAATTGATTTTAAAAAGCAAAAAGTGAAGTACAGAGTGGAAGATCAGGACGAGCAGCAGTATTAAAAAGACAAATTTGTGACTGATAATGCATCTACCCTCATATTTTGCTACAGTTGTAATCTAGAAGAAGAAAAGTTGTTTTTATTACACACACACCCATTTATCTCTACCATAAAGAGTCTCAAAGTTGCTTACAATCACCTTCCCAACCCCACAATAGACATCTTGTGATGTAGGTAAGGCTGAGAGACTTCTGAGAGAACTGTGTCTAGTCCAAGGTCACCCAGCAGGCTTCATAAGAAGGAACCTGGTTCACCAGATTAGAGTCCGCCTCTCATGTGGAGGAATGGGGAATCAAACCTGTTTCACCGGATTAGAGCCTGCTATTTTTAACCACTACATAATGCTGGTTTGTAACCTGTTCCTTACTTCAAAGAACTGTATCCAGTCTCAAGATTTTTTGAGTGAATGCTCTTCTGTAACACAAACAGCAACTGCTATTGGAAGAAAGCTCCTCAAGCCAGAGGAAAGCTCCAAACCTTGGTGAAAGGTGTGTCTTCTTTATATATTCAGAAATATTTATTGCAAAAAGAAAAGCAAAATGGATGAAGCAAGCAATTTTAATTTCATATTTCACAAGGAGGGTATATTGTAAACAAGGAGTACTATGAATGTTCTAACATGCCTAAAACATAATTTTCCATGGTCTCACAAACAGTTTCTATATTTTGAAGCCTTTTTCATGTGGCAACCTTTTTTCATAAGATCTTTTAGCAGCAGTTGAAGAAACAGAATTATTTACTCTGCTTTAGAAACAGGTGAAGGTAAATCCTGAGGCATAAAGCAATTGTTATTTCCTTCATGGAAAGTTGGCATGACAATGTAATTTGGCATGACAATGTAAAGAACAAAAATTTGTAACAACCCGTTACAAACTGGTGCTCTAACACTTGGCATGTATTCCTGATGTCATGTATATTACCATCTACTGGTAATGAACTTCAACTAAATCAGCGTCAAGGTCAGAGAGGCTCATTCCGCACATGCAGAATAATGCACTCTCAAACTGCTTTCAGTGCTCTTTGAAGCTGTGCGGAATGGCAAAATCCACTTGCAAACAGTTGTGAAAGTGGTTTGAAAACACATTATTTTGTGTGTGCGGAAGGGGCCAGAGACTCATAGAGATGCAAATCAAATATCTGGGGAATTTGGGCACAAACTAACAATTAAAATCCATACTAGTTTCAACATTGTTTTCAACAGAATATGTATATATCTAGTACCTTGTGGTAAGGCAAGATTTCAAGGAGAAACTTCGGCCTCTTCCACACAGCAAATGTATAATTGGTTGCAGTTGGGATAAAGAAACCTGTTTCCCTGTTTTAGCATTCACATGCATCTGGGCAGGCAGCAATTGGAGGCCACAGAAACAATCCAGGGTGCTGTTGCGCCTTTGCACGAATACACATCTATTTTTTAAATTATTTCCCACACGTGTAGCTAAGCAGGCGTGCACAAATGAACCCCCACAGCCGTGCCAATGTTCTATGATACGACCATCTGCATCTATGTAGCTATGTAGAAGCAAGCCACAACATAAAAGAAAAAGGGAAATGGGAGCAACTAAAGTGCCTCCTGCCTGGCCGTTGCTAGTGAGCAGCTGCAATAAACATTTGTTTACCTTAGGTACAGAAGGGGATTTACAACTTGAATCTCTGCACGGTTTTGAGCTCAAATAACCAGGAGTACAATTTAAAGACATTAACAGGGAACAATTTTAGAACTGCTCTTTTTAAGGTACAAATATATTACGCAATTGAGATGAACTGTTCTTAAAATTAAAGAGAAGATGAATGCAAGCTACTTTATAAGTTCATCTTATTCTTATAGGTTCTAAATGCTAAATTTTACTTCATATGTTTCCAAAGGAATTGGTTGTCTGCTATTCAGGAACGTCTATCTTTGTATGCTTCACTTGTCATTTACTGTTACTTAGGCTCATTCTGCACACGCAAAATAATGCACTTTCAAGCTGCTTTCACAACTGTTTTTGCCATTTCGCACAGCTTCAAAGAGCCCTGAAAGCAGCTTGAAAGTGCATTATTCTGCGTGTGCGGAATGAGCCTTACATTCTAACTGGGGAAAAAAGCCCTTCCTACCTTTCCTTGCTCTTCTGCCCCTTCCATGCATCCAGTCCAAGTTTCTCATTGATTAAAATCATATTGGCAGAAGCTAAGTTTTCACAGCACCTTTCAGTGTAGGTAGCGGCATGTCCAAAGGTCACAAGTCTGCTTTAACATGATCTAATTAAGAGAATAACCTGGAGGTCTCATCCTGTGTAAGGGCATGCTTGATTACCACACCTTGCAAAGATCCTGTTAAGACAAAAAATATGGAAAGCCACTGTGATATCAGAAACTGCATTTCCCTATCTCCTCTGGGAACCAAGTCAGCAACAATAGTTGCTCCTTTGCATCTCCTCTACCTTTGTTATTACTTTCCTAAAGTCACCCACCTTACCCCGGTCTAATGTCTCAGCCAAAATCTTAATATCTTGGGCAGTGACGCTAAAGAGTTAGTCTGCATGGAAGCCTTTCAGTGTTTCCTCGTTTAACTTAACAAAGCAATTTGGCCCCATTGTCCCGGGCTTAGCAATAATTGAGCTGATTAATTAGCTCTGCACCCCAAACCCAGCACAGCTGTGAAACCAAGTGCAATTGGTTCCTTTTCCCGCCAAGAAATGATCTACCCTATAAAGGTTTAGTTCACCTGCAACACGCTGCTCGTTACTAGCCTGTGCCTCCCTTGGTCTGGTCAGTTTGAGACGCGATATCGTCTTCTACCGGGTTTCTGCGCTGGCGTGAAATCCCTGCCTTCTACTGCCTTCTACTTCGAGAACGTTAGGTAACGTATCACCCTGCAAATTCCCAATTCCCTCTCTATCGTCCCATCTACTTTTCAACTCTTTTTATATACTAGGGACTTGAATGTATGCGCTCTTATGTCTTACTGTGTGTGTGTATTTTGAACCAAATTTATATAAACGTTTAAAAACTTCATTTGGACTCGTGAATTACTCTGCGGATCTCTCCTTGCCAAATCCTTTCCCCATAGATATAGTCTCCAAGATCCTGCCCTAGTCTCCTCTCGCACTGTCAAGTGAGTTCCATTCCCCTTTGTTATTTCAAAAACCATATGTGTGCTGTTACACTCTTAGCAGCTGGTGGAGATTCCCTTTAATAAATTAATAACCCCTGTTAAACTAAACCAATTCATACCAACTCTGTAGTGTTGACAAGACGTTACTGTGTGGTAATTTTAGAACATCAAAAAGTAGTATGTGAATAAATTCTTTGAAGAACTGCAAGAATAAAAAGAGAGAGCCATCATGTTGTATGGTTGAACTAGGATCCCACTTGTCATTGCCAGCTTGCTGGGTGATCTTGGGACAGTCACCAACTCTCAGTCCTGACCCTGGCTAGTATTTAGGTGGGAGACTGGCGCAAGAGAGCTAAACGGGTATTGGAATCCGACAGAGGTTGGCTCCACTTTTGGGAACACCCCTGCTATGCCTCACCATGCCAATGCAGCTTGAGGCAGCAGGGAAGCACTGGCAGAAAGCTGGCAGCTGCAGCTCCTCCTCAGCATGCAGGTGCTGCCATAAATGCCCCTCTGCTGGCATAAGTGCATTGGAAAGGGCACTTCTGCTGGCATAAGCCTGCGCTGCGTCTAGAATAATTCACACTATTCACAACTATGGATTAGCAATGAATTATGAATTTGGCCTAGATTACATAATGCCCTCATTAAGGACAGCATTCTTTTTTCATGTGACACATGTACTCATTTGGGAACACCACAATGTGCATTTGGTGTGCTGAATTGTATGCTTGCCAGTTTAGGAATCCACTTCAACAATTCTAGCTGCTCTCGGTCCTTCTGCACTCTTAATAGCTTTGTTTCACTGCCAGCTTGGTTATGTTTATATCTGGTCTAGCTAAGAGACATGCCAGGCTGATGCCTATCATTTGAGTGTTCCACCACTGAACATGTACACAAATTACACAAAAGTAGTGTCTTTTATTATACCTGCTTATACTAATTAGCAAAAGGAAATATAGAGAAATACAATAGCTGCAGAGGCTTTCTACTAAATTGTCCCCTCTCTAGTAACTAATTGGGGGCATTAAATAGTTCACAATGAACTAAGGAGAATTTTACGTCTTTTCTAGGAAATAAAATAGTGAGGCCATTTTTGCACAATTACACTGGGGTTGAGCTGGGATCGTTTATACCTGGGCTATTTTATCTCAGTTTCTGCATCTGCATGGTTCCCTGCTTCTGCCCAGGAGCAGAGTTAGTAATGCTCCAGTTTGCTCTGCATGACCCAGACTTGCTTCGGAAACATTTCTGAGCATACCCAGTGTCCCTCATTCTAATTGGCTGTTGTTTTTGAGTGGCAGCTTGAACGGAAGTCAGGCAGGGAGATCAGTTGGCTGAGCGGTAACAATATACTTGGTCTGCCCCAGATTGGTGTTTTTGTGTATGTGCTGTGGAAATGGAAGAAATTGATCCGTGTTTCTAATGGTTTAAAATAAGATTTTGCTGTCAAAGAGAGAAAACAAGTGAATAGGTCTGCTAATTGATTTAAAATAAAGCTTGTACTGAGAAAAATAGACCAAGTTATTGTTCTGATTAGCTGTTGATTTTGAGTGGCAGCTGCAAGCAACTGTGAGCTTGCCCGGTATCCCACGTTCTGATTGGCTGCTGTTTTTGAGTGGCAGCTTGAATGAACATCAGGCAGGGAGATCAGACAGCTGGGTGGGAAAAATAAACTGGTCCTGCTCCTGACTGGTTTTTGCATGGCACAGGCACAAGCAGCATCACGCTGGGAAGAACCTTCAGACTGGTGATTTTTGAAAATCCCTGATTAAGGTAAATATGGTGGGTAGATGGGACAGACCCTGTGCAGCTTGGGGAGCAGTGCGGAATTTCCGATTGCACAGGGATATTTTCCGTGTTCACCCCAGGATATTTTGACTGTGTAAAAACGGCCTGAGAGTGCTCTAGTTCCAAAGGGAAACAGGACCTGCCCTGCCCTAAGCACCAACAATACAACTTTCCCCCTCTGAGTTCATGAATAACTATTGAGTCTTGAAACAACACATAAGAAGTTGACAAGAAAAATACATGAGGAAGGCAAGCTGTTCCCCAAGGCATATTAGGAAGTGCATTCATTCATTTTAGCAGCACTTGCAATGCTGAATCAATCCTAAAGATGATAGTGACTGTGGGCAGCAAATTCTTATTTTGATAAAATAAGCATGTTTGTCAAGAGGGAATCCCAAAGGTCACTCACATCCTTGACAGTTGTCTATGGGGATGAAGTAGCAACCACATAGTTTATGTGAATCAAACAGGGCCAATATATATATATATATATTTCTTCCTAATGTTGAGATTTTGACATGAGGAGATTTCCATTTCACTGACTTTTCTTCATGAGAAAGAGACAGCTTATCTGAAACATTTGCTGCCCTTTGTAAAAAAATTGTACTCCATTTGTAGGCTTTGGAAAACATGACCAAATGATCATCTTAACTATTGTTATGTGTTTGGCTCAGTTGATTTAGAATGGGCTACTCATTATGGCTTTGCCTGCCTATCAACAGCTGAATAATCCATGGCTTAACTAAAGCCGCTTACTGGTTTTTAATAGCCTGGAATTTCTCTCCAGCCTTTAGCTTGTGGCACTTTTTAGACACTGGGAGACCTATTCAGGAACAGCTATATGCAGTTTTGCACCTTGAATGTGAAGGTGGGAGAGAAAATGTTTGCTGTTGTTTTGGAAATCTGTGGCAGTATGTGTGACCGGATTCCACTCCACCAAACAATGGTCTTTTCTGCACAGCAGAAATATAGCATCTTTAGGATGTTATAAAAAGGATTTGGGGGAAGAAGTTCACACAACTCTGTCCCGCAAAATGTCCTCCGGTTGTTCTATTTCTCTCAATCTGGATTTAAAAAAAAACTCTGTGAGGTGGGTTTATCTAAGAGTGCATGATTAAGGTCATTCAGCAAGATTCCATGGCTTACCCACACACATGTAAATGGCACGGCAGGAATTAGAACCAAACTGTCCTAGGTCAGTGCCAACACCAGATATATAAAGCTGCCTTACACTAAATCAGCTCATTAGTTCATTTTGCTCAATATTATCTACCACAATTGGTAATTATTCTCCAGTGAATGAAATCCAGCTACTTGAGAATCTTTACATACAGATGTTGATGACTGAATATAGATTTTCTTCCAGCAAATTATATGCTCTACCACTGAGCCACGGTCTCTTCCCACAAGAACAAAATATATCGGCAAAGGGTCTACAACTTTCCTTACAATTTATTTCTCTTCTTAAAGATGTCTGTGACACAGTTTGTAGGCTCCGGACTAATCCTGTGTGTGTATATAATATTAATTAACAATGTTAATTGCTATTCTTGCCCTGCATTGTCCTTGCAGTAAAACCATCCTAAGAGCTTTGTACTAGATCTTAAACAATTTTTTTCCTTTGTTAATTCAGTAGTCATCTGCAAACTAATGTGACTTGAGAGCAGTGAGAAGATTTCCTCCTTTTGATAGAAGAAAGATACTTTTCTTGGATTCTAGAGAGAAGACAATCAGTCCCAAGCTTATATGGTAGTTCATTTATCAAGCAGAAGTAAACATATATACTTTTATTTTTATATTTGAGACTTTTGCACTATTTAGTCTTCTAGTTCTCAATGAAGGCAACACCTGGACACATGGTGTCACCTGTGATTAACTTATCTTATTATGATGTGATTATAGACCTGAAGAAACCATTCAGTAGGCTTGATGAAATAAGAAACAGGTTTATTTCAATGTTATGTGTGGTTTGTTGTTGTTTCCCTCTCCTTTTATCTTTCTTTAGCCATCTCAGTATTACAGTAATCAAGTTGTTGGAGAGCTGAGGCATGAGAAAGGTTTCCCGTTTGACTGATTCAGTCTGACAGTATGGATCAAAAAGGTTCTAACTTTTAACTGTTTTTGACATGAACAGCAGCCAAACCCTACTTATCATCAAAATGCCTGAAGTTTCTAATGGACTCCCTGCCTAATCAGCAAACCACCTACTACCAAAATCCAAATCTGTCAGTTGATCAGCTGTTAAACTGACAAAACTCCACCTTTTTTCCTTTTCTTTTCAGCTTTCCAATCCACCATTTGAAAGTGATTGGCTAAAGCTCTGGAAGGGGAGAACTTGCAATTGTCATACCACTGTTTAAAACTGATGCAAAAGAAAAGCTTGAGACAAGGCTTTAAGCCTGAATTTAGTTTTGACTTGCTATATTAAACATGAAACATATATGGTGACTTGACAGTGGCAAAACGCCATGGGGCGGGGAAAGAGTGTACGATGCACTGGGCACGCGCCAGTGCGGGGATGTGGTGAGGGCATGGTAGGGGTGTTCCGGGGTGTTCGGGGGCAGGGTGGGGGTGGGTGGGGTGCAGGAAGCATGCGTTCCCCGGCGCAGTTCCCCCTTGTTCCAGCCCTGTGATCTGAATTATGGAAGAAAGAAATTACAGAAATGTTGTAGTGACTGGAGGACAAACTATGTCCCTTTGAAGAGTTTCAAAGCTCTGTCCTTGTTTGAACTCTTATCTATGTGTTTCTTGAAGGCACCTGGTGACTCTACAAGATTGAGGACAAATGGCTAAATTTTAAAAGAAATCAACCATAGACCTCTCCAGGGTGTTTGGCATATCACACTTCTTATCCTCTGCAAAAAGAAAAGGTTAGCTGTACAACAAAAGAATGGTTCTCCCACAGACAGTCTGTCTCCTTCTGAAACACAAAAGAGTTTTTCTGGTGGCTTCAAAATTGCTTACAACCAGAATTCAACATTTCTTTGGCTTTATGTAATGTTTTTATTTTGTTTCACTGAAAGACCTGACCCTGATAAGATGGCTTGCAAAAAAACCCTCCTAAAATATAGATCTGTACATTGTCCACAGTTTCTTTAAATTCAAGCATGATCTAAATCGTAAGAGCAAATTAATGTACAATTACTAATACCACAACATGGCTAATTAATGCCAGTCAATCCAGGCTGTTGAGACAATCATGCCTAATTGTGCTGAGCAATGAGATGGTTTTTTAACTACAACAGTACATGAGGGATTCACAGAGGATTTAAGGCTGGAGTCAACAACTATTTAACTGGGCTACATTTGTCTCCTGCACTCAGCATACCGAGTTGCTATAAAGTAGATTGATCGCTGTGGGCTTCTGTGCAATAGTCTCCAGTACTTTGATTAGTTGTGGCTTGCAGGTTTGCATAATGATGATATACATACTATAGGATTGTTAACTCATCTGACTAATTAAATGTTTTCTGCTACTATCATCTCATTGTTATTCTTGATCTACTGATTTATGTCTGGGTGAAAATTATGTTTGATCCAAGTACTGTATTTTAGGCCAGTCGGAGATTATTTGCGGCAATCACCACAGCCAACAATACCTAGGGGAAAATTGACAGAGCCTTTAGAAACAGTGAAAGCTGTGATACTTTGGTTGCCAATCTCCAGGTCTCCCAGCATTACAAGATATTTCCTGGAGAAAGAGATCAGTTCCCCAGGAGAAAATGGCTGCTTTGGAATGAGGACTCTATGGCATTATGTACCACTAAAGTCCTTCCCCTCCCAAAACTCCTTCAGGAATTCCCAACCTGGAGCTGGTGATCCTACTTTGGAAATAAAGTATAGGACCAGTATAGCACTGTATCTAATGATTTCAGAATATCAGCATCTCCTGGTTGTTCTTGTTTGATCTGCTTGTTGAGTCATCAAATCAGCCAACCACTAAAATCCACACTGCTTTTCATTTTCTTCCTTGTAGACCTGAATACCTTGTGCTCCTAGGCGAACCTTTGGCACGCCAGATGTTGGCTATGCTGGCAGGGGCTGATGGGAATTGTAGTCCATAACATCTGGCGTGCCAAAAGTTTGCCACCACTACCCTATACTATTCAATTTATGCCTGCCTGAGTTTCCTATAAAGTTTTCCCTTCAGTCATGTTCGACCCTGGGGTACCACTACAAGCAGTGATTGCATAGGCAAGCCATTTTTGTGGGGTAGTTTGCTATTGCTTTCCCTGGCTATTCTGTACCCCCTACCTGTGAGCTAGGTACTCATTTACCGACCAAGGAATGGCTGGCTGGCTGAGTTAACCATGAGCCAGCTGCCAGGATATCTGACCCACAGGGGACTCAAACTCCTGACCGTGTGAGTGGCAGTGCAAGCACTTAACCACTATGCCACGTGGCTCCTAAGTCTCCTATAGCACCAGAGTATCAATGAATAAGATATAGCAAGGAAAATAACAACTATAAAAAGAAAGAAGCAATTATCTTTGAAGTCATCTGTCTGCATCTGTTCTACTTTTGCCTTTAAATATACAAATTTAAATATAAATGTATAATATAAATAAATATAATTATCATTAAAATACATATAAATAAATAAAATATAAATAAATATAAATATGTGAGCAACCTAATAATTAAAGTAGCTGTAGCATGAAGAACCTGTCAACTTAATCACTGGATTCTGAGCTAACAAAAATCCTCTGAATTTTGTCTTGGATTGCTAGAATAAGTTTGGAGCTCACCACAAATATAGTAAGTAGAACAAAGCATGGTGGAACTCTGAAGAATGTTCACACCAGGATCAAATATTGTTAGGGACGAGGTCTAAAACTGTAAACAATTTCCAGTGTAGCACAACCAGCTTAAGGCTTCAGGACACTTTGTACTTCTACTGCAAGGCAAGTACTTGCACATTGGATAAAACATGGAACCAGTATGGAAATCGTCATGTGTTTTGACTGTTCCTGGGAGTAGATAACTGCAAGCTTCCCACTGAATATATTCTCTATTCACTGAGTAATTCATTCATGTGCATTATGAGGTAATCTACTCATTGGTTTGGACAGAAACAAAGTTTCAGCTAAAAAAAACAAAAAACCCAAAGCCATTATATTTGCAGTCAGACCATAAAGATGTATTGGCATCAGTCACTTACTTCGGACTTGATCAGTCAAGCTGAATTGTTCTGTATCTAAGTTCCAAAAGAATAAAGCTGTTAACAAGAAGATACCTTTTCTTAATTTCCCTAGCACTTAGGCCAAATCATGAAACTCCATATGTAAGCTGTTAAGCAAAGCAACCATTTGAATTGCTATTTTAGTTATTGGGTGAAGAAAGACAACAAGATCTATTTTGATGGAAATACAGCTCACCTCCTCAAACAAGTCACTCAACTGACCTTGGAAAAATAAAGGAGAGGTAAAAGCTGCCCCAGTTGCACAACTATGTATTTAAAGGAATTATCTTTTGATAGCACAGACATATTGTATACTCCATCTGCTATGTAACCAATATTGCCTGGCTATTTCCTTTGTAAGATGAAATGCTCCTAAGCATTGACTCCTAATACATAGTAGGGGTTAGACATGTATTGATATTATAAGGCCCTACTTAATGCCTACTTTAGGCTTTCATTTCATTGTCAACAAAATACACTTTTGAATAGCTTGGGAGTTATTTATGGATTAGTTTAATTTAGCTGTGGAACTATGCCATTACTAGGCATAGAAAAGTTGACTAGCTTTCCTCCCATTTTTGAAAATGTAGTTTTGATGTATACCTAAGAAGGGAATAGGCCTATCCATCAGGCCAACACTATGTTCTAAGAGCATTTCAATAAAAATCAAAATACAAAAAGTATACTATTATATTATAATTATAATTATAAACATTAAAAGCAAAAAGTACGTAGGCAAAATACACTTGAGATTCATAAATAAAATTGCAAAATCTAGTTTTTATCCATGTTGTTAGAAACATGGCTTCGCAAGAGTTCCTAGTCACATGGACCGGGATCATGCAAGTGCAGGTTGTAAGCACATAAGTTGGTGATAATATGCAAAGGTAGGTATTTTGTCTGTTCACAGTACAACAACTTGTACATGTATAGCTGCTTTATCTATATCTATATCTATATCTATATAAAGCAAACCGTACGTTTGTGAGTCGTGCTCTAATTCCGAAACCACTGGATGGATTGCTTTCACATTTTCACTCAACGTGCTTTTCCAATGTGGGCAGGTTTTTGGATATTCACATTGCTGAAATTTAATACCTGAGCCAGGTAAAATGTCTTTTTCCTGGCGCACCAGGTCATGAAGCTGGTTGTGTTTAACTGACACCCTTAGAATGTTCGTGCAGCATGTCTGTGGCCTGAGGAGTTGGTATACCCTTAGAATGTTCGCGCAGATGGCCAGAGATGAGCATTGAAAACAGTAAATAGGTCATACTGGTAGGTAATACGAGGGGAAGTGAAACACATACACACTTTGCCTTATGAGACGTCAGGTGGGGTTCCCCCCTCACACGCAGGTAACTTTCACTCTCTGTGCCTCACCAACTACTACGACACAACACACATACTCTCATCCACATCCAGCTCATCCTCACACACCTCACTCTGCCCTCCCTCACATCCAACCACCACTTACCCACTTCCTCACCCATATTCGCCTCAGCTCTCTTTTACTAAAAGTGAGCTGGAGTTTGCCTTTTTCTTCTAAGAAAATCCACGGGGTGGGGGCCAACCAACACTACTGGCTCTGCTTCTTTTGCACATGGCCCTTTAAGAACCCAGGGAGCTGGCCTCGATCTGAGCACCTCACCACCCTGCCTCTGCTGCCTGACTGGGATAGCCTCCTTGCCCCAGTTCTGCCTTACCCAAGCCAGGACTGTGTGTGTCAACCAGCCTCATGGACAGCAGAATTCGCATTCTGGACAGTTCCATTGTGGAATGGAAAGGGTTACCTTATACTAAAAAAACAAGACACCACCATATAACAATGTGAATTGAAAAGGGAAAGAGGGATTCCATTTGACCACCCCAAAAGGCTATTCTGGGGATCATTGGACCTGCATGGACATCTGTGTGGTTTGCGGACTGTGATGAAAAGGACAATTGCCACAGCAATGCGTGGCCAGGCCCTGCCCTTCGGGGGTGAGGCGGCTTATAAATCTCATAATTAATTAATTAATTAATTAATTAATTAATTAATTAATTAATTAATTAATTAATTAATTAATAAAAGTCAGTATTGCCTCCACAGACTGGCAGCAGTACTCTATGGTTTCAGACAGAGGTCTTTCCAATCACCTACTACCTGATTATTTTAACTGGAGATGCTAGAGATTGAACTTGGAACCTTCTAAACAGATGTTTTTCCCTACAGCATATGCCAAAACTTTATCTACAGTTTCACTTTTTTGGTTATGCTGCTGGTTTCTGAAGAACCATCACAGCTTTGTCTCAGAAGAGCAGAACATTATTACACATAATGTAATCCTTACCATGTTTACTCAGAAGTCAATCCTGCTTTATTCAACGGGGCTTCCTCCCAGGTAATTGTGTAGAGGACTTTAGACAATTAGTCAATCTGATCCAGTACTATACACTCTGAGTCCTAAGAGTTATCCAGTTTTCATGAAAAGTCTTGCCCTGAAAGTTTTAACCGGAGATCCCAAGAATTGAACTTTGGACTTTTGGCATGCAAAGTATATATTCTCTGTCACTGATCTCTTCTCTATTTGCTGTAACATTGGGCTATATATGAAAAAGAAATACAAACATTTAAGCCAGTCAAGCCTATAGTCTAAATGCACATCAAATCTGCTCACATCTTAGGGTTATAATTCTGTGGTTTGGGCAGCACATGCTTTATTTGTACAAGATTCCACTTTCAAATCCAATATCTCTAATTACTAGAGAACTGCTACTAAAGTATGAAATAGCCAGCCAATCTCTTTCTGAAACATAAGGCACCTTCATTGTGTTCCTTTACATTTCCCTCAGAATTTTATTAAACATCCCTCCTTTCCTTCCCATCACTCCCGCACATTTTTTCCCTAACTGTATATGTGTGTGTGTGATATTTCTGCTCAGTGATAAAGCACACCACAGAATAACAAATAAATATAACTAGGGCAGTTCTCTTGCTTTCTTTCCTTTGCAAATCCATTATATCTCTACTTGAAAAAAAAGGCGTTTTATACAGCCCAGTCACAACAAGGTATTCTGAGATCAGTTAGTAGCTGAGAAACTTTTTTGTGAAAATGAAGCATTTATGCAATTGTCTTGCCTTTCCTAAAAATAACTGTCATTGTCTTGTGAGTGCTAGCTTCTAATCACAGCTATCCATAAGTCAGAACCTCAGTTACTCTGATTACATCTCATGTAGAAAGTCAGAAAGGTCTCATTGATTTTTTTTTTGGATGCTGGATTGAATACACAGCAGTTTTCCTATAACCATCCCAAAATGATTGATTCAGGCAACATTTTTTCACCAGATCACTGTGTGCTAATTCAATTTGATGTGCATGCCAGGGAATGGAACATACCACAGGGAGTTTTCTTTCAACAGTATACAAAGTGCAGCCCTTTGCATTCAGTCATGTTTGTGATACAGATCAAATGTGCTTTTCTATGAATCCTCCACTGTTGCTGCTCTCTCAAAATGCACTTCAGAGCAAAACGATGCTTTCCTGGGGCTCCCTTTGTTGTTCCCTGAAAAGTCAGGAAAACAAGTGTCAACACAGCCACCGACTTCCAATTCAGATCAACAATACAGCTTGAAGGATGAGATATCAAAGAGAAAAACTGTTTTATCCATAAACACAAGTCAGCAGTGATAATGATGTTATTGAAAAGCTACTAGGGCTTTTAGTTCATGTTATTGTATCTCAGAATATTACATGCTTAGAGAGCACTAAATCCATATTGAGTAAATGGTGTATTGAGATAACATGAATAGAATTTCAAGTAAAACGAATCCAGTTAGATGACAGACCTGATCCTGACCATATTTCAGCAGTAGAAATGATTCTAACCCTAAGGCTAAAACCTTCTTTTTTGCCATTCATTAGTAGCCCACTTTCTTAAGGTTATCTTACAAGCAGAACAATTAGATTTACAGTACAATCCCAAACAAAGTTACTGGCTTGAATTCCAACCACAATTTCTGTGGACAGAATGATTTAAATAAATAGAGGTAGAAAACAGCTAGAATCCAGTAGTAACTAAAAGATTAACAAAATTTCTGGTAGGTTATGAGATCTCATGAGTTATGGATCACTTCTTCAGCTGGTACTGCTACAGTCAGACTAATGTGCCTACCCATTGGGATCTATCAATAGAAGTGCAACTTTCTCCCTCCCTCTGCAGTATGAAGCCACCAACCCCAATTCTATTATTTGGAGGTGGGACCTTCAATAATAGCTTAGAATGGAATCAGATATCTGTCATGAGGAGGGAATTGATAAAATGCCCTCACATTATTTTTTTAAAGACAGGATTACACCTTCAAAGTTCATAGAAGTCTTCCATAGAAGTCAATGGATTTAGAAGATTTTAACTCTGCCCTTTCTGCACAAGTCACCGAAAATGTTTGCTGAGTACTCAGTTATGAGATTAGCAAAATAAAATTATAATATGTAACTAGGATTTATTTACAATATGGCCGTTTCCACATGGAGGTGGAAGGGGTCGGGTCGGTGTAATCCATGCCTACCTGACCCCTCTGGGACCGTTCGCATGGATGGTCCCAGAATCGGCTGAGACGACGGCGCAGAGCTGTGCTGTCGTCAGAGCGACTTACCGGTCCTGTGGCCCTCCGGCACGTCACCGAGGCCAGGGGACACGCCCCCCTGCCCTGCACGACCGCTCCAGGGTTGCAGGGCAAAGGGGGCGTGTCCCCAGGCCTTGGCGAAGCGCCGGAGGGCCGCAGGACAGGTGAGTCGCCCTGTCGGGGGGGGAGGGAAGGCGCCTGGAAGCTGCTGCCGTTTGCACGACAGCGGCTCCAAGCCGCCGTTTCCCAACAACCTCACTTGCTAAGTGAGGTTGGGAAATGGCGGCTTCGAAGCAGCTGCGCCTCCTGTGCGAATGGCTCCCTGGGGACGGCGTTTTTGCCATCCCCAGGCTGCCATAAACTGCCCGTGCGGAAAGGGCCACTGATCTGGAAAATCCAGGAGAAAACTTAGATTATCAAACAAACCGCCAAAATATTTTCCTTGCCCTTTTGGAGGTTAACTCTTCCTATATCCATTCTATTAAACTAATTGGCTGTAATTTAAAGTATTTCCACCATAACTAGCAAAAGGAATGATACACAACTGCAAGATAGTAATGGACAAAATTGAACCACGAGGCTACAGGTTAATGCTGACAAAATAAAGCCTCCAACTGGAGTGCAATAACAACATAATTTTTACTTATATGTTTCATTATAAACTTAATTGGAAATGTACACAAGTTTACAAATATGGAACAAACCAGCCATCTATACAAGAAAAAACTAGCTGGAAATCTAGACTCAATGTCAACCTTGTAATGAAACTTCAAAGCTCACCCTGTAAAAATAGTAACAAAAATGCAAATACATAGGCCCTTTCCGCACAGGCCATTTAACCTGGGCAGGGCCAGGATTTACAACATTTTGGATGGGAACGTCTCACAGCTCCTGCTCCTAATTCAGCCTTGCCCTGAGTCAAATGGCTAAACCCGGGATATTCAAGAATCATGCTATCCATGATTCTTTTACAATATCTCAGGTTGTAGCTGCATCTTTGCGATGGGCCCCAGTGGGGGTTCCACTTTTGGGCATACTTTTTTTAAAAAAACTGACCTTCTCTTCTGCGCAGGTCTACAGGAGAGGATGACCAGCCCTCCAACCCCCGAAGTGTTGCCAGGGCCACTGGGGCCTGTCCCCTCATCCCTGTGGAGCTGCGCAGAAGAGGTGGTTTGTTTTTAAAAAGGACGCACCTTCATGTGGAGGCGCATCTGTGACCCGCAGCAGCTCCAGAGCCACCCACATGGAAACTTGCAAAGGCCCTCAGGCTGCACCAGGATCATATATCTTGGTTTCCACCCGCATCCCCAGCCTACACAGAAAGGGTCATAAAAAAGTCCACAAGGAAATCACCAGCCCAAAATATAAAAATTGTATACTTACTGACTGAATGATACTAAGAGACACAACTTGTTACAATGAAATAGCACAATCTACAAAAAACAAACCATATATACAAATATAATCAATTTATAACCAAAACTGGCAGAACAAGCTCCCTAGTGAAATCAAGGCCCTGTGGGACTTGAATGGTTTCCACAGTGCCTGTAAAATGGAGCCAGTCGAATCTGAATTGAAACCAGGAACGTATAAGGGATGGCGCCATCTATTGTTAATTTTTTAAGCTTTATGCTGTAATGCTTTATGATTATTCTGTTTTATCTTTATTATTGTTATTCACCGCCATGAGGTCTGCAAGGAAGGTTATAAATCAAAATATCAATCAATCAAACAAACAAACAAACACATAATATAAACAAAAAATATGTCATTACAAGAACAGGAAGAATTTTTTGAAAGTTATTTCTGGCCAGATCCAATGTAACACTGAAAAAATAGTTAACCTGAATCCTGGAAAACTACCAGTAGCCAGACACATATATCTCCTGCTAGTAGTCTTCATTATTTAGACTTCATTTAGAGTATTTTGCCCAGTTCTGAACAAATTAGGTTCAGAGAACAAAAAAGAAGTGTGGGGGAGGGAGAGTTCTGGAAATGATGTGCTGTGATGAAAAGTGAAAGAACCTTTGTAGCTGCCGGCCTCGAAAGAGGCCGGTCCCTGCCAACGCAGCCTCTTATAGGCTGCCTGGCCCCTGTCACGTGCCGGTACCCGGCCACGTGACTGCCTTGGCTGGACGGCAGGGAAGAGGCTTTCACTCCTTCCTCCCTTGCTGCAACGGCGCCGCCAGGCTGAAGCCTGGGACACGATTTAGCATGAAGAACAAAAAAGGATGTGAGCGCATTTCATAAATGTCTGAAGGGCTGCCACAAACAAGAGAGTAAAAATTACAAAGTAGAAGTGAAAACCCACTTCTCATTTGAGATTTGTTATTTGCTATACAGTAACGAAGAAGTTGCATATATTTGTTATCTGTTAATATAGAAAGAACAGTGGCTACTCATCCAATCTAATTATGAGATGTCTCGCTTCTATTATAAGGCACACAAATTCATTATGTATTATCTATGTATTAAGTGATACTGTATCATGATGCTTGATAAGAGCATTCTATTCTCACTATCTATTATTATAACCAAAAATCAGGATCAGGTCATTAAGATGGCTCAGTAAAAGGAGTGCTAAGGGAAAGCACAGTACAGATCTGGAAGCTTAACAGCCTCAAATGCTAATGTAAACAAGAGTAATGAGGGCAGAAGAGTTAGCTAATCATCAGATGGAAGGCTAAAAACCAGAGGGCAATCATATGTCTTGTCAGAAAGAGGTAATGCTAAACAGGTAATCCCTGTAATGACAATCTGAAATATCTCAGATAGTCGAGCAGCATTCATTGCCAATGCCAGCAGTTCTCCATTGAATAATCATTGCAAATACAAGTTTTTTTGATCATTATAGATGGCTGGATAATTAAATATGTTAGCAACAACCATCCTGACAATTCCTCAGGGATGTATTTGAGAGATCTTTTTATGACAGCATTAAAAAAAATTCTTTAGATGACCTCTAATATTTCTTATTTGCATTAGCTTTCATTGAAGGTTATCTTATGTGTGACATTTTTGACCCAGCACACTCGGGTCTTTGACCTGCTTTGCTTCGTAGACACAGAGAATGCCTTTTTTCTTTTACTTTTAGAAGTAAAAGAATATGTGATTTGGAACATTACTCATTTTTCACAATGTCAAGGGCACACCATGACCCACGAATCATACCTGGCCCAGCAAGGGTGCCTCATGAAAAGCTTTCTTCAGAAAAAACTTGGTGGGTGATCACTATCAATCAGGTTTTATGTATTCAGTCTATGGAGAAAAGCCTGGCCCCCATCATGTGATTTCTCTAGATCACTGGAAGAAGACATTCTTAATAAGAAGTCACAGATTGGCAGATTTTTACTTTTAAATAGTTATATTTTTCCTTATACAATATTCTCAAGTTTACAAATGTGCCATGCAAACAATGAAACAATCCCTTTAATCCAGTATCTAAAATTAAGTAATATCAAGTGTATTCAGGATTAACAAATTTCAAATCTAAGACTGTGGCATCTGAGCAGGATCCAAAAGTTTCCATTTGCTTAGGGCAAACCGAAGATCATAGTCTGAGTGAATGTAGAGCTTTTGCCTGCAGACAATGCGCTATTAATCTTGAAACTGTGTACTACCATTGCATGTGTTTGAAAGTCCCAAATGAATAAATAATACTATTCATTCATGGTATCACAGGAAGGGGAATATAAGAGCATGACAGCAACTTATTTAAGAAAATAAGCCAAACCACAGAAATACTGGTGCACAACACTATTAAAAAAAAAAGCACTGGATATGCTCTCCTATATCATCCATCTGCCGTGCTCAGATGTGAAGTCTACTATTTTCATTGTTGTTCTGCTGTACCAGTAGTGTATTGGTACATTTTTGGCTACGTAGTTTGTCAATTTGAGTGTCTATTTGTTCCTATTAAGGACTATGATACTATTTGCTTGAACTAATGAATGGATAATTTTCCTATTTAAGATTATACGGATATAACTACAAAGATTGGTGCACACTTGATTGTATATTAACATTGTATATTTAGATTGATGTTTTTGCACTTTAGAATGATTTATTCACTTCAATAATATATGTGAAGATTAGGCTTTATATTCCTTGTCCTTCTTTGAAACAGGTCTATCCTCCCCTCCTTGGAAGAACTCTATAATTCCCGAAGCCTAAAGAAAGCCCAAAATATCCTGAGAGACCCGTCTCATCCAGCACACTCTCTTTTTGAACGTTACCATCCAGCAGACGATACAAGTCTATCAAAACTAGGACAAAGAGGCTTAGAGACAGCTCCTACTCTAGAGCTGTGGCTATGCTAAACTCTGCGGCTTCGTGTTGATGTGTTTGGGGCTGTGTAGGGAGTCTGAAATTGTGTGCATTGAGGAATGCTGCTGTAAATTTCATTGTGCGTGCACAGTGACAATAAATGCTTATGCTTATGCTTTGCTGGCGAATTGTTGTGTCTTGGCTGGACGTTTCTGTTAGTCTTCTTCACCGCTTGTCCTTTTTGTTGCTTTCCTATACTCAGCATTCCAGAATCCATTGGTTAGATGTCACACACACATGCTGGCCATAACTCCAAAATGCCAATAATGTCCCATATATTCAAAGTTGTCCAGTGAGCATCAGGGCTAGATAAAATTTCTGTGAGTCCTTACCACCTCTCCACTCCCATGTACTGAATGTTGGCATAGGACTTGGACAATAAAGATAATGGCTCCAATAAGAAAGTAGGGTTTAGGAATAAAGGGATTTTAAAAACTCTGGTACATTGTTATTGCATGATTTCATTATGCACAGACAAGGTAATACAGTTGTTTTGAATGAATGGACAAATTAATAAATTAACTAGAAACTGCCATTCCACTGTAACAACCCTCAAGGCTGTTCATCATTAAAAATATTTTTCTCTCACTTCAATTTGAATAATTGGGATGGGTTTCCCCTCTTCAGTTCACAATGACAGAATGGTCTGTGCCATTTCTCTAATTAGGTAAATCACCTTTTACTCCTAAATAGTCACTTACTGCATGGGAACTTTTCACGTGGTTTCATTGAAGTTATGGTTCATCTTGAAATTTTAGTAGTGTCTAAAAACCTCAGAAGACAAGCAAGAAAACTGCTTAAATTCCAGCTCCGTTTAAAGACAAATTATTTTTTTTATTCAAATTCAGTCTGTAATGGAAAATCAAAGTATTACAACAATTTTTAAAACTGAGATGGCTATTCTTGACTATCGTCCCTGATGTCAGCATCTTAAAATCTGATGTAGTAGTTTTGTTGAAGTTTTTGGCACACTGATTTCTTGTCAGCTTCATGACTTAATTCCAAGTCATATCAGTGCTACCAGTGAGTAAATCTTACAGGCTAAAAACCATTTTGTAAGGACCTCCATTCAAAATATATTGGCGGCTAAAGATGAAGCACAAAATATCCATATTAAAATTTTCCATGGTGGATTCCGGACGGCATTAATACAACATCTTTAGGATGTTATAAAGAGATCCATTTTTGGCATTTTGTGTTCCCACAGAATGGAAGAACACAAATGTTACCAACCAAAATGGATCTTTTCCCCCACCTGCTGTACAGAGAGCTCTTGTCAGTTTCACCGTGGCCCCCACCATTTTGTGTGCTGCAGCAGATTCTCTGTGAAGATTCCCCACGAAGGTTTCTTCTGCTTGCAGCTTATCCACACACAATATCATAGTAAAAAGTAGAATAATAAAGTTTGCTTTGACTAGCGATCCTGTGCACCTGTCGTGTTTCCTTTTTTTGTTTTATTTTGAGGGAGACATCTGCAAAGCTATGGGGACACAATTAAAGAAGATGCAGTATGTGCATGTTTGTGTTGCCATAGCTTCACAGACATCCCCCTCAAAACAAGAAAAGAAGAGAGTAGAAGAAGAAGAGTTTGGATTTATATCCCCCCTTTCTCTCCTGCAGGAGACTCAAAGGGGCTCACAATCTCCTTGCCCTTCCCCCCTCACAACAAACACCCTGTGGGGTAGGTGGGGCTGAGAGAGCTCCGAGAAGCTGTGACTAGCCCAAGGTCACCCAGCTGGCATGTGTGGGAGTGTACAGGCTAATCTGAATCCCCCAGATAAGCCTCCACAGCTCAGGCAGCAGAGCTGGGAAATCTCAAACCCCGTTCCTTCCTAGATTAGATAATAATGAACTCTTAACCTCCTACGCCACTGCTGCTCCAACAGATGCACAGGATTGCTAGCTCCTTCAGAAGCTACTCAAAGACAACACATGCACAGGATCGCTAGGCAAAACAAACTTTATCCATCTACTTTTACAGCAAAATTGCGCGCAGTTGAGCTGCAAGCAGAGAAAACCTCCATGGGAATATTCACAGACAATCTGCTGCAGCACACAAAATTGTAGGCGCAAGTAGCAGAAACAAAAGTAAGGGGTTTGGTCAGGAGAACAAAAAGCATGTCCTGCCTGCTTTGATCACTCAGCAAGCAGGGCATGTCTTCAACCTCAGTTGGGAGGAAAGATCACTAATTTAGCAATTTTTGAAAAACCTGAGTTGAGAGGAATAAAGTGGGCTGAAGTTGTTTTGGGGAAGAGAGTTCTGTTAAGTTTTCCCCAAAATAATTTTTATAACATACTAAAGATGTTATATTTAGGCTGTGAGGAATCCACCCATGTAGTTCAAGCTACTGGAACAATCACAAGTTAACAAGAAGGCGTACATTCGAGCAGTCTGAAGTAGGAGTCAAAAATTGCCTGGTTAGTTCAAATCAATATGCAAAACTGAGGAACACTACTTTTTGGACTTCAACTCTTCTTCAGCTCCGTCAGTAGCACAAGCAGAATGCTGCTTTCACAGCATAAAAATAACTATAGAAGAATTAATATTGGCATTAAGTATTGAAATGTTATATGCTTCCATGATTCCCTCCCTTGCACGTTCCCTTTGTGCTAATAGTTCAGAGGCTTTCTTCTCTTCTACATAGTTTATCCCCATTCCATATTTCTTCTTTGTTCTACCACTCAATCTTCAGCTTTTTACCTTTTTGTTTACTTTGTCCTGCATCTTGGGATCACCTTGTCACCTAGGCATCTTTCCTGACACTCCACTACCTTTTCTCTCAGAGCAAATAAATGCTATAAAGTCTCTTGTCATCTTAATCTTTGATCTTCTAATCAAACCTTCTTTTCCTGGAGGAACCCCTTCTCGCAGGGTCCACTTTCTCCTTCAGAAGCTACTCACAACCTTAATTACATGGGTGTTTTCCCCAATTGCTTTTTTTTCTTTCTCCAAGTAAGGGTGGGAAGTTGTAATTTATTTTGCTGAGTAAAGGAGCAAAGGAGGCTATTTTGTTTTCCTATATTTATTACCAGATTTGGCCCTCCCAAGTATTTTTTCGAATTGAACCTGTTTCTCCAGATTAGAGTCTACTGCTCTTAATCATTTACCATACTAACTCTCTTCCTTTCTAGTAGCAAGTTAAAAAGAGTGAATTCTTACTTTTTGAATAATAAAAGATGGATCGTTTTGAGAACTCTGGAAATCTGTGAGAGTTATTCCTTTCCAGGCTATACCCAATACACTTCCTCTAGTAAAAGTTGTCTTAACATTTGAAACCATTCATAAACATTGCTAGAAAGACACACTGATGAATGTGGCTGGTCTCCTCTAAGCTCTGCATCTTCTAATCTATAACACGGTTGTTTTTCATTTTATCATCCTGCAATATAATGAAGTTAATGCTACATTTCAATAATACAGACTAATTTGGCATTCCAGCAAAGTCCTTGTTCCAGCAATGTGTGGGGAATGCCTGAGGTCAGATGAAACTGAATTAATTATATCTGCAAATAGTTTGCTTTAATACATTTATGCAGGACATGTGCCTTGCCCTGAGCTGCCTGGAACTTTCCAGAGACACATTTCAGTATTCAAATCAGGTACACCTCAAACTATATATACATCCCTGAATACAACAGTAATTACCATGCTCTAAGGACATGTAGAAATGGCATTATCATTTGTCAGCAGGATACCACCAGCTGCTGTCATACACAATTTACATTTACCATCATCATTACATAGTCTGCTTACTAGTTCCTTAATGATGTGTAACAAACAGTGATGTAATAGACTCGGGGATGCAGGATACAATCATACAGGGATGTCATAATTGTCTTGATCAGTAAAGATGGTTATCAGTAAAACTGATTTGGATCAAGTGGTCCACTTTACTTGCTGGGTCACTGAAACGAGACAACATTGTCCTGTACAAAAAGGAATGAAGTGTGAAAGACAAAAAAAAAAAGTCAATTTAGAGTGCTATAATATATTTATTGTCCTATTTTAAAAAAACCTAGCCTGAACCCCACTTAAGGAATAATGCAGGCTCTGCAAAGGCATACAGTTGTTTATACATCTTTGAGGATTTCATCCTGACCTACATAACTTGGATTAGCCCAGTCTGCTTGGCTCTTGGAAGCCAAGTAGGGTTAGCCCTGGTCAGTATTTGGATGGGAGCTCACCAAGGAATACTAGGGTTGCTACGCAGAGGCAGACAATGGCAAACTACCAGTGAATGTCTCTTGTCTGGTGCAATTTGACAGTTAAAAGAAAAAGAAAGAAAAAGGATTGCATGCACATGCAAGTGAGCACGTTCAACATAGGTTTTATTGGGATATTCTCAATACATGATTGCAAGGGTTGACTCCAAAAAACCACCCCAGGCTATTATTACTGTCTCATGAACCCCTACCATTGGCCTTTCCTAAAGAAGCCACTAGCAAAAGCATGTTAGCTTTGCTACAACACTCTTGAAAAGTCCCCTTTTAATGATAATATAATTTGTGCATAAGGAAAGTAGCAGGGCAAAGCTGGAATGATAAGTTTGCTAGCTGGGAGCATTGGTGGGTAGCAGCATTTGGGGAGAAAATCTTTTTGCAAACAGTATGGCATGATGCTGAAATGTACCAAAAAAATGTCATGAAAATGCCCTCAATCTCCATGGTAAAAAACATAAAAATAACGGGGATTCCCACAGCTACCTCCATCCAACTCTGGGCCATAAGTGCACAGAAGCAAGCTGGACAAAAAATAGGTGCTGCACATATAAGCCCTTACCCTACCAATCTATGGACCAGGATTGAGGACAGCAAGTGCACCAGCAACGAAAGTATTACTTTGAGAAGCACTGCAGTGTATTGTGTACATAATGGTGTCCTCCAAATGCTCAAGCAATCTAATACTTCTGCAACAGAATCACAGCCTTGATAAATAACTAATCATATTGAAAGGCTCACATATGGGTGGTCTAGAGTATGGAATGATTCACAGAAGGAGATGAGGACAGGGCTGCTTCTAAGTTTCACACAATATACCAATGTTCTGTTACTGGAAGTCTAGCAGTTTCTCCCTCCGGGTCTTGGTAGCATGTCTTTGATGCACAAAGAGAACAAACTGTTTGTTAAAATGATAAGAATGTTATAAGCAATTGTGTAAAAGATTGCCCCAAGCAAAGAAATCAGGAATGTCAATGGTGTGCAATAAAGCAAAGTCTTTCATGCATTTTTCTTTGCAGTTTTTTTCCATTGTATACATGGTGACCAGAAGAAAACAGAAGCATGACACATCATTGATGCCCTCCTCAGTATTTGATCTGCCATTACAGCATGTGTATATGAAAAACTATGACAGGCTTTGAATATCACTAATTAAGAAATTTCAATCTATAATGATCTATGACAACCATAGGAGAAAGTTTGCGGAAGATCTTATTTGTATTATTGTTTAGAGTGTCTGAAACTGTATTCATTATCTGCATACTCAAGATCTGCTGCTGGAAAATTCAATATAATTTGTTCACCTTATTCTAATATAGGCTTGAGTAACAACAGAACCATGCAGGAAAGGTTCAATTAGCTCTAAAACCCAGGAGGGAGTCCACACGTTCTTGAATATTGTGTAATTGTAATAATTCACTTCCTGGAGTTTTCACAGGAGAATCTGGGAGGTGAATGATTACAGCAGCTCAATATCCAACAACACATGGATCCCCTGAGAGGCACATTTTAATGTTTTTTCAAACAATAAGACACTCTCATCTGCACTCAGAATTTTTTTTATTATAATGCAATGGACTGGGAGACAGATTGTTCTGTGGGTCCTTCAGTGTGCCCCGCAGTAGGTCTCTGGATTGTGGCCAAGGATTAAATCATCATCATCATCATCATCATCATCATCATCATCATCATCATCATCATCATCATCATCAGATGAGCAACAATATTTGAGTGATAAATTTGGCATTGGTAATTTATGGCCAAGAATAACTGTTATTGTTCATTGTACCAATACATGAGGCACACTGGATTGTTGAAGGAAAAGTTGACTAGTGACCTGCAGTACTTCACAGTTACATGAAGACACAGATAATACTATGAAGTGGATAATGTGAATGACCACAGACATTTTGTATGTGGCTTAGTTAAAATCAAATTTAGGCCATTCATATTTACTGGTAATGGGTAAAATGTTTTGCTCATACTGACAGTTTGTAAGCATTCTCTTGTAAACAATCAACAGCATTTGTATTAAGTTTAACTCAGTTTTTATTCCTAAGCAATATATAGCCTAAATAATAAAAAGAAACTTCAAAAGTCTGAGTAACTGTGTTTGAACTATTAGTTTTGCATTTTTATTTTATGTATTTATCTGTATATTTATTTCATGTTCATCATCAAAGTACCTGGACAGGGTACAATCATAAAAAATAGTTGTGCTTTTTATACTGTAACATTTTGTCTCCTGAGACTTCTGTAACATCTGTTGTGTTCTGAGATGACATGTATTACAATCTCTCCTTATAAGCACTGAGGCTGGGGGGCAGGGGTTGGGGAAGCATGGCAATGCCCCTAGGGGCAGGTGGGGGGCATGGGCCCACCCCACCCCCAAACCCACCCCATAAAAACTCTATACATAAGTCACTGCAGGGTTGTTGTGAGAATAAAATTAAGGAGAGGAAAATGATGGAAGCTGCTTTGGATCCCCACTGGGGAGAAAGGAAGGATATAAATGAAATAAATAAAACACTAAATTTACTATCATGACAAAATAGTGAATCCAGGCAGTTTTTGTCAGAATGTTATGCTAGGAAAGTCTTTTGAACTTTATTATGTTTTATGAGAATCAGTATTATATGGCAGATTTTAAAAAACAGACCAACAAAAATTATTTTTTGAGAAATCATTGTGTAATGATATTCTGATAGAAATCATTGTGTAATAGATATTCTGCAAGAAATATAGCTTTTTACTGAAATTTTTAAAATTATTGTAAACCTCCAAAGTCTTAATAGCTGTACCTAAGATAATAGTCACTAACCAAGTCTAGTTATTAAAGAGTTATATTTAAATTTTTCTAAAGTCTCTCATTACAAGACTTGAAATAGAATGCTGAGCAATCGTTTTATTTATTTATTTGTGACTTTATGTGAGGGGTTTCCTATTTGTGTGCTTTAATCTGCTAACATCACCAACACAAACAATAATTGCAGCATGAACAAACTAGAAGTCTGCTGTCTGACATAAAAGAGACAAGACTATTATAATATGGCCAGATGCCTACTCCAGCTGTGCTTTGGGACCTGTTTCCCCTCAGCCAATGATTAGATGACAGGTAAAATGCCAGAAGCTCAGCTGAGGGCACTGAACTTGGCAAATGAGCACTGTGACACAATGGGAGTCGCACATCTCAATGTCTATTGGATTGCTAAGACAAACCAAAATGGGGTCCAGAGTCTTGCAGGTTCAACTTGTGAGATCTCAGGTACAATTTGGGGTTGCTGTAGCAAACTGTGGGTGCTGCAAGTCTCCTTGCATAACAAAGACAAAAACTGGCTTTTGAAAGAGGGATGATGGAAACAGGAGGAAAGGGGATGGGAGAAGGCAGAAGGTTTCTCATGGGTAGCCATCTGATCACTATATCCAATACTAACTGGCTAAATGCCACAAAACCAGGGCACCCACAGACAAAGCAAATATCTCTACCTACTCCAGACAGGAGAAGAAATGTGACTTTGTAAATCAACCAAAAGAAAAAACAGCCATGAAAGGGCTGAAACTGACAGAAGGGATGGAACTTTGAGAGCCGCTGGGTGGGTCATTTAAAAGAAAGAAAGAAACCAACTCAGTCCCATATATAGTCCTGGAGGGATAGATTTCCAGAAGTGGGGTAAGATTTTCACATTGCTTTCCTTTTCTGTAATTTATCCCCCTCCCCTTTACAATGCAAGATCAAGAAGATACATGTGCACTGGATACTTGCTGGCATGAACGCACACTACAAGTTAGCCCAAATCCACACCAAAATAGTCTGAGCATAAGGGCAGCATGGGGGCAGGGTGGGAAAGCTTCCTTCTGTCATCTCTTAGTCCTATGCCAGGGGTAGGGAACCTGCGGCTCTCCAGATGTTCAGGAACTACAATTCCCATCAGCCCCTACCAGCATGGCCAATTGGCCATGCTGACAGAGGCTGATGGGAATTGTAGTTCCTGAACATCTGGAGAGCCGCAGGTTCCCTACCCCTGACTTAGGTGAAAGAAGAGACTCTGGACTACCTTTCATGCCAACTCCAGGTTTGCCCTCCCAGGGTTGCCTTCCCATGTCTGCCCTTTGTAAGTGTGAATGGTGCTATAAGCGATGTACCTACCCACTAATGGGAGCTGTTGTACCATCAGAACTGCAAACAAGTGCCAAGGAAGGTATGAGAGGCAAGTTGTCTTTCTGATGTGAGGATAATGACTTGTATGAATGGAACAGCTATTCTTATAATGTCTCTTGAGAATATTAAACAGCACAAATTGTCAGCAAGATAATGGAACCACAATCCCTTTCACTTCAGAACTAAATAGGTCAAACTCACCATATTGTACATGAAAAATTAATTCAGTCCGTACATTTGTGGAAGTAATTTTGTGCCTGTTTGCTAAAAGTGTTTATTACTTTTCCCACTGATCACTTGCATATTAATTTTACCAATAATTACATATGATTTATGTATTTAAAGTGCATAGATACACTTGTAATATATATTTGTTCAAACGTCTGCTAATGAACCACACTGACATAGCCAATCAGAGTTATATTTGCAGCTTGACAGTGCTTCAAGAAGAAAGGACTGGCAAAGTGTTGGCCTCCTTCCCATGTTACTTTCCACCAAAAGACTGAAAATATAGTACAGAAATAACCTAGAAGTGGCCCCTACCTCCATGCAACCTGATAACAGTATTTTTTGCCAAGACGAAGAAGAATAAAAGCAACTTGTAGAAAACTGCTTAACATTTTGAAAATGATTGAGCCAGGCTGTTTGCATTTCAGGTATGTACTTTGAAGCATGCAGCTTCAGAGAAATCTGAGATTTCCAGCATAAGTTGAAACTGCTAATGATTCAACATGAATGGAATCAGGCTGCACGGAATACATTTGCTTCTTGTTTCTGTAACATTTCGAATGAATAGCTAGGTAACTACATTTGCTGATAATGTACAGTTATTCAGGATAAATCCAGAGCAAACTAAAACTCCAGTCTGGGGGACTTGGAAACAGAATAGTAAGTACGATTCAAGGAAGTATGAACAAAGTGATGACATCGGGATCTGATCTCATGGTTCATAAATATACTGATTAAGTCTTAACTGGCAATAGCTATATGATGAAGAAATAGCTTGAAATAATCAGGGCTTCTGGTAACATCCTTTAGAAGTGAAATGTATTAAGGGGAGAAGAATCAGGTTTATATTAGCTGGACTCACTCCTGGGGCCCGCATGCAGATGGCCCCTATGCAGAGTTGAAGGCTGAGGACAGAGCCAGCAGATATCATCCAGACATTGGTTCTGTGCTGAAACTTGAACCTCTGAATGAATGTTGGCTAAGAGCTAGTTTAACATTAGTATAAAGAAGAAAGATTAGTATGAAAAGTAAGAAACAAAGCAAACTGGATTTGGATCATGCTTCCGTTCCCTTGATATTGTCCTATGTTTAATAACCACCAGATTAGACTACAATGTCTGGAGGGTTGTTGTTTTTCTTCAATTTAAATTCAGACCATGGCAGACTTTTTAGAAGGAAGAAACTTCAGGAATAATCAAATGAAGCAAACTCATAAAATAATGCTACCTGGAAACAATCTGAAATAGTAAAGCAACTGTTACACTGTTTAATCTTATAACAGCTGCTACTTTAAGCACCCATTTGAGTTAATGACACAACAGGATCCTTCTGTGTTTTCAAAAATAAGTTAAGACCTTCTGGAACTACAACATACCTTGCCATATTCAAGCAGCACCTACTGGCATCATTATATTTAACTATCTGAATCATTACAGTCAATAAATAATTTTAGAAAGTCCCTTCTTCCTTTCAAAATGTTGCTTTTTTAAATGTGCCAGATGTTAAGTATTCAGGCAGATTTTGAAGGAGAATGGTGAGTCAAAGAATGTCTTAACTTTGCCTGCTCTACTATCACTGGCAAGCTTTTTTTTCAACATGCAGTGGAGCAGCGTACCTTCCAATAGAAATATTCCACATTTTTTTCACATTTGCTGATAAAAGATAAGACAATGAAGAAGGCATATTCTAGAAGGAAGGAACAGGCTGAAGAAGAGGGATAGCATTTAGGACAACAGGCTGGGAATTACAGTCTTTCACCAACCAACTAATGAGTAAAATGGTAAGAACTAGAGTTTGGTAGTGACTTTTCCAATGACAAAACCTCGTGTTGTATTTCATATAAGCTGGGTGTCCTATCTGAACACTAAATTTAAGTTTGCATGATTCCTAAATTCAAGTGAGGTAACTTTTTTGTAACTCTGTTTTGCCTGAAGAAAGACCTAATTTTACTCCAGAAAGCAGTTAGTCACCTAAGTTTTTGTTTTTAACTGTGAAGTAATAAACACTTCAAAAATACTCTTTCTCACTGCTTATCACTGCTTATCAACAGTGCAAAGGTAACTGTAAAAATTGCAGAGAATACTTACAACTTTTTAAACATCAGATTGTTCAAGAATTTAATTTTTTTTAAAAGCAAAAGCCTGACAGGATAAGTAGAGCACAATATAAATTCAAAAATGTGTTTGATGCTTATTTTGATTTTTTTAAAAAACGAATAGCAGTATTGATTTTAATTATGAGAACCCAAGGGAATCCTGAGGGAAACTGAGGTGTAGAGGAAGAATGCAAAGTAAAAATATCCACTGTGTCTCCCTTTCCTTTTTCTTCCCTAGTTAGATTTGCCCCACCGGAGCAGTTTGAAGAAGACCCCAGTAGTCATTGTCACAAGACTTTTCTCTTGAACTAATTCCTTCTCCATCTCACAGTAAATGGATTGACACCCTGGCTGTTTCTGCACGGGCGAAAAACAGTGCCCTAGGGACAGTAAAAACACCATCCCTGGGGCGCTGTTCGCACAGCTGCTGCTGCTGCATCACAGCAGCGCCGTGCTCGCCCCCTGAGCAGCACAAAGACACCGCTTGTGAAACTCACTCCATGAGTGAGGTTTTTCAAAAGCGCCATCTTCCCGCCAGCATGGTGCAAAGTGCACTGGTGTGAGGGTGCCACTTTTGGACCCTCTGGTGCTCCCATTCACCTACCTCTCCTCCCTGCACAGCTCTGGATGGCTGGAGACACACGCCCATGCTACCCTTTAACTCCCGGAGGTTACAGGGCAATATGGCTGTGTCCCTCCAGCCATCCAAAGCTGCGCAGGGAGGAGAGGTAGGTGAATGAGATAACATGCAGGCATCCCCATGTAAAGCCAGCTCTGTGGGTCGCAGCAGCCTCGGTGCTGCCTGCATGAGACCATCCAAATGGTCTCATGTGTCCACCAGCATTAATTATGCTGGTGGACAGCTTTTTCTGCCGCCGTGCAGAAACGGTCCCTGAGTTGAAAGTCTGAATAATAATTTTCCTGTGTAAAACATGATAAAATGGTTTGCTGAAACCCACACAAAAGACTAAATCCTTATCATTTTCCTTGATAGAAAATAGTTATTCTTATCAAAGATAATTATTATGCCATGGGGTTTTTTTTAATTGAAAAGATTAGACTGCTATATGAGAAGAATATTTATTTCAGGCACCATTTCCCCACATTTCCACCACAAATTCCTGATGCAGTTAATGACAATGTAATTCTACTAAAGCAGCCCATACAACCGTACAATCTAAAGCACAAATACAGTAAACAATCAGATCCAAAGTCTAAAAACCATTCAAAAACATCAGAAACAACCAAAACAACAATTCAAATCTTACATTAACCAATTATGTATGTATTTTTAATTTATATCCCTCCTTTTTATTTGGGTCTTGATGGGATTATGTAAGGAGGATCCATGCTTTGACATAGACTAGATTGTTCTCCATCTTGATTTTAGTGGTTTTGACTGTTTTAATGATCAGTTGTTGATTTTATATATTAGTAAGTTGTTTTAAAACGTTGTACACCGCCCTTAGCCTGATCTTGGTTGGAGAGGACAGAATATAAATTTAATAAAGTAAAATAAATAAAATAAATTTGGCCTCACTTTAAAAAAAAAAGAAACAGAGATAAAGCAAGGAGGGAAACTAAGATGACAACCAAAATGAATTGATCTACAGAAGGGAATTAAAAGGCAGAGAGCAGGGAAGACATCTATTTTTCAGAAATTTAACAGGCTGTCATAAAGAGGCGAGAAATATTTCAATAGAGGAAATTAGTTGAAGTTGTGTGGATTAAGACTTATATGGAAAAACGATGTGCTACTTTCCATATTAAGATACTCCATGTCAGCCTTACATAGAGTTCACGATCAGGTGGCTTTCCAACTCTAAGTCTCCTTCCGCACAGGCAAAGTACAGCGGGTTGCCATTGGGATAAAGCAACCCACGTTGCTGTCGGGGCATTCACATGCCTCTGTTCACGCAACAAATGGAGCCAGCAGAAGCAATGTAGGTTGCTGTCGCACCTTTGAACGGAGGTGCATTTTTTTTGTTCCTTAACGTCCTCACTGCATAGCAACATGGGCAAGTAGGCATGGGCCCCTGCAGTCATGCTACAGCTCCTGTACCCCTGCATGGCTACGCAACTGCCAGGTGAGACCTTGGAAAGCAGGGAAGCGTGGCCGCTGGAAGCACTTCCTGGCTGCTGTTCGCTCAGGAATGGCTGCAAGCCGCATTAAAATGAAAGAATTGCAAATAGTATGATTCTTGAAACCCCCGGGGGGGACAGAGCGGGCTTGTGCTAGGAGCGGGATCCATGCAAAGTTCACCCCAAAATGGGTTTTATACCATCATTAGCCCATATTTATTGGCATGTGCAGAAATGGCCCAAGTTATGTGGAGACTTTCATGTTTCCATAGTGGTGAGAGAAAGGCCATTTCTGCACAGTGGCAGAAATGGCTGTCCACCAGCATAATTAATGCCAGTGGAGCTTCAGAACCGCTTATATGGTCTCGTGCGGGTGTCTCCGAAGCTGCTGCAAACCGTAGAGATGGCTCTACACGGAGCTGCCCACGGTTCATCCTGTTCACCTACCTCTCCTCCCTGCACAGCTCTGGATGGATGGAGGGACACGACCACACTGTCCTCTGACCTCTGGGGGTCGGAGGGCAATATGGGCGTGTCCCTCCAGCTGTCCAGAGCTTTGCAGGGAGGAGAGGTAGGTGAATGGAACACTGGAGGTACCAAAAGCAGTGCCCTCACACCGTTGCGCTTCGTGTCGTGCTGGTGGGAAGACGTTACTTTTCAAAAGCAGCGTTTTTCTGCCATTTTGGAGTTTTGGCATGGTGCTGCTGCATTGGCAGTTGTGCGAACAGTGCCCGATGGACAGTGTTTTTACGATCTGTAGAGTGCTGTTTTCTGCCTGTGCAGAAACAGCCAAAGGCTGTCTGCACATGTGTATTGGGTGTTCCAGGACTTTTTCCTGGCAGTAAAAACAGTGCTAGATCTAGGCTCTGGTGACTCATACTCATATTAAACCCCAAACATTAAAGGACACCTCTAAGTTATGCCATATAAACTGCAGTTTTTAGCAACCATCATTTGGTTTCAGCATAAGGTTGTACCATTAGATGAGAAGCTGGATGAATATAGTTGTTCTGAAACCACCTGGATGATACTTTTGCATGTGATAAGAACATAAGAACATAAGAACAAGCCAGCTGGATCAGACCAAAGTCCATCTAGTTCAGCTCTCTGCTACTTTCCGCAGTAGAAGCCCTGGAGGTGCCTTTGGGAGACTCACATGTAGCCAGGATGTAGAGCGCCAATGGCCTTCTAATACCAGCTGTTGCTCCCGAATCACCTGAGATCTGTTGGAAAGGCATTTGCAATCTGAGATCAAGGAGGATCAAGATTGGTAGCCATAAATCGACTTCTCCTCCATAAATCTGTCCAAGCCCCTTTTAAAGCTATCCAGATTAGTGGCCATCACCACCTCCTGTGGCAGCATATTCCAAACACCAATCACACGTTGCGTGAAGAAGTGTTTCCTTTTATTAGTCCTAATTCTTCCCCAGCATTTTTCAATGAATGCCCTGGTTCTAGTATTGTGAGAAAGAGAGAAAAATGTCTCTCTGGCAGCATTTTCTACCCCATGCGCTTAATTTTTGTACGCGGAGCTTCAATCATATCCCCCCTCAGCCGCCTCCTCTCCAAACTAAAGAGTCCCAAAGCAGCTGCAGCCTCTCACTCATAGGGAAGGTGCTCCAATTCCCTCAATCATCACTTGTTGCCCTTCTCCTGCACTTTTTTCTATCTCCTCAATATCCTTTTTTGAGAGATCGCGGCGACCAGAACTGGACACAATACTCCAAGCAGAAGTCGCGATTAGCACCACTGCTTCGCTATATAAGGAGCATGACAATCTTTTGCAGTTTTATTATCAATTCAGCTTTTCTAATGATCTCCAGCATAGAGGTTTTGCCTTTTTTTTACAGGCGCTGCCCGTGCATTGAGTTGACATTCCCATGGAACTATCAACTAAGGCGCCTTAAATCCCGTTCCTGGTCTGTAGACTGATAGCACTGACCCCAATGTCAGCGATATTATGTGAAAGTTTGGATTTTTTGCCCCTATATTGCATCACTTTGCATTTTGCTAAGGTTGGAACTGCATTTGCCATTTCTGAGCCCAGCCTCACCTAATTTATCAAGGTCCGGCTTGGAGCTCTTCGCAATCCTTTAGCGGTTCTCACCACCCTACATAATTTCGTATCATCTGCAAACTTGGCCCCCACGCTACCCACCCCTACTTCCAGGTCATTTATGAATAGGTTAAAGAGCACTGAGTCCCAAAAGCGGATCGCTTGGGGGACACCACTCCCGACATCTCTCCATTGTGAGAACTTCCCATTTACACCCACTCTTTGTTTCCTGTTTCTCAACCAGTTTTTAATCCATAGGAGGACTTCC
Source organism: Sphaerodactylus townsendi (assembly GCF_021028975.2). Taxonomy (NCBI): domain Eukaryota; kingdom Metazoa; phylum Chordata; class Lepidosauria; order Squamata; family Sphaerodactylidae; genus Sphaerodactylus; species Sphaerodactylus townsendi. Next base: position 47,050,347 of record NC_059428.1, on the reverse strand, counting down.
CCTCTTATTCCTTCATTGCTGAGTTTTCTCAACAGTCTCTGGTGATGAACTTTGTCAAAAGCCTTTTGGAAATCCAAGTAGACAATGTCCACCGGTTCACCCCTGTCCACATGCCTGTTTACACCCTCAAAGAACTCTAGTAAGTTTGTAAGACAGGATTTGCCTCTGCAAAAGCCATGCTGACTCTTTCTCAGCAGGTCTTGCTTTTCTACATGTTTTATAATTTTATCTTTAATGATAGATTCTACTAATTTACCAGGAACAGACTGGCTTCCTGCTTTTGATGTACTTGAAGAACTGTTTGTTGCTGGTCTTGATGTTCGCAGCCATGCGTTCCACATAATCCTTTTTTGCCTCCCTTACAGCTAACTTGCTTCTCTTTTGCCACCATTTGTGTTCCCTCTCATATTCTTCATCAGTCAAACTGGACTTCCATTTTCTAAAAGACATTTTCTTTTTTCTGATAATTTCCTCAACCTCTCTTGTTAACCATGGTGGCTTTCTTTTGGACTGGGTGCTGCCTTTTCTAACCTGTGGAACACATTCCAGCTGAGCTTTTATTACTGTGTTTTTAAATAACCTCCAAGCATCCTGGACAGTTTTGACTCTCTTGATTTTCCCTTTCAGCTTCCTGCGCACTATCCCCCTCATCTTTGAGAAATTTCCCTTTCTGAAGGCGAATGTAACTACATTAGTAGTTGCTGGGATACTAAATATCTCCCCTGTGCTGCGCTGCCTGCATTGGCTGCCCATCGAATTCCGAATCATGTTCAAGGTGTGGGTGTCGACCTTCAAGGCCTTATGCGGCCTGGGACCCTCGTACCTTCGGGACCACATTACCCCATATGTCCCGGCTGCGATCCTCTGCCAGATTCCAGGCAGAGGCAAATCTCCACACTGGAGATTTGGCCCCTCGGTGGCATGACGCGGCTGGCCTCCACACGGGCCAGGGCCTTTACAGCTCTGGCACCGGCCTGGTGGAACACATTACCATCAGCTGTTCAGGCCCTGTGGGACCTTGGAGAGTTCCGCCAGGGGCCTGTAAAACCAAATTGTTCCACCGGGCCTTTGGAGAGTCCAGCCGCCGATAGTGCCGCCCTTCCCCCCTGCTAGTAGGGTCCCCTAACATCACTGGGACCCATCCTCAAATTTTGGAAGAGGGTGGTATATGGGTCTCGTGGGCCCCATTTTAGAATGTACCTGTTTTAAGATTTTCTGTTTTCTGTTTGATTTTCTGTTGTTCACCGCCCTGAGCCCTTCGGGGATAGGGTGGTATATTAAGTTTAATAAATAAATAAATAAATAAATAAATAAATAAATAAATAAATAAATAAATAAATAAATAAATAAATGTTTGTGTGTTCCAGGACTTTTTCTGGCTTGTTTGTTTGAGACTCCTGTAAAGCAGCTTACAAACTCCTTCTCTTCCTCTCCCTATAACAGACACCTTGTGAGATACATGAGGCTAAAAGAGATCTGAGAGAACTGTGGCTAGCCCAAGGTCACCCAGCGGCTTCAAGTGGATTAGCGGGGAAACAAATTTAATTCATCAAACTAGAATGCACCACTTATATGGAGGAGCGGGGAATCAAACCTGATTCTCCAGATTAGAGTCCACCACTTTTAAACACTGTACCATATTGGCTCTCAGCTGCAGCAAACCAACATGACTGTGCATTTAGTTGATGTTCAAGCTCTATAAGTAGGTTCTGCCTTTATATATTAGGAATAATTTTTAATTTCTTGACTTTTCTAATCAAAATCCCTGTTTAGATTTTACTGATTCCTTATGCAAACCAAACCCTTGATTCTTTATTCTGGTACACTTATCTCTTTTATCGTATTGTATTTTCACCATATAATGTTCATCTCTCAATATTATTAGTAAATCAATAAAGCATTGTTATATATTACATGAGCTGCACTTCTAAATGGCATGTATCAAATGTGTGAATAACATATTTTTTAAAAAAAACCATGCAAGAATAATTCAAATGTACAAAACCAAAAAAGAACAGAAACGCCTGACGAAAATATAAATGAGTACAAAAAAGAAATGAAATAAGAAATATTATTCATAGTTAGCAATACATCCCTGAACAATAGCTCAAATGTAAGGAAAGCAATCCGTTATTATTTTACTGTAAGTATACCTGTTTCTCCGAAAATAAGACATCCCCTGATAATAAGACGTAGTAGAGGTTTTGCTGAAGTGCTAAATATATAAAACATTCCCCGAAAGTAAGACGTAGCAAAGTTTTTGTTTGGAAGCATGCTCGTTAAACAAAACACCAGAGCATGCAGCTGTGGAGCGGAAAAATAAGACATCCCCTGAAAATAAGATATAGCGCATCTTTGGGAGCAAAAATTAATATAAGACACTGTCTTATTTTCGTAGAAACACGGTATTTATATGTCTCAGAGATACTGGTGTTACAAAAGGGAGCTCATTTTCAACATCTGCTCTCCACTGAAATGTACTCAACCTTTCCAAGCAATTATTAAAGGTCATAAAGTAATTTGAAGCATCATGAATATTCTAGGGGCACTTGTCACTTCTGAGCTATGTGCACAGTACTTCTGTATGGCAAGAGCCACTATATAATTTCTTCCATTGTGGCATTCTGAGTATGCAGACCAATTTCATTTCTTCTAGTAATCTAGTACCATGATTATTGGTCTTCATGCTCAAATACAATGATTCTGAAGCCTAGATAGTTTTTTTAATTTTTTTTAGTTAACAGTAATCTTCCTGTCAGATCATATATTCCAGAAGAACCTTCTTGTTTTCCTTGTTTAGGATTTTAGTGTGCACTTTTTCACATAATTAATGAACATCCCAATCCAATCTCTGAGTGGGGCATGCTTTGAATCCTCTTCCTGTTTCCTCTCAGGCTTAACAATGCCCAGCAGGCCATAGTCAATTCAGCAGGAGAGCTTATCAATCACTTCTGAAGAGAGTCTGGGCATTGACTGATGAATGGACCATAAATCACTGGAGGGTTGTTCATTCAGACAGTCCTGAATGACACTGATAGAACCCTGCATAAAAACTAATGTTATGCTTGTACAATATTTGTAGATAGTTTGGTGCTTCAGTAGTCTTTCTCTCTGCAAAACACACTATTCTTTGCTTTCTTCAGTAAATATATTGCATTTTCCAAAAGGAGCATTTTGGGACAATGATAAATTTTCTTTTCAGCTGTCATGCTTCCTCGGTGACATACGGCCAAATACAGAAGTTATAGAGTTACAGTAAACATCAGAGGTGAACCTAAAGCCATTTCAATCAACATGACTGGCATTCTCCACAAATCAATTATATTTCAAGCAATACATGAGCATTCGATGCATACAGGCCTAAAGTGCCATGTAAAAACCAGTTTGGTTCAATCCTGCTTCATTTCTGGTAGCTATGCCCAGATAAGCACTTTGTTTTAACTCACTTAAAAATAGCAGTATGGCACAACAGTGTACCATTTGCCACACTATTTGCAGAACAGTGGTGAAAAGTGTTGTCAAGTTGCAGCTGAATTATGGCAATACCATAGGGTTTTTGAAGCAAGAGATATTCAGAGGTGGTTTGTCATTGTCTGCCTCTGTTTAACAACCAAGAACTTCTTTGATGGTCTTCCATCCAGTAGATAGAAATACATATGAGTAACTGGATGGATTTTGGTGCAACCCAGTAAAACAGCCTGGGAATTGATGAAGCACCCTTATACAGAGTCAGACAATTGGTCTATCAAGGTTAGTACTATGTGCTGTGACTAGCAGAGATATTTTGCGGTATAATTTGGAAGTTTTATCTATTACCTACCAATTGATCCTTTAATAATCTGGAGACACCAGAGATTCATCCTGGCACCTTCTGCACGCCTCGCATATTTTCTACCATGCTGTCCAAAGTATTTCTCAGGTTCTTTTCTTTGTATATCTAGAAGGCACTATGATTTATACAACCTAAATAAACTGCACATATGACTACAAACTCTGATGTTCATTTCTAAAATAAGCTATTATTGTTCACTGGGGAAAGGGAAGCAATTGAGAAAGGACAAAATTAATATACGATGCTGAGTGGGGGCTCTTTTGCATGCCCTCAAACAGAATGAGGGATCCTCATAACAACATATTAGATTTATCAAACTGGTAGATATTAAAGTGTTTCAAGGGAATTTTTAATAGTTCCTGTTACTTATTAAGTTAATCAACAGGATTCCTCTCAAGTGAAGCAAACATGCTGAATTCAGACATTTCTTGTAATGCTCAGGAAGGTTGGGCTGTGATTGTAAATCAATCTTCCTATGAGACTATCAGTTAATTTGGAAATTAGATATGAGTGCACTTAAAACTGCCTTTGCATATGTAGAAGTAGATTGAGAACTGCTTTTTTGTTTTCCACATCCCCCACCCCTCTAACACCAGTGGCAGGTGTGGATTTAGTCTAAGACATTGTTGGATCACGAGATCTGGTTGAAACAATTTAACTGCTGAATATAAAGTTTCTGATAGCAAAAACTGAAATAGAGCACAGGAGCAGTATCTACATATCTTGCAGAATTTAATACCCATTTTAGTTGCCAGACAGGTCTGCATTGATTTTAACTCATTCAATTCAGTAGACACCATCAGCCCCTTCAATTATGAGAAGCCAGAGGTTTGTACTTTCAGCCAAGAGACAATTGACATAACAAACTAAGCATAACCGGGAAGGCTGGAAAAAGAAGAAAACTTGACTTTGGAATCAATGAAAATTAATTAAATACAAAGCAAGGTCTCTTGCTCATCCTATCTAGTCTCCCTTTTAAAATACAACAATAATTTCTAGAGTGCTTACTCAAATGCTAACAACAGGAACGTAGGTGGGGGGGGGTTCTCGGGTTCAACCCCCCTATTACATGTCTGAAGCACCGCCCCCCCCCGTTTGTGGGTTTTTTGAAATGTTTCAATTTTTTGCTTTTTGGCCTGCAGGGGGCGCAGTTTTTAGGCTAGCAGCAGCAAAATTTCAGGGTATCTTTAGGAGACTCTCCTGATGATACCACCCAGGTTTTGTGAAGTTTGTCCAAGGGTGTCCAAAGTTATGGGCTCCTAAAGGGGGTGCCCCATCCCCCATTGTTTCCAATGGGAGCTAATAGGAGATGGGGTTACACATTTGAGGGTCCATAACTTTGGCCCCCATGAACCAAACTTCACCAAACCTGGGTGGTATCATTAGGAGGCCCTCCTAAAGATACCCTGAAATTTTGGTGCTGCTAGCCTAACAATTGCACCCCAGACAACAGGCACCCCCCAAATTTCCCCAGATTCTTCTTTTAAGCCCACCCCCTTCGGTATGGATTTAAAGGGAGAATGTGCGGTCCCCAGTTTAAACATTGAAAGTGATGCTGTTTAAGGGTGGGTGATAATCCACCCCGAAACAGCATCACTTTAAATTTTGTTTTAACTGGGGACCCCAGATTCTCCCTTGAAGGTGGATTTAAAAGGAGAATCTGGGCTCCCTAGTTTAAAAATCATTGCAAGTGATGCTGTTTGGGGGTGGATTCCAGCATCACAGCAACCGCCCATGGGGGGGACTCAGATTTTGCACCGGGCTCCATTTTCCCTAGCTACGCTTCTGCCCAGAGGGGAGGGCAGAAGAGACTGCTAGCTGGGAGCCCAGCTGGTGGGGGGGTGGGGGAGGGGTGTCTGCTGCCCCTGGCCTTGGAGAGCTGCTTTTATAAGCACTGAGGCTGGGGGCAGGGCTTGGGGAGGCGTGGCCCCACCCCCAGGGGCAGGTGGGGACGTGGCCCCCCAACCCACCCTAAAAATCTATACCTATGTCCCTGGCTGGCAATCTACTGGGTATCAATCTACAACAGCCCTTCAACTGAGTAGCAAAACTACTTTCCCCTACCACTGGGTAGTGAAAAAAGAGTAAAAGAATTTCTTATTCAGTTAAAATCTTCAGAGTAGGCTGAGGAAATCTTCAGAATAGGCTGAGGAAAATTAACATAAAAAGCCGGTACACTGGTCTCAAGATGTTCTGACCTTCAAAAAATTATTCTGCATTTGCAACTCAGTGTGATATTGCACACAGCCTTAAGTGCCAAATAATGCACTTTTTTGTACAGCTGGATATTGTTACGTTTAGGAGGTGAAGCCTGAGAAGGGCAGGATTTGAGGAGGGGAGGGACTTCATTGCGGTATAACGCCATGAAGTCCATGTGTCTAATTTCTAAGTTTAAAAATGTATTTATGTAATGAAGGTAGTGCAAACATGTTACTTGCCATTTTTAAAAAAGAACTGTATTGTTAAAAGTTACATTTAAAGAGCCATAATATTAATTTAGAACAGTTATAAAGAGGCATAATGCCTCCTTCCACTTATTTCTTAACTTTGTTCATTTCCAGATCTCCCAAACTTCCAAATGTGATTTGTTTCTCTAACACACATATAGACAACAGTGTAGGTATTTCATATTGCACAAATGCCTAACAGAAAGTCCCATAACTATGTGGACGAATGGGACTTGAACCTAGTTCTCTGATACCTAAATTGATGTGTGATTACTGTTTAATACAGATTTCTATCAAAATATTTCATATAGATAAGCTTTCCTTTGGAAGAACCATCAAGAGGTTTATGTAAACCTATTAGATATAGGTTTACATAACAGACCCCCACATTTTCCTAATTTATTGAGGAAGGCTAAACAGTCTCTGACCGGGCTGGTCAGATTTTCTGCTTTTTCTCAGGGAGTGAGTTGCTTGGAGTTGGTAGCATGAGGTGATTTGAAAGCACTGTAGCTCGGCCCTATAACCCCTCAGAATGTGAAAGAAGCTAGTCATTTTATTTTTGGCAAATCCCCTAATCAAGTCACCAAAGAATACTGAGGCAGTTTCAACAAACAGAATGAAAATGTATTAAGAAGAAGAAGAGTTTGGATTTATATCCCCCCTTTCTCTCCTGCAGGAGACTCAAAGGGGCTGACAATCTCCTTGCCCTTCCCCCCTCACAACAAATACCCTGTGAGGTAGGTGGGGCTGAGAGAGCTCCGAGAAGCTGTGACTAGCCCAAGGTCACCCAGCTGGCGTGTGTGGGAGTGTACAGGCTAATCTGAATCCCCCAGATAAGCCTCCACAGCTCAGGCGGCAGAGCTGGGAATCAAACCTGGTTCCTCCAGATTAGAATGCACCTGCTCTTAACCTCTTACGCCACTGCTGCTCCTTTAACAGATGAGATGGCATGTGAAGGAAGCCAAGAGATAAATATATACAACTTTGGCTTAGAATTCAGTTTTCAGGCACTGTCACAGATCTTAATTAGGCTTAATAAGTTTCAAGTTCTATTGCTTAGATGTTAGGTTTTTCTTAAGATGGTACAGTTTCTGACTCTCTGTCTAATGGATTACACAAACCTTGGATCCTAACAGACTGGTAGTTTTCTAATGTACACTTACACAGCCTTGACTTAGTTACCCAAAACAAACATAAATCTCTCTCCTGAAGTAAATGTTTATTTTGGTCCTAGACCAGTATTAAAAAAATAAACCAATAAATAAACATTTAATATCCAGAATGACTTAATCATTCCCTCTCAAGGGGACATGCTAGCATTAATTCTACAGTGTAAAACAACTATCAACCACAGTTAAAAGATCTAAGTGGGTAAAATTTTGGGTAAATATAATCTTGTGGCAGGGACATAGGACACACATGTGCCCCGGGCGCAGTTCCCCCTTGCTCCAGCCCTGGGCAGGAGAATTCCTGCAGTAGCACACCAAATGGTAAGCAAAATGGTGAAAATGAAAGTAAAAAGTCTGAAGATGCCTGCTTTTGTTTTCTGCCTGCTTTTGTTTTCAAAGTATGCAAGAGATGTCTTCAACCTGTCTTCAGGAAAAAGATTGCTACTTTAGCAATTTTCAAAAAACCCAGGTTGAGAAAAATACAAGGTTCTGAAAATGTTTAGGGTGAGAGAACTGTGTGAACTTCTTCCTCAAAATGCTTTTTATAACTTCCTCAAGTTATAATTGTCCATGTGGAGCAAACAGTCATACCATAACTTGTAAATGCATGAAAGGCCATAATGAGTCTGATATATGATACTGATCCTTTTATGTTTTTCAACACACACATAATGCAGAGGCATATGGGGGGGAGAATGGCACCCGAAGACAACCCCTTCTCTGGGCACTCTCCACCCCCTGTGCTCGGGTGGCAGGGCTCTGGGGTGTGGCCACCCACCACCGAGCCCCAACCTTGGGCCTCCATGCAGACCAGCAGGGCCTGGGGAGGCCTGCATGGAGGCTGGGTATGGGGCTTGGAGGGCAGGGTTGCCAGCTACTGAGCCCCACCCTCTGTGCAGGCTGAGTCCCACTCCCTGCCCCCCTATCCTCAGCTTCTGTGCAGGCCAGCAGGGCCTGGGGAGTCTGCAAGGAGGCCAGGGGCAGGGCTTGGGAGTGGGGAAGTCCACCGCCCAGCCCCAGCCTCTGTGCAGGCCAAGCCCTGCCCCTGGCCTCTGTGCAGGCCTGTAGAGCCTGGGGAGGCCTGCATGAAGGCCACAGGTGGGACTCGGTGGTGGTGGATGGCACAGGCAGGCCTGCAAGTCCTACCCCCCACCTCCCTGCAGGCCGGCTCCTAAGGGGGGATGGGGGTTGGAGGCTTGTGACTTGGGATCATGTCTTTTGGTTATGTGGGGGTTGCCCGGCACCCCTCCATGTGACCAAAAGGCATGCGCCCGGGGACATAGGTGACTCCATGTCCCTATAGGCCGTACGCCTCTGTCAGAATGCTTATTATTTACAATGCACGCCATAGAATAGGAACTGTGTCTTGGTAGTAGATCATAAATGGTATTGGGTAGAGAAGTCCTTCTTTCTGGAGAGTTCTTGCCTGTTAATACTAAACTAGAAGAACTAACGTTCTGATGGTATCATAAATGTTCACATCTTCCCCTTATCAGTGCAAGAGATTTCATCTTCACCCCCAAAAAGTGCTAGCCAAACAGTTGACCCTTGTACTGGTTGTGAGACAATTTAAAGTACAGCAATATTCCATTACATTCTATTTAGAGTTATCTGCCGTGGGTTCTGCTCTTTCCTCCTCTGTTTCAGTGAAGCACTGTGTTCATTTGAACATTTTCCAGGGTTTTTCCAGCTTTTCTATTACTTTTCTTAAACCTGCCTTGAATCAAAGTTTTGGGAAGAATCACAGTACAGCCTGAATGTTTGCATGACAGCCATTTACCTTGATCCTGACCCTGTGGCAGCTGTCATCAGATAATCACAAGATTGAACTGAGGGGAATTGTACTTGATCTCTCTTCCTCCTTCTGTGTTCCATATGTTCCTGGTTGTGAAAGTTCACAGTACTGGCACTGATCATTTTATAAAACTGATCGTGATTTTTTTGTAAAAATAAAAAAATCCAGTACTCATATATAAATGTTGTGCCTATTTTCATCAGTTCTCAGTGTACCAAAGGTGCTGGTACTCGGTACTTCGGATTACAATCACAAAAAAGCAGAGGTGGAGCTACCAGGGAATGGGGGGGCATTGCACCGGGCATGCACCAGGGGCGAAAATCGCCTCTGCCACCCTCCGTGGCTTCCCCTGGTGGAAACTACATTTCCCAGGAGACCTTGTAGTTCCCACCAAGCCGTTTTCAGCCTCAAGTGAACAGGCTGCTTTTTCCTACCTGCACTTTCAGGTTGAACTAGGATAAGTGTGCATGTTGGGGGCGGGGCACCAGGGGGGCACAGAAAATGCAGAGTGTGCACCAGGTGCAATATGGTCCAGCTACACCTCTGCAAAAAAGTCCTGTGAAGATGTATGACCTGAAATTGGATCACACTGTAAGTTGAGGCACTCTTTCCTACTCCTTCAACAATATTTCCTGTCCCTTTCTTAATTCTGTTATTTTCTTTTCTATTGCCATTATTTAGCAGAGCATTTTCATGAACAGGAGAGGGAGTGATTGTCATTGATTCTTCCCACTACAGACCTTCACCTCCTACCTTGTAGTGTTTGAGAAAAGAAGGAAGAAAGGAAGAAGAGTTTGGATTAGTTTGGAAGAAGAGTTTGGATACCGCACTTTTCTCAACCATAAAAAGTCTCAAAGTGTCTTATAAACTCTTTCCCTTTCTCTTCTCTCAATAGACATCTTGGGAGGTAGGTAGGGCTGAGATAGTTCTGACACAACTGTGACTAGTCTAAGGTCACCCAGCAGGCTTCATGTTCAGGTGTGGGGAAACAAACCTGGTTCACCAGATTAGAGTCCGCTGCTCCTGTGGAGGAGTGGGAGATCAAACCCGGCTCTCCAGATCATCATTCTCAATTACTACAGCAAGCTGACTGAGGAACAGCATTTGAGGAAACATCTGTGATTTCATAAGGAGAGAGAAGTTGCAAAGTTCCTACACACTAATGGAAATCTCTTCTGTCATGGGAAAATACCATTGGAGAAAAATTCAGGAGCCAGCATGACACTTGCTTATATTTTACTATTTCAAAGTTTTATCACTTTCTGCTTCTCTAATGCATGAATGGGAAAAAAATGCTGTCATCACAACTTTTCTTTAAAATGCACCTTTGGGTAAAAGATAGTGGGAGGAGAGCCTTAAACTTTATTTTGCTTTTCACAAAGAAAAGCAACCAATTTTGAACAAAAATAACTACTGCATATTACAAAAGGGAAAAAAAAGTGTTTCTATCTTGTTTCTACCTTGGGCCACCAACTGTTCTGGTTGTGTGCTGGTTTTAAAAGTATTGAAACAACAACAAGTTTAAAAACAACAACAAAATGAAACAGAGCTACTCTGTCTTGGCTCTTCTGTTCAGCAGCAGTTGCCACAGTATAATATTAGCAAAATAATGAATGCAGAAGTAGAAGCTAACATGTTGAACACTATATACTATTATCAGGAAATATCAAACCAAGTCTACTTCTATACACAAACAAAGTAATTATATATACTTATGCAACTAGACATCTTTTGTGGTCTGGTGTGGCTCATACAAGTTCCAAGGAGCTGCTATCATCTGTGGCAGAAACTCCTTGCTAACTGTTTGTGTGTGTGTGTGTCTGTTTGGCAGCTTGATAATCTTCACAGATTTGAAACAACAAGTTTAAAGTCTCAGACTTGCAGGAGTAACCATTTCTACAACTATAAGGTAGTATCTTCAGACAGGGCTTCCAGATAATGCTCTAAACGAAAATGACAATATGGGTGTAAGAGTGGGAATTGGAATGTTTATATCATTATGTATCACCTTCTATTAGGAAATAATACCCATGGCTATATTTTTCTTTTTCAGAGGAGTGACCACAATGGAAAGTTATGAGCCATAACAACAAATGCAAATGCTTAGATTTTAATAGGAGAGCAGATTCCATGCTTTAAGCACTAATAAGCTTTGCCTATCCCAGTTTTTTCTCATATCAGCCAAAGTGTCACATTTGGGTTGGGAGAAGCTTGTTAGCAGTAATTATCAGCAGTAGGTTCTATTATTTGCCAAAGTAATTTTCACTGCTAAGTACCACCAAAATTGCCCAAGGCCTCTAATTTTTTTCCTCCCCTTCCTCTTGCCTTGGTTTGCATCCTTTTAAGTTCGTGCATTTTCCCATGATACTGCTCTCTGTGGTGCAGGGCAGGGCAGAGACAAGGCGCTGGGTATCAATGTGATCTTGAGAGATGGGGTCAGGCCTAGCGAAAGCCTTTCACAAACAGAGCCTGAACTCTATTAGAGATGCAAATCCACTCTCTAAGTGAGGATTGTTGAGGTAATATAATGGAGCCCAAGGAATTCCACAGCAGCCGCTTTTCAGCATCGACCTTTTGTCTGCATCTTAGCAAATTTCTGCAGCCTGTTTAAACTGCAGCTATTGTCCCTGTGGCTTCACCGATTTCTCTCCCTGCCACTAGTTCACAATGGGCTGATATGGACATCTTTGTTACCTCCTTTGTACTGTATATCAGAGTAATGTTTCAGCAGATTGAGGCCTAGCAGGAAGAATTAAACCTGTACTACACAGTGCATGATGAATTGTGGGATTTACATATCATTTTAAAAGGGGTATTTTCTGAAGGTTGTTTCTGAATAGTGTTGTGTCTCCAAGGATGTGGTCTGAGGGTGGAGTGACAGAAAAGGAAGTGATTTGGATGCTCACTGACAGCTTAATACACAAGGTACAGGCAGATAGTGGAAATTCACACATCACCTCCTCCTGCACTTTCATTTGGAAATGGGGGGCCAGCAATTTAGGATTTGTATCCTGCAAGTCAGGAAGAAAGATGAAACTAGCTTAATTTATGCAGAAGACAGGTTGAGTGAAAAAGGCATTAGGACTCAGTCCCCCCAGACAGCTTTGATCTTACTGCTTTTGACTAAAATGGAAAATGCAGATTGAGTCAGGTCTTGACATTACACAGGAAACATATTTCCAGGTCTTAGCGGGTTCTGCAACACGTTCCTGAGTGAAACCTTTGTGCCGCAAGAAGGAACATCAAGAGGCAGACATCACATCCTAGTAGGAGCTTTTTAAAAATGTGGCTCTTAAAGCTGATAATAAGTGAAACCAGAAAGTTTAAGAAAAAAACAGGAAATGTTCTGGTCTACATATGAATAAGCCCACTGGTAGGGTTGACCACTCCAGGCTGAGAAATTGCTGGAAATATGGGGATAGTGCCTGGGAAGGGTAAGTGAGGCTTCAGTAGGGTAAGATGCCATACAGTCTACTCCCCAAAGCAGCCATTTTCTCCAAGAGAAGTTATCTCTGCCTCTGTAGTCTAGAGATCAATTGTAATTCTGGGAGAGTTCCAAGCCCATGCAGAGGTTGGCAGCCTTACCCACTGGTTTCAAAATCATTTCTTAGCATTTTCCTTTTTTTATGGTACAAATGGCAACCATAAAAATACTGACAATTAAATTATGAATAGTATAGCACACAGGCTATACTATATTATGACAGATAAATATAGGAACAAAATACCAACCAAGTAATCTAATAAGGTTTTCAGAGTCTATTTTGATAACTATCATCTATAGCTGACAGGACTAGTATCCTGGGACTCCAGATATTATAGATTTAAAAGCAAACCAAGATCCTAATTGATAGGCAATAGACTTTATATAAGAAAGTATATGATCACCAGATCAGGTTCTGAAAAGGTAAGTGGGAGAATGGCAAGAAAAATTTATGGTCCAGTACTGTATAGGTATTACTGAAAATAAATCCCAATAAATCCAGTGGCATCAATAGAACTCTCAACAGAACAAACATAAGATTAGGCTTTTGATCTCCTTTTTTAGGTAAGTTCTTGTAATAGTAGTAGTATTACAAAATAGCTTTCTCTTTGCAGGAAAGGACCAAAAGCGGCAAAAATCTACTTAGAGAAGTACTGGTAGTCATTTCTAGGAACATGCACAGACATATCAAGCTCTTCATTTGACTTTGCCTGCTTCCCAGCAGTAACTTGCAAGTTTGAGTCTTTAATTAGGATTTAAGAAGAAACATGATTTTCTGCCTGAGCAGCTCTTAAAAATTAATACAGGGGAATTATTTTAAAGTGGTCTAAAAGAGTTAGGTCAATACACATTGGTTTAGCTAGTTATTCCTGGGAAACAGATTTAATATCACTGCATTGGTCTATAAAACAATTTACTTCCCTCCTTTTCCCTCCGAGAAATGCATCACAAATATGTACGCAAAGAGTTGGCCAAGAAATATAGAAAGTAAGACGATTTTCTTGGACTTAAAGACAACATAGGACTTTTTGTGTACACCAGTTGCTAAGTTCAGGAAGAATTTTGGGTTTAATACTATTTTTTTTAATGACATGATAGGAATAAATGAACAGACACTTCCCAGTGACACTTCCACAGTCTGTGGGTTCAAGTTACTGGTGGTGAAAAAAAAAGCAAAACTCCTGATACATGGTCCTAACTGTGTGCTAGAATGCTATAATTCCATGGTTTTCCCCCCCATAAATTTTGTGGTTATTTTCGGTCCATTCCACACATGAATATAGTAAAACTGCCTTTACATAAAACACGCTTAAAATGTCAGTCTACCACTTTTTAGCCCAGACCAGACCCGACCCAATATACCTGAAAAACTGGGATCCTATCCATCACATCTGAGAAAATTTCAGAGTACTACAATTCAAATCTGATGTTAAGCTATCAAATTCCTATTATCTGTCAAACTTTTACTCTTTGGAATAACACTGTAGGAATGAGCCGCTGATCCAGCAGCACCGTAAGTAGAGCGCTGGAATGCCGGCGCTCCTACGATCTTCTGGTCGCAACCGCTCCCCTGCCCCTCACCCCCCGATGAGTCACAGGTCATGAACTACCTGGCTCACAACCACCAGGTGTCCCAGACAAAGGGACAGTGGGCCCTTGCCCCCAGGTGGGGATTAGACCTGAAGCAGCTTGATGCTCCCTCTCCTGCGACGTAGTGGCAGCCAGGTGACATCATGCATCACATGATGACATCTCTTCCAGTCTCCCACTCTCCGGTTTCCCGGGTCCGCCTCTTCTACACGCTTCCCATGATAACCCTAATAAAAGGTGCCAGGGCGCAGCACGCTGCAGAAGTTGTCAGGGATCACTGGGATCCCGTGACTTCCTGCTGCTGACGCTCTCCACACCAGATGAAACCTCTGCGCCTCGGGCCTCTTTCCTTAGCTGCATCAATTCCCAGCGGGATGACTCACAAGCTGGTGCCGTAAACCTGGGAATACTTTCGAACCTTCCACCCTGCTTACCTGCCGCCTGGGAAAGGGGTCAAGCGTAATCATCGCCTGCTGGATCGGGCGCATCCAGGGACTCCACCCTCGGTAATCGCCAGATCCGGCTGGATCAAGCGGCGCATCCAGGGACTCTCGAAGTTCTAGGGACACTCTCTCGTCTGGCTTAACCAACGGTAGTATGGGAGCTGTACAAAAGCAGGAGCTTATGACAAGCAGCATTAGCGAATTGAAAGGCTTAGCTTAAGAAATGCTGCAGGGAATGCTCCGTGAAGAGAGGGAGCTGCGCAATTGGTTGAGGAGATTGGTGCTCAATGTCCATGGTACCCAGAAAGGGGACATTGAATCTTAAGGATTGGGAAAACATCGGGCGACTCTTTTCACAGAGAGCCTCGCCATGCGTCGATGTCACTGCTACTGACGATGGAGACAATGCTATGTCGCCATCAGCCTGCAGGTCTATGGCTCTCTCTTGCCGCGTGGATCAGCCCTCCTTTCTGACCCCTTCAGCTTCAATTTCACCCCTCGAACTTTCTCTATCCACTCAGAATTGGACGCCTAAGTCCTCCTTCTACCTCCCCCTTGCTTCCTCGGGCCTCCTTCAAACTCCTCCAAAGGCTTGGCCTCCCTCCTTCGCCTCTCGGGCTTCTTCATTTTCTGAAGCCACCGCGACCTCCATCAGCGCCATCGTGAATCGGCTGGCGGTTTTCGTTCTCTAGCAGAACATTATTAGCCCGCGATCTTTCCATCTGGCAAAAAAAAAAAAAGGAAACTCCTGACAGAAGAGCGATGCCCGATCTCCTTGCTGTGTGCCCCATCCACTACACTGATCATGAGGGGGGGGATGGCATCGTTAGGGAGAAGTTGTCGAGCAATCAGCTTCCCTAGGTTACAACATCCCTCGCACTGAAATTCCCGCATAGGCGATGCGAGGGATGTAGGAGATCACCAGCCCCTATGTGAGAGGCATGCTGGAAGCAGTCATGAGGGAACCACCTAATGGTTCCGAGGGACTGAAGACCACCTCAGCGATGCTCTCCTTAAACCCCGCGACAGTATGTGGTTTGGGGAAAGCTTAGTAATCGCCAACAGTGCATGAGGCAGAGGAGCAGCTCTTCTGGCGGGTTTACACCGCTAAGTAGCTTTAATGGCTACACGCTACGGCACAACCCTAATGCGGCAAATCGTCCTGCCGAGGCCAAATTCCCTTTGCAATCGCCTTTCTGAGTGCCTCTACAAAGGCATGCTTTTGAAAGTCCTCACAATACCCGGAAGAAGCCAACCCAAAGTTTTTTCTAGCGTTCGACAGTGAAACCCCTCAGGAGCCCCTATGCTGAGTTTGTGAACAGGCTCCAGGAGGCCCTCAGGAGGCAGGTTGACAACGAGGGAGGCCCCAGGGCGAAGCTCCTTAAGCGCTTTGCCAAAGGAGAACGCCTGGCTGAGTGTCGCAAAGCTGCTCACAGGCCTAGGAAGGAGACTCCCCGAACTGGCCGACATGCTCAAAGCTTTACAGGGATATCGGGTCTTTCAAGCCCATCAAGCCAGCCGAAGCCGTAGCCCCTCTCCGCTGCCATGAGACAGCCCCGAGACCTAGTGTTTCAATTGCAACAAGCTGGTGACATTCTCGTAGTGATTGTAGACTGCTACCGACTGGGGCCTACAGCTCGAATAGAGGGGGGTCTCCCCCCCAGAGGGCTTAAGACCCCTCAGGGAGGTCTAGGACCAGGTGTCTTCTCATGCCCGCTGGGGAGTGGGGCCCGCACTGGCATCTCCCCAGCCCAGAACCAAAGGTCCTGCGACCTCCAAACCCTTCCTCGAGCTCTCTGCACGAGATCTTCGCTGCTCCAGCTCAGTATAGTGATCCCATCCCCACGGGGAGACCATTGGGTTAGTCTTGCTGGAAGAGCTTCCGCGGCTGAGCAGGGATTGTTTCATCATCCCAGGGGTCATCGACTCCACGCACTCAGGGAAGCCATATCCACATCCAGGTGTGGACAAACATCCCCGGGCAGGAACTGCCAAGTTCATCCGATCATCTCCTGCCTCTATGCTTTTCACTTTCGAGGAGCTCTAATCTAAGTTCACCAGCTTCAATCTTAAATCTCGTTCGCTTGCTCCCCCCTACTGTCTATACTTCCTGCTCTGCTGGGGCCCCTTCTATTTCCTCGAAGTCACTCATGCTCCTCGGGCTAGTGCCATTATTGAGAGTAAGCTGTGATTTCAGTAAAAAATCTCTGCAGAGTCCATAAACCATCTGAATTGTGCAGCAGAAGAAATGCTGGGACGAAGAGAACGCATCTAACATCTCTGGCACTATGCCCAGTCTCAATCTCACTAATCAAGAGGACTGCTGTTCTGAACCCTTCCTCAGAATGCCCCATGGCCAATCTACAGGACAATGAGGCATGGAAAGGGGAAGGTGCTCGCGACAAACTGGCTTTAAGCTCCAAAGTCCTTCTCAGCGAAGAAAAAGCCCCACTTGGCCCCTCTCCTAGCTGTAAAGGTTCAAACCAGACCTCATAGCCTCTGAGCCTGTGCAAAGCCCTTCTAAGCTCAAAGCTCCCAGTGGCAGCAAAATCGGTCAAGCTATGCCCCAGGAAGGGCAGAATCCTGTGCCGCAAGGGAACCACTTTAGGTCCAGGAAGGTAACCGTTTCCTGCGAGGTCCATGTGTGTAACCATTCTCATGGAAATCCAGCACATGTTTGCCTCTAAAGTCCTGGGTTCTGAGCTACTGGGAATCCAGCCCCATAGAGGACAAAGGCCTCGTGCAAATTCCCCATCAGACCCCCCCCCACCTGACGCTTTTCTTCCACAGCAACACGGATGAGCTGCCAATCCCTCCCCCCCCTCCTGGGGAGGGAGAGGGGTAAGACAAGAAACCTGGATGTTTAAACTCGTGCCGTTTCCTCTTAGACATGTCTCTAACTATATATGCTCATGTTTGCTTACATATGTTCTGTGTGTCTAGCCTTTTAAAGGGACCCCCAAGGTTCTTCCCTCATGAAAGGAGTTTTCCCCATCGCTTCTAAACTATGCTCTTGTGCTTCAATCAAAAATTTTCCTTCTTTTGGTTATGTGTGCCAATGCCTTGAAAGGTTTCACCCATTACAGCATCGGCCTTTAAAAAGAACGCAGTCCTGCACTGTCTCAGAGGGATGCCGATGGGACCTCAAGCTTCTAGGCCGCCTCCATCTTAGTCTAAACCCTCAAAACTCTTCTTCAAACTCCTTTCCTTGAGAACCTTTTCCTCTTCATCTATCTGAGCCTACATCATGCACACCATTGGCGTAGGCACAGGTTTATATGTGAAACCACCAGGATTACTTCCGTCAAGCTCCCACATTTTCGGCAGAGTGCCATCTGGCCAGTCACAGTGCCTAGGGGCTCTCCTTAGCCCCAGCCCCACCTATCTCACACAGTCTCCACTGTGAAGATAGGGAAGCTTGCACTTCCAACCAGCTCGAAAGCCTCCTCACAGGAGGGCAAGGTAAGGTTAACTTCCAAGCCCCCCCCTCCCCCTTTCTTTTTTTTCATTGCCTTTTGTATTCTCTCAAATGTGGGCCAACTGGCACCTAAGGGAAATCTTGGCCAAACAAATGCTATTAAAGGGGAGTAGCCCCCCCCCCACCTTCAGGGCTCAGCCCCCCCCCACTCACAGGGCTCAGGTTTTCTCCATTATCATCTATGGGAAACAACCTTCAACAAAAAATTAACCTCCCAGCCAGCTATCACAAACCCCTGGGGAAAAAGCTGCTTTGTTTGTCTTTCTTTCTTCCGTGCAGGAATCCAGCTCTCCATGCCAGGCCAGCCCCGTCCCGGATATGGAGCGGGCCTCCCCTGGAGGAACTCTGGACTCCAGTCCAGCCTCTGCTGAGAGGGCTCGCCATTGCCCCCCCCAGCGCCTGGGCCGAGATGGGGAGGGATCTCTGGAGCCAGCACACCCATTCTTCCAATGGAGATCGCAGCCCCTCACTGGGGCCCCCCCAGGAGGGAACGGCAGCCTGGGCTTTCAGCTATGGCTCAGGAGTTTGATACTGTGTGTGTCGCTGCCCCTCACCTACAATCGCCATTCTCTCTCCTCTCTGTCACTCTGGCTGAAACTTGGAATTGCAGCCAGGAACATCTCCTGATAGGATTAACCCTTGAACTCCTCCGCCATTGTTTTCAGCCGCTTGAATATTGTTGGAACACGCCTTCTCTCTTCACAACCTTGCTCGTGAGAATCACTGGACCTGCAAATGCTAAAGACTATCAGTAGCTCTCTCCTACGCCTTTGAAAAAAAAATCCATGGACTCTAATGCCATCAGCTTCTGTAACTTTGGTAGTCAAACAAGCAAAGAGCCATGCATTGGACAATTATGCAACTAATGGGTTGCCTTCCCATTCCTGCACATCATCCAGCCTATGCATCGTTTAACAATGTTTTATTGTTTACTGTAAACCAACTATTGCTGAAGTTGTTGCATCACCAAAGTTGTGAGAATGTACATAATATGTGTTGTTTTAATCTCCTCATAATTCCCATTTGATTCATATGGAAAGTATCGCAGGAGTTGGGTAAGATGTTGTATCCAATCTGAAATATGATCGACAGTTCCCCACTGGTGGTCAGCCCTCTGGAGCTGAAGCTACCGGGGATGGTTAAGTGCATTTGTACAGCTGTGCCTGTGCATTGGTTTGATTGTGTGCCTCATCATCGGATCTTGTTTTATTCAATGTGTGTCTAATATTGCCTGTAACACGTGTAAGAGACCCCCCCCCGACTTCCCCTTACATCGCAACCAAGTCCTAATGCTACACAAGCAACTCAGCCAGCTTGGCCAAACGGCGGAGGAGGCGAGCGTCCCCTTAAACTGCCCCTCTACAATTCGGCCTCCTTTCTAAAACGTAAAAAGGGAGGAGATGTAGGGATGAGCCGCTGATCCAGCAGCACCGTAAGTAGAGCGCTGGAATGCCAGGCACTTCCTACTTCATCTTCTGGTCGCGAACCAGCTCCCCTGCCCCCTCACCCCCGATGAGTCACAGGTGGTCAGTGAACTACCTGGCTCACAACCACCAGGTGTCCCAGTGACAAAGGGACAGTGGGCCCTTGCCCCTTGGGTGTGGATTAGACCCAGACGCTGATGCTCCCTCCCGCACGTAGCAGCCAGGTGACATCATGCATCACATGACGATCTCTCAGTCTCCCGCTCTCCCGGTTTCCCCCGGTCCGCCCCATGATAACCCTAATAAAAGGTGCCAGGGGCGAGCACGCGGCAGAGTTGTCAGGATCACGGGATCCCGCACTTCCTGCTGCTGACGCTCTCCACCAGATGAAACCTCCGCGTCTCGCCTCTTCCTTAGCGGCGACCCTGCGGGGATGACTACATAACACAAAATAAAGTTGGGTCCCGATGAGGATTATTATGACCCAACAATGCAAATATGTGGTTTCTGCTTGAAATAATGGTTTAAAACTGAATGAAGCTAAGAACAGGAATTCATCCTGTTTATGAAAGTGTTTACTATGAGGATTGCTTTTGACACCATATGTGCTGATAGCAGGCAAGGGCGTGGCCGGGTCTGACCCTGCAGGGCAAAGCAGGCGGCAAGCACAAGCGTAGTCAGGTCACAGTCCAATAGGTCAAGGCAGGTGGCAGGCAAAACATAGTCAGGTCACAGTCCGATAGGTCAAGGAAAACCAAGGAGCAGGCTAGGAATCAATGCAGAACCAGGCACACAGCAGCGACAGGTAACACGCTTGTTGCACCCAGGCAGAAGCAAGCTCACAGCAAGGCTTATATAGAGAGCCTTGTTCAGGGGTTTGGGATTCTGTGAGGAGTTAGTCCTTATCAGATGCAGGGACTTCTAATCTCCCATACTTTGCTGCCAAACGAGGACTCCTTCTGTGCTTCTGCAGTAGCAGCCTCTGCTTCTGCCTCCTATGCACAGCTGGCTCATTACTGGGTTCCCTAGGAGGATCTGCAGGCTCCTTCACCTGTATGTTATCAGGCAGAGAAGGACTGGGCATTGGCTCTGCTGCCTGGTCTTCCCTAGGAGCAGCCAACTCTGACTGCACTATGTCCTCAGGTTCTGCCTCAGAGTCCTCTGTGTTCTGGTAAGTGCCCAGGGGCTGGTTCATGACACCATATCTGATATACAACTTGCTCAACATTTATTTGGTTCAGTGAGAAGAAGAAGAGTTTGGATTTATATCCCCCCTTTCTCTCCTATAGGAGACTCAAAGGGGCTTACAATCTCCTTGCTCTTCCCCCCTCACAACAAACACCCTGTGAGCTGGGTGGGGCTGAGAGAGCTCCGAAAAGCTGTGACTAGCCCAAGGTCACCCAGCTGGCATGTGTGGGAGTGCATAGTCTGATCTAAATTCCCCAGATAAGCCTCCATAGCTCAAGCGGCAGAGCTGGGAATCGAACCCGGTTCCTCCAGATCAGAGTGCACCTGCTCTTAGCCACTACGCCACTGCTGCTCCTAGTTGCTCCTAGACATTAAGGTAGTCAATGTCTCCAGAATGTATGGGTATACATTCTAAGTATGGTAAATGTGTTTTGAACACATTTTATCTGTAATGGATAGGAAATATCTGTACACTGCTGTATGCTTTAGAATGTCTATCAGGCCATGTCTCCTGAGTAGCAACCATACATAGCATGTACTTTGCATATAGAATTTACCAGATATAATCCATGGCATTGGCAAGTAAATAGGATCTCAGGAGTTATGAAGAGCCCCTGGAGAAATTTAGCCAAGTTCAGCTGACAACAGTGTGCTGGATAAACTGGTAGTCAGCTCTGGTATAATGTGACTTCTTATGATCACCCAGTGTTAAAAATGAAAATGTGTATGTGTGATAGTTTTGAATAAAGCAGGCACTACATGAAATTTATACATTCATCATAGAATGAGGTTACCATAATATATCCATGAATGCTTTTGAAAACAGTAACTGGAGTTTGTATAGTATGTAAACAAATTATTGATTCTCCCCTTAAGACTGTGAGTTAATTTAAAGGAAAGGATATAATCCTCTTAACACTTTTAGCTATGCAAAATTCTAGGGAACATTTTGATGAACCAATGTTATAAATAAGTATGCACTCAGAATTAATTCATATTCAGTTTACAAGCAAGTACATAGTGCAATGTGTGGTCCAGATAAACTTCTGGAAAAGAGTAGGTTCTAAAATAAACCAAGATTACTTAGTAAGTAGTAACAAGCCTTTATTGGCATAAAATAAACATACAAAATAAGCATACAAAATTTGCCCATTATTGCTCACAATTATAGACACTGGTACTAAAATACTAAATACTAAAATATATACATGGTCCTTCTGTAACTATAGGACATTCCTTCAGCTAAGTTGACTCACTTAAACGTCCTCGGATGCTGACAGAAGCTAGAAAAATTACTGCTGGCTATATGTGGTCATAATACATAGACGTTGATTGGTATTCATCTAGACTTACGTCTATTATCGTTAGCAGAAATTTTGCTACATTCTCCCACACTGTGGGATCCATGTTGTTCAAAAGCATAGGTATCTTAAGAGCATCGGTTAGATTGTTATACAGAAATGGGATAAGTGCAGATTGCGACATTCTGATTTTTGCAAACCTTACACAATGAAAGAGGGTATGATCGAGTGTCTCCACCTGACCCATATTGCATGGACATAGCCTCCTCTGTTTATCAATTTGTTATCTGTATCATTTTGAATAATTTGGAATATTATTATAAATATTTGAGTCATCTACTATTCAGATCAAGTGTACAGGGACTTCCTTGTTAGTTAAGGTGATTATAATGACTCTTCACCATGGCTTTGCGGTAGCTTTTCAGACTTCTCTTTTTTGTTTAAGAATTTTGTTTAAAGATTGAAAGATAAAGTTTTGGTTGTTTAGTGGTTGTATGTCTTGTAAATAATATGATGAATATAAATACTTAAACAGAAAATACCCAGAACTTTTCCTGCATTTAAACATTCTTAACTTCATATCATCCTTCCTAGGAAAGGGTGCATTGACAAAAATCAATATTTTATTACAGGAAGAATTCTTTAATGTCTTTTACAAATGACATATTAAAGAGCTATAACGTACAGAAATATCCCTGTCAGTCATTTGTTAATTAACACACTTTCAGCAGTTTTTTTTAAAAGCTATTTCCTGAAAATGAAATGTGCTCCCATATTTGTTTCATCACAAATAGTCTATTTAAATACGAATGCCAAAACCAGTACTCCTTCTGACAATCACTGTCATGTTGCAAATATACCTATACTGTTTAGGTACATAATACCTTGCATGTTTTAAGTTTCTTCTTTATGGAGGCTTTGCTCCAGTTCTGTGTCTAAATTGGAGTGGGGTGTTTTGTTTTGTTTTTGGAGCATTCACATGACATTGCCCTTAATCATCAGCTTCATTTGTTTCTTCACGCTTTGTTGTCATCTTCCCCAACCTCATTTGGTACTATATTCTAGGAAAGATTGACATCAAAATGTCTTTGCTTGTTGTGTGGATGGCAAAGAGCACATTTTTGCTGATCAATTAAATTTCCCTGACCTTGATCCCCTCCCCTGCACCACTAGAGGGCTTTGGGAGACTTTTCAAACAATTTGAAATTGACATCTCTCTATAGTGTTAAGCTATAGTAATTTAGGGTATAGCAAATATTACTACAATGTAAAATAGATAATTGGATTATCTCTGAGGTTTGACAGTCTAGAACAGTATAGAGTATAGAGAAGCTGCTGATACAGTTCTACAGAGGAATCATTGAGTCTGTCATCTGCACCTCTATAACTGTGTGGTTTGGTTCTGCAACCCAACAAGATCGACACAGACTTCAGAGAATAATCAGAACTGCAGAAAAAACAATTGCTGCTAACCTGCCTTCCATTGAGGACCTGTATACTGCACGGGTCAAAAAAAGGGCTGTGAAAATATTTACTGACCCCTCGCATCCTGGACATAAACTGTTTCAACTCTTACCCTCTAAACGTCGCTACAGAGCACTGCACACCAAGACAACTAGACATAAGAACAGTTTTTTCCCGAATGCCATCACTCTGCTAAACAAATAATTCCCTCGATAATGTCAAACTATTTATTATATATTTATTATATAATTACTGCACTACTTTTTTTCATCATTCCTATTACCCATCTCCTCCCACTTATGACTGTATGACTATAGCCTGTGCTGACATTTCATTTCATTTATTTTATGATTTTACATTTTATGTTTTCATTACTATTGATTGTTTCCTGATTGCTTACTAGACCTATATGACAATCATTAAGTGTTGTACCTTATGATTCTTGACAAATGTATTTTTCTTTTATGTACACTGAGAGCATATGCACCGGAGACAAATTCCTTGTGTGTCCAATCACACTTGGCCAATAAAGATTCTATTCTATTCTATTCTAAGTTACCAGTTTGTTTGTTGACTGATTGTTCATTGAATTGTTTTGAGCTGATCCAGGAGCAGGGAGGGTTATAAGTCTAAAATAAAGTAAAAAGAATATGGAAAACGCTAATGTATACTTATTTCTGAGCATCGTTTTCTTTTTATCCTGAGAATTTTATTCATTGATGACACTGGAATGGAATCACCACAAAAGAACACATAAACACATGGAGAGCAGCAGTAGCAGAGCAGAGCAGGTGCACTCTAATCTGGAGAACCGGGTTTGATTCCCCGCTCTGTCATTTGAGCTGTGAAGGCTTATCTGGGGGATTAGATTAGCCTGTGTACTCCAACACATACCAGCTGGGTGACCTTGGGCTAGTCACAGTTCTTCACAGCTCTCCCAGCCCCACCCACCTCACAGGGTATTTGTTGTGAGGGGAGAAGGGAAAGGAGATTGTAAGCGAGTCACCTTACAGGAGAGAAAGGGGAAATATAAATCCAAACTCATCTTCTTCTTCTAAACAACTTTCACACAGAAAAGGGAATTTTCCAGAATTCCAACCAGAGTTCAGAAGAAAACAGTGGCACATACTGCATGTCTATGGTTTGGAACTGATATCAGGTGCCATAGCAATATCCCATTCTGAGATTTATATGGCAGAAGGACAAAACAAACTTGGGCCAGGGGAAATATTTTAATAAACAGATACATAAAATCATTGCCTTGTAGATACATCATTTCCCTAGAAGCCAGACCTTTAAGTAGCCCTATTCTGTGTTTTTTGTTTGTTTTTATTTTGCTATTGTATATGCACATACTTGATAATCTCATATCTTTGTTTGCATATTCCATACAGGTTATACTGATAGCTTTGTTGAAATACCTCAGGAACTCAAATAATAATAAAATCATACCTAAGAGAAAAGGGAAGGAATGTGGATGAGTTCTGCAGGTATGGATTCAGAACAGACACCATGGGACAGAGATAGATAAAGTTGTAAACTGGCAGAAACACTTTGAGATTTGGTTCTCTTTCTCTCTCTGGCTCATTATGCATGCTGCTTTGTAGGAATGTTTCTTTGGATCTACCTGTGATCTATTTGTAAACACAGCAAATAATATAAGTATACTCTTGTCCAAAGGAAACCAAAGATAAAGCTGCCCCTGAAACTCTCTCAAATTGGGAGTTGTCAGACTGAAAAACACTTAATTCTATCTACCTACCGACCGACTGACCGACCAACCGACCAACCAACCAATCTCAAACTCAAATCTGATTCAATTAGATATTGGTTATGAAAGCAACTGTTTGCGGCAATCAACATTAGGAAAACTGTAGCTATGCCTATGATATAGCTTCTGTCTTGGTTCTGTATGTGATCACAGATTACAGCTCAGATACAAACATCTTGAGTGCTAGCTGTTTAAGCAGATTTGGAGAGTGAGGGTACAAATAATCTGAATAAACAAACAGATAATAAAAATGTACAATTGTATAAAAGTATGCAATTGTATAAAATGTATAAAATTATATAAACGTATTCAACATAACTGGACATGTTATTTTCTATATCAAACTAAGATCAGTTGTCTGTTTATATTTCCAAACTGCAGTATTATTTTACATCAGAGGGAAAAGTTTGTTGTCATAAAACAACACATTCACATAGAGAGAAACATTTTTGTTAACACTCAAGACTCTTGGCTATTAAGCATTGTTGTTTTGCATCCAATAATATACATAAATATTAGAACATTTCAGTTGTGTTATTCAGGCTTGCTAGTTACTCAACACTGAGCCAGAGCCAAAGGTCAGAGTTCAGATCATACTTGAATACAGAGTGGAATTTATCTTCTTGAGCAAAACCTGCTGTAATCATTGGCATAATCTTATGTACTGGTTATACATCATGTTAACACTTCTCCTGCATCCTTATCTTGGCAGCCAGGAAAATTGTATTTATAATATTCTTTTATTACCCAGATGCAACGGTTTTCAAAGGTGAACAAGACCTTGGTGAGTATATGCAAGCACAATGGGTGGAGGTCAGGTCGAACAAACTTTCAGACTGTTGAGTCTTTTTGCTAGGTGACCTGAGCAATTTTCACACCGGCTGTTTACCCCAAGCTCAATGCTGCTGGGAAGCATTTTTCCCAACCCCTTACTTCCCCACAGCATCATGGTGCATTTGTGTACCTCCCAGGGCTTCCTCAGGTTTTCCCTGATCTTTCTCTAACCTTTTCAGCTGTAAGGTTTTGGGAAAGATGGTGGCTTTGTGGGTGGGAAAATTTGGATTCTGCCCACATAGCAGCCTTTTCCCCTGACACTGCCCCCCCCCCCCGGCAGATCATTTACTTCCCCCACCATGGGGAGGCTTTTTGTTTTGAATTCCCAGCTGAATATAATTATTATTACTATAAACAGTTCTCTGAATTTCTAGCTTTTATTTTAAAAAATAGGGGGAAAGGCATGTCTCCATAACAGAAGGAGCTAGAGACTTGCATTAGAAAAGTGAAACCTGACAATTTAGAGACCATGTTGCATATATTATCAAAACAACATACTGATATCACAATATTCAATTGCTGGGAAAAGTCCCAGCAGCCAAGTGGAGTAGGTGATGGTCATTTATGAGAGGTTGGGACAAGGAAACTGCAGGGAAACCTGTCTTGTGGAATCCCTGTTGCTGTTGTGGTGTATCAGCAACTGCAACAGGAATGGGGGTCCCACGCACACTGGTCTTTGCTTGGAATTTTACCTTTGGTAACACTTAGTACTTGAAACTCAAGACAAACTAAGTACTCCTATAAAGGCAATGTTCTCAGTGTAGTCCTCTGGGACATTCTGAGTTGTATTCACTGACTGTGTATGGCATACTAGTGCATTTTAATCCTTTTCTCCTGGGAACATAGGATAGCAAACACTGTCCCTGACATCTACATATTCAGTGGGAGGCATGAATACTGTCTGATTAAATGGAGGGTCTAAATAGTGTCCGAGATACAAGTAGATTTGATATGTGCAATCAGGGTTCTCCCTCTGGCAGCATTCCTATTTGCATGGAAGAGACTGTGCAAGTACATATTTATATATGTTGAGCTTGTAATATATGTAAAATGTATATATGTAAAATTCCCTGGAGTGTGTAGGAAAAGAAAGGGACAACCAGCATAGGGAAGATGGGGCCATCCCAGCCCCTCAATATACATTCAGGATGTACATACAGGTAACATCTGAGGAGGGCTGCTGTTTCATGAAGCATTGGGCATACTAATTCAAACTAATTTGCACTGAAGTCTTGAGCTGAATTGGGTTTTAAAAATGACATTCCCAACAGTTGTTGTAGAATCTGGACTCGATTTATTAGAAAATGTATAGTATACATGGTGAGTCCATACCAAAGCTACAGTGTCTTTTCAAAATATTTCATCTTGTTGGACACTAGTGCTAAGAGCATGCTTGCAAAGTGGAGATTTTTATAAGATTGCCTTTACCATTTAAGAAATATGTTGGCAATGAGCCTTTATATAAAAAATGGCTATGGGATGGAGAAGGCAGCATATGATGAGATGCACAGTTTTCTGCCATAGTGTGATTCTCTTGCCCTGAATTGCTATATTAAAGGATAAATACAAATAGTTGACAATCTTTTGTTGTTCTGAACTTTGAGCAATACATAAAAATGTTGGTGATCTCCAACAGGTGGTATTTATTTCTTGATTTGGTTGTCAATGCATAGAAATTTAAAGCATATTCTATTTTCTCATTACCATACTTCACTGCTTTTTGTGCCATATTCTGTGCCAAAATCTTATACCCTTATACCTACCAATCAGCAGCAGTCCTTTAATTCCCAGTGAGCTAACATATGTGTGATGTTGTGCTTTGTGCATTCATTACTTCAAGAGATTTCCCTTTTTTGAAATTAATAAACTTCCTTGACAAATATCTTCCAGCTATTTCAGATTTAACAGCTTCAACTTCTTGATCACACAGTGAATTCCAATTCACTTTGTTTCATGGATATAGTTTATGTGGAACTTCAAATAGTGATATATACAATTAAGATAGCTTTATACTCAGATAATAATACCTGATAATAATTTATATGACTTTTGATGCTGGGAATTAATGTTTTTTCTCTGTGCAATCCACAGTAAAGGCTTTTAGTACTATTGTCTTCTTTACATTTGGTAATTTAAACCATGTTACAATTTAGTATTGGCAATAAATGCTCTTAAACAATAACTTATGAATACAATTTAACATTCTCCACACAAAAAACCTCTTGTGTGAAGCTTTCATCTTGTACGTGCAGTCATATGTGATAGTCTGCAAGTGGGATTTATGCAGTTTCCTACAGAAAGTTGGCTGTTTTAATGAACAGATGAAGTTGCCTTATACTGAATTAGACCTTTGATCCATCAAGGTCAATATTGTTTATTCAGACTGCCAGGGACTCAGGCAAAAAATTTTCACATCACCAACTACTGGATTTGTTTAACAGGAGACTATGGGGATTTAATCTGGGACTTTCTACCATCCAAAGAGATACTTTGCCACTGAGCCCATCCCTAATTCTGATGTGAATCCCTGCTCACTGATGAAGCCTACCGGATAAACTACAGCCAGTTACTTTCTCTCACAGGATGATTCTGACGAGGAAAAAAAAGAGACACGAAACTATATAGGCTACTTTGTGTTTATTGAAATAGGAATTTTTTAAAGAGAAGCAATAGATTTCTAGGAACTGCTAAAAATACTGAGAAAGGCTTGCAGAGATTTTTTCCCCCTAATTATAACAAAAAGTACCAATTCTCTTCTCTAGGCTTGCCGCATTTTATGTTATGTCCATCTGCCTTTAAAAGTCAAATGAGAGTTACAGAAAACAGGTGTAGCTCTTCTCAGTGGAGCTACAGTGTCACAAACATAGAGCCTGCTGAATTCCTGCCTGTACTACACTTGCAGAAGTCACACCAAGGATTTCCTCCTATGTGTTGTAATAGAGAACCTGTAGAGAACACAGTGATCCTTCCAAGTGCTGTTGACTGGAAATGGCTTCCTAATGCTCTCAATAATCATGTAATGGGTAGCTTTTAACTGAGTGATTAAGATATATTCAACTCCTATCCTTCCACTTCCCTGTTTCTATTTAACAGGGTTGCTGGGGATCCAATTATCATCTACAGGAATCTTAAAAAACCAAGGTAGTTATCATAAACCAAATACAGTACAGTGAATAAATAAACTGAGTAGCTATCATTACAATTTAAGGTGCTTATAGGGCAAAAAACACTGCTATGTACAGCATTCCATTCCTTCTTACTGTGTTACAGGAAGGAAGGAAGGACATCGAGATTGAAAAGGTCAGCCCAAATGATAGTAACTAATTCAGAAGCAAGATGTTCGTAACGGAAGTTATAGAAGATGGGTTTAGCAATACGCAATTCAGGAAGGCATTTTCATACACAAAGAGTAGTTGAAATGCAATATAGAGTAAATTGACAAGGTCAGCACTTAACTGGTGCTTTAAGACTCTTTATGAACAAAGTGAACAAAATTAAAAATGCACACTATATATTTGTGGTCCCATACAATGTCTTTCTTTAACAATGAGTGGTTGGATGAAAAACAGGCATGGATAGCAATCTTAGCTCTAGTGAGCACTATCAGCAACTGTCTAAACTCATTTATTCATGAATGGGTATCCCCATGGAAAAAGACATCTATTGGTATGCATATGAGGGGGACTTAAGTATTAAAATTTTTCTTAGAATAAACAGCCCATTTGAGGGGCATTGGAATAACAACAAAAGGTCAACTTTTTTGTGCACATGACAACTTAACATATCTGATAAAAGATGGCTAAGGCCATTTTCTTCGTTAGTAATGTGTTGACTACCAAGAGCATTTACCACAATCATTAATTGTTGCAACAATTAATCTGCATTGTGTAGTGTTAAGGGTCTTTCTTTCTTTCTTTCTTTCTTTCTTTCTTTCTTTCTTTCTTTCTTTCTTTCTTTCTTTCTTTCTTTCTTTCTTTCTTTCTTTCTTTCTTTCTTTCTTTCTTTCTTTTTTTCATCTCAGAGTGCCAAGACTCTTATCCCATAAATGATTTGAGGTATCCTAAAGGAAGAAAGTGGAATGAATCAGTATGAGTCTGAATACTGACTTGAAGTATAAATCAATAATTTCAAAGAAGAACCACAGACAAAGATGATGATAACCCCATTCTTTCAGAGGGTTCAAAACTGGAACTCTATGGTTAGCCAATAGTGAAAGCTTTCTTCCTTGGGATAATAATGCAAATACTCAAAATGTAACAGGCCAATAAACTTGGAGATTCGGGTGCACTGAATTCTGGATTCAGCCTGAATCTGGGTGCATTCAGGCATATTCTGGCCAAAATCGGCAGAATATGTCCTGTCCAAATGCGAATGAATCTGAAGGCAAGGCATTTGGGCATTTTTTAGTATATTTTGGTGGTTTTTTTTCACATTTTAGCCTGCATTTTTAAAGCTAGTGGCACCAAAATTTCAGGATATCATTTGGAGACTGGTGAAGTTTCAGTCAGGGGGTCCAAAGTTATGAACCCCCAAAGGGGTATCCCCATCTCCTGTTAGCTCCCATTGGAAACAATGAGAGATGAAGCACCCACTTTGGGGGTTCATAACTTTGGACCCCCTGAACCAAATTTCACCAAACTTGGTTGGTATCATCATGAAAGTCTCCAAATGATTTCCTGAAATTGTGTTACTGCTAGCTCTAAAAATGTGCCCCCTGCAGACTGAAACGTGAAAAAACACCCAAAATTTAAAAAATCAGACCCGAATTTTTTGAGTATACCCGAATATTTGGGTATATCTGAATATGTTTTTTGTCTTATTTGGGCATACAGATAATTTTATGCCCCAATAAATCCGAATTTTACAGAATTTCTAGGCTATTTACCAAACCTACAGGCCAACAATGATAATGGGAAACCATAATGGAAGTATTTGAGTGGATTCCTCAAGTAATAAACTACCAGCTCAACAGCCAACTCTTATATACAAACAAATTTGAAGTCCTCAGGAAAGCAGAAGCACAGCAACAGAATGAGGTGCAGGTAATGAATACAGCTACCCTGCCTTTTGAATTGGTAGCTCACAAAAAGGCTGCGCTTCTGATTTAGTCGATCCACAGCAAGGAAAAACGAAAAACCCCTTTTTTCCACTTCTGGATAGGGCCCAGCGCAGGCCTCAATACAGCAAGCGGCAGCAAAAAACAATGGAGCACAGCATCACATAACATTCCCCCTCATATTTTCCTATTTTTGTGGAAAACATGAGACTCACCACTCCCCCGTCATATGCCCACCAACCAGTGGTGGGATTCAAATAATTTAACAATTGATTTTGGTTGAACGGGACAGCAGGGCCACTGCCAATGGAGGTTGAGGAGGAAGTGGCAGCAGCTGGCAGCAAGCCATGAACCCATCAACTGCTGCGCCCCCCTGGCTCAATCTTCATCAGCAGTGGCAGAAGAAGAAGAATTTGGATTTATACCCCCCTTTCTCTCCTGTAGGTGGCTCAAAAGGGCTTACAATCTCCTTTCCCTTCCCCCCTCACAACAAACATCCTTTGAGGTGGATGGGGCTGTGAGAGCTTGGAAGAACTGTGACTAGCCCAAGGTCACTCAGCTGGCTGTGTTGGAGTACACAGGCTAATCTAGTTCCCCAGATAAGCCTCCACAGCTCAAGTGGCAGAGCAGGGAATCAAATCTCCAGATTAGAGTGCACCTGCTCTTAACCACTATATCACTGCTGCTCCTGGTACAGCAAGGCCATGGCAATGAAGATTGAAGAGGAAGTGGCAGCAGCTGATAGCAAACTGTAGGCCTGCCGTCTGCCAGCAGTTGCCAGTCTCAACCTCAACCCCACTGTCTCAACCTCATTCGGCGGTGGCTCTGCTGCCTCATCTTCAGACTCCATTTGTACTGCTTTGAATACTGAATAACCACCAATTTAGGGCGGTTGCATTGCAAAGGGAAAAGGACATTACCAGAGTCTACACTAAATCCACTGATTTTAGTTTCATCTGACTTCTTCACAGATTAAGATACATCTATCTTTGCCCCCAGTCTTGATCTATTTCCCTTTATTTTCCAACCTATACTATAGTACATAAAGAGCTAGCACCTCCTCTGTCTTATTCCCCATTTTCCCTATTTTACACTTTCAGCTTTACAAAGTATTGGAGTAGCTCTGATTGAGTTTTAGTTGTTGGTGTCATATTGTTAATTAGGATAAGGAATGTGCTATTTATTTGTGGTTTGATATGGGATTTTCTAGTATTCTTAGAATAAATCCCCCCACACACTGTTGTACTAATTCATTAGTAAATTCCATATTCCTTTAAAATAAGGTTTCTGCCATCCTTTCCATGCTATAATGTGCTATTGCTGTCCGAGGGTGGATCTCTTTTGTGCGAGTCCCCTTTTAACAATAATACACAGTACTCAATTGCTGGGTAATAAATTGGCCATAGCCATTTTATTGAGCAGAAGCGTGAGGCTAAGCATGGGTCTGGGCCTGGTCAAACGGGTGACGTGCGACAGCTCAGCAGGGCGGGATGCCTTGCTCGAAGCCGCTCCATTGGCGGGCTCTTGCCATGGACGCCCTGGCCAGAGATGTTCCTCTCGCCCAGTTCGACAGGCGGCCGCCTCTTGCCGTTGTTGTTGCCTCTGGAAGGCGAGTTCTCTAGCTCCCTTCCCCTTCCCTTCCAGAGCCATACCCATGCCAAAACCGCCAATCATCAGGCTATGACAAAGTAAACATGCATTAACATAAAAAATATAGGGAGAGGTGGGTGGGCAAATCGTAAGCTGACGCAGCATGGTCTGGACAAAGGAGGGGAAGCCGCTTTATAGTCCCGCTCGCCCCTCCTTTCTCCTGGTGACGCTCACCCTTCTCTAGCATGGGTCCTTCTCCCTTCCGCCCCTCCTTTAACGGGGGGGGGGTCGTCACTGGCCTCGCTCTTCCCCATCCCCGGCAGCAACTGCGCCTCGTGGTGATTCACAAGTGTCTTTTCACAACCACCTCTTTAAATAAAAGATCCCATTTTTCTGTTCCTGCACAAACATTCAAGTTAATTTTCCACTGAAATCTGAACACATATCCATGTGTTTATAGAGATGTGGTAACATCAATATTCCAAACTGTAATATGAATGTAGATAAAATGCCTTGAGAATGTTTTGAAACAGATATCTTTTCCTAGAGCAGTGATGGCGAACCTATGGCATGGGTGCCAGAGGTGGCACTCAGAGCCCTTTCTGTGGGCACTCGCAAACAGAGTCGCCCCCCCCCCACATCTAGGCTGGCCTGGGCTGCTGGGCTCGATTATAATCATTAAACCTAAGATTATTAGCATTAAACCTAGTTTTGGGGAAGCAGTGTAGATAACCCTGTTAAATGCTGTTAAACTGATTTTCATGCGAAGAACTAAAGCACGATCCTTTACCTAGGAGTAAGCTCTGTTGCTGGCAATGGGGCTTGCTTCTGAGTAAACCCTCCTAGGGTCGTGATTCACCCATTGGAAGAGTTCCACCGTTGCTTCAAAGCAAAGCCACCGACTACCACCAAGCTTACACCCGAGTAACGCACGTCTCGAAACGTTTTTTTCTACACTAAAACCTCAGTATTCAGGTTCAATGGCCGTGTTGGCACTTTGCGATAAATAAGTGGGTTTGGGGTTGCCATTTCGGCACTCGGTCTCGAAAAGGTTCGCCATCACTGTCCTAGAGGTTTACTTAGTAGGTGATTCTTTCCAAAAACACATTGTATGGACCCCCTGCAATCCACAGGATTGGACCTGTCTGCCCCTACCATAGATAACAAGTGAATGGTCAACTTTAAAAAGTCTCCCTTGTTATTCACTTATCTATTGCTATAGTTATTAGAACAGTAATTATAGCTTCACCTAGTGACCCTTTAAAATTACTTCAAGCATTATACCACAGCACATTTAAAGCAATAACCCAATATGAAACATACATATGAAGTAAGATGCATGCTTAAATAAAACACACACACTGTGTGTGTGTTGTCAAGTTGCAGCTGACTTATGGTGCCCCTGTAGGGTCTTCAAGGCAAAAGACATTCAGAGGTGCTTTGTAGGGTTCATCATCCGGTAAATCCAAATGACCAAAACCCCCAGAAAAAAAAATTTAATGACCAAATGACCCAACACATCAGAAAGAGCTAACTAGCCTGGCTCTAGAAAGCTGAATAGGTTTTGGCTTTTGTTTGTTTGTTTGTTTTTCTAGCTGCCTGCAGGGGTTGAGAGCAAAGATGTAGGTAAGGGGGAGTCATGGGTGCAACCCCCCCCCCTTTACATGTCTGACTTACTTGAGCACTCCATTTCCCTGTCTCGCTCAACGCTCAATGAGCAAGGCATTTGGGAAACAGCGGTTTCCTGTCGGTGCCATGCAAATGGCACCGGATTGGAGTTGCCGCTTTTCAGTGCCTCCATTATCCCTCCCACACACCTTCTCTCCTTGCCGAGCTCCGAGAGACAGGAAGGCACACCAAAGCCCCCCCCACACACACACACAAATACCAGAAAAGGAAATTTGCAGAAACTTTGCCACTACTTTACATTCTGGTAGCTCAATAATTAATTTTTAAAATATGATTTTAAGTATATTTATACTAACAAAAGCCTCACATCATGTAGATCTTCTTCCAAGATAAGGGGAAGTAAGAGCAATTTTGATAGTTCATCACCAACAGAAGAAACTAATGTGATTTTCGTTAGAGGATTGTTTCCGTTAGAGGATTGTTCATTAAATTTTACAATAAGCATTAAGACTTAAGAAATATTTTTGTGCCAGGATTTTCACATGAATCTTATAGACGTGCCCTATTTAAATCACTAAATTCCCTGCGGATGTTGTTTAGAAAACCAGTCTAAACTATGAGGTGGACTTAATTTCCTTGAACAACAAAAATGTGTTTATCACAGTGTTTGCTGAAGTGATGTTGATATTTACCTTGACACGTTCAGTCATCAGTGTAAATATCTGTAGTGTGCCACATTCCTATTTTGTCTTGCATGATTTATGATGTTATTGCAAAAGCAATATTAGTGCTTTAAATACCAAAACAATCTTTAGGGAGAAAACAGACACTAATCATGGTTCGAAAAGGTTGAATGCTATGATTCATGTGACTCATTGAAAATAGCAATTTGTATTCTCAAACAATCACATTCAGAATCCATGTCTCATTAATTGCCTGCATTAAGCTGGTAACATCTGTAAAAGTCAATAGGATTGACTGACATTACAGACAAACAGGGCACATCACAAATAGGAACTTATTTCAGTAGTTGGAACAAATTAGCAATAGGATCCTTGAAATAATTTTTCTTTTATTTAGGGAAATAAAGATGGCTATGCCCACAACTCAACCTAACTTATTACAAGAACTACCTCTCTCTGCATTTTCCCCTGTGGTAACCTTGTTCCTACCAGCCAAGTCCATTGTCAGTTTATGCCTTTTATCTAAGGCCCCTTCCGCACAAGCAAAATAATGCATTTTCAAACCACTTTCACAACTGCTTGCAAGTGGATTTTGCTATTCGCACAGCTTCAAAGAGCACTGAAAGCAGTTTGAAAGTGCATTATTCTGCATGTGCGGAATGAGCCTAAGACATATTCTGCAATGGTCTGGCCTCAGGCTTTTTCAATGGCTGCCCCACTCCTGAGGAACAGACTCATGGAAAAGTTAGGGGAAATTCATCCCTCCTGGTTTTCTGGCGAGGCTTCAAAGTAGTAATATCAATATAAGTGCAGTTTAAAGGGCTAAGCCATCTTAACTGGGTGTAATGAGATCAGTGCCTGTAAGGATTACTTGATGGGCACAGTTAAAGGAACCAATCCCAGGAGAGTTCTCTGCAGAAAAGCTCTGTGGCAGGAGTGAGTACCTCCTCACCTCTAAACCAGGGGGATATCTAAGGGGACATGGGAACACGGAGTAACCAATGGCCCCGGGCACACACAATTTTGTCACATGGGGGCCCAGACAGATCCCTCCGCTCAGCCTCTCCCGTGGTGTGGCAACCCAGCTGGTGCCCAGTGATTCCCCCTGTGCTGAGGTGCCACTTGCTGGATGAGTTGGTTGCCATGGCCACAGGCCGGCTCCTGCCCCCCCCCCTGGGAGGCTGGGGAGGGCAGGATCTGACCTGCTGCCATGGTGCCCACCTGGGTTGCCGAGCCCTGGAGAGAGCAGGAGCTGCCTTGCAGGAAGACTGGGGGGCATGGCTTGGTGGCAGGCAGCCAAGGTGGGTGCTACTGAAGCCCACCCCCCAGCCTTTCTGCAGGCCATCTCTGCCCTTCCAAGGGTCTGGGGAGAGCAGAAGCTGACCTGCAGGGAGGCCAGGGAGAGGGGCTCAGTGGCAGGCTGGCCCAGGAGCTGGCCTTCCACTGTGACACCCATCCGAGCCACCCCCAAGTCCCACCCTCCCCTGGCCTCCCTATTGGCTCCCATAAGCGGGGCACAGGGGGCGCAGGAAGCTGGGCAAGGGGGGGCATGCTCCTGGGCACCATTTAGGCCCGGTAAACCACTTCTCTAAACAGAGACACAGAGGAGAGCCCACTATCTGCCCACTGCACAGAGAAAAGCCCCAAGGTTAGCGTTCCATGTATAATGGACCTAAGAATAACAGTGCAATCCTTAACAGCACTTGAAAGATATCGCTTGGTTTAGAACTACACTATAACTGCTTCTTAGCTTAACATAAGCAAAGGCTCACATGTGATGAAAATTGCTTTATTATAGTAAAATCAGGATTTACAGAATAATCCACCAAAAAGTTGGAACATATTTTTCTTCCATCCCATTTTTGAAAGAAATCAGCCCTCGCAAATTATTACACAGCAGCTTCAGTTTAAATAACAAGAGTTGTCTTTAGAAACAAAACACGTTCTTGTTAAGAAAATAATGAATTTAAAATACTGATCCAGCCAAGAAGGATATAATCATTTGCTGTAAGCGTTCTAGCCTAGTCAGTCATCAGGCGCCTTAGTAATGTCAAGTATACAAATATGTTAAATTTGTTATCCCAACCTAATCTTTGACAATCCATCAATCACTATTTTAGACCTCCATCCTTCCAGAGAGCTCAAGGAGGTGAACATGGTTTTCCCTTACTCCATTTTACAACTGCAGCAGAGACAGCAGAATTGGAAAATCAATTAAAACAAATAAATTACCTATTGATTCTATACATTAAACATTTTTTGAAAAAACAACTCTTCCATAGTATGCATATGAATCAATCTTGTATCATTTAAGTCATAATTTAATGAGCTATTCTCTTGCACAATTCATATTTAAATCAATTGAAGTTAGCACGTGCTTGGGCAGCTGCTGTTTATTTGCACGTGAGCAGGAAAACTTTCTGGCGCAATGAACCCTTGTTGTTTTATAGATCAGTCTGTTAGTACAGCACTCTGGCATGGCTTGATTTACCATTTTGATTCCTGGGAACTGTCTGTTAGTACTGCACCTCTACTTTTTTTTTCTTTGTTAAACAAATGAAACATCACTCGGACATCTCATTTCATTTCTAGCAGTGTCCACTTTTCATCTATTCATCTACTGTTCTGATTTTTTTCCCATTTGCAGGTTTTTTTATTTTATTATGAGCTTCCAGATTGGTTTTGGAATCTCCAGGGTCTCATTTATATCCCACAGTGCATCATGGGCATTTTCCCATTACATTTTTTCAAAGGCTGATCTCTAGAGAGTAAGGTCACGAAAACCTAGTAATCATTTTGCCTGGGTAACACAAAAGCAATGGTCTGCTCGCATAAAAATCTGTGACGCTATACACAGATGGATTTACATAGCCAAATCCCAAGGCAATAGTATTCATCAGCTGCTGGAATTAATAGAAATGAACAAGGTCATGTGTTTATCAGGGCCAGGCAACATCTTTCTCATTCTTGATAGTTTATGTTGCTGCTGGCTTAATTTTAGCATCTCAGAAAACATATGGGATGGATCAGGTTCACAAATAGATGAAGAAAAAATAAGTACAGTCCTATATCAGTGACTCTTATTCTTCTAATTGAAACTCGGTTAAATATAACATCTTGATTGAATTCACTGGAATCATCCCTGATTTGTAGCAACTGAAAGAAAGCATTAGACTACTTAAAGGCTCTTTCACAGGAAATAATAAGCAAGTTGCTATGCAATGAGAAACATCATAGCCGTAAGCATACACACACACACAAATATGCCTTTTCATTTAGCTATTTAAAACCTTGCATTTGAAATCCTTTGCAATACTTTCAGATTCAGGAATGGAAAGACACAAATCACCTTATGCCAGATTCCATGTTCTAAACCAGTGATTGTTGAAAAAAGAAAGAAAAAAGTTGATGTGTTATATGTCTAATTTTTACAAAAATGACTCTTGTAATACTAGCTAAAATAATTCACAGTTCAGGTTGACTCATTATTAAAATCTGCACATTTTGAATTCATCAAAAACATAGCATATTTATAGCATGCATCATGTTTATAGCCCACATCAAAAATCAAATGAATTGATTTCTTTTTATTTTCTCATATTCTACTTTTCAATTGTAGTAACCTTACAGTGGTTTGGAATATACTCAATAAGACAAAAATAGAAGCACTGTCAATTATAAATGCAAATCCATTTAAACCAGAGAAAGCAAATGAATTAAAAATTGCAATGTTCAGAAAATGTGCAAAGCGTATTATAGTGCCAATTAGTTAAATACTAAAAAAGGATATTCACATTGGAAGAGGCGTAATAAGAGAGCAAACTGAATTTGAAAAGGTGATAATGCAATTACAAGAATATTTATTAGTATGAACCTACAAGCTACAAATCTAGAAGGGATGCAATATGTTGAGGAAGAAATATGTTTTCCCAACGTTAGGAAGCATTATGGATGAATGATATGTAATCCACAGTCAATCAAAATTAAGACAAAATTGATATGTTTTACAGGTAGTTATCCCTCCAAAGGATATCACGAAGATGGACAAGAATTATAAGGGGAAATGTTGGAAATGCAAATAAGTGGATAGTACATTTTACCACATAGAAGGTCCAGAAATATGGCCATGTTCCACTGCTATATCTCCGCTGCCTGATCATCACTGTGATCCCTGGCCCCATGCTGGCTTCTTGAACAGAAAGAGTGGCTGAGCTTTACCTTGGCAGCTGTTGCTGCCCAGGGGTGGGTCAGGAAGAGGAGCGAGCTCAGCACCAGCATCCAGCTGCGAGCGCAAGCAAGTGACATGCCTGGAGGAGGTGAAGCTGCAGCCTTATATGGACAGGCTAGGCCATCCTGTGCCTCTTCTCGTGCAAGTGCTGACAGCTTCTCTTCTCTCTCAGGATCAGTTGGCAACCATCAGCCAGCTCCAAGATGCTTGGAGTCCAGGCGCTTGGTGTCCATTTACGGGGGTGGCCACTAGCAACCAAGCTAGCAGTTGGAAACCTTTCCAGCAACATCTGTGAGCAACAGACCCCACCAAGCACCCACTGGACAGATGGACAAGTCAGCATGCCTGGGCCAGCCCCTACCCAGCATTCCACAGCTCATGTGCCAACAGGAAAGGGACGAGCAGCCGGGGAGGGTTCCAACTCTCACTTCCCTCCTGGCAGGGGGCTTGCAGCCCAAGCCACCTCTGCACCTCATGAAGCAGGTTGTCCTGTTTCCTCATGCCCCTCCACAATCAACATGGCAGCACCAGATTCCTCCATAGGCAACACTAACAATATCTACTTCCAGAGCATTTCCAGGACTCTCATGCAACTCTCACAGTGCATTGGCCAGCTTGGCATGGTGTCCTCCCACCCCCAAGCGAAAATCAAGAAGGCTCCACAGCAAGGGGGGAAGGACCCTAGCCTGGGCATGGGGGAGGGTCCTTCAGTCAGTGGCGAGATTCCCAACCCAGCAGCAGATACTGGGTTGGGGCTCCTGCTGCTCTTGACTTTGATTTCCCAGCAGCTCGTCATCCAGTGAGGCTTCCTCAGATGAGGACGCTATCCACGCTGATGGCTCTTATTGGAGAGGGGGAAGGATGTTCCTGGTTTGCCTCATTGGTTAGCTGGGCTTAGAAGGTCCAACTCTGACAGTGGGACTGGGGCCCAGGGGCCAGCCCCTGAACACAACTCTGGGGAAAGTAAAGCCAGAGACCCTCCTGGATCTCATCTATCTCACAAACTTAGGGAGCAGGCTTTAGATGGCTATTATCTGGATATCTTTTCCCTCCTGAATCCTGATACATTCCATGGGGCTACCAGAAAATCTTCTGCCAAGGGACCCAGAAAGAAGCAGGCAGAATGCCTTTCCCTGCCCCAGCCAAGATGTCCATAGCAGGTAAATGCTTGCTTTCTTGCAAATGGCAACCCTAAAAATGTCCAGTATTTTCCCCAACAGTCGCTGGAAAAATTGGATGGTCTGGTACAAAACCAAACTCCTGGCAACTCCACTCAGAGTTTGACTAACAGAACTGCTGATTTATTGGCAAGCTAAAGCCAGAGAAATAAAGAATCCAGAACAGTAGCACGAACAGCTATTTAAAAAGCATTTAAGAAGCAGCCCTGAACTTTCTCTTTTCCTTGTGTTACTAGGCACTGTTTGCTAAGTTATGTTCTGGCTGCCTTTTCTGAGGTCCTGTCTCTGCAAAAGTTGTTGTGTTTATGGCCATTACGATTCAGTTTCACTTCTACTTGTAAAGTTGCTGGGTTTATAATAAATATTCATGAAAACAGTAACACCTTGAATGTTTTTTTCCTTTTAGAAGCAATTTCATATTTGCTTGCCAAGCCACAAGGATGCTGTTGTTTATTGATTTAAATATCAACTCTCCTATTTAGGAGTGGGATCTGTGTAGCCAGAATTCTGCTGGGTTACACAAGAAGAAACATGGTACCTGAACAGGGGCAGCAGCATCCTGTGGCAAATTGATATTGGAAATATCAGCTTTAGTGAAGTTGCTAAAGTATCAGCCTTAGTGAAGTTGGAGCACTTTCCTTATGTGGAGAGGCTGCAGCATTTGGGACTCTTTGGTTTGAAGAGAAGTCGTCTGAGGGGGGATATGATTGAAGTCTATAAAATTATGCATGGGGTAGAAAATGTTGACAGAGATAAATTTTTTCTCTTTCTCACAATACTTGAACCAGGGGACATTCATTGAAAATGCTGGGGGGAAGAATTAGGACTAATGAAAGGAAACATTTTTTCATGCAACGTGTGATTGGTGTTTGGAATATGCTGCCACAGGAGGTGGTGATGGCCATTAACCTGGATAGCTTTAAAAAGGGCTTGGACAGATTTATGGAGGAGAAGTCGATCCATGGCTACCAATCTTGATCCTCCTTGATGTGAGATTGCAAATGCCTTAGCAGACCAGGTGCTCAGGAGCAGCAGCAGCAGAAGGCCATTGCTTTTACATCCTGCATGTGAGCTCCCAAGGGCACCTGGTGGGCCACTGTGAGTAGCAGAGTGCTGGACTAGATGGACTCTGGTCTGATCCAGCTGGCTTGTTTTTATGTTCTTCTTATGTTCTTATGCTGAAGGATGATGATGATGATGATGATAACTGTATAAATATATTTCTTTGATATCAATGGATCAATTTGACCCAGATGTCTGAAGCTACTTGGATGAAAGATGTGAAACCACTAGTTCATGCATATAACTGTAACCAAAAAAACAGAACTGGGAAGTCTCCCTGTTTTTTTTTTTAATGTGTTGACAGCCCTTTTTTCCCAATTGATTTTTGCTTTGGTATTATGCTGCAACAAAAATCTAAAGAAACTCCCCAACAAAATGTGAAGGACCTAAAAAGAAGGCTGAAGCATGCTTATGTGTTGGCTAGAAGTGAATCTGAAAAGATGAGCTTGTAATGTAGTACAGCGTGGGGTAGTGGTTAAGAGCAGGTGGATTCTGATCTGGAGATCTGGATTTGATTCCCCACTCCTCCACCTGAGTGGCAGGGGCTTATCTGAAAGAGTAGCCAGAGCTCAGAGTCTAGGGACCATATTCTCATCAGCCCCTACCAGCATGGCCAATTGGCCATGCTGACAGAGGCTGATGGGAATTGTAGTTCCTGAACCTCTGGAGAGCCGCAGGTTCCCTACCCCTGGGCTACACAGATTCCACTACTAGAAGAAGAGTAGAAGAGTTTGGATTTATACCCCATCTTTCTCTCCTGTAAAGAGACTCAAGGTGGCTTACATGCTCCTTTCCCTTCTTCTCCCCACAACAGGTCGGTGGGGCTGAGAGAGTCCTGAGAGAACTGTGACTATCCCGAGGTCACCCAGCAGGAATGTAGCAGTGGGGAAACTAATCTGGTTCACCAAATAAGAGTGTCATATGGAGGAGTGGGGAATCAAACCCAGTTCTCCAGATTAGAGGCCACCTACTCTGAATCACTACACCACACTGGATCTCAACTGAAACAGCAGGAGATCTCCAGGTGCCACCTAAAGGTTGGCAATCCTATGTTGAAAGGCTCCTGGGATAAGTTTGTAAAGACCTTGGCATACACACCCTATAGGGAAACCTTCCTTCATAGGCCCAGAAGTGTCTATACACACAAACTTTTGGATCCTTTCCCAATAAAGGTTCTAAGCTAGATTTCATATTTTCCCGGCCAAGCTCTAAGTTCAGCAAATCTCTCATTTAACAGGATTCCAGCCTGACTTCTATTTGGCGCAGAAGTACTACTAGCCACAAAACACCAGTCAGTGGACCTGAAACACTGAACTGCACAAGGAGTTGAAACACTTCAGTCCTAATATACTTTGAACCTTGACCTCTGTGTACTGAATTTTTAAAAAATACACTCAGGAGCTCCAACACATGCTTAAGTGAAACCACATGTGTTTTTAAGCTATATCTTGTAAAAATCAGTAACATAGCATGAAGGAATTAGTTTAAAATGACTTGTGGTTTTATTGTTTTCCAAACTTCATGATGTCTCTGTGCTTTGATTTTTAGAGACCATATGCACTGTATGAAGCACAATTCAATGTTCTGATTAACCCCATCTCTGCTATCATAGACCATGTCCTCTTTATAGAAATCTTGAAATTAGACTTGCCACTTCTGCCTTTAAACACTTACTTGGTAGGCAGAAATTCAACTGGTACAGCCTTCCTATCAATCTTTCATGCTATCATCTGTTTAATTTCTGTCTGAATTTACCGGTAATTCATTTGTCAGAACAAAATCCTCTAGGGCTGCAAATCTGTGAAGTTCCTTGTCTTATAGGCACAGTGGCGCTGGAAATCAGATTAAACACTGTCAAATATAATTTGGAAGTCATCTTCTATGACAATTCCCTGAGAGCTTTTACAGAGAGTCAGAAGACTGAAAAGTCACATGAAGAGAATGGAAGAAAAGGAAAAAGAGTTTGAATTTATACCTCACCTTTTTCTCCTATAAGAAGACTCAAGGTGGCTTACAAGCTCCTTTCCCTTCCTCTCCCCACAATGGACACCTTGTGAGGTAGGAGGGGCTAAGAGAGTTCCGAAGAACTGTGACTAGCCCAAGGTCACCCAGCAGGAGTTCAGAATCACATCTGGTTCACCACATAAGCCTCCACCACTCAGGTGAAGAAGTGGGGAATCAAAAGCAGTTCTCCAGATTAGAATCCACCTGCTCTTAACCACTACACCATGCTGGAGATGAAGTTCTTTCCCATCCTAGTGTCACCATTCCTGAGATAATGCAGGCATGGTAAGGTGTTGTTGGGTATACATAACTAGCAAAGTTTAGCAGATACCAATAAGGACCCAGGTATTGATGAGTTGCTTTATAAAAAAAACTTTACTAGCTAAAAGGGTAGGGAAACATGGAGAAAAACAATGAACACTATACTGCGCTGTGACATATTTACAGTTCTCTCGGTACATGGCTATCTTAGTGGTCATCAGCCTGAGAACAAAGAAAACAGGTTAACTTTATAACTTCTCATATATGTGCACACAGACATGTAAGCAATGGCTATTCAAACTGGCCAATAGCTAATCAATAGGTCAGGTCATTAAAATATGACCTCAACATCCTGTTTACACACAAACAGATAGTTAACACTTTCATGACTGGTTGTGGCAGACACTTGCAAATACCAACCGAAGGTGTCCTGTCATGTGCTCCACTTCCCACATGACCTGGGTCTTTTTACTTAACTGGAAAAGTGTGGAAAGGAGACATGCTGTGGAACTGAAGTAACACTGAAAGGCCCTTTCAGAAG
Source organism: Sphaerodactylus townsendi (assembly GCF_021028975.2). Classification (NCBI taxonomy): domain Eukaryota; kingdom Metazoa; phylum Chordata; class Lepidosauria; order Squamata; family Sphaerodactylidae; genus Sphaerodactylus; species Sphaerodactylus townsendi. The sequence continues at coordinate 47,005,895 of NC_059428.1, read as the reverse complement.
CAATTCTGCAACAGATGAGAGCTCTGCAGAGCAATAGGGGTAGGAAATGGTCCCTCTGCCAACAAAAATATTACTGAACTAATTTCACTAAAATGCAGTTCACATCTGGCTTTGTTTTGTTATGCCAAGTACACCACAGTTTCATATAGAATTTGATGATAACCACAGGGTTCTAAACAAAACCCCTAAATATAACACCTTTTATGAGAATGTCACAATAGTGTGCAAGCTTTCAAATTTTCTAGAATTCCTCTTCAGGCTACATTTTGTTTTTTTTAAAAAACAGAGGCACAAAAAAAATGATATATTTCAGGCCATGATGTTAAGACCCTTCATCTGCATTTTGTGCAGGATGCACTGTTGTAACCAGAATAAAATCTACATACCAGAAGAATGGCAAAGAGGAATGCTATGTATAGAGACCGTTCAGTTTGTGGCAAATCATTTGCAGGAGACTCAACATTCAGCCTGGGATTCCAGGTAGGAAATGTGAGAAAGTGTCACACCTTCTCACCTAGCATTATTCCCCTGCAAAAAGCAAATACTGTCTTGCCCCCCCCCCCCTATTTATTCTTCTCATGTTCTACACATGTTCTATTATTGAAAGTTTTAACCAAGAGGACAGCATCTTTTGTATTTTATGAACATTCTTCCATAGCCAATAATTTTGTCTAATAGCCTATCTCCAGAACAGGATTGAAGCTGGGAAGTGTTGAAGTCTTTCCATTCTTCCTACAACAATATTCTCTATACACATCTTGCATAGATGCCACTCCAGAGGTCAGTCTAATATTGAAGCGGACTGAAGTCAAGCAAAACCACATCAGAAAGTTTGCCTATTTGCATTTCTGGATGTAACCTTGACAGTTCCTTTGCTAATTCTCCTAATATTGGCAACAGTGAGGGAATCTAGTTTTCATAACCAATCTGACAAACACTTTGCACATGCCTCCTAAAACAAAATGACTTGCACTTTTACTGAACTCGGGGTTTGGCTGTTTAATAGAAGGCTTCCACTTCCTAATTGCAGAATATTGACTTTCATTCAGACCACTCAAGCAATATTGGATTCATGCTACTTGGGATGCCAGCCTTCAGGTGGGGCTTGGGGATCTCCTGGAATTACAGATCATTTTGACTGCAGAGATCAGCTCCTTTAAAGAAAATGGATGCTTTGGATGGTGGACTCTATAGCATTGTACCCCACCGAAGTCCCTGTCCCTCCCAGGTGCCACTCATATTATCTCAAAGAGCTGGAGCTGACAGCTCTACCCACCTGCTGGTGGCCAGGAGTAAAGGCACAGGGGAACCCTAACACTGCTCCAAGAGCAGGCTGGTATAAATAAGAAATTAATCTGTCCCTTCTTTACTAGGGTTTATTCTTTCCACATTTCTAAATGGTGGTGATCTGAATAAATGGATCTCTGGGAAATTATTTTTTAAATGTTCTTTTGGATCAGGGAGTGATATTTTATCACTATTAAGCAGAGAAGTACGGCTTATAGGGACAGGGGGTCATGCATGTACCCGGGCACCTGCCTTTTGGTCCCATGGGGGGCGCTGGGTGCTGGGCGCCCCCCCCCCACATAACCAAAAGGCATGCGCCCTAGCCTCGCCCCCACCTCCCTGTAGGCTGGCTCAGAAGGCGGAGGAGGGGCTCGGCAGCGGGCAGCCACAGTGCTTGCCTGAGCTGCTTGCTGCCACCAAGCCCTGCCCTCTGGCCTCCATGCAGGCCAGCTTTTACCCTTCCCAGGCCCTGCTGGCCTACATGGAGACTGGGGGCAGGGATCGACCTGCATGGAGGCGGTGGCCGGGGCTTGGCAGTGGGCAGACCTTACCAGCGTGGGGGCATGGGGTTGGGGGCTGCAGGGGTGTCTGGAGAGGGGGTTGTCTCCAGGCTCCATCTCCTCCCGATACACCTCTGCTATTAAGTCTGCAGTGATATGTTTTACCATGTTAGGTGTTCAGTCCAAGAATGAAAAAATATAACTTCTTTGTTGGCTGCCCATTTTAATGACCAACTGGGCTAACATCCCAAACAGAACATCCCAAAACAGACTTAACACTCTTTTGAATCTATCAAAGTCAGTAGATGGAACTGTTTAGGTCAGAAGCAAGAACATGCAGCTAAGCTTCATAGTAAAGTAATGCTCTTAAGCCTGTTACTAAAGTTCTGAATTGTATGCTTCTGCCAAACCCTTGCAGATCTGCAACTTGCAGATAACTGTCAACAACTGCAGCAGGATTCAGCACACTGATAGTAAACATTTGTCCTACTCAACCTATAAAAGTCAACAAACAACCCTAATATGGGAGTCGGGGACTCTCCCTTGATATACCTTTTTAGTTCACATCCTCAGTCTTCTGTACTAGTAGTTGTGCTAGTGTATGTGTGGTTATAACCATAAATGGGGGAGAGAAACCCTAAAATCTTGCAGGTGCTCCTTTGGCTTTCAGTTACCTGAAATATTTGAAGTAGTCTGAGCTTTCCTCTGGGACATGTAATGGAGGATGACCTTGGTGAGTCTTATTAATTAATTAATTTCCTCCCTTTATAAATAGATTGTTCAAGATAGCAACATGCTGATGAAGTATGAAACATTAATTCAGTAAGTGATGGAACCCATTGTACCTTTAAAAGCAGAACAGATTTGAAGGGCACTCATGGCTGCCAAACACAACTCAATTACTCCACATTAGTCTTATTCAACTCAGTCAAGCTCTGAACAAGTAGGTATCTCTGCTTCTTTGAATCACCTTCATTCTCAGATCAGCATCAACTGTTACTAAACAATATTAAAAAAGCAAAGAACTGTTAAAACTCCTCCACTGACCTTTGCAATTTGTAGGGATAGAGATAATATATGAGGTAATATCTATACAGGACATTAGAGTAAATAGAACATTGAGAAGTGTTTGGCTGGCTGCCCCAAGGCTACAACATTCCCCATGGATTGTTCCAAAATCAAGTCCATTCATCTTTTGGTTTATCGCCCTTCTGTTTGGCTACGTTGTACCTGTTTAAAAAGAAACAGGCATAAAAAAGCAACCAGCCCCAAATATATATGGAGTTTTCACCTTAATGAAACTAGTCTGATGCTTCAGAATAGGTGATTTGGTTCAAAGCTCTAGATTCTTCTCTTGATCATGGTGCTGATCAGCTATATATCTGATGGCATCTCAATAATATTTGCAATTATTATAGTCATATTCCTTGTGCATATAGAGGAAGTGTACTTCAGTAGCAGTTTTGACCCACCAGGACTAAATCTCATTAATCTTTATAAAGTTATACACTTAAACAACCAAGTGAAGCTTAGAAAATCTCATGGCAAGTGTAACAATGAAAAAAATTGACAGGAAACAACAGTCAGATGTTGCTGTTCTCCTGTGTGTTTTATGTCTTCTTGGAGCCTCTGTTTACTCAGGCTCTATAAAGAGAGGTTAAAGGTAAACTGCAGCTCCAGCTTTCAAGCTAGACGCTGCAAGATAACTCAGTTTTTGGTGAATTGATCTAAGACCTGTGTGAATTCTTTGCTGCAACTGATTAGGAAAATTCAGAGAAAAGAATGAAAAATGGCTTTACACATCCTACTATTAAACTTTCTGCAATGAGAGCAAGGAGAACACTGATATTGGCCGTTTCCCCACTTACCTTTTGTTGCGTGCTACTCTCGCCAAGTAACCCTATGTTGCAGCACTCCCCACTACAGGGGCTGCAACAACGCAGCAGCCCTGATTCTGCCGCCCTCGCGCCCCCTCAGTGCGCGTCATTTTTGGTGCTGTTTGGAACAGAGCCTTTTGGAAAAACTTGTGGGGAGCGTGGGGCAGTGGGGAAGGGGGGTGACTCCGGGTTACAGATTCCTGCCCCTGGTAGTGACATGGGGCCTTTGCCCAATAAGGAAGCAGTGGGTTGGGGTGGGGATGCGTGCACAGCCAAAAAAAATTTCCCCCTTTGGTGCTGAGATTGACGTCTACTTGAAGGGTGGAAGGGACGTCTGGCCCATTAAATAGCTCATGCCCCACTGTCCTCTCCGCTGGGCTCGACTGATGCATCTGCGGCCGGTGCACGGCTGGAGGTGGCTGCTGGCAACCCAACAAGCCGGCCCACCCTCACCCCCCTCTTGCCAGCCTGCCAAGGCTTCTGTTCCTCAGTTGCTGCTTTTTGCATTTGCAAATCCTCTTTCCCTCCTCCTCCCCTATCCTGAGCCCAACTCGGCGGCAGTGGCAGTGGCTGCTGCCAGGACTGGGAGGCGAGGAGGGGCCATGAGGCAACCGCTTGCAACAGGGAGGGCTGGTTTGGCATTTGCAAGGCAAGCCCCTGGGCGCTGGCTTTGGCGCCGGCGCTTGCAAATAGGTGGAGTGGGGAGAGAAGCACAGCCTTTTTTATTACCTAGCTGTTGTAGTGTTCTGTCTGCTTGTGCCACAATGTGAAAGCTTGTGAGTTCTAGTCCCACCAGGGATGACTAATTTTTTTTAAAGAAAAAAATTGTCTATGAAGGAATTGGGGCTGATTTTTTACCAGGACAAGGTTTTTCTGTTTGTGCTAAAAGCAGCGGGATTCTGATGCACCAGTCCCACTGTTATTTAGGTTCACTCAAAACACAACACAATGCATCCCCACAGTTTCTGTCCCCAGCGTTATCGTGAAGCCACAAACAAACAACCAGGAAGTTCAGCAAATTTTTGCGCTGCAACATGCTGGCCAATCAAAAGCCAGCATCAAAAGCAGGGAAATCACATTGGGCAGCTTTGTGATGACGTATGCATATGGGAACATTTCAACGTTAATTCCAGGAAGGAAAAATAAAAAAATAAAGAAAGGTTCAGCCTCCAAAACGGGACTCCAAGCAATCATAGCAGAGACCTGCCCTGCCGATCGCTGCAGACAGCGGAGCTGTGGGGAGTGCTGCTTCTAAAAACACGCAGCAGAAAGGTGAGTTCCCCTAATGGACAAACTGCAGTGGGGAACATTAACCAGCGCCCAAGAACACCCGGTTCTTACGAGCCAGTCTGCCTCCACTTTAATTCTGAAGTGGGGAAACGCCCATTGTAACCATCTTTAGAAGCTGCCAAGTGTTGCAAATCTGCACTGCCATGGATGTTTTCAATGTCAGAGAACATCCTACAAGTAGGATTAACTTCTACAGCATGTATAGTACCATGGCATGTAAAATCATTGTGTCACAGAGGGGCGATTGGTAGAGGTAAACTGGTTTGGAAGATCTGGAAGTTTTTCTTAATCTTAAAAAGATTAATTTGTCCATTGTGGGGAGCCTGAGAAGTTTCTGCTTAAGATCTTCTGACAAAGTTTATTGTGAAATGTGTTGGGATCCAAAAGGTCAAATAAACTTCTCTCCCTTATCTTCCCCCCGCCCTGTGTTTTTATCGTAACCTGTGTCTTCACTTTTTATTTTGTTGATGGAGAGTTATGTTTTAATGCATTTGCAGTGAATTCATGCTTAGTTAGCTAGCTGCTTTGAATCCAAGTAGATAAGGTGAATATAAATATTTTTCTAAGTAAATCAGAAATTTAATTCAAGTTTGCCCATTTTGTTCACTAAAACTTTGTTCAAATTGTTTAAAATATTGTCATGTGTTCAGATTACTTATCAGTTTTGATAGTTGCTTCTATTAGTTTCAACAGGAAGCATGTTCCCATCTGCATCACTACCAACTGGGATTAAATTTTTAGAATTGGTATGTGTCACCCAAGAGATCTGCCAAAGGTGGGATTCAGCCAGCTCACATCAGTTCTGCAGAATTTAGTTTGTGAACTGGTTGTTAATCCCACCACTGATTGGAAAATTGCCCCCCACACTTCTTGCCTGGCTGGCAGATCCTGTGAGGCATCTGTTTGGTGGCCTGGCTGGGAGAGCCCTGCCTATTAAGGTGGCTTCACGGACAGACTCAGCATTGCCAGAACTTTGTTAATATAAATAGAACTCAATTTGGTATTTATGTCTCCACCATCAGAAAACCTTTTAAGTTATGGTGAGTCTCAATTTTATTCTTCACAGTTTCCCAGCATTCTCAGGGCATCTATGCAAATCACTATTTTGTAATTTTCCCCTCCCTTTATCCCTCTCTACCCCTCCCAAAAGATATTTCCTCCAAACTGTTCCCCAATGTCCTCAGAGCCTGTATACAAATGAGCCTTCTTCTCATTTGCCCATCATCTGTTCTCAGGGAAGCTTGATTAACAGGCAAAGAAGAGCTGAGAAAGCAAGGAATGAGCACCACTGAGCATGTGCTGAGTAAATTTTCATGTGGCTGGTGTTTGTTTCTGCAGTGTTGGGGGCTGGGCAATAGCAAAGTCTCTGGCACACTGAAGCAATGGTGAGTTCTGTTTTTTGTCTTCATTTCTTCAGTAAATGCTGAGCAGAGTTCCCATTAAAATAAGCATCCCTGTGAGTCTTTATGTTTTGGGGAGAGCATGCTCAAGCTGAAACAGCTGGGGTTGCCATGATTATTTGACCAGTCTGATATATTTTGATTTAGTTCATATTTGTCTGATCTTCTAATGTGGGAGGCGCAAAATTTGAGAGCTTGCCCCAGGCACTATTTCCCATAGATGTGACCCCGGGGGGGGGGGGTATTCTTTCTGACTCTTTGCTAATTCACTGCCTTTTGCCATGTGGCCAGGGGCTTCAGCTGTGTTGTGCTTTTGGGGTGACAGTGCAAAAATCAGGAGGATCCATGGGGATCCATATTTTCCAAGCAGGTTCTCGCACCACTGCAGTTCCACAAAGCATGGGATCTGTGATCATTGTGTTCAGACATGTTGCCAGGGGCATGAGCTGTGATGTGCTGGTGATTTGGGGGTGACCAAGTGCAAAAATCAGGATGATCCATAAGAATCCATGTGTTTTAACCACATTTTTGTGCCACTGTGGTGCCACAGAGCATGGGATGTAGGATTATTGTGTTCAGACATGTGTCTAGAGATTCAATGTGCAGGTGATCTGGGGGGTTTTGCGCCACACCACAAAATGTCAGATGTGTAATTGTTGTGTTCAGACATGTGGCTAATGGCGGGAGTTGTGATGTGCTGGTGATTTTGGGATGATCCATGTTCTTCAAGCAGGTTTTTTCATTAATATTTTAAAACTCTTTCTTACAACATAATCTAGTTTTGTTTACCTCTTTTATTGTTCTTATTTAATTATTAAGTATTATTTAAGTAATAAACTACCTTTTGGTATATCTTTTTTATACTTAAAACAATCATTAGGACTGCCAACCAGTCGTTAAATTATTTGAATTCCGCCACTGGAAGTTTGGAACTGGTTGTTAAATTATTTGAATCCCACCATTGGATCTGCCCTTTTGAATTTCAGCAAGATAAACAAAAACATCTCAGTTCCAGAAGCAATTAATGGGTTGGAAGAAAACAGTATTTGAAATAGGACTCAGTAAGCAGGGATTGCATTCTCGTGTTCATGTGAATCGACTTTTCACAATCAGGTTCCACAGCATTCCAGGATAGACATCTTTTTTCTATGTACAAGTGATCTAACCTATCTTTTTCTTTGGCTTTTATATGTGTTTATTTTACTTCTAGAGGTTAGAACGTCTACAAGTTGGTTACCAATTGCACAGGAATATTTGATTATGATTCTTTGATTGCTTCTCTCCATCTCCAAAGTTGTGCAGCAACAGCCCTTCTGCCATAAAGAGGATCTAGCAAAAACTTTGCCTCTTCCTTTGGAAGGTCCCATTTAGCAGGCTGGTATGGGGAGTACAAAGTCCAAAATTCACAGTCTTTTATTTAAATGTAAACATCATTTATAATATTTTTAACCCCTTTACATGTTTAGTCATCCTTCCAGGTTAACAGACAGGGTTTGTAGATGTCAAATTTTGACTAACTGCTTTGCAAATCTATTGTAAATCCTCAGATAAAATTAAATTTTAGCTGTCAATTAAACCCACAGATAAAATTTGAATAAATGCTGACTATATTGTGTTTATTTGAGTGTATAAACAATTTTGTAAATAATGACTTTACTTTCAAAACAACATGAAATCATTGTATTTCAGTGACTTCAATTCCAGGACAGCACCAAAATTAATATTCTAGGAGAATTCGGAGGTTTCTTCTCAGACAAAATATTTCCAAAAAGGTAGATGTTTCACAAGGGAGGGGATTGGTACTTGGTAGACAGGAGTGCATCTTTGAGGATGTGTGGGATGTCTTTCCCCCTCAAACTTGCTCCATACATCTGGAATTAGGAGTCTGAGCTTTGGGGATGGCGATATCCCTCCTAGAAAAACATGGTCAATTAGAAGCTAAGATCCGCACATGAATGAAATAAAGTACACATTAATTAACCTTATCCATTCATTTTCTTATAAATTTCCTTCTGACCCTATTTTTAAAAATTCCCTGGCATGTATTGTTCACCACTGCAATAGCTAAATACTAATCCATACATCCTTTGTAATGACACCATGTGTTACCTCTGAGTAAATAAAGATTTTATTGGCGTTATTAGCAAATCCCTTGTCCTTTAAGGCAGCAAAATTATAATAACTTTTTCTACGCTTGGGAAAACTGAGGAAATTACCATATCAGTCATTGTGCAGTGTACTAAGACCAATTTCTTTCAAGAGTGTTAGATGATGAACAGCAAATTTAAAGCATTCACGAGCAGTCAACATAAGCTTAGTACCTACTTGGATATACTTTTATAATTATTAAGGTGGATAATAATGCAAATAATGAAAAATATCACATTGGCATATGTAGTCCATATGCTAAGTTTGCATTTCATGAATGCATGAATTTCATTTGTTAATGGTATTTCTGGACTTCTAAGAATATACATCACTTTTGCTGTTACTTTAATTTTACAAATTATAAGAGGTATATTGCAACAATTTTCCGACTATTTGCCTTTTAGTAAATTGGCACTGGGATTATTTTGATTACATTCCTAGTGCTTATAGCCAAGACAAAACTCCAACTGGACCTACCTGAAAGTATTTTTTACAACAGAGCTCATTTCAGATAGGTTGTTGCCATTTACCAGGATTTTTGTGGTATTGCTAGTCAGGGACGATGCTGAAAGAGTCCTTATAAGAGTGAGCTAACTGGACAGCAATGAGACTGATCCAGCTGGAAATGTTTATACCAGTCCTGACACCAACCTTGAGGCTGGGACAATTCTTATAGTTTTGGAACAAGAACAAAGCCATCTGTGGAGCTCTACTTCCATTCCTGGATTGTTAATCACAGCAAACCATTAGATTTAGAAATTCAAGAACATTGGTATCTCTCATAAGAGTCATCTCTTTTCTTTTGGAAAACCAAGTTATTATGACAAGGGGACAGTGTGGGAAACAGCTGCTTCAAAGCAGTGCTATCATGTGTGATGCTGAATACGAAGAAAATGGGAGGAGGGAGTCCTGAAATTGTCATTTTTAACTTTTAAAAAATGTTAGCAAGAAAAAAGAAAAGGGGGAACAAATAGAACATGAAAGCATCACTCTTTACAAAGTTTCAAAAAACACAAAAGGGGAAACATATTTAAACATAATTCCATGGCATAATAAACAAGCTCACCTTTCCATAAACTTGCTTTGCCATTTAGTACTATATGACATTTTGGACATGATAGCAATTTCCATATTCATAATCTAATCATTAATGTCGAGGGCCACAGGGGATTTTTAGCAAAATACTGAAGTGTGTGAAACCATGGCCTTTCCTGTATGCACAGCTTACCACAGATTTTCCCAATGGTCAAACATAGTGTCCTGGAAATGTTTTTGTGAAATCATTCTACACATTTCCTTTCACTCCATTGTTTTGGAACCATTGAAGGAAGTATTGTCGAAGGCTTTCATAGCCAGATTCAACTCGTTGTTGTGGGTTTTCCAGGCTGTGTGGCCATGGTCTGGTAGATTTTGTTCCTAACATTTCACCTGCATCTGTGGCTGGCATCTTCAGACAGTGGCGTAACTAGGCAAACTGTTTGATGCCCCCTCTAAGGTGGATTTAAAAGGAGAATCTGGGATCCCTAGTTTAAACAAGTGATGCTGGAATCCACCCCCAAACAGCATCATTTTCAATGGTGTTTCAACTAGGGAGCCCAGATTCTCCTTTTAAATCCACCTTAAAGGGAGAATCTGGGGTTCCCAGTTTAAACAACACTGAAAGTGATGCTATTTTGAGGTTGATTCTCCCCCACCCTGAAACAGCATCACTTTCAATTTTTAAACCGGGGATCTCAGATTCTCCCTTTAAATCCATGCTGAAGGGGGGGGGATTTAAAAGGAAAATCTGGGGAAATTTGGGGGGTGCCTGCTGTCAGGGGTGCAATTGTTTTTAGCAGCACCAAACTTTCAGGGTATTTTTATGAGATTCTCCTAATGATATCACCCAGGTTTGGTGAAGTTTGGTTCAGGGGGGTCCAAAGTTATGGACCCTCAAAGGTGTAGCCCCCATCTTCTATTAGCTCCCATTGGAAACAATGGGGGTGGAGCACCCCCTTTGGGAGTCCATAGCTTTGGACCCCCTGGACCAAACTTCACAAAACCTGGATGGTATCCGTAGGAGATCCTCCTGATGATACCTCCCAGGTTTGGTGAAGTTTGGTTCAGGGGGTCCAAAGTTATTGACCCTCAAAGGTGTAGTCCCCATCAGCTCCCATTGGAAACAATGGGGGATGGGGCACCCCCTTTGGGAGTCCATAACATTGGACTCCCTGAACCAAACCTCACCAAACCTGGGTGATAGCATCAGGAGAGTCTCCCGAAACATCCCTGAAATTTTGGTGCTGCTAAAAACTGCACCCCCTGCAGGCCAAAAATGGAAAACACACTAAAATACCAAAAAACCCACAAACGAACCCTGCATTTTTGGTGCCCGCCACAAGGGGGCGCCCTGGGCAACTGCCCACTTTGCCCAATGGGCATCATGCCCCTGTGTATCACAGAGAGAGGTCTGTTACACAATGTGTCTGAACTGAAGATGTATTGTTGAACGCTTTCACGGCCAGAATCACTGGGGTGTTGTGGGGTTTCCAGGCTGTATGGCCGTGTTCCAGTAGAATTTTCTCCTGATGTTTCAGCTGTATCTGTGTCTGGCATCTTCAGAGAATCTGATGGTAGTAAAGCAAGTGGAGTATATATATATATCTATGAAATGTCCAGAGTGGGAGAAAGAACCATTTGCATTGGTTAACAATTTGGAGTCACGAAGAAGAACTATATTAACAATATCCACCCTAAATCCAATTTACTAAGGGAAAAGAAAATGAGGGGAAACTACCATTTCTAGATGGCTTAGTCACCTGCAAACCGAACCAACAATTGGGCCACACTGTCTACAGAAAACCTACACACACTGATAGATATCTACATAAAAACTCCAATCATCACCCAGGACAAAAAAGGAGCACAATAAAAACTCTGGTAGATCATGCAAAAAGAATCTGTGAACCCCACCTTCTTCAAGACGAACTGAATCACCTAAACTGGACTGTACAGGCTAATGGTTACTCTACTACAGACACAAATAAAAAACCTTGCAAAATATTTCATTATTCACAACCACATATGTATAAGAATGGGAAAAAAATTATAAGCTCACAGACATTTCTTCCCTTTCACTTTAACTACATAGCTCTTGTCCAACATTTTGGCATTATTCTTTCCTCATTGAGTTCCTGAGCCTATTTGTTCCACAATAGTTCCATCTATATCAACAGCTGCTCCATAGGAAGCAGTTTATGGATTGCAGCCTTATTAAGTAATGCTAGAAGACCAAGGGGAAAATAAACTGAGTAATGAAAACATTGATTGGGGAACTTGTTAGAAGCAATACCACTTGGAAGCTAGGATCATAAAGTGTGACCTACAAAGATCATTAGTAAATACTATTAAAAATATTGGCACAGAAGAAGAGTTTTCAGTATAATACACTCTATTTAGTAGTGAGTCTACAGAATATTCTAACAGGAGGAATGATAGAATCTGAGGTCACTGAGACCAAATATGGTTGCACTTTTTTTAAAAAAAGTCATCATTTACAAAATTGTTTGTATTGCTATGCCAGAAAAAAATTAAACAACATATTTTTTTTTATTTCCGGCCTTTTAGTCCCCATATAGAATACTTCACTGATTATATATACTTCCTGACTGATGCAGATGCTGTTTCACACAGCAGTAAAGAAAATGATATCCTCTGTTATATGTGCATTACTAGCATTAATAAAATAAGGACTACATAATAATAACCAGAGCCATATGAAATATGTACTTGATTTGAAATTAAACTGGAGGAATGACTAATCTTGGAAGGTCAGAGCTTATTATGGAACTTAATCTCCAGTGCTTTGCATGCCCCTCCCTTCCAAACAAATTAAATTTTAATGTTTTTTGGAAACCCAAACTACTTCCTATCCAGACATATGTCCTTCCAACTTTCTAGGCAAGTGGTATGTTAAACAGTGTTGAATCAAAAGCAACTTTCATAGACTTTTGCATCATGTCTGCCCAAATGAACCCAGTTTGTGATTTAAACAGAACCGTAGGTCCTTTTTCGCACAGCACAAAACAAAAATCTGTGGGATGTTTTAAATAGAGATAGCTTCCTCTTTTCATTCCTCGCACTCAAAATAAGATGTCCAGGGAATGTCTTAAAAAGAAGCAGTTTCTGGTTTGCTTTCCAAACAGCAAAGGTGTCAGAGGAGAAAAGAAGCTATTTCCTGCTCAGATGTTTGCTCTCTGGTCACTTCCACCCTTAGCTTGTACCTGACATTCTGTGTGCAGCTGAAGGGATTCTCCCTGACTCCATTTGTTGAAAGTTGTCCCAGGACATTTGCTTTGCAGGCTCCAATCCTGGGCACATTTTCACCCCTCAAAAGTACATAGTTTTCCTTTTTAAAATTTTCAAGGATCTATCTTTGTAACTATGCAGATACGCATAAGAAAATCTTAGTTGCTTGGAAGACTCCCATTGAAAAGCATTGGGACTGTGGACAACTGTCCTTCGCGGTCCCAATGTTTTTCAGCAGGAGTCCTCTAAAAGGCTAAGATTCTCTTATGCATCTTAGAAGATGGCTCCTCCAAAATTTTTTTAAAAGGAAACTATATATTGCTGAAATTAGCAGGACCAGCTGAGTATAACTATGTATTTTGGGAGCTGAAAAGGTGCCCAGGATCAGAGCCTGCAGAGCAAACATCCAGGGACAATCTTCAGCAAATGGCTGCAGGGAAAATTCCTTCAGCTGCACGCAAGCTGAGCTTGGGAGCAAGCTGAGGGTGAAACTGACCAGAGAGCAAAATGGTCAGGCAGGAAACATAAGATATCTTTTGAGCTCTGCATTCCACACAGCTAGGTAGGAGACATCTTGCAGGTGACTTAGGAAGGAAAGCTGCACTTTCTCTTAAAAAGTCACCTTGAGCTAAAATAAGACATCCTGATGCAGAGGAGTACCAGCAATAAATGGCGTCCAACCCCCATGCCCCCGCCCACCCTTCATGCCCCCTTGTGCTTCCAACACCCCCTCTGCCTGGCCCCACAAGTCTGGCTGGCCTCGCCTTGACTGCCTGGGGTGCCCCTCAGCTACAATGTAGAGCGGGAGAGGACAGTGGGCCAGCCGCCTCTGCCCAGCCCCTCATGGGCCAGCAGGTGAGCAGCAATATTTCAGATCTTGAAAGCTAAGCAGGGTAGGTATGTGGAAAGGAGTCCTCCAAGGAAGACACTGCAGAGAAGGCAATGGCAAACCAACTCTGCTTCTAACTTGCATTGAAAACCTCTTGCTGGGACTGCCATATGTTGGCTGCAATTTGTATGTTGATTGATATGTATGTTGATTGATATGTTCTTCACATATAACTGTGATAACAATGAGCACTTCTACTTTACTTAGTGACTATAACTCGTAAGAGGTGTCTATAGACTTTCTCCATTTTATTTCCATGTAGCAATATGTGGACCTAACATGGAGATCTTCTAATGTCTAGCAACTGCATATGTCGCCTGCCACATTTCTCAGTGGTTTCCATGTGGTTGCCATAAAGTGGCCCTCAGAGAGTTTAGTATTTCACTGCCCTATACCATAAACAATTTGTATAGATAGGAAAGATATGAAACTAATTGCTCAAAATTTTATTGCTCAAAATTTTATTAAATGTTATTAAAAGAAATCCATAGCTTATAGCTAGAAAAATAATATTTACAGACAACACCAAATATTAGCATGTTTCAGAAAAAGGTTAACTGTGTGTAATATAATATCTCCCAAGGAGCATACAGAGGAAGAAAACCCAGAATGTAATGCATTAATCCTTCATAGAGTCTGAGAATGTACATGACAAGCAGAAGGAGTGAGAACTTCAGACAAGATTTGAAGGAGTTCAGTGCTGAGTTCCAGAGAGAACAGACATGTGTAGTGCCTGTACAAGATATGTGCTTTTGGTGGGAAGAGAGTATTGGGGAAAGAGAGATTATACTCCAGCCAGGAAGGAGATTTACTTCTGAGGAGATAAGAATTTTTAGCCCAGATTCTTATAGCTGAGCTAGTTCTTCAAGACAGAGTGGATAGAACTCAGGGAACTAACTTGAAAAGAGTTTATGCCAGGGAAAAACCATTCTGTTGTTGAAAGGGGAAATCACACTGTATGTGGGAGAAGATTTCCCATCCCTAGTTCTTTAAATGTTTTTACTTCAAATGCTGAGAGGTAAATGTAAGGTTTGAGAAGTGCCCCTTCCTGTATCGTTTACAGGCACTATAGTTACCACATGAACCACCTTGGAATGGATATAATCCTTCATGTGGAGGAATGAAAAATCAAAACCACTGCTCCAGATTAGAGTCTACTGCTCTTAGCCACTATACCATGCTGGCTCCCGAGCATATTGGGAATCATATCCATCCATCCATCCATCCATCCATCCATCCATCCATCCATCCATCCATCCATCCATCCATCCATCCATCCATCCATCCATCCATCCATCCATCCATCCATCCATCCATCCATCCATCCACCTTTTCACACATGATGTAACAAAACATGTGCCCTTTGTCTATTCCTCTTTTGATTCCTCTATTGGTACATAATACTTGATGTGACTTTTTTCTTCCATCAGCAATTGATCTTAAAAGTTATCTCAGCTGCTATCTTTTCACTTTCTTTCACATTCAGAAAGCTTCTTAAGTTTTAGTCAGTGCAATGCTGACTGAAGCAAGAAGGGCCCTGCCAACCTCCTCCCCTAACCCCCCCCCAAAACAAATATTGGTAGCTTACTGATTGTCCACCCATCTTATTCGTTCCCATATTCAGTGCATCATCCCTGCAGGAATTTCCCTCATTTCTTGAAAGAATGAAAATTTACTTTACTTAATTGGGTTCAACAGCAATTCTTGGTTCTCAGTAGTAGCTTATTATTTCCCACTTTTCTGTCAGATTGCCTCTCAAAGTACTTCCAAAACCATACAAAACATACAATTCAAATAGTTTTCATTGAAGCAATCTCACATGCTGACTGATGAGATAGCACAGCTTTTCTTTCAAAGAGAAAAGAACTCTTGTTTATGTGACAGAAAGGTCATTCGTTAGTGACAGATGCACTGTAAATATCATAACTAAAATAATAATTCATTTTCCATATTTCAGTTCTAGTCCTCTGTAAATACAAATTATATTAGGTATATTACCTTTTAAATAACCAGTGTTAAAGTGTAGCATCGATTGGCCATTTTCATTATATTCTATAGTAGAACATTGAAGAGGACATTAAAGGCTACCAAAACTAAGGTATGACTGGTAGGCAAAAATCTTTCTGCCCCTGTCTATGGTATACAAACCAGAATTAAAAGTAAAGGAAAACACAATGTAAGAGCCTAATAACTAGATCAGGGTTATCTGACATTCTGATATTCTGATTCACACAGACATTCTGTCTGTGTCTGACATTCTGATTCACACAGTTGTCTGACATTCTGATTCACACAGTAGCAAATAAGTTGCCTTGGAGATCCAGGAAACAGGAGACAGAGGGCAAGGCTTTGCGTGCTGATATGCGGAGTCTCAATTTGCCCGAATAACATAACACCATTCTCTTGGGAATAAAATTGGGCCACAGCCCTTTTTATTAAGCAACATAGGAAGCTTGGCAAGTATAAAGGGACACATCCTAGCAGCTGGGCAGCACCCTTGCTGAACCCGGCACTGTTCTCAATCCATATCGGGGAATTGAGACAGAAAGTTACTAGGTGCCACCTGAGTGCATACCCATTACATGACACCCCTTCCTGCCAGGGGTAGTGGGGTCCCTAGCAGAGCCTCCATGGCTTGCATTCCTGAGCCCATCCCACCCCCAGACCTCTTATTGAGGCCCCCAACTGTGGGGAGGTCCAGTGCGCAAGCTTTGCCTCCCCAGAAAGGATGTGTTCCTATGCCCATACCTCCCAAGGCTGCGATGAAAACGTGTAACAACATTATGAACCCCATTCAACCATTTAACCAAAAGGGGAGGAAGGGTGGGTCTGCTCACTCGGTTGTCTCGTGGTTGGACTATCCTGGCTGCCGCAGTCTCTTCTTGGGCCGCCAGAGCCAGGGTTCCAGCCAGACCGAAAGAGCTGCTGAGATGAACCTTTTGTGCATTTCCCACATGCATGGGGGCCAAAACAACTATGGCAGCTGTGTTCATATTTGCATTTGACACGCTGGCAGCACCTTCAATTGAAGTCCCAGCAGACAATCCTGGCTGGCTCCTGCATGATGCCCCTCTCTTACGATTCCCATCTCCTGAAGCTTTCCCATCACCTTACACTTTTACAAATGGATGGACCGTGACCATCCAAGTCTGATCATGTATCAAGTCACAACGGGAACCACCCCTATGAGATGCGCCTTATCATATGCTATAGCAGCAGCCTCCCCACCAAAGAATGAGCCCGAAGGACATGAATCAGATGAGCCATCAAATGCCATGTCCTTAGATGGTAAGCGGCTCCAAATAACGGCAGATATTCAGAATACTCTTTGAGCCAATTGTCAAATGTGCGCTCCACTCCCTTGTTTAACCCTTTTTTTCTTGTCAGACCATGAGCCAGTCACACCCTGGTCACCCTCTGACTGTAGGAATTGAAAAACGTCAGTGAAATACCCATCTAGGGCCCTCTCTCTAAGTTTCCGGGAGAGATGGGACCCCAGGGGGTTGCCAACATCCCAAGTTGCCATCTGCTCGGGGGCCCCTCTGGAAAAGGACATTCCCTGAGCCATGCTGGGAGTGTTGTGCCTCCTAGCCAGCCATGTGAAGAGAGAGGGAACCTGTTCTCCCAGTGCCCAGAATTCCCCAGAAGTCTGAACCAGTTCCTCCTCTGATGACTCACCGGAGGAGGAGGTGCTGGGTGACCACCTGCATGATCTAGAGTGCTGGGATAACCTCCCCCCGGCCTCACCCTCCAGTCACTTCAACTGAGTGACCGACAGGTCTGGATGTGTTGGGTGCTTCTGGAGTCATCAGTAGCCAAGCTGCTGAGGTTCCCCCAACTCCAACAGAAATGGGGATGACAAGTGAGGAAACCGGCCCTGGAGTGGCTCTGCCCACAACGCAATGGAAAAGCTGCATAAGCGTATTAGAAAGCCCCTGCAAAAAGGCTTCATTCCCGGGGACCCAAGATGAGGTACCCGCTCAAGCCGAGCCAGCTGAGACTGGCCCCCCAGATGAATCTGGGCTGTTCAAGGGGGGATAAATACAATAACAGGCTCCCCTCCAGCCCCGCATGACCTGTGTAGCCTAAACCCGGACCACCAAAGAACTGCACACCTGTTGTAATGGGTGTGCTAAACCCTAGCCAACCCACTGCCACTGGTGCGCCCATGTATGTTTGTGGGTAATCCTTGCTTAGTGACCATCATCCCCACACTACTGAATCAGTTGCCAGGTTTTTAACAAAGGCACTTGGATCAAGAGTGAAACCTTTGTGTAAATTTTAGTCAATTGGTTTTAACATAATTTGTATTTTTCCACTCTTTATATGCCATTAAAGGTGTTGTATTTGTATTTGTTGTATGTGGGTAATTGATGTGCCATGGTTGGGCAAACCTCCGGAGGTGGGTCGGCCACTTCCCCTGGCCCCAAGGATTGGCCCAGAACTAGCTGGTCAGTTGCAGCTGCCAACTCTGATAGTTGTGCATGGGAGGGCTGACTGACTTGACCCGATGTTGACTGTTGTGTCTGACACCACGTTGCCTTGCTCCTCTGCACCACCGCAGCTACTACTGGTGACTAAGCCCCAGCCCGGGCCACCCTGGGCTCCCACTCAGAGCGGTTACTTGCTCTTTACTTAGGAGCCATCCCACAGTGGCCAGTTATTAAAGCAATTACCTATGCACCACTAATGAACAATCAGTCTTATAACCTTAACACTGCTGCTAGCAACACCTAATCATCCTACTAACTATCCTATTCTACTATTAACTTAACTCTAACTACCTATTATTTAACTTTTCTTTTTTATGGAGGGGACAATGAAAAGGGAAGGCAGGGGGTTGGTGTTTCCCCTTTTTATGCAGGGGGTTGGTGTTTCCCCTTTTTAAACCCACTAATGCCCCCTAGCCAGGCCTGCTATCCCAAGCCCAGATATCTGGTCCTCCAAGCCTGCCCAAGTCCTGTTGCTGGGCAGGACAGGCAAAAAACTTAAGCAAAGAGGTAGAGGTGGGGAAAAAAGAGGAGAGGATGAGTGCCCGACACCCCTCCTGACTAGCTGGGTGGGTGGTGCCACGCCAGCCCAGCCTGGGCCTTCGCAGCCCTTAGCTCTTTAATAGGGGGGGAATGACCCTCCCAAAGTCCCCGGTTGCTGTACCCCTCCCACTCCTAAATGTGTTCTACAGTGCGCCGGCTCACTCTGGAGCACCTTTACTGCCCAACCACTTTCTCTCTGAATGGCCGCAGCTCAGGCCCAATGGCCAAGACAAAGCACACTGCCTCTGGCAGTGATGAGCAAGCACCTCCCTCCTTGCTCGGCTACCTCGAAAGAGGCCAGAGCACATTGATTGCTGCCTTTTATAGGTGTGCACGCCAAGAAATATAATATTTCCTGATACCCATGTGGTGGGATCCCCCATTACGTGACCAGGGCCTACCAGGCCTTATCACCTGTTCCCCGCCTAAGTGCGCACATGCACACTAATCGGGAGCTGAGGCTTTCGTCTCCCTATCTCCAGCCACAACAGCAGCCCCTGGTAAATCCAGGGCTGCGTTTTCCCCTGATGTTACCTCCTAGCACTTGGTTTCAGAGGTCTACTGTTTCTATGGAGGTTCACTTTTTTAGTCATACCCATTGAGGAATCTATTCTTCATGACTGTCTAAAACATGCCATTGACTTGTAGCTGACTGATGGCAACCCCAGCCACAGGGTATTCAGGCAAGTGAAGAGCAGATATGATTTGGTTTTCACTATCCTGAATAATTTGGCATAATCTGGAAATTTAGCCACTACAGTGCTTAACACCATTCCAAATCAATTATGAATAAACTGAATGATTTGTCAATTTATTCCTACTCTGCTCCTGTTGTTTAACCATATTTTAATCCATAAAAGGAGTTACTTTCCTATGCAGTGGCTGGTAGGCTTTGATGAGGTGAGGTAACTAGTCAAAAGCTTTTTGGAAGTCCAAGAATATATTATGTACCAGATCTTCCTTATCCATATGTTTGTTAATGTGCTCAAGAACTCCAAAAGTTTAGTAAAGCAGGATTTCCCTTTGCAAAAGTCATGATGATTTGCTCTCAGTGATCCTCAAAATGTTTAATAATTCTACCTTTTGAAACCTTTCCTACTATGCTATCTGGATGTTATGCTATCTGGCCTGTAACTATCTGGATTCCCCCTGGATCCCATTCTAAAAACTAGTGTGCCATTTAATAGTAATGGAGGCCAGTTTCAGCAATGAGTTACATACACTGGTTTGTATATCAACAAGTACATAACATTTTGCTTAATTCCATCTAATAACTTACTGTCTTGGACATATCAAATCAAGTAAACAGCTTCTGCATTTAACTCAACCCAACATCCCAATGTTAGGAATGTCATACTTTCCTGTCTCAGGTACTTTGGCCAAAATTCCCATGTGTAAATTGCCACAGACATGTAACAAATGGTCCTAGTTTAAATCAACTTGTATATATAAGTTCCAGTCAAGACTATTCATACTAAATCAAGAACACTTCCTTAGTCATATGATTCACTAGATTCTAACCTGTATCACATATCTGTGGCTAGAGAATAAAACTCACTTGGAACTCTTACAGAGAAAGACTTTGAGTTTTGCCAAGAAATATAATATTTCCTGATACCCTTATAATAAACCTAGTAAACTTATAAAGGAATACCATAAACATCTAAGATCTATGGCATATGTGAATGTACTTCCGAAAGATCATTAATTTCACAGCTAACGTTTTAATAATCTGATATGTTTAATAATTTTTGAGGTCAATGAGAATAAATTAAGATAGTATGTTGCTGCTGAGGCACTGCATGAGTTCCCAGTTGCTCAGTTTACATGTGTATGCAACTTGTGTCAACTGCTAAGTGCACAAACAAGTGCTAAACTGTAATGTATGGACTTGCCCCTTAGTTTTCATCAAGACATCACTACAAATCACTTGTACACACAGCTTCTTCCAATGAAATTTCTACTTCCTAAACCATGTTTCAGCAAGGAAGTAGTATTTTTAGTTTAATTACAACTGCCAAGAATAAAGGCAAAATTGCTGCTTTCCATTACTTAGTTTTTTGTCTTGCCCTTTACACATTAAATTGCTGTCCTGACCACTTAATTAAATTTTAAAGCCTATTGGCTAATAGCCTGCATTCGAAATCTAATGGCAAAATAAGAATTCTTAACTTAGGATCCCTTATTTTCATAGTAGGAGAATCTACAAAGGGATTATTGCTTTCTTTTAATGAATACCATCATAATTGTATAGTTTGAAAGACATGATAATGGTTATGTTACTCTTAACCTTAGTTTTCAAAATAACTGAGCTGTTTCTGAACAATATAGTGTGGTCATACCTCAAATACAATCAAACAATGTAAAATAATAAAACCACCCCCTTTCTAGTAATGGCAATACAATTGTGTGTGTAAAGTGCTGTCAAGTCATAGCAGACCTATGGCAACCCAGTAGAGTCTTCAAGGAAAGAGACTAACAGAGGTGGTTTGTCATTGTCTCCCTCTGGTATTATTTGGTGGTCTCCCATCCAAGTACTAACCAGGGTCAGTTAGATTTACAAATAGGCTTTGTAAATCTCCCACTCTGGCTAATCTGAAATGGCAGGAAGTAGGAGGAAGAATCTTGTACCTCATAAACAAGGAATTAAATCCAACCAGTCTTTTTGGCTGGTGAAAAGGGGAAGAGGAAATCTCCTATGGTCTCCCAAAAAAACTAAATTGAGAGTGATTGAATCTTCATGGAGGTAGGACATGTGTGATGGAGCTAAAAAGAATGGGACAAGAGGGAGGATCTGTGGAGCAGCAGAAAATGATGGGCATGAGCTGTGGAGAAACTGAAATTGAAAGCTTTACACCTGGTGGAAAAAATAAAAAAAATCCCGGTCTTCGCACAGCAAGCAGGAAAAAAAGATTGTTAATTTAACATTTTTAAAAAACCTGGGTTGGACAGAAATAAAATGTCTTGAGGATGTCTTGGGGGAAATGCTATGTGAACTTCCTCCCCAAAACACTTCTTTTAACATTCTCAAGATGTTTAGTGTTGTGCAGAAAATACAAATGACAAGAATTATCCATGCAGTAAGCTTTCAGCACACAATCACATGTGCTTGTGAAGACACCTTTTCATATCATACAGGACTGAACAGAAGCATACTACAAAATAAAGTGTCATAGAAGAGTTGGATTTATATTCCCCCTTCCTTTCCTGTAAGGAGACTCAAAGGGACTGACAATCTCCTTTCCCTTCCCCCCGACAACAAACACCCTGTGAGGTAGGTGGGGCTGAGAGAGCTCAGAAGATCTGTGTCAAGCCCAAGGTCACCCAGCTGTCATGTGTCGGTGCACAGGCTAATTTGAATTCCCCAGATAAGCCTCTACAGCTTAAGTAGCAGAGTGGAGAATCAAACCAGGTTCCTCCAGATTCAGTGGCATCATGCCAAGGGGGCAGGGGTGTGTGCGATGCTGCGGGGGTGTGGCAAGGATGTTCCGGGGGCATTCTGGGGAGGGGCAGATGAGGGTGTGGAAGGGGTGCAGGGTGCACACGTGCCTTGGGGGTTGTTCCCCCTCACTCTGCTCCTTTCTAGATTAGAGTATGCCACTGCTGCTCATAGGAAAGCTTCATAGAAGAGCATGGAAGTGTCCACCTGCTAAAGTGAATTCCTTTCCCATTACTCCATTATAAAATAAGATCACAGCCACCTAAAGACATGAAGTAATAAGTATGAGCAAAGGAACAGACATTTTACAGACAGCTAAACAGGATGAGTTTCTTCAAATTAACCGGCTGAGGATTCACAAGCTTGATTTTCATTCCTCCTACTTCAGAAGGAATGAAGATCAAGCATGTAGAAAGATATACTCTGACAGGAGTGGGGGGGGGGAGTGTGTGAAAAATTATGGTTACACAGGAATTAACTGCTTGTATCAATAATAGGGCACTTTGACACTAACTCGCACATCCGCAGCAACAGCAACACCTGAATCACTGTAAGCATACACAACAAAAATAGAGATACTGCTGTTGCATTCCAGTCCTTTTGTTGACTATATAATCTGCTAGTTCACAAGTATTACTACCGGTAGCACCTGTTTGCAATGGAAGACATCTCTAACTTGAACTGATGAATATTCATCTTCAGTAGCCCCAGAAAGTTCAATAATTATTTCTTGTGTAACTTTCCACTGAAACTGCACCCTCAAAAAAAATTCTCACCTGGAGACATGGTGTCAAGATGCAATATACACATCTTTCTTTCTTTCTTTCTTTCTTTCTTTCTTTCTTTCTTTCTTTCTTTCTTTCTTTCTTTCTTTCTTCTTTCTTTCTTTCTTTCTTTCTTTCTGCTGAGTTAAAGCATTATACTCATATGCCTTTCATGATATTGCTTTAATTCTCAAAAATATATAAAATTACCCTGAAATGGCAGCAAAACAAAACAAGATTTTGTTCCATTCCCCAAAATGTTCAGGAATCTACTGCATGGCCAAATGTCATGAAAACACTACATTTGTTGTACAATGCAAGAAAAATAATATGTTCAGTTAGATATTCCCATGACCATCTCCCACACTTTAAAAAGCCAAAAGAACAGTGTAGTTGAAGTGACTAGAAAAATTCAATTGATAACATTACAAATACACATATCAGGAGCTCGCCAATGAGACTGAATGCTCCTCACAATGCTGCAGATACAAAGAGGTCACCATATTGTTTCAATAAGGCCATATGATGATATTCTATTTATGTACAGATTTAGTGCACACTACATGTGTTTCTTACAGTATGTTTGGAAGCAATACGGACATAGAAATTCAGTGTGTTGAACTATTCAAATGACATGAAGACCATTCGTATCAGGAGCATTGAGGCAGCATGGTCTTCCATTGGTGCATTCCTGGTATTGTAGTTATAACATCAGAAACAAGCATATCCAAACCAGCTGCTGGAAAAGTCAACTTTGTTTGCAAGCTATTGGAGAAGGGGGCAAAAATCTCCATAAAGATGTTAGTGAAGGTCTTCTGCCACTGAGGCATTTTTTCAATTTAATTAAAAAGTGTCTTGTACAAAAGGCTTCAAAATTTGTTCATTGTTGTTCAGAGAGTTTGCTGGTCTTGAATCTAAGCAAAGAAGAAAACCTGTAGAAGAAGGAAGGACCCCCCCCCCCCACTTTGCAATTGCTTACTGAGTGCTGTTTGCTTTGACATGTTCAAGGGTCATGCACACAGCCCTCCAATCACTCTAGGTCAAACCTCATTTCTGTTTTGGTAAAACATATAGAGTGTGACTTTGTTCCATGTTGCTGCCTGTCCCTCACCTGCACTTTGTCAGACATTTAAATTAAAGTGCAAACTCCAAGAATGCATAAATACTGTTTTTGCTACGCATCATTTCCACCATATTCTTTCCAGATTAAAATTGATGAAGGAAAGCCTTTTGAAGGACTTGGGAAGCAATAAACAACAGCAAAAAAGAAAGACATTGAAGCATGGGGGGGGGGGGGTAGTCTAAAAAAGAGAAAGAGACTCTGCCACATGCCCTAAAAAGCATTCAATTGTCTCCCCCACTCCAGACACATCATTTCTGATTTTTTGACTTAATAGAAAAGGATGGGAGGAAATCATAAGTGTTTTTTAATTTCCCAGTAGATTTATGTAGATCAGTTAACATCCTAAACATAACACCCACTCTACTCTCTCCTCCCTACCCCATCACACACTAATATAATGGGGAGAGATAATGAGAGGAGGAATGGGTAGCTCTTCCCCCATTTGGGAGACTAATGAGCCTCTTCAGTTGGCCTCATTATAAATGTGCCACCTTTGGCTCTGGTCTTTGGTTCAGTTCCTGGTTACATCAGCAGCAATTTCCAGGCACACTGAGGCATTACTAACATCTTCAGAAGCCAAATCTCTTTCCTTTGCCCCCTTTTTGTTGTGCAATCCAAGACTACTTTTCATTGCAACCCCCTCTGCCCAAAATCACACCAGTTTCGAAATGAGTCCATTAATTAGAATATCTTTAAAAGCGGACAGTTCTATTGGCGTGTTGTCTATATCCGTCCCTCCCTTTGTCCCAAACATGTTTCTGCTATTCAGATTAAACAAGAAGGGAGTGTCTTCAGCTAAGCAAAGGGGGATGGGGAGATATCAGTCTGTGTAAACAATCTGATGTTTCTCAAGGAGGAAAAATAGTGCTAACCATGAGGTGACTTCAGTCTTTCTGTCTGTGTGGTTTTTTCAATGTAACTATTTAAAAGGTGCCCTTTCTTTTTTTGAAATGTAGGTTAATAGGACTTAGCAAGGGAGGATCTAACTAAACTAACTAAATGTTAATAGGAGGCATGGAATAAAAAAGAGCTGAAATGGAAATATTACAATACTCGTTTTAATTGTATTTTCTCATAAAATTACACTTGGGAATTTAGTTGTATTAGAAATGGCTTTATAAGTGAAACTCTCCATCAATGAAGTCTTTGAACTTCTATATAATGAGCTGAGGATCATTGTCACAGAAACTAATATCCTGTGTTAGAAGAATACTTGGCCAATTGGGCTACCTCAAAAATATGCATTTCACAATTTCAAAAGACCATTGTTAATGGAAAGGGGCCAGTTTTTACTAATCAAACATAAAAGGTATGTTTAAACCAGATTAAACCAAAGGCCCTTCTATGCCATAACTCTTGTCCATTCCACCCACCACAAACAAGACATCTGTGGAGCATCTTTAAAAAAGATGATTGACTCTTTTCACTCCACACACTCAAAATAAGACATCCAGAAGACATCGTAAAAATAGGTGATTTCGGGAACTTTCCAGACAGCAAAGGTGTTAGAAGAGAAAAGAGACTGTTTCCCACCTAACCATTTTGCTCTGGTCAGATTCACCCTCAGCTTATGGCCAATATTTTGTGTGAAGCTGAAGGGATTCTTCCTGTCGCCATATGCTGAATGTTGCCCCAGAACGTTTGCTCTACAGGCTCTAATCCTGGGTACCTTTTCAATCCAGAAAGTAAACAGTTGTACTCAGCTGGTTCTGTCTTTTCCAGCAATGTATAGTTTTCCTGTTTTTTTTAAAAAAATTCAATGAGCTATTGATAGCAGAGTCAGAACTGAATTATTCCATTTTTGATCTGACATTTCTAATAAAGGTGAAATTATGTTTTTATTTCTTTATACGTTAGATAGGAATAAGTTGTATTAGATAGACAGTAGGAGTTGTAGTTGTGTTTTGAGTTTGTATCAGTGTGGAACCTCCCTTGCTCAAGGCAGCAGTTCACCCCTGCTCCACCTGGGCACGTCCCTTTTCATGTGCTAAAATCATGAATGAACGCCTGACAAAAGAGACCCCGGAAGAAGAGCCTCCATCTGCCTAATCCCAACAGCAGACAGATAAGGGTTCCGTCGTCGTTAGGTTTTGTTTCTTCACCCCAAGCACCCAAGGGACTCTTGTGTTTTTTCCACCTGTGCATACGTCATCGCCTCGCCCTGCTTCTGCCATGAAACTCGAGAAGAGACTGCCCTCTGGACTTTAATTGGTTCCTATGTATTTGTGTATGAATGATTGTAGGTTGTCCTGTGCCCTCCCGGATTCCTGGGCGAGAGACTGTGTATAAAAGTTATTGTAAAGCTGCTAGGCAGCTGCAGTTGCTGTGGTGTGGAGGTGCTGACATGTAGGTCAGGATCTCAATAAACTCATTCTTTATTTTCAATAATTCTCGCTATATTGGGTGCTGTTTCTGTTCCTCTGCTCTGCTGAGAGCTGGTTGATCTGGGAGAATAAAAGTTACCCAGGCAGCGCAGTAACGCTATCTTTGTAACTATGCAGACACACATAAGATAATTTTAGCAACTTGGAAGATGGGTCTGCTGCCCACTGAGAATTATTGGGTTGATCTGCCCTTTGCTGATTTTTCTGTGCAATAAGAAAATTATGTGCAGTATGAAAAAACCAAGTTGGGTGGCAGGCTCATCTTCCCAGCAGCTAAGATTCTCTTATGTGTGTCTGTATAACTACAAACATAGCTCCTCCAATTTTTTTTTAAATAAGAAAACCAAATATTGCTATAATCAGCAGGACCAGCTGAGTACAACTATGTAATTTTGGGGGTTAAAAAAAGCCCATGATAGGAGCCTGTAGAACAAACTTCCTTGTGCAACCTTCAGCAAATGGTGGCATTCAGTGGCACACAAAATGTCAGTCACAAGCTGAGGGTGAAACTGACCAGAAAGAAAAGTGGTCAGGTGGGAAACATAAGATACCTCCTGAGCTCTGTATTCCACACAGCCAGGAAGGAGATGTCTTGTAGGCAGCTTAGAGGGAAAAGGGTGCACTTTGAAGTGTTTTTTTAAAAGATGCCTTGAGCAGAAATAAGGCATCCTGAGGACATTTTGGGGGAAAGGCTGTGCACAGTGCCTTCACAGGATGCTTATTCCAGCTATGCAGAATGGATCTCTGTTTGCACCAGCATTTAGCTGGATAAGCCTGGAAAACTCACAAGCAAGGCAAGCTGGTGACAACATCTCCCTTGGTATTTCCTGCAAAATTGATCTGAATATTGCCTTAAAACATAGTGGTTCCACTCTCTCTCTGTATCTCTGTATCTCTCTTTGTCTCTGCCTCTCTTTCTTAACATTTTGGAAACCTCAATCAACTTTTTTGTTTTTTGTTTAATGTTTTATCTTCTTTCTTCTATATTTCATCTTTTTCTTCAGTTACCTTATATGTCCATCCCATATATCTGCCATAGGCAACACAATAATTTTCTTTAGAATGCAAAGCAGTATCAGCCAATGGTCTGGCCAAGCTTGTGCAGTAATTCTATTTGCATACACTGGTATATTCCAGAACTTTCTGTACACATAATTCCATGATCTTATCGGTTATGATAACCCAATTTTGAACTGTTATGACTATGCAAATCATATCAGCTATATGCCAGTTCATACAAAAACACACTATCCTTGAGAATTCCAGGAGCTGATGAACTGGATCTTGGAGATAATTGGTATAAGTTTATGAGATAGTATGAGGACAGTTTCTTTTCCATTTTCAATTACTTTCTTAGTAATCCTACCAGTGGGTTTTCCTTTTTATATCTGCAGATCAGTGCACTGTTATAGTTCAGTAAGGGTTTTTTGGGGATCCTACAGTTTCTTTCTTGTTTGCCTATATCCAATTTAGACCCTATTCCGTCATGCATATGCCACATTAATTTTTCTTATCCATGTGTGCAGTAACTTGCACTTATTTATTCACCATATTGTTGCCCAGCCAAGTAGTTTGGAGTAGTTATTTTTAGGCCTTTGCTGTATGCTTTGGAGTTTAGCAAAAAATTCACGGCTATATTACTATAATCACCTCTTTACTGGAAATAATTTAGGAATAAATTCAGTAGCATCAGTTTCAATTTAGATCCTTGGAAACCCTTCTGTTAACATTCTTTCCATTGTAGAGGGAAGAAATAAAATCCTCAGTATCTAACAGTTTTCAAAGAAAATGTGTTTCTCTTGTCTGCTTCCATAAGCGCATACCAAAGGATTTACTGAAGACACTTTTCAAAAGATTGATAATTCCAGCTGTACTCCACAGTTAAGTAACCAGTCTATATCGGTCCCATATATAGAGGTCAGCATTTCAAAAGCCTATGGCTATTCTTCCAAGCTGTTTTGGAAACTTGTACATGCAATTTAGCCAAAACTACAAATGTTTTTGCCCCTGACCTGGATGCCCCAGGATAGCCTGATGATTCTGTTAGGTTTTGGAAGCTAAGCAGAGTCAGACCTGATAAGTATAAATATGGGAGACCTACAAACAGCCAGGCGATGGCAAAGTACCTGTGATAATCTCTTGTCTTGAAAATCCTATAAAGTTGCCATATGTGACTTTACAGTCTGTGACTTTACAGCATTTTCCACTACAAGTGTTTTAATTTTTAAAAGTATAGAAGAATGTTAATTTTAATATTTTAAGGCAGTTTATTTTGAAATTATATGTTAAGAAAACCAGTGAAAACAATGGAATATCATAGATAACATTCTAGAGTTAGGCTGAGGAGAATTTGATCAAACTTCTTAATTATCCCTAAAGCTTTCTTGGACAAGTCTTTATCTTTAGCCTAGTCTGTCATTCAAGGTTGATAAAGAATGTCTGAATTGCCCAAACAGTGGTACCCCAATCTCCTTTGAAGAAATATGGCATGCAAATGTGATATGCAATGACCTGCATTCAATTTTTGAGGGAGAGAGGGTGTCAAATTGTGCCCCATAGGGTTAAATTAAACCACAAATACAATGCAACTACAATTAGAGTATATTCCTTTTCTTATACACAGTTAGCAAATACGAAGTTGCACCATACAATAATTCAAATGATATAAACAATAAATGGCGACATACAATATTAAAACAAAGCAAGGGACACAGAGTCAACAAACAGTCCATCTCCAGGAAAAGTCAATGGAAAGCACTGGAATTCTATTTTGCCAGTTCTCTGTTTCATCAAAACTCTCCCCATATATGTTTCATGACACATTTTGTAGAAAGAAGATAGTGCCGGTAACTGATGTGTCATGAAACATATATGAGGAAGCAGAAAGCTGGTGAAATGGAATTGTGGAGCTTTGTATTTGCTGAGTAAAAGAAAAGACATTGTATTTGTGGTTTATTTGTGCCTTTCTAAACAGTTCACATTGTGCTCCTTTGTATCCCCATAGGGTTTTCAAGGCAAGAGACATTCAGAAATGGTTTGCCATTGCCTGTCTCTGGTAGTGACCCGGGCACTTCTTAGTAGTCTCCAATCCAAATATTAACTAGGGCCAACCCTGCTTAATTTCAGAGATCTGATGAGATTGGACTAACCTGGGCAATCCAAGTGAAGGCTTAGTAAAAACTACACCTACATTTTTGTTCTCAGCAAATTTGCAGTATAGTACTGGCAAGAAGAATAGAAGAAATATAAGCAATTCCTTTTATTTACACCCCCCCCTTCACAACTTTTGGACATATTCTAGAGGTTGCAACTGAGTGTTAGACTAGGAGTAGTTGATACCCTAAAACAGTGGTGGCGAACCTTTGGCACTCCAGATGTTATAACAAAGGTTCTCCACCACGGCCCTAAAACAAGCAGGAATGCTCATCCACTCACTTGCAAACAGAACAGCCTACCTTGGATGCCCCGTTCTTAACAAATCTGGGCAAGGCCTAGTCAGAGGAAGAACTCTCAGGAATTGCTCAAGAACGACAACTCAGAATCCAAGTTTCCCTCTGTGCTTGTTATAGTGCTAAATCTCATTAACAGCTGACATGAAATATTGTTTTCTGTTCTTCATAATGTCTGGCAAGTTTAGGAACCGAAGGGCACTGTCCCTGAATCTCTCCAATAGAAGGGTGACTGTTTTGAATGTCACATGTGAAAAAGTTATTCATGGCTTTGTGCTCATCAACACATGAACTCTTGAATAGGACATTTAATTTACAAAACAATACCTAGTCTGTCTCACATGATCACACATTTGAAAAACTCATTTCTAAAATGACCTCAGCATTTCACCAAACCAATTGCCATCAATTAAGCCATCTAAAAATTGCCAGACATCCTTCCACTATGATGCCTAAATGCTGTTTAGCTGCCAGTCTTTTGATGGATTCAGCTCTCATTTGAATTAGATTTTTATGTTTGTGAACATTGCCAAATGAAATCCTTGCTGTGTCTGAGGCATAAGAACATAAGAACGAGCCTGCTGGATCAGACCAGAGTCCATCTAGTCCAGCACTCTGCTACTTGCAGTGGCCCACCAGGTGCCTTTGGGAGCTCACTGCGTATCGTGTGTATTGTGGAGAATGCAATAGATATGATAAACATGTCTATCATGGAGAACATGTGTAACCTCAGCTTGTGGGTTCTGTGGGGCAGCTTGTGGGTTCTGTGGGTTCTGTGGGGCAGAACTTGGAAGGAGTTTGCAACAATTTTAAACAAAAAGGTTTACTTTCTTTAACATATAACAATTATCAAACATTAACATTTAACATAACACTCCAAGGTCCCATTTAAGTTTCATTCCAAGTCCTTCTAATTACAGTCTGATAATGCCAAGTCCATTTTTCCTGCTGGTAGTTGGCTCATGGAGACTCTTGAGGCTTGGTGAACTGGATTCAAGATGATGAAGGTCCCCAAAAGAACTCTCACCAATTAAATATACAAAAACCCTAAAACAATAAATTCTAACATTTACAATATAGCAAAATAAACAACTCCCTTCCCACTACTTCCCAACAACATTGCAGTTACCTTAAACAAGGTGTTCAGGGCTTGATAAAATCAATCAAGGTCCCAGCCTGGTAGCCTTGCTTCCTCCAATCTCATGAGTTCTGCAGCCTTCTGCTTCTTTTCAGACTCCACCTCTTTCTGGGGCCCTTTCTGCATTGCAACGGTGTGGGGGTACATCGGCGTTCGCATGGACGGTCCCGGGAGGGATGCAGCGGTTGGAAGCCGCTGTTTCTGGAAAACCTCGTTTGGGGAGCAAGGTTGTGAAACAGCGGCTTCGTGCCGCTGGGGGGGAACAAGGGCAGTGCTTCTGCGATGCAGCAGTGCCCCCATGCCCTAGGGACGGCGTTTTTGCCATCCCTAGGGCGCTGTTTTTGGCCTGTGCGGAAAGGGCCTGGGTCATCCCATTCTTACATAGGGGTTACACATGCACCCACAGACACTATATGTGTATATGGAGAGGAGCAGACTCTCACAAAGGACGAAGAGAAGGAAGAGTTCACAGGACTCACAGTTTTACTATTATTCTCTGCTGGGGACATTTTCTACCATGGCTGAGGTGGCTGCTTCTTAACCAAATGTTATCAAAATAGCAGGATAGCTAGCGCTGTGTTTCAAATAAAGTCTTCCCTAATTTCAAATAAATTGGGCCAAGCGATCCAATTTTGCAACCAAGTTGTCCTTAGGCATCCTAACTACAGAGGGTAAATAAATGTAGGTGTGCCAAGACTCGCCAATTTTTGCTTCATTTACCCATTCCTATTGTGACAAAAAGCATGAGAACTTTTGCACTTCAATCTACACCATTTTCAATGCTTAGGCTGGTGAAGATGGAAAAAATTAAACTGTTAAATAGAGCATTCAGCCATCAGTATTACTTCTGAAAGAATAGAGCTTTTCAGAGCATGATGGCAAAAGACCCCATAATTCTCAGAAATACTTTATCTAAATCATTATACTTGATGAAACATATGTAAACTGGGCATTTTCCTTTTTAAAACCTTACAGCACAGTAGCTCATCCAACAAGGGCTCAGAGGTTTTGGACTTCCTATTGTAAATTGGCGCAGTGTAAAGTTTTGCACTGGGGTCATGTTCATACAACAGTACATCATCTCACAATGACAAGTTATCGGAGAAAATTAAACACTGTATGAGCAAATGATGAGAGAGAAATCCAAGAAGCTTGGGGTGGGCCAAGCTAAGCCTCAATTAAAACCAAATGTTGTGACATTTTCCCATCCTGTAATATATTATATCTTTCACAACTAACCTCACAGCTGGCAATCAGAACTCTGAAACACTTATAAACAAGATAGAAAAGATTACCCAGTCTCGAACTACAAAATACTTTGGTTTTTATTTGGTTTGTTCTTGGCAAGGTTGTAATCTGAATCTTGTGTCATTAAACCCAATGGAAGATTTTTGGCCGAGGCTGGATGTTATGTTCACATTCAGTTAAACTGGTGTGCTTAGATTTAAGTCCTATTGACAAAGTTAGTTTAAACACAGGCTTGGTTCAAAGACAGACATGTGTTTATCATATTAGAGCCCGTGCTGCTTTTTAAAAAATATATATGAATAAGCATCTACTCAAAGTACTCTTCTGATCTTTCTGTTACCATATTTACATGTAAGATGCCACTAGAAAGGAACACAGCCCAAACCTACTGAATGCATATTCAATGTGGCTGTCAATCCAATAAAACCATTTCTGGGCCCAGCCACAACATTTTTAAAGAAAAACATTATAGATGTAATCAACATAATGGGAAAATGGTAAGCACTAAGAGAGACTGGGATATTACTCCAACATTTGTATCCAAAAAATCTAGAGCTGCTGTAGGAACAGATAGTGAAATATTTCTTCTTCCTTTCTGCCTTGGCTATATTATCTTTTGCATTTCAGGCATGTTTGTCTCTATTGTGATAGGCTTCAATATTCTAAACATTGCCAGATCAATGTCTACAGAGTGCAATCATTAAAAGAGAAGGCAGATTTTCTACAAATCTGAAAAATGCCCTAAATTTTCAGAAAAATTTAAGATTTTTTTTTCAAAACTCATAGAAGAATTAACCATTTCCCTAATAATAGAAGCAGTTCCTGTAGCTTTAAGTCCCCATTAAGGATTTAATTCTCCATCAAGAGAATGTCTGGGCATACATAAAATAAATATATATAGCTGAAGATGGGTGACTGGAAAAAGGCATGCTGGTTGATGAGTGAGAAGGGGAGAAGGAAGCAGAGTAAGGTAAGGTATGGGGGGGTTGGCAGGAGGAGGGAAAGTAGATACAAAGAGATTCAGGTTCCCTGCTGTGGAACTGGGCCATATTTTTCCTGATGCTGCTAGAGGGAAGCAGGAGAAACTGGAGACACAGATAAAGGTAGGCTGACTGGAGGGCAGGATGAAGAAAAGGAAGCAGGAAAAGAAGAGAGGCTATGAAAGCTTTCAAGGAAAGGAAAGAGGAAATTGTATGGGAGGGGAAAATGAAATGCTTTTGTAAGTCCTGGTGGATCTTCCACTTGCATTAGTCTGTTGAAGCAAAAATAAAAGAAGAGCTCTTTAATGAGTAAGGAATTTAATGTAGCAACTCCACAAAATCTTATGCCATTATAAATTTTAGCAGTGCGTGAGGGGGATTTGAAAAGGCTTTGGAACTGTCGTGACCTCATGGTCAGCATCATTGCCAGACAGTGTAAGTGGTGCCTATGCTGGGGGGGGGGGGAGTAATAACGTGGTGTTTGGGCACCATGCGACTCTGTGGTTCTTGGGCACGAACACTGCTGCTCCTCAACCAAAGGAGGGAGTGCCAGATTTACCTATAGGCTTGACAAGCTGAAGCCTAGGGCCTCAAAATCTAGGGGGCCTCTGACCAAAGTGATAATATTTTTGACACAGCCATTTTTTTCCTAAAAAGAAATACTGTTTATTTCAAAAAATGTTCACAAAGTTCGATTATGGTTTTCATAGTGTTAATTTTAACATTTATGCATTTTTGTATATATATATCACCAAAGTATTTAGCAATAACATCTATGTGCTTTAGAGGAAGAATTGTGAAGTGCAGAATTTTAAACACCCATCATCATTCTCAGCTTTACTCAAATTTATTTAAAATTGCCTGTCTTCATTTAAATTCAGCACTGACAAGAGATCATGCCAACATTGATGAAGGCATTCCTGAGGCAGTCTTGGGGGTTGGAACCGACTTCAATCAGCTTCCTGAGGGCTTTCAGCCCAAGAATGCCCCCTTCTGCTGTTGGCGACTTATGCCAGCAAAACTGCATGCGTAGACAATTGAATTATAATTGTGAGTTTCACACAAAACCTTTGCTGAGTTTTGTGTTTTTGCCTTCCTTTCCACACCTACCCATTTCTCTTTGGAAGTGGTGTGGTTATGCCATCCTCATATGCCACAAAACTTCTTTCCTATGCATAGATTAGGCTGTAAAGGTTGTTTCCAAAGTCCTACAAGTGGAGTCAAGCAAAGGGATCTTTCAGCTGCAGCCAGAAGACCTTCCAAAATGTTACTTGAAGGTACCAAAATGGTATCTGCTCGAAGAGTAGGGAACTGACAAAAATCCACCCCTTGTCTGCCAACAGGACTGCCATCTCTTTGAAAGACATAACATTATACCTGGAGAAGAGCAACTTTGGATCCAATTCAGTCTTTAAGATGTCACACAATTCTTCATTTGTGTAGCCATTTCTCTAACACTATATAACAGACACTTTTTTTTACAATTTCACTTATGGTCCAATCCAGATGGGGGTGTGTGCAAAACAGCATTTGGGAGCAGCAGGGGGCCCCACTGGTGTGTTTACACCTCTGATGGCATAAGAGGCACCCACACCAACAGAAAGAGAAAATGTGCCAGTTTCCAAGTGCTGCACAGCTCTGCTGCAGTCAAACGTGGAAGTGGGCACTGCGGATGATGGTGCCGGGGGCGGGGGGGGGTTACCGGAGGTGGAGCCAACTTTAGCTGGCTTCCACTGGCATTCTAGTCTGGGAATGCTGTTCTTGGTGACCACAAGTTTACACCACCTAAAAATGTGGCATAAGCCTATTTAAGCTATGGGCAATTCATGTGACAGGAGCACTGTTAGGCTATAATATTGAATTATGTATAAACTCTGCAAGTTTTATTTGCATGTGCACATACATCAAAAAGTGGGAAAGAATTTACAGTCAGAATCTTTATAGGTACATCTGTGTGTCACAGTTAGCTTTTTTGGAGCATCAATCCTATTGCAGTGTAAACTATGTATTAGACTGGGTTTTTCTACATTAAAAAAATCAGTATGGTTATTACTTGCTAGAAGTTCTTCACTTCCCCCTAAGCGCCACTCCACCTTAACAGCAGTAGCAGCCACATTCCAATTGACTTGGTGTGATGAATGTTATTTACACTTCGGTTTGCAGCTTTTTGTACAATCTCATAAGAGAATAAATCCACACTTCCATGGAGGGCTGTGCATGAGGAAATCTGTGGCTGTTAAGGAGAGGTGTTAGACACATATGGGAATGTATTAGTAAGGGTCACACCTACATTTCTAAGATTTTCAGTATTCCAGTCATTGTGAGTGTGTACATCCAGGACAGTGGGGGGAAAAAAAGATTAATAGCTTGTAATGTTTGTAGCCTGGGAAAACCTTTTGGTATAATAAATGTGCCTTTTGCTGCATGAGATGCAGATTTATCAATACAGTACAACATACAACACAATAATCTTTGTTAGGCATAAATTAAAAGTTATTTACTATCTAACCAGAAACCTTTAATCAGAGGTGGCAGTAAATTGATGCAGATTTATCTTACGGAAGACTTCACTTAGAATGATGCCATTTTCTTAATTCTCATACGATGGCATGTTTTTTGTTATGAAAATCGTGTAAGAACTGGTGTAATTGTCATTGCTACCTGGAATATATGTATTAAGATCATGGACACTTATTAAATAGTGTATGTTACATCAGTGAAAAGTGATCTGATTTTCTACCAGCACCATTATGTAACCCTGACCACAGCTTCTAAAGAGCAAAGTAGTAGTGGAACCTGAATAGCCTGAAGCCAAGGTGTGAAGAGTTCCTTTGACAGGAACAATACTAGGCAACAAGTCTTTCCCTTGAAACTTTAACAGAACTTGCTGCTATGGAATGTGGCTGTGGTTCAAGAGACTTCAGATCAGTCAGTCCCAATATCTACTTTGCTCTGCCTTGTAAAATAATCACAAACACACAGTATTTTAAAATGAGTGTGAGACACAGCAGTCAGAAGTGTTCCACATACCTATACTACCCCCATCCCATTTCATTACAGGTAGAGGGGATATTGTTCCTTGCCTTTGAATCAAGATTTTGCAGAACTACCCCATGTCATCTCAGTAAGCCTTTATCACTATGTATTTTTATACTTGATGCTATCAGCTATATTATTCTCCTGTCATATACACAGGAAACATAACTGAGGCTTTGATGAACAGCAAGCTATCATACAGAATATATGAGTACCACATACTACAGCCAGTCAAGTTGCTCAGCGGGTAACGCCAAAGTTTATTACTGTCATATTGAAAAAGGTAGATCGCTTTGAAATAAGGTTGTTATAAAACTAAGATAGCCAACACAGATTCAACACCTTATCCCTAGCTTCTTGTTCCATAGGGTTGAAGAACAAGCAAGAGTGAAATCTGAAGCTCTGATTAAAACAGATGTGATATTAAAGATGCTAAGTACCATTGTGGGCTTGGCTGAGAAAACCTGGACACACAATTTCCACTGGAATCCCTCTAAATGATCTTTTAAATGTGGATGGATTTTCCAGTTGTGGTGCTGCAGCTGAAAGCATAGTACTATTTAAGCCAACAGGTAGACGCCCTCATCAAATGGTAACAAGAAACTGATTGTGGGAGGAAAATTTAAATGATAGCCCACCCACATAGGGAGAGCTTGAAGCCTTGTCCTTTTTTGACCAGTGTTCTGTAAATGGGGAAAAAAGGAAAGGGACTTAAAGCTTGCAGTGCACATAATGTATGCATCTGCTTACAGAGACCATTAGGAAGTTTTAACCATTTCAAAATGTTGCATCTAAGCTGCCAGTAATTGTAAATTTCAAGGACTCTCACTTGCTTTAAAAACTGTACACTGGCTGTAAGGCCCTTTCCGCATGGGCCAAAGGGCGCCCCTGCACCGGCAGGAATTCTGCTGGTGGAGAGGTGGGGGCCGTTCGCACAGGAGCGTGTGAGCGGGCCCCGGTGAGGCCGGCGCAAGAGAGGTGGCTCCGCACGGAGCCACCTCTTCCACGTCCCTCTCCCACTCACCTCGTCACCTCCATCACCCTGCTGGCCTCCTAAGACCCGCCCACGCTGCCCTCCAACCTCCAGGGGTCGGAGGACAGCGAGGGGGGTCTTAGGAGTCCAGCAGGGCGACAAAGGCGATGAGGTGAGTGGGAGAGGGACGTGGAAAACAGCGCATTCCTGGTGGTGCCATTCACACCACGCTGCCGGGAATGTGCTGTTTTCCAAAAACCTCCCTCCAGGAGGGAGGTTTTTGGAGGCGGCCTGACGCTGCCCTGGGGGAGGGGGAGGGGAGCCAGGTCGGCGCTGCTGCGTTTTTGCCATCCCCAGGGCGCTGTAAATGGCCCATGCAGAAAGGGCCTAAGTTTGCTTCAGTGCTGGGGTACCTTAAGGATCACTATCTCCCATGTATATCAACCCCACCAACTGAGGACATGGGCTCAAAGGTTCTGCTCTGTGTACCTCCACATTCTAAAGCTAAGTAGGGGGGTGGGTGGTTCTGGGAGACAGGGCATTCTCAGTAGTGGCATCTACATTTTGAAATTTTCTCCCCCTAGAAGTTTATCTGGAACTAAGTTTGCATTATTGCAGTATTTTAGGTTCCAGGCCTAAAAAAATCTCTCAGTCAGATTTTGTGTTGCTGTGTGTGTGTGTGCGCACGTGCGCGCGTGCGTGTGCGCACCATTAAGCTGATTATAGAGATCCCATAGGGTTTTCAAGGCAAGAGACATTTGGAGGTGGTTTGCTATTGCCTGCCTCCCTGTGGACTGAGTGAGAATTGTGACTAACCCAAGATCACTCAAGGTTTCATGTGGAAGAGTGGAGAATTGAACCCCAGCTCTCTAGATTAGAGCCCACTGTTCTTAACCACTTAATCCTAAGGGAATGCCAGTGTGCCAGGGTTGTGTGCTGGGGTGTTTCTAGGGGTAGAGATAACGTTCCAGCCCAAGAACGCCAGACCCCATCTTCTTAGATTTACGCTGCGCTTTTGTGGGGCATAAGCCATTCAAGTCAATGGGCTGATTTGGGCCGTGGGAGGGATTTCTCATTTTTCTCCCTGCTGCACCACCAAAAACCCCTTTTGGAGGCAGTATGTGATTGCCTTGACTATGCTGCCTCTGCTTGCTGTGGTTATCAGGATTGTGCTGTAATGCTAAGGCCAGTTGGGAGTGGTAGGAAAAGTGGAAGTCCCAGCATGAGATGAATTGACTCAACAAAACAAGGCACTGCCTCCAGTTTGCAAGATCCAAGCAAAGTTGTTAATGACAGTATGTAATGAAGGGCATCAATTCACTGAGGCATCAGATGTAAGAAGTGACTAGATCTCAATTAACAGCAATGAATGATCTTATCTATTTTGTTTATTTGTCTGATTTATTTTATTACTGGTTTTCAAACCTGGTTGTGTTTTTAATGTTTTGGAAGCTATTGTTGTTTTATGTCACCTTGGATATGGTCTTATAAAAATATAGGATGTAACATTTTGAAATACGTGAATATGAACAGACATGCTGACATACTGAAGCAATCTTACTTAACAACTTAACATTAGCTAATGTTCTGCTTGAAGGACCTGTCTGACGGTGATAAGCACATAAAGATTCACTTATTATTTTTTGCATCTGAAAAAGGAAGCTTTGTCTCACAAAAGCTTCTACCCTGGAAAATGTTGTTGATCTTTAACATGCTACTAGGCACAAATTTTAGCAGTTGTACATTAACATGCATCTTACTGTTATGATTACAATTTATTTGGGAAGGAACTAAAACCATAAAGGAGGATAGTGTTTCCCAGAAGCAAGTAGAGATCTTGAAGTAAGAACACAAAATGTGGATTCATTGATATGATCATATTACTTGAAAAAATGATTCCACCCAATTTGTTTTGAGGATGCTGATATAAAAAGGATCTTCCTCAAACTATGCTTTATGGCTAGAGTAAAATGCTGAGGTGGGCAGGTGGGGAAGGCTTTGTTGGCAATAATAGACATACGCCCAGTTCATGGTAAAATCGCTGGCCACAGCTTGTTTATTGATTACGAGAGCAAAGAGTGAAGGCGTAGAATGGGGATGGATCCAACGCTGGGGTAGCAAGCCTGCTGACCCCCCACATCACCCCCAGGAAGCCTGCTTGGGGGAACCTGTTGGAATGGCTAGAGCCTGGGAGTCCATGTGGGCATTGCCCTCTACTTGGTGCTACTTAGCGCTCTACTTGTCACCAGGGATCAGCAGGCCATCCGCCTGCTCATGCCTGGCTCTGTGGCGTAGCAGCCTCCCCAATTCCAAGCCACTTATGGGAGCCCCAGATCATTGGGGAGGCAGACATGCAGGCATTGCCTCTCCCTCAATGATCCATCCCCATGCCCAATCCATCAAAGAGCAAAACACACACACACACGACTATCCAAAATTGTATTAACCAGGCATATCAGATCAATGAGATGCCAATATGTATAGCCAAGAAGAACAGTCTTTGGTCCAGTGTGGTGTAGTGGTTAAGAACAGGTGGATTCTAATCTGGAGAACCGGGTTGGATTCTCCATCCCTACACCTGAGTGGCAGAGGCTTATCTAGAGAACTAGATGTGTTTCCCCACTCCTACACTCCTTCTGGGTGATCTTGGGCTAGTCACAGTTCTTCAGAACTCTCTGAGAACCTACCTCACAAGGTGTCTGTTGTGGGGAGAGCAGAGGCATTCCTCCCATTGGGCAAAGTGGGCAGTTGCTTAGGGCGCCCCCTTGTGGTGGGTGCCAAAATGCAGGTTCATTTGTGGGATTTTTTTGTATTTTCAGTGTTTTTTTGGTTTTTGGCCTGCAGGGGGCACAGTTTTTAGGCTAGCAGCACCAAAATTTCAGGGATTTTTCAGAACCTCTCCTGATGATATCACCCAGGTTTAGTGAGGTTTGGTTTAGGAAGTCCAAAGTTATGGACACCCAAAGGGAGTGCCCCATCCCCCATTGTTTCCAATGGGAGCTAATAGGAGATGGGGGCTACATCTTTGAGGGTCCATAATTTTGGACTCCCTGAACCAAACTTCACCAAACTTGGGTGGTATCATTAATAGGGGCTCACAAAGATACTCTGAAATTTTGGTGCTCCTATCTTAATAATTGCACCCCTGACAGCAAATACCCCCTAAATTTCCCCAGATTCCCCTTTTAAATCCACCCCCTTCCTGCCAATGCTTGTTTTATTTATTTCTTTTATTATTTCAATGCTTAATAAAGGTTATTATTATTTAATACACCCCCTTCGGCATGGATTTAAAGGGAGAATCCGAGGTCCCCAGTTTAAACATTGCAAGTGATGCTGTTTCAGGGTGGGGGAGAATCCACCCCAAAATAGCATCACTTTCAATGTTGTTTAAACTGGAGAACCCAGATTCTCCCTTTAAGATGGATTTAAAAGGAGAATCTGGACTCCCTAGTTGAAACACCATTGAAAATGATGCTGTTTGGGGGTGGATTCCAGAATCGTTTAAACTAGGGAGCCCAGATTCTCCTTTTAATCCACTTTAAAGGGAGAAACTGTGGTCCCCAGTTTAAATAACATTGAAAGTGATGCTGTTTCCCCCAATTGGGGATACTGGATACAACACCAACTGGATACAACACCATAAAATGTTTTCACAGCTGTAATAAAACATTTTGAAAGCATTTTGAAATTGTTTTCAAAAAATATTTCTGCTGTGTGGCATGGCCCATTGCTGTGTTCAGATTTGTGAGTTGGGGCATGTTCTACAATGTGATGGTGACTTTGAAATGACCTGGGGGAAAATCATTGGTCACGGTGGGGAAGGGTGGCTGACCATGGCGGGGGACAGCAAATTCAGGCTTTGCCCAGGGCTCCAGATTGGCTAGGTACGCCACTGGAGGAGAGGAAGGGAAAGGAATTTGTAAGCCACCTTGAGTCTCCTTACATGAGAGAAAGGTGGGGGATTAATCCAAACTCCTCCTGCTCCTGCTCCTGCTCCTCCTCCTCCTCTTCTTCTTCATCTTCTTCAAGATTTGAATAAAAGGACTGTTTCAGTCCTACTTTAATGTGAGCTAATTGTGTGGTTTGAGAAGGGGTTGCAGTTTTGCTAACACAAGGTATTTTCAGCAAGCAACAAAATCAATGGAAATCTGCTTTCACCATTACACTTAGATCCAAGAGCTTTGTTTTAAAAGCCTTTGAATATGATTTTGCTGACAGTGGGTGGCATGGGTCAAAGACTCCAGCTTTCCAGTCAACTTTTTTTTTCCTTTTGAGCCTGAAGAACGTCCAGTGGGAAATTGTTTGCATAACTTTGGAGCTTGCACTACTTCACATGCAGCTCCAGAGTTGTGCATAACATTCATAACTGTCCATGCCAATCTCACAAAGAATAATTTTTATACTGTAGATATTTTATTCTATTTCACCACCCAGTGTCAAAAAGATGAAGAGAATTTTCAACATTGATAGGTTGTTGGGTATTAATGGAATCTGTTGTCTAAATAGAAACACTCAGAATAGACTGGTACAGGTGCTTTGGCTGAGTCTAGCAAATCCTTTTCATCAGGGAATACAGTTTACTCCAGTGGTGGGATTCAGCAGGTTCGCAATATGTGCTCTTTAGAGAAGCACGAAGGAGCCAGCAGCATGGAGAGGGGAGGCAAAGGGGAAGGCTTTATGGCGCCTGGCAACTGAGGCTGTGCTGGTGGAGGAGAGATTGAACACAGATGTTAGACAGAGATGAGAGAGTTCCCCACCCCCCACTATACATATAAGAGATCAATTTCTTGATTAGTGCGCTTAGGGAAGCAGGAAGGTGCCAACCGCATGAAGGAGGGGTAAGAGGGAAGACATGAAAAGCTCTGCAAGAAAGTGGGAAAGCCGGCCATGGGTGGAGGGAAGAGGTCTGGGGAAAAGTTGTGCTCACTAGCAAATCTGTCCCATTCTGGCGGCAAAATCATGCTATAAGTTATTTCACTTGCCACAAAGAGAGTGGAAAGTGAAAATGGACCTACAGAAAATAAGTGCATACAAGAAATCTTGCTGCAGTGAACACTGGCCTCCACTATGCCGCAAAGACTTTATGCATAGTCGGCCTATATGTGATGTTGCCATCACCTCTATATCCTAGCTGGGACTCATTCCCCTGTTTACTCAACCTTGGCTTGAGGCTGTTTCCCAGCTGATTGTCAGCCAGTCACTGCCAACCAGCAGTGCACAGCAGGCACTGCCTTAGAGACATCATGTGTGTTGTTTCCTTTTTGAGAGAATGTAGAAAGAAACTCTTTGGATGTATTGACAAATCCTTTAACGGCCAGAATCAACTGGCTGCTGCGGGTTTTCCAGG
Source organism: Sphaerodactylus townsendi (assembly GCF_021028975.2). Classification (NCBI taxonomy): domain Eukaryota; kingdom Metazoa; phylum Chordata; class Lepidosauria; order Squamata; family Sphaerodactylidae; genus Sphaerodactylus; species Sphaerodactylus townsendi. The sequence goes on along the minus strand of NC_059428.1, from coordinate 46,963,300 downwards.
CTGTGTGGCCCTGGGCTGGTCATTTTTTCCTCCTAACATTTTACCTGCTTTTATGGCTGGCATCTTTAGAGGTATGTCACGGCAAGATGTGTTTCTCTCATGGCATAGTGGAGACTCCTTGGACCATGTCAGAGTCAGGGAACCCAGGGGTCTTTGAGATCCCCAACAACCAGGTCAATAACTGATTTAGAGTATCACATTGATGTACTGATGGAGATTTGCATTGCAACTCAGTCAGCTTTATTGAAGAATACATATGAAGTGGAAAGAGTTACATCTACTCTGTAAACTATATGCACTGCACTGACTTGCCACATAATCTATTTCTATGCAGAGCCTGATTTATTGATTGGCTCAGATGCCAATGTTTGACACAAGGCTTGTTTGTGGAATGAAATAATTAGCAGTCATGAAAATTGATCTGCAGCACTCAATATGGAGAAACAACTCTGTAAAATAGGAAATGAGCTGGTAAACATAAAATTATAACCAGAAATAAGTTGGTCTTGTACTTTTTGAAATGATACAAATCAGTGATTTTTTTCCCCTTTATGCACAGGTATCATTGTACAAGTACAAGTCTGAAAATTTATAAGAGTTTATGAAAGCAAATAAAGGAGTCATCTTAAACATATGAACAGTGGAAGCTGGCATTCTGAGTCATTTCATTGGTCCACCAAATCCAGTACTGTGTGCTCTTCTCTAAAGTATTTCCCAGTCCTCAGCTTCAGATTCATTATATCTAGTAATACCAGGGACTTTGAGCATGTGAAGTCTGATTAAGGGGATATCCTCTGAACACATGATTGTGTACAACCTGTCAGTTTCAGTCACAGCCTCTCAAAAATTCTTCCCACCCCATCCATATTTCTTGAAAATAAAATTCCAGCATTACCAACCTCATGTGCCAACATCAAAAACCAGTCTTCCGATTATGTAAAATCCTTCCAAGAATCAGACATGTTAATTGGAGCTAGAGCCTGAGAGGTGATGCATACAATCTCTGTGTCCTTATCCATGCAAAAAGCTCTCTCATCCACCCTGTGTATGAATTCTGGTTTATAGTTTGAACGGTGAAATCGCTCTGCCTCAGAATTCAATTAAAGCAGTGGCCTTATGAAATCTTATGTCCATGCCCTTCATCCAGGAAGATGATCGCCTTATTTCTTGAAATCTCCAGGCAGTACCTGGTACTCCTATGAATATTGTTTGCCCTCCATGACAAATGCCTCCCCTCTGGTTCTCCCAGACATCATAAACTCAGACTAATTCTTCATCTCCCCAGGTGTTCAGTATGCCTGTATTACTCTATTCTCCTAAAAGACTTTCAATCTCAGATTACATACATGCTAAATTGGTTTAGGTGATCTGTGATCTCTTTAGTGTCGGTCATCTTTTATAGCACCAGGGAGGCAGTGCATATTGTAATTAGACCAATACTACAGTGGCTGTTTGCCAGCAATGTACTCATGCTACACTTAACAAAGACGAGCGCAGTACCTCTTCTTGAAATATTTATTCTTCAATGGCCAAGAACTTAATTCTAAAAAGATTACAGTCATTCTTGTACCTTCGTAGATTTTGCCTTGCTGTATTTAAAACAGCTTCAGCAAAACTTGGCTCCCGACAATTTTGATATAAGAATTTCATGATAAATCCATTAGCACTACTAATCTTACAAGTCATCTATTTCTCAAATGTGTTTGGGCTCTTAAAGACACTGAATAGAATCATGTAGGAAATATTACTCTGTAAGAAGTAGAAGTATTGTATATTAAGGCTGTTACCATCATGATATTCTACCAGTCCCTTCATTTTTACATAGAGAATAGCCATCTAGCAGTTTTCTATTATTTCATATTTTCCCCCTTCCAATTTAGTCTTTTTTCTTTGTTAAGGATTCAGAGGGCAACAGTACAATGCATAGTACACTTTTGGCATCAAGTTGCCAAATGGCCATTCTTCAGAATTTCCTTTCTGAAGATGCTACTAAATAAATGCTGGCCCTTGTGGAGAAGAAAATGAAGAGTGGCCAGTTCTATTAGGAGTGGATTATTCTGAACATTAATATCTCACTTTTCTCAACTGTAAGAAGTCTCAAAGTAACTTACAAACTCCTTCCTTCATTTCCCCACAATAGACACTTTGTGAGGTAGGTAGACTGAGAGAGTTCTGAGAGAACTATGACTAGCCCAGTGTCACCCAACAGGCTTCATAAGTAGGAGTGGGGAAACAAACCCATTTCCCCAGACTAGAGTCCACCGATCTTAACCCACTAGACCATGCTAATAAATATGAATTAAAATATATAAACCATATTAATAGTACTAATTGTATGAGATCAGCCAGAAGGCATAGTTAGTACTATCCGGATAATAACCAGGGGGGAAGATGAAGGCCATGCATAACTACAATAAAATTCTATCCTCATGTGGACTGAAATGGGTGATGGAGCAGGACAAAACCATTGCTGTTGTTCTGTATTTTAGCCATTTTATAGATGACTCTATACTTCACACCTCTAGGTTGGTAGTTACAACAAAGTTGAATCAAACCAGCTTTTCCACTGGTGAAAAACAGAGGGGGATCCCAATCACTATTTCAAAATGCTATTCTGTAGAGCCTGGTACCTATATGGACAAAAGCTATGGGGAATGTGTAGGAAGGATGACCCATGGACAACTATATAAATAAATAAACAAAACAAAATTGACTGGATCCAACTCAGTGTAATCATGCAGATGTTAAATAAAATATGAACACGGCAAATATTTTTTTCAAAAATAGGCTCTCTCTTAAATAAATTAATTCAGGACAGGTTTACCAACCAGATTATCTCTTTAATGTATAAGAATGCTTCTATACTTTTGTATAGAATGTGTGGCAAGAGTCACAACTGATCAATATAAAACACTGATCAGTGAACTGGATGCTTTAAACTATAGGAACCTTTTGTTTCTCAGTTTTCAATGTCTTAAGTTTTGTCTGGAAGAAGATAGATAGCTTTAATATTGTTACCAAATAACCTTAAACTAGTATAGAAGGAAAGTAGATGTTGAACTAAGTTTTTCAATAAATAATACAGAAATCAGAGAATGTCAAGAGTGGAACTGACCAAAACCTTGTTAATGTAGTTTCTACAAAGTTTACGTGACTGGTGATCAGCAGAATGAAACAGAAAAGCCAAATAACAAACTTGTTTCAGGGAGGAGCTTGCCCAAGCAGTGACCTCAGAAAGAAGTGTGCTCAGGCAGTAAGGAATTTCCTGGCAGTTTGCTAAAGTCCTGTTGAAGTGTGATGCTAAACTGAAAATAAAATGCCTCCTGGTTCTAGAGCAAGGCAGTATGTATGGGTTTCAAAAGTCCCAAGAGGAGGAGGAGGAGGAGGAAGAGGAAGAAGAAGAATGCTACACAGAGCACATTATTTTACTTTGAATTGAGGGACAAAGCTGCGGTGCAATGGAAGTACCTTCGCTTTTCATCCAGAAAATCCCAGATTCAATCCCTGGCATCTCCAGTTAAAAGTATCAGATGATGTGAAAAATCTCTGCCTGAGAACCTGGAGAACCACTCCTAGGCCCTTTCCAGACAGCACCCAGACAGCGGGTTGCAGGCGGAATAAAGGAACTTGCTCTCCCTCCTGTCCTGTTTGCCTGCCTCCATGCAGGCATGCATGCCTCCATTCAGGCAGCCACTGGAGCCCATGGAAGTGATGTGGGCTGCCGTCGTGTCTTCACATGGAGGTGTGTCTTTAAAAAAAACCTCACCTTCCATGCTGAATAACTGCTCAGGGAGGACCTTCTTGAAAAACCCAAGTTGTGGGGGGGAACGTGGAGTGGACTTGCATTAGGAGCGGGATCTGTGCAAAGTTTCCCCAAACACGGGTTTTATCCCATGGTTACTCTGGGTTTATTGGCCCATGAGGAAAGGGCCCTAGTCTGAGATAGGCCAAGGTATGAGGCAGCTGCATGTGAGTTCATGACTTACAAGTTGGATCCTAGGTACAATGCAACAGCTTTTAAAACTTTGAATGGTCTTAAATGAGATACCATAAGTACTGTGTGTGCATGTTAAGTGTTATCAAGATGCTTCTACCTTCTCATATATGAACATACTCACTCACTTGGAGGCCCTGCTATGTATACCACCATTACCTAATGGTAGTGTGTGTCTGCATAATATAGGGCCTTTTCATGAGTGGTTAGACCTTGGAGCACTCTTCTGTTTGATACCCTTATTTTCCTTCCTTCTATAATGATGCCTTTGCAAATATTATTGGATAAAACCAGCTCCAGATTACGTCCTAACAAGTAATTAGACTTCTTAGTATCTTGCAAATTTAGTTAGTAAGCTAGACTTCAAGCATTTCCAACAGAAATTTTTCCAGTCTTTTTGAAAAAGAAGAGATTTCATAATTTGACTATTTTCATCTGGAACCATTCTCACATACAGAAGTCTCAGGCATTCACTCCAGCAAAAATGTGCTTCACTTTAGCAAAAGCAATACTTTGGTAATAACGTAAGATCAACTGCAATAAAAAAGGACAACCGGAATGCTTTAAATCAGTGGTGACTAATTCAGTTTCATGAAGATCTCAAAAGTAATGACAGCAATGTTGGTGGGCCCCAGTCTTAGTTTTGCTTCCTGTGTTGGGCAGAGTTTTCCACTGCACGGTAGGTAGTCCATAAAAATGATTTGGAGGTTTAAAAGTGCAGTGAGCCTGCCAGTTGCCCCACCCATACTTCAAAGTGAATCAAGTATTTAAATTGTGTGTCTAGATTGAAACCATACTGTTCACCCATTTGTGGAACTGACCCTATTAATTCATATAATTGCCTTATTTCTCAAACCAAGGTTTTCCCTTTCCCATATTTAATCTGCATCGTCCTTTGTGTCTTGATAGAAAGACGGCAAACATGCACATTTACTCTGATGTGAGTTCCATTGATTTCTATAAGCTTTATTCCTAGGTCATGTGAATCAGACAGCCCTAAACTAAAAAAAAAAAAGCTTTTAAAAACAGATATCTGGAAGCTTATTTTTACTCAGAATTATGCACAAATCATTCACTGGAATCATTCCAAATTGTTTCACACAGTTATGCACTTCAAGGAATACATGAAGGTGAACAACAATCTAGCCTAAATAAAATCAAGATTTATGCACAGAAGCAACATTTTGAGAGGAGATGGTAATTTCCCAATAAGCTCCAAATATAAGTACAGTATGTAAATATTAGTAGCAGAGTTAGGAATTTGTATGTTAAATCATTTCATGGCTTCAAGAAATTCATTTATACCTACAGTCTGATGTGGTATAATCTATTATGTTACTCTAGCACATAGGTGTAAAGCTCGCAGCCCTCCAGATGTTATGGACTACAGTTCCCATCATCCCCTGCCAGCATGATGCTGGCAGGGGATGATGGGAACTGTAGTCCATAACATCTGGAGGACTGCGAGTTTGACAGTGCTCTAGCATTTTACAGCTTCACTCTACTGTGTATAGGCCCAGTTCATGTTTAAGATCTCAAAAAGAAAATCATTCCACTACCTATAGTTTGATGTCTGATTTTTGGTTCCACTACTATGTTCATTTTTATCACCAAGCTGTTCATGTATCTGAGACAACAAATGATGCACTGTTGCATTCTCTTCTGTTGAAGTGAGAATTTACAAGCAGAAAAGACACATCTCTTACAAAATGACGGTGATTTTTAAAAGTCACATAAATTATTTCTATTTTTTTTAATTTATTTACTTGAATTTATATCCCACCCTCCTCTGAAGGGCTCAGGGCGGCAACAACAATATAAAAACAGTTACAATGAAAGCATCATAAAATAAGAGTTTGGATTTATATTCCCCCTTTTTCTCCTGTAGGACACTCAAAGGGGCTCACAATCTCCTTTCCCTTCCCGCCCTCACCCAGCTGGTTCCCCAGATAAGCCTCCACAGCTCAAGTGGCAGAGTGGGGAATCAAATCTGGTTTCTCCAGTGTAGAATGCACCTGCTCTTAACTACTTCGCCACTGCTGATCACTATCATAAATAACAGTATAAAACATATACTTAAAAACAGATGGTGACTTGGGGCCTTTCCCCACTCACCTTTGCCCGAGGGTTGCTGCGGGCAATTCCCGGCGCGCGCAATTCCTGGCGCACGCCCTGGCTTCCCCATGACCCCGCACTCTGCGCGGGAGTGCGATCAACGCCATTTCAAAGCCAGGAATTCAGCAGCAGAGAGGCAGCGTCGGGGCGGCTGCGTTCTCACCGCCCCTGAAGTGGGGAAGGCAGCTGGACCCCGCGCTACTTGAGAAGAGTAGCGCGGGGCTTAAGGAAAGTGGGGAAAAGGCCTTAGTCTATTATGCCTCCTTCCCCCCCAGAAGCCAAAACAGATGTTATTAACCAATGTTAAGCTGGCTGGCCTACGAAAATGCCCTGTGGAATAGTTCTGTTTTACAAGCCCTGCGGAAGCTACTCAAGTCCTGCAGGGCCCTAATCTCAGACGGAAGCATATTCCACCAGGTAGGGGCCAGCGCCGAGAAGGCCCTGGCCCTCGTCAAGGCCAGCCAGATCGTTTTCAGGCTAGGGACAACTAGAAGGTGGCCCTCTGAGGAACAGAGGGATTTACTTGGGAGGGACCTACATATTTACAGAAATATGTTAGACAATTTTTTTTGGCTAGAGCTGTATGTGTCATAGGAAGGCAATCCCCATCCCTTTGAGATCCAGCACATCAGCACCTTCAGAAGGAGATTTTTTTTGCAAAAATGACCCATAGTAGACAGAGTTTGGTCTTAAGAAATATGTTCTAGTCCTTGCACAACCATTGGTTAGCTTTGGACAGTAGTTTCACTTATGTGATCTTATGAGTATTTAAAAATAATTAAATACTAACTATATTTAAAATAGTTTTTAAAACACATTTCTAAATGGTGAACTATCAGAAGAAATAACTGATGGATCTTCTCTACCCCACCCTCCTCGCTCTCCTTCCCCTAAAGAAATTGCCAGTCCCAAGAAAGTTTATTCCTGTGATTCATGAATTCATATGTACTAACAACCTTATTTCTCCAGTGGCTATTGCAGGGAGTGTGAAGAGAATGAAACTGAGAATGAGAAGAGAAAGAAGTGAGCAGTTTCTCCCCTTCTGTCTTCGTACTGCAGCAGTCCAACCTACGTGACTGTTAGTACAAGGAATTCCCTTGACCCCAGGAATAAACTTTTCAGCAATTAGCAATGGTTCCAGGGGAAGGAAAGATGGGGACAACGAGATCATCCTTGTTCTCACAAATCACAGGATCCAACCCTTATTTTCCAATTTTATGACACTAATTAAATGAACCTTACTTATATTTACTGATGAGGAGCCTTGCTAAATTCATGCAATGCATCTGGTGTGTGTGCATTTAGGATTATAAAGTCTATAACAGAGGTATCCACTAATATGACCTGGGAGACATTTTAATGTTCCTTGCAAGCCACATAGTGAATAACACCAAGACATATTACATTGGCAACAAGAAGTAAAACCTTCAAATTACTTTGTGAGACTGGTTCACACCCTCCTTGCCTTTTGAATCCAGTGGAATTTTGGTTCAGCATGTTAGCCTATCCTGTAATATATCACAGAGTAATTCAAAGTTAATGTATGCCACCTCAGCGGGTGATTAAGTATATGAAATAAACCTTTACTCAGAGAGCTTTTTAATGGAATTCTCAGGTTATAAATACATAGTGGTTAACAGCACAGTCTCTTGAATGTTTGTGTAATAAACAATCCATTCATTAGAAATCTAAGCTTTTTACACCACCATGTGAAATAATTTTCCTTGCAATAAAATATTTTTTCTTTTTCTTTCTTTCAGTGAATTCCTCATGTATGTATACACACTATTTCCAACACTGGAGAATTCATGTGTATTGCACATTCTGGAGCCACTGTCATAGCTCTGGAGGACCAGACGACTGGGAATGCTTGGAGGCGTTAGAAATAAAACTGAGGGGCTGAATGTATTAAACAAAAGCAACTACCAGGTATTGAGGAATCCAGCAAACCAACATGACTAACCACTTCTCATTTCTGGTATTGTCTTCTATTATGACAATGACATGCATTTCTGTAGAGCTGTTTAACTGTCACAAATAACAAGGTATCGCTATATAGGTGCAATACGATATTATATACTGATATACAGTATTTCTATACAGTATTGAGGTGCTGGTTGCAGCCTCCTGTACACACACACACACACACGGGGGGGGGGGGGGGGAGAGCTGGAGTTACCGGTCAGGAGAATATTTAACCAAGGAGAAAAGAAAAGAAGTGAACGACAGGATACAATTGTCAGGTGAAAGAATTCTGTTGAGTGTTTTTATCTGACTAATCTGTTCAGAGTTCCTGTGACATCTTGCACAGCTGCGCTAACCCTTCTCCACAGCTCTGAGATGGAGAGAGAGAAGGGGATATGATCTTGCTGCTGTCATTTAATTGTACTAGTGCTGGGTACCTCTGAGGCCAATGTGACTGTAGAGATGAGTCTCTGCATGTTATCTTACCTCTGAACTGGGGCCTGATTCTGTAGATTCTGTTTCTAGATTACACTGAAAGCTGCTACTTATATAATCCATTTTCTCTCGCTATCTCCTACGGTCATCTCCCCCCCCCCCCCATCACTCTTTCCATTATCTCCTCACTGTTGAAATTCAGGCTGCTAGCCCCGTGATGGGAGTGAGGGATCCATTCACCTGGCATTTCCTGCCACCACCTGGCATTTTCTGCCACCAGCAGCAAGAGAAAAATGGAATATAGCCATTGGCCAACAGAATGACATCACTTCTGGGCTTTCCCAGGATATTACTCCTCTTTAGGAATTCTCTGTTTTACTGTAGAGTTTTCAGTAAGAGAGGATTGATGTCACTTCCAGAAACCTAATTTTACTATGCAGTTTCAATGAGTTCCTAGAGAGGCATGGTGTCATCTCCATTCCTCTGTTTTCCTGCTAGTTGCTTGGCAATCTTATAATGTATTTGTCAGACTGCAGGCTCTGCTTTTCTTTGAGCAGCAAAATGTATCAGTGTGGAAATTCCAAAGTTCATTGGACAAATCCTACTTAAAGGGATATAGGTAAAGGGGGGGGGGGTTTCTCAGGTTTAAAACCCCACCCACATTGCATGTCTGGCAGGGGCAGGAACTCCTGTGCACCCCCACAGCAAAGCTCGCATCGCACGCTTGCAAGCTGCAAGCCAGCAGGGGCCTGGAAAAGAAAGGCTTGCCTCTTGCGAGACCTGCTTTGCGAGAGGCGAGACTTTCTTTCCTGGGCTCCGGCTGGCTTGCAAGTTGGAGGCGGGGCTTGGGGAGGCGGGGCCATGCCTTCTGAGCCCCACCACCCAAACCCACCCCATAAAAATTCTATACCTACATCCCTGCCCTCTTACCTCCATCCCATATGTGGGTAAGGAATTGGAGACAATATTTCAATAGGACAGGCCTCAGCTGCTTTGAGAGTTTCTGCAGCTACAAAGAGGGGCCTCCCCCTCCCCCACTGTGTATACAAATATCATGTGCAGATGGTACTACAGAAAAAAAAGTAATAATCACAATAGCAACCAGGATAAAAAATAATCTCCAGAAACTCTAAATAATCCTATAAAACCAAAACAAATGTAGTGCAACAACTATGTTTAACACTGGATTAAAAACAAATATGACTGTGAAATTCCAATAAACACCCAGACTTCCCTATTTTCAATGTTTGGATTACATTTGCATATAGCCATTAGGGAATTTTTAATTTAGCCTACAGTTAGGAGCTATTTCCTAAAATATTTGTGATCATCCAGTTCTCACTACATTTTTCTTATATGGTTTCAAAGCAGAATGGCATACCATTGGTATGCTGTGACTATTCTTACGAACTGCATTTTCCCTCTTACCCTCCAGCAAATATTACCCAAAACACATTTCACAGAGGGAAATGTATTTTCTCTTGCAAATATTTATGCATGTGCTGAGAAATGAATTTTTGATAATGCCATTATTTACTTAAATCAGTCAAAGTATGTACCCTTTAAAAGAGAAAACCACCATGACTCCTCAGTGGCTTGGTATTTTGAGTTACCAGCTTTATCAGGACATAGATTTCAATCTCAGGTCATCCAGTAATAAAACAGCATTAAAGATGTAAAATAATTTCTCACATTTCCCAGTTTAACTCAAACTTCGATGAATTGGGCTCTTGTCAAGAACTGCTTCACCTCATCTCCCCTTTGTGTGGTAGTCTGGAGTGAGGCAGACCCCAAGATGCATGTTGTAAGTTCCTTTGTTGAGTACTTGCCTCTGCCTTGGTCCTCCTCCTTCTCTTATCCCAGCGCACTGGGGGGCAATTTTTGAGCATGGGACCTTGATAATGCTCTTGAAGTATCTCCAGGTGGTCACAAGGTGTCACCAGGTCTCAGAGCTCCTCAAGTGTCCCTGTCTGTTGACTGTCTGGTGCAGAGTTCAGATTGGATTGCTGGGGAAAAATCATGCAGTTCACCACCTGTGCAGAGTTCAGAGGCCTGCACCTCAGAGAGGTTTGGGGTATAACAGGCAGATGGATGACACACAGAGGCGAATCTAGGCAAACTGGAGCCTGGGGACAAAACCTGAGCTGGCGCTCCCCCCCATTGGTGGCCACCCTCCCCCATCATAACCAAACAATGATTTTTGCACCAGCTCACAAAACACCCCCCCACAGCAAAACATACATGGCTCTCTCCCCACAAACTCTCTTTTCTAATTTTTTTTCACACCAACCCTGTGAGGTAGGTTGTTAGCCTGACAAACAACTCCAAGCCAGTGCAAGTGGGTATTAAGCATGTAAATCTCTCACAAATCACCCCCAGCAAAACATTTACCAAACAAATGTCAGCATCATCTTTCACAAAACACCTCCAGTGGAATCCACTCCCAAATAGCATCACTTTTAATGGTGTTTAAACCAGGGAGCTCAGATTCTTCTTCTAAATCCACCTTAAAGGGAGAATCTGGGGTCCTCGGTTAAAAAAATTGAAAGTGATGCTGTTTTAGGAAAAAAAAAAAAAAAAAAAAAAAAAAAAAAAAAATTAAAAAAAAAAAAAAAAAAAAAAAAAAAAAAAAAAAAAAAAAAAAAAAAAAAAAAAAAAAAAAAAAAAAAAAAAAAAAAAAAAAAAAAAAAAGAAAAAAAAAAATAAAAAAAAGAAAAAGTGCACAAAAAAAGCATCACTTTCTAGGGTTGGAGATTCGGATGAATCTAGCAGTACCAAAATTACAAGATATCACCTGGAGACTGTCCTGATGATACCACCCAAGTTTGGTGAGGTTTGGCTCGGGGGGGCAAAGTTATGGACCCCTAAAGGGGGTGCCCCATCCCCCATTGTTTCCAATGGGAGATAACAGGAGATGGAAGCTACCCGTTTGAGAGTCCATAACTCTGGCCCCCCTGAACCTAACTTCACCAAACCTGGGCGGTATCATAATAATAGTTAACAGGTGATACCCTGAAATTTTGGTGTCACTAGCTTTAAAAATACACCTCTGACAAGCACCCCAAAAATTTGCCCAAGATTCTTTGTTTTGCAATGCCTTGGCTTCATTGTAGCCAATGGGGAATTTCTGAGTGTGTGAACAGGCTGCACATTTTTGAAGATAGAAGCATCAGACTTTCAAGGTGGCTCAGGAGGCCCTCCTTGTAATAGCATCCAGGCTTGGAGACCTTTGCTTCTGGGGGTTCAATTTTATGGCCTCCCCAAAAGACGTATTTTGCTTCCCCGCTCCTGCACATGAAGCTTGCTGGCTGAGTTCTCTCAGAACTCTCTCAACTCATGGCCCCCACCCACCCCCAAAAGCAAAGCTCACCAAGCTTGGATGCTATTACCAGGAGACCTCTTGGAGCCACCTTGAAAGTCTGGTGCCTCTATCTTCAAAAATGTGCAGCCAGTGCTTACACACTCACAAAAATTCCCCAGAATCTGCCAGGCTCTTCAGGAAGTTCTGTGGTGGGAAAAATTACTATTCCCATCATACACTTCAGTGGGACTTTCTGTTATATCCAGCTGGCTCTGTGGTATAGAGGTTTCAATGGGAGGCACTGTGGTAGCGGTCTTGCTCTAGGTGGGGGCACTTATTTCCTGTAGGGTTTGCTGGTGTGAGTCTCCTGAAAGGAACCAGCCAATTTTGCTAAAGTTTGCTTGGGAGGGGCAAAAGCTGGGGTCATCAGGTTCACCTTCAACTGGGTGCTCAGAGCATTTTCCTCTCCCACACCCCCCCTTTAGGGGTCCATAACTTTGCCCCCCCGAACCAAACCTCACCAAACTTGGGTGGTATAATCAGGACAGTGATACCCTGAAATTTTGATGCTGCTAGCTTTAAAAATGCACCACCTGCAGGCCAAAATGTGAAAAACACTAAAAATGGGGGGGGGAACACAAACGACCCTGAAATTTTGGGACCCCCATGTGACCAAATAGGGGGCGCCTGGGGACATGGGGTACCCCTTGTCCCTAGGCAAATACACCTTTGATGGCACATTGCTCAGTTACTTACACTTTGGGCTTCCAGTTCCCCTTTCTTTTGGCAATCCTGAACATTGACACTCTCTGCAGAATTTAGAACCATAAAGCTTGTGACTCATATGTGCAGTCTGTAAGTCATATAGGGTGGCCTACCAAGTTTTTGTACCCCCATGTTAACTTGTTTTCATTTGCAAGCAAGCAGCAAAGAGCTCCTATGGACTACGATATATGACTGGTTTGTATTTGGCTGGTGAGTACCAAGTTGTTGCCTTACCTTCTTTGTTGATTGTTGGTGTGATGATGTTTTAGCTTCACACTCTCTGACTAGAATGATGGAGGATTCCAGCTGGAATGTAACATATGTGTCTTGTCTCTTGAACCAACTTTATTCATTGTGTAGTTAGTCCTTATCTAGTTTAGCTTGTATTATTATGTGAGGGTTCAGATCCCAGGGTTTTGTAAATGTGTGTTGTGCTGATCCTAAACAGAGAAAATTCTTGGATTAGGATTCTCCAAACAGTGAGCTGTTTCTGATAAAAAAAATTATTCAAGTATGAGAGGAGCAAATCCAAGATCTAAAAAAATCCATAGGTCATTTTTTAGTTTTAAGTGAGATGTCTTTGAAGCTTCACAGAGTCCATCTGAGAATCTCAGCCACTTGGAGGACTGGTCTAAAGCCTTCCAGATAGCAGGTCTATCTGAGAGTGAAAGTAATGGGTAGACCTGGCCTCTGTGGCAGCCAGGTCTACCTAACGCTTCTTAATGGGAGTGGACTGAGCCCTCTGAGCACTGCGATTTTCATATTGACTCTGCAAAGCTTCAAAGACTTCTCATTTAAAACAAAAAAGAAAATAAAAAACACAAATGTATTTATTCACAACACAAATAGGTTTATTTACAGTACGTTTATTCATCTATTCACCAAAATGACACTTTTTTTTTACAAATGTATTCTATCTTAGAGGATTGCTGTCAGAATCTGACCCCAAATAGATCTTTATTGGGGATGTTTCATGGTTTTCCTAAATGAAGTCAAGTTCCCAAAACTGTCTCCTTTTCGATGACATGCTGAACAAAACTGCTCCACATTTCTGGAGTAACTGCATGTACTCCCTCATTGAATAAATCCCTCCTTGAATAAATTCCTAACTTCATTTGGTTTAAAGGTGATGTTATTTATTGTCCTTTTACCTGACTCCATGCCAACGCATGGTAGGGAGGGAGGTAAAGTCCTTGATGCCCAGCAGCAATAGCCATCTCATCAGTTTGATACCGAATAAATCTGTGCTTTTGTCTTTGAACCAGAAGAAGCAGCTTATCTTGCTTGAGCTCCCAAGAGATCCCCTTCTCTGTTAGCCATGTTCTGATAGATTCCATTCTGGATGCATTTATTGGGATATTCTCAGACCTCACAGAGTGATAAGAGACATTATCCATGACAATCACACTTTCAAAAAGCAGTTTGGGCAGCAATTTACCAAACCATTTTTCAAAGTTGTCCCCATTCATTTCCTGATGTTAATTGCCTGTTGTTGTTTTTACTGAAACAGAAGCAATGCTCCCTTCACAAACTCCCCCTTGGTCCCACAGTGGGTGCAAATCAAGCAACTCCCCTTCCCAGATGGCAAACATTAACCAGCTACTGTGAAGTATGCATTATTCCAAACACAAACCACACAATATGCAAACCGTTAACCACCCACCTCAATCCAGGAAACACCACAGCAAGAAGAGCATGGTAGATCCAAGGTCCTGCTATACCACTACTTCTGCTCTCAATCCCCCTACCCAGAAAGACTATAGCAACAGCACTGTGCCCTGAAACCATAATCCAGGCAGTTGGGTCTCCTCTGCAGTGGTGGGCCTCCCATACCTTTTTGTGTGATTTTTTTGCCTGCAACGAACCCAGAATATTTTTTTAGAAAACATATGAGTGGTATGTCAATAAACATTTATTGCATTAAAGTGGAAACTAAGGTGCAAAGTGTGATATATTCAAAAACCCCAAGGAAATCAACCCACACCCCATTTTCAGTGATTCCTGTAGGCTTGTATGAATGTGGCAAGAACTTCTCTAACTGCCTTTCCGTTGTTTAAATAGTGCCTGTCATGGGGTTTTACATGCACCAGATGGCAGTTATGCACAAAACAAAGTTTCACTTACCTGTAACTGTTGTTCCTCGAGTATCTTTGATACAGGATTGTATTGGCTGTGGAGGCACAGGCCAGCCAAGGAGAATGAATAGAAGTCTTTCAGAAGCGACAGAGTTCTGGGAGTGCTCTCCCTAGTAAGTGGTTCCTTAAGGGTCTGTTCAGCACTTACCATCCAAGGGACCCTTTGATCCCTAAGGCAGTAGATGTATATAATTTATACTACTATATACAGCTATGTATAGATTGCTAAAACTAGGATCCTTCTATGGAATTTTACTTCATTTATAGTGTCATATTAATACTTATAGTTTGAGTTAGTTTTGTTTATAGACATCTAGATTCGATAACCTTAATCCCATTGCACTGTATATTGAATGTCCTATTTGTCAATTGTATTGACTCACTCTATGTAATCCACCTTGAATCTATGTGAGAAAGCTCTCCCTACATTGCAAGATAGAAATCGTAGTTCTCATGCATTTCATGCTGTAGGTCAAATTAGGTGTGATGCACTAGGAGGAAATATTGGATTGAACCCTTCCATGTGGTGTTATTATTTGAAACGCTGTTTTCAATCTTTTAAAAAAGCAAGTGTATTTTTAAGAAATAAGCAACACCCTCCATGAAATCTGTGACCAGACCTTCTCATTGTCTATTTAAATAAGGTAAATAACAATAAAATAAACTTGAGTCAAACATTCCTATTGAATGGGAATAATTTTGGCCTACACTCTCTGGGATGAAAATTCCATAGTTCTTCAGTTTTGTAAAAAGTCACTTCAAGCTTCAAGAAGTTTCTAACTATATCTGTATACCTGTTTCCCTCAAATGGTTGCAAGAAAAATGGTGTGAAACATATCACAAATACGTTCAAACATGGTCTCCAATGTATTGTGTCCCACAAAGCAATGGAATAAATCCACACTTAATTTTCCATAATGGAAGACACGTCTATCGAAAAAAATGGAACTGACCTACCTTTTTATTCCCTCTGCACTCCATTGATCTTCCTGAAGTGCTGCTCCAAGGAGTGTGGAAGCAGGGGACCTTCAGGAACAACATGAAAGATGAATTGGAGGTCTGCAGTGAGAAGGACAAATGGACAAAACCCACCTCACTTTCCACTGACCGAAAATTATCACAGGGTTCAACCTGATGAGTGTTCTACATTCTGAGATTGCTCTTCTTAATTTCAGTTTGCTCTTAAATCAACAGTGAATAATTTTGTTGGTACTTTGTCTCATGAAGCTTATGCATAATTATTAGTGTAGTAATTAATAACAATATGTTAAATTAAATGATTAAATTAACCTTTAAAGTCCAACATTATGGATAAAGGTTTGGTTTGTACACTACAAATGTATCTAAGTTCTTTTTCTTCCTATTTTACAGCTCGAAATTTTGGTTTTCTAATCGTAATGGCAGTGGCCAATGCTCAGCTTGATTGCTGTGCCTCTCCTTGCTTCCACTACTGCATATCTCATGTGTGTGGCGATTACTGTTCCACTTGAATCAGCAAAGAAAGGCCAGTCTCTCTTCCCAAGTCTTGTCTCAATGAATCTCAATGAATCTGGCTTCTTTTATAGTCTAAAGGTTTTAATGGAGCCTTGGGTTTAAGCTGTTTCCTTTGGCTTAGGAAGGCAGCAAGTATCCAAGATATTTGTGGTCTAACTCCTAATCAGGCAATTCTGGGTGGCTTCTCAAAATTTTCTTCTGGATAGCAGTCTGTGCTAATAGCTATAACCTTTTTGATCCTGGCAGATTTACATAGTTGAGATATCATTAAGTCCTTAGACTTACCCTCCTAACAGAAATGGGAATCCATCTGCCCCAAAGAGGACACACACACAGTAATATATTATTTTCAGTTTTGTCTCAACTACTTAGGACTAAAATTCTTTTATTGTTCTCTCTGAACGGAGAAGGTGTGATTTTGATTACTAAAATGAGTGTGATTTGGTGTTAGGAATTACCTCTTGGCTGCAATTTGTTGGACAGTAACGTGACAGCCCTATGCAGAAAGTGTCAGGTGATAGAATATTGTTATTTCTAGACATTGTTCAAAACTAAACCATATATTTCTGCATTTTTGTAAATAGTTCAGTTCTCTTAATACTCATTCTTCTCCAGTTCCAAGTAAGTTGACCATGACATACATCACCCAGCACCTTTCTTAACTAGAATTCAGACAGATAAATTTTATATGTCTTTTTTTTCCCGGTCTGGATAACCTTTACTCATTTTGACATTCAGGATTCTAACATTAAGATACCTTTAAAATATAATCTTTCAGCCACAAGGGAGTCATTGATCATGAACACTTTTTGTACAATTGACCCATTTGCTCCAAAAAGCTAAGGTATTAATTGGATCCTGTTGAATTCTGAAGATGTCTATGGGTCTTGTTGAATCCTAAAGAAGATGACTATGATCATTTATGCATACACTACTTATCCATCAGCGGTTTATTTCGCAGTGAAGTTTTCCTGTGGTTTTTGTTTATCCAAGATTTTCCTCTTGCGAAGTGTCCCTAGCCAAGCTGATCCACCATTTTGCCTGCCCCCTGCTTCCTTGTGATTTTTGTGCAACTTTCATTTTGGGATGTTTCCTGTTGCCTTTTATTTTTTATTTTTTTGCTGTCTTTGGTCTAGCATTACTTCACAAGACCATGACAATTTTATGTCAATTGCAGTGTTAAAACAAACCCCACAAAAAAGTTCTTTGGATTGTTCTGAAGTAGTGGCCTGAAGTGTGGGAGGAACTGCTATGGTATGGGTGAGGAAAGGCACAAAGGAGTGAGAAAACCTAAAGAAAGCCTAATGCATATGGATTTCCTTCGCTTTCCCTGCAAAGAAATAAAAGAAAAGCCACACTTAAGGTTTCAGAAACTGTGGGGATTATTTAATTTGAGGATGGGGGACTGATGAAGAGGGGAAAATGTGTGCATAGCGAAGAATCAAACATGAAGGGAATGAACGCTCAATGTGAAGGAGACCACACATACGTAAAAGACATATTTACTCACTAGTGGAACTGATTGATCATCAACAGGTCCAGAATAAGTAAAAGGACATGCTAGTTTATTCAAAGCCCTGACCTGGACAGTGCAGGCTAGCCTGATCTTTTTAGATCTTGGGAGCTAAGCAGGATGTTGGCCTCAGTTAGTATTTGGATGGGAGACCATCAAGGGGCACTAGGGTCTCAAGGCAGAGGCAGGCAACAGCAAACCACCTTTGAAAATCTTTTGCTTTGAAAATCATACCATAAGACAGCTGATACTTGACAACAAAAAAAGATTCTCTCAATATATAACTTCTACAATTAATTTATACAAGAGATAGACTGTGACAGCCATGAGCTTCCATCTTTTTCTTGACCTGATAATTGAATTAGTTGGTTAGTCTAAATCTCACCTTTGAAATTTAATCCTGAAATTATTCATAAAGTCTCAGTTCTGAATCACAGAATGATTGGATAACAATTAACTTAACTGTCCCACCTCGCCGCTCCAGAAAGTCTATGGATCACAATGGATGGATTGTTTCCAAGTGAATCACTGGGTATGCTTTGTTGTTTACTCAAGCATGGGCAGACTTGAAAAGTGGGGGAGCTGCATGATGGCCTTATTTGGTTTATCACTCTTGTACTGTTGTGTAAGTTACCTGTTCTGAAGTCTTTATTAAAACTGAGGTAGGAGTTGATACCTTTTCTTCTCCTTCCCTCAAACCACTTATATTTTTTACTGATGTAACATCTCAGAAAACAGCTGAGAAAAGAGAATCAGTTCTAACAAAAGTCATGAAACATTTTGCATGGAGTACCCCTGAAGGAATTACTAGAAAATACAAGGTAGCTGGAATCACTTCTCCTCTGGCCTCATATTTTACAACACACCTGCTCTTCACAATAATCCCCTAGAAATGTTCTGCCTGTTGTGTATTACTGCTTAAATACTATGTTTCAGTGGTGGGATTCAGCAGGTTCGCCCCACTTCGGCAGAACCGGTTGTTAAAATGGTGCTTGTAAACAACCAGTTGTTAAATTATTTGAATCCCACCACCGGAACTGGTTGTTAAATTAGTTGAACCCACCACTGCTATGTTTCCTGAGGTACAGCCAATTTTGAGACTGTTCTACTACTCACAACCCCCCTGTAAGGATTAGCAAGAGAAAAAGAAAGCAACGAAATAATGACAATAAGCCAAACCATACACAAAGTTGACAAAACTATGGTGTTAATTTCAGAGTACAATTTTTTGTTGGTTCTATCTGACTTATTCAAGTATAAGCTCACCTGAACAAAAAGGGTCATTTACTAATCTGGTATTGAGGTTTAGTAAACCCCAAGGTAATTCACAGAAATATAAAAGCTCAGGTTTGCAGTAGCCATGCAATTCTCTTCCAAGAAAAAAAAATAAAATATTTATAAAATATTTCCCTTTAATAGTACCAATAGTAGCAGAACAGAACAGCAGCAAAGACTCCAAGGAGAAAATGTAAGAACCTAAAACATTTTGCCAGTGTCAATCTACATTTTCTCTATCTAACCCCCAAACCATCTAACTGTACATTGCAATTTACAAAAAAAGTTGCAAGTGAAATGCCACAAGTATGTGCAGACAGTGACATTGCAGAAGACAGAAAATCATATTTATTTTAAATACTTGTCTAAATCAATTGTGAATATTGTTAAATAACAGACTATTTCACTTGATAAAAGGTTGCTAAGATACAAGAGATTTTGCTTTTGTTCATTTACAACTCCTTTTCATCTTCATGGATTTACAATGTAGATATTACCTCTAGTTTCTCTTTGTGACCTAAAGGATATTGAAGGGGAAACAGCAGTCAGCAGCTTTATTAACATAAATACAAAACATGTTTAGTTCATTTGAACTCTATGGGGAGCTGCAGTGCATGCTTTTTTACTGAGCAAAGCCTACTGAATGATTCTCTAGGTTGTTCCACTGGTTCTTGTTGTGCTTCCCCTCTGCCTTATATTCTTATATCCTGAGGTTCTTATATCCCGAAGGCCTCTCTTCTGTTGGAAAACCTACAGCTAGTTAATACTTTCTGCAAATCCTGTTGTTACAGCAAACTTTATTGAAACCTACTCTGCATGTGTGATACTGGATTAGTTCCCCAACTTTACTAAATATGAAAACTTTTTAAAAATCCTGTGTTTTTCTTGAAGGCTTCCAAAAGCTAGTTACACTGTAAATTACAGTTCATGGAAGAACAGGAATTATATCATTATCCCATGAGTGAGAACCAAAAGGGCTGTAGTTAGCCTTTCTTCTTTGTAAGCACTATGGCAAAGGCAGATCTCACAGTAGGATTATGAGAACTGCCAAGGAGCAGAGGGCGAAGAACTACTCAGGGCACAGCGTTTTCCCAAATAAAACATAAGCCTTTCAATTAATTATGTTTTCTGTTTCAAACCCAGGATTAATGACTATGATATGTTGTTACTGTTGCTTAATGGACAATTCCCAGAGGCTCTCTAGAAAAGAGAGGCTCAGGTCTTGTGGCCATAGTTAGAGGACGAGTTAGAGTTTTGAGGCCTTGTTGCAGCCTGTTCTGTTACATGGCTGTTGTGTTCCAATAATTACAGTTCTTATAACCACTACTTCCTCCAGCACTAATCATTTCCTTCTCTACAGACATAACAATGACCAGCTTTATGCCGCTGAGTACAACCCTCATTTAAAGCAGGGTCATGATATATGTAGTGTGGGACAGAAGATTAGGCCTGAAAATTATATTTGATAAAGAAACACTATTTAAAATCAAAATGGTTTTTTTCTCTTTAGACCAACTGGTCAGCAAGAAAGATCATATCACTAAGGAATGTAGAACACTGGGATGCAGGGCCAAAGGCATGACAGAGAGTATACTTTATAGGTCTTTAACATACCCAGCTAGATAAGATGGACTACATGAATAAATACAGAAATGAAAAGATCAAAGGTTAGAAGAGAGATGAATCTGATCAGATAATTGAAAATGTGTTTTTCTATATTTTAATGAACACTGAAATGATAGTGAAATATATGAAAAGTATAGATATATAACATGTATTCTACTACAATCACATACTATAATTGTCATAATCATTTTTAACCTTTTAAAGTGAATAAGTTGTATGTGAAATATTTTTACCCTGAAGATGTATCTCCCTGGGAATAACCCTCCCTCAGAAATGTTGGGAACTATTTATCTTGATAAAGCCAGAAATACTGGAGTTCAGTTTATTGCCTTTGCCTATGAGAGAAGACATACAGCTTAAAGCAGAGAAAGGTAACATTCCAGCTTTCGTGTAATGAAGGTCAGACAAGCTAATTTGATTTTAAGAAATGAAGGCATATCTGGGAGAAATATGATCATATGGAGGGTATCCGGGTAAGGGCCTGAATTGTGACGTATGTATTTTTTGTATCTATAAAAGATGAAGGTCTTTATCTGGTTGGGTGTGACTCTCTTTTAGAGAGACCACCCTGTGAGAAATACTATTCTGCACAGTAAAAATATTCTTCTGTCCAAAGCCTGATTTTTGTTTTTTTCTACCAGTCTTTCTGAATGTAACTGAGCAGGGCTAGAAAAGGGTTCTAGTCCAACAGTTGAGAATGTCAGCCCTTGACTGAATACAAAAGTTACTGATGCTAGTATTAGATATGGGCAACCCACAAGAAGCTGTGGACAGTAAATATTTTTATCTTAAAGTGACTGGAGAAGCTGAAAAATATTGGCATCTGTCACTGATTACTCCCATTTCAAATCTGTCCAAAGCCAACCAGCAGTGGGTAAACTCTAAAAACACTCATGTTCATATCTCTCTAACTAGGTCATTACAGCAGCTTTATAACTTGCTCCCATACCAGTTGACCATCATGGATAGTATGTGTGGGCAGACTGTGATTCCTTACCCTCACCTTACAGCATCAGGTGAGACTGTTTTGTTTGGCATTCCCTCAAAGATCACTTCTTCCTATCCAATTTTTTAAATGTTATGTATATATTTTACCTCTTTTTAAAAACTGTTTTAAAAATTGATTTAATGATGTATGTTGGGGTGGGGTGAGGATTTAAATAGTTTTATACTATTATTTTATCTTGTATGTTTTAAATTGTTAGGTGCCTTGGCAGCATGCAGGCCAACATTAGCTGAAGATCTGGTGGCTATGATTTCATAAAACAAAATGGTAACAGTGGTGGTGGTGGTGGTGGTGGTAGTGGTGGCTGCATCCATGAGTCATCCCTGGGGATGCTATAACTTCTCATTGTACCTTTAGAATGAACACATACAGGGTTTTTATGTTGACCAAGTTGTACTTAGAAATTAATTGGCAACCAGTATTTTTTAAAAAGATGGCTCAATTGTGATCCAGTACAGAGTGTATCAATTAGCCATTGGGTGGCTACATTCTGTACAACTGAAGGGCATTTTGGCTGTAAGATTACTAACCCCTTGTGTTGCATACATACATACAGACAAATAAGGGACAAAGATAGGTTACTCCATGTATATTTATACATTTGATGTCACATTACACATGAAGCAGCTGATGGTAAATTTCCAATGAAGTGTCCGTTCCATTATCAAGTATAACTTATAGCTAAGAATCTAAATCACTTTTGATTTTTTTTTACCACAGAACACTATAGGGGATATGCCAAAGTTGAGCATTATTACCATCCATCTGTTGGTAACCTTGTAAACTGGAGAAGTAATATAATTTGCCACTTTTCCACCATGTACTCATAGTCACACGCAAAGCAATGTGTTTCAGTATTTACTGAGAAATCTCTTTTGTCCTTCCTAATCAGACCTGAACTCTTGCTGCATGGTACCTCTCCGTAACACCTGCAGCTTCGTTGTTATATTCCCACAGCATGCCATGTTAACATTGCCAGCAGAAAGACAGACTTCAAAAGCAGCTGTGTCAATTACCTCCTCAAGGCTGGAGGAGGTGACATTTGTGGCACTCTTTTGGATGAGTGATGGACCTACTGGAGAGCTGACAAATGAAAGTGCCGGATTTTCATTACAGCTGCCTTTTGCACATGTGGGTTTGCCAGCTTGTAAGGAAAAGACAATTTTCTTGAGCCCTTGCTAAATTTAAAAAGTCCATTCAAGATCCTAGATTGTGCTTCAAGCTCAATGTACCATTATTTTATATTCAGATTAATAACGTCATGCAGACTTGTTTCAAAGAGATTGCTAAATTACCAGCCTGCTTTTGAGTCAAGGAAGTGGGTAATTTTGAAAACAGACACAAAACATGAGCTTGATTCAGATTGTCTACTAAAATTTGTGTGAAGAAGCAAGTAAAATTCTTTGTGCTAAATTGTGTATGTGTATGTGCATACACATAAATATACATAAAGGGGGTGAATAATAATTTGGTTTAAAATACAGTATTTAATATTAAGGAATTGTAAAGTTATAAGTTAAAAGTGATTTTTACTACTGTGAGGGAGGAAAATCTACAAAGCGTGTAGGCCTTTGGGCAGTTTGCCAAAGTGAAGAGCTAATGGCTAGTTACTGTTACCAAGGGAGTGGTTTTTTCTCTGAGACTTTCAGTGGGTCTATTATATATGGATTCAAAATACATAATTTTTCATTATCCAGTTTATGATCGGAATGCTTGTGGCCAGTTTAGTCACTTCCATGAACTTCAGCTTTGGACCAGTGATATGCAATGAAACTGAGTAATACACAGAACAAATGGTACAGTAAAGCTAGATTATAACATGAGAAAGTGATGCAAAAAAGCATGATATATGCAATAAATAATATATACAAACTGCCTAATTTTTCCCAGATGTTACAACTAAAACTTATTCCCTTCATAAAAAATACTTCTTTGAACAATTATATTTTACACATTCAGCAGAATGATAGACGTGTAAGAGTTGTGCTCACCTCATCAGGCAGGCAATTTCACAAGGGGAGCCACAACAAAGAATGCTTGAGTGTGAGAAGTTTTGATGTTACCTGTTTGAGCTGTGGTACCTTGAGAAGTTTTTGTTCAGATGAACAAAGTCTCAGTTGCAAAGCATATTAAGTGAGGCAGCAGGCCTGCAGATTATGGGTCCTAGACAGTGAATATTAATCACATACAGGTGACTTGTACCATCTCTTGGTACAAGTCAATCACCAGGACGACCAAGGCTGTTTCAGTCCCAAATCTTGCAGTGTATTGCTTAGCCTTTCATTGGGGCTATACTTTCATGGGGGCTATACTGGTTTCTAGTACCACACAATTAAGTCAAAGCAAGTATGCAATTATGAACGTCAACATATGATTCAGTGATGAAAGTAAACTTTGAAAATGTGGTATCATACTGCGAAACCTGTCACATCTACTGCTGCTATGAGTTTTACAATCTTCAGAGTGCTATCACAGGAATCTTTAGAGACCTTCAGCAAGTTACAAATAACCACTCAGTACACTGGGCCCTAAGGAAGAACTTAATTGTGATAAACAATTTTGTGCTTATCCCCATGCATTTCTGCCTTCCATTTGCTCTCCTTTGCTCTTGTGTTTTCAAACTGCTCCATGCATCTGGAATACATTCAGGCTCAAAACAGTGACAGTTCATGCAGAAAGATCAAGTACCTCCTCTTGATGCTTACAGGACTGTTATAGCATGTGAGCACTTACTCATGTTTTCCAGCCAGCTTCTCATTTTCTTATTGACCCACACATTTGGAAGGAAACAAAATAAATTGAGCCTTCAAGTGCTGATTTTTGAGATGTATTAGGTAAATGGCTGTGAGTGAAACATTCAGAAAGAAACCAATTTGCAGCCCCAAGTAATCACAGTTGCTACCAGCCTAATCCCATTTATTCCCAAGATTCTCCATGTCTTCCGCAGCAGGCTTCAAAGTCAATCAGACTGGGTAGGGAGAACTTTTTTCTGTAATGGCTGACAGTGAATCATCACACCATCAGATGGGCTATTGTGAATTATTTGGTTAAGCTATTATTTTCCCTACCTTCTTACTGAAAAGTAATACTTTCCTTGATGAATAAAATGCTACTAGAAAAGCACAATGTGGAAGCCCCAAACACTTCTACAGAAACTGTAGTCCCTTTCTGAGCTGCTATAGTCCCTTGCTGAGATGCAGAGAAAGCCATCCATCCATGCCTTCCTATCCAGCACTCTATACAGTCCGAGGAGTAAGTGCACTGAATTATTCCCAAAGCAAACCTGGCATCCAGCCCAGGAGGCAGGGTCATTCTCTTGCCGGTGTGAGAAGATGATGTGGTCGGAGGCAGTGGGGCCACAGCCTTATATGACCAGGCTTTCCCGCACCTCTTCTTGCTCAAGCGAAGATGGCTACTCCTGCCCACACTGCCTCGTTTTTGAGCTTTTGCCATTGCTCTAATGTTACATTGGCTTTTGTTGCTATTTGCTTTTCATCTGTTACCAGAGGCGTAGAGGGGGGAAATGGCATCCGGGACAAAATGGAGCTCCTGCACACATGCCCTGCACCCCATGCCCCATGGTAACTATGCCCCCCATGCCCTACTTACCTGAGTCAGCAGTGGTCCAGGGTAGCCTGGCAGGGCAGGACCAAGGGGTGCTCGGCTGCAGCCTCCACCGGGCCTGGTAGGGCAGGGCCATGCCGAGGGGGGAAGGGAGAGAGGTATGGGGGCAATTTTGTACCCTCCTCCATGGGCACCATCCCCTCTTCCCTTGCACCAACTTGGATGAGCCGAGTCAGCGTGGGGGAGGAGGGGTGTGGGGGCGATTTTGCATTCCCACGGGTCAGTGCAAGACAAGCCAAGTTGGCACGGGAAAGGTGTGGGGGGCATAAAATCTCCCCCCACGGGGTATACCCCTCCTCCCTCATGCCAACCCAGGAGCCAAGTCGGCATAGGGGAGGAGGGGTGTGGTGGGAGATTTTGCATCTCCATGTGACAGGATGGCATGCGCCCAGAGACATGTGACCCCAGATGTCCCTGTGGCCTCTTCACCCCTGTCTGCCACAGCCTGGTGGGTCGCACATGGGGATTGATCTTTTCAGAGGAAAAGCCTGAATGCTGGGCCTCCGCTTTTGGTGGGGGCTTCCATAAAATGTTTGGGGGTGGAGCAAGTATGTGTACCACATGGCCAGGTGGGGATTGTGGGTGGCTTGTGCCCCCTGGCAGCAAGTTCCCCCTGGCAGCAAGTGTAGCCAGAGGCCAGCGCCCTGATGGCTCCCACTATCTTGTTGCACCAACTGTTGGTGTTTTCCCCCATGCATCAGACTGGGGAAAGGTTACACTGGGGGACAGCAGACGTATTGCCCAGTGCCAGATCCATCCCCTGTGCTGCGCCTAGCCATCCCCTATGCTGCTTCCTTTAGCCAGCATACCAATAAACAGGCTGAGATCAAATTTTATTCCATTCAATTGTTGTCTGTGTCTTTCTGTTCTGCACCCTCAATCTACTTCTGCCCTCCTCGGGAGGCAAACACCTTCTTTTTGTTATTGTGGCATCAGACTGATATGGTTTCTCTACTGAAATATTTTCCAGTATGGACTAAGGGAAATCCTTTTTTTGTGCATTGCTGGAGCCCCTTATCAAAGGACACAGTCTTGTTATCACTGTTTAATTTAGTACCATAAGCCTTCACACAAAATCTGTAGCTAGCATCATCATTTCATATTATTGTTAGGGGAAAGGGACACAAATGTCTGTTGGTAAGTATTCCCTCTTAAAATGAGACATAAAAATTAACTTTTAAGAGCAGCATGAAAAACAATCCTGTGCACTGCATTCCTTAAAAAGTCACCCTTAAACATATTTAATGTTGATTTCGACTATCTTTAAAAGCCCCCATTCCCTCAAACAGCTTTCTAAAATGGAAGGTAAAACGGAAAGAAGTTTGTTTGCTCATAATCCCCCATCCTACTTTGTTTCGTATGAAACACAAGAAAAAACGAATGCAGCAGAAAAATTATAAGTTTTCTGTATGTTATTGTCAAAACACCCAAATTTCAAACAGACTATAAAGATTATGAAGAAGTAGTAATCCTAGATCTTGAACCAATGAGTGAACTTCTTCCTCATATTTGGTACATCATGACATTATACGTTATTTTTCATTCATTAACCTTCAAGGATATGTATCTTGATTCAGTCTTAGCATTTCTTAGGAATAAGAGGATGCCTGGAACTGCTGGCAGGGGCACCAATACAGTAGTCCACAAGAAGTAAAAAATGAGAAGTATTAAATGTTGGGGGGAGTGGGATTAAAAGATCCTCAGTAGCATACCAGCATATACACTGGCATCTGGTAAACATGGTCAACTTGATAATGTAATAAAGTGATTGCCAAATGGCAGACCATGGTTTGCATATGAACCATGTACCCCATAAGGTGGAGTGTATCACAGCTGCAGTCAAGTATGGGAGGAGTGGGGACACAGGAATTGGCACTGCTTCCTCACTTACAGGTGCCTCTTCTATGCAAGTATCACTCCCATTGCAAAATAGAGGAATACTTGCTGGAATGAAAGCAGCTCATGCCTCTCTGGCAGATCATTGTTAATAGTCGTGTGTGACATAGCTATTCATTGCTTTATGCCTAACATAGGCCTCTGTTTACAAACGAGAGATTGCTTCAAAGGTCTCTCATTTACGGCAGAGGTCATGGGATGGATTCGTCTTGTTTTGGAAGACGGTGATAACATCATGACCAGCAAAGTAATTTGCTTTAAGTAATTTGGCTAGGAAAAATCTGCCCCAATATCTGAAGTACCCCAAAGCATGCATACTAACTGAATATATGATCCAACCAAATAAGAATAATTATTTCCCATTAGTTTCGGTTAGACCTATCCATAGCTATTTCCCATCAATGTGAACAGAAATGCTTAACTCTGTCTATATTGTATCTTAAAAATTCTAGCTAAATGCATGGTCTAGGCAAATGCTTCCAGTAAAAAAACCCACCAAGTGATCAAGGATGTTTTGATTTAGATATATAACTGGGGATTCATTTTCAGTAATAGTATTCAGCACCATTACATAAATTCTTCTCTTTAGAAGATTAATATTCTTATTTCTCATAGAAAAGAACTTGTCCAATACAAAGGTCAAACTATTATAGAAATCAATCCAGGGTCAAGACATATAAATAGTGACTTGGAAGTCAGAGTCCAAGTGTCTCAAGTAGATCTGAAGGTGATTGATGACACCTATAGGTACTTGTTCTCTGGTTACTCCTGGAAGAATAAGTTTATTTCACAGTTGTCAAAGATGAAACTTCACTTTAAGAAGCTCATGCTAATCAGGCAGTGATTGACATTCTCCTTGGATCTTCTCAACTATTGTAAGAACAGAAATTTCACACTACCTTAAAGCAAAAATGGGAAGGAATTTAAATCTCTTTGCTCTTTCCATGCCAGCATGAACCAATGAATAGTTTTTTACTGGCTAACATACATAGTCACTAAAGAACACAAAGGACCTTGCCAAGAGAGACTTCAACTACAAAGGAGGAAACCAACCCTACATCTGTAAAAAGGAGAATGAGATCAAAAGAGGATAGCTTGCCATTTTGCTGTTGCAGCTACCACCACCACCACCACCACCACCACCATGTTTTATTTAACAGAGATGATATTAAAATTTTTCCAAAAAAAATGAAAATGGAATTTGGATTGAAAATTGCAATTTTGGCATGTCCAAAATTTTCCAACAAAAGTACTGGTAGCTATGCAGACATTGACCAGGCTGACAGACCCCTTTAAGTCTTTCACAATAATTCCTGCTTTGCATGTAATATTTCCAAGTGTTTATTTGTGGTATTCATCCATGATGTTATGAGTATTCATACTTCTTCCAGTAGATAGTATGAACTTGGGCCAGGGATGGGGAGGTGGAGCCCCCATATACTGACCAAACTTTCCCTAATAGGGTCATTGTTATTATGGCTCATATTGCCCAACAAAAAGAACGTATTTCCATCTGTTATTGTACTTCAACCTGCTAGCAAAATGACCAGAACTTTCTTCATGCAGTTTTCACACATGACTACTGTTTAATATCTAATATGATCAAGATGAATCTGCCACATAAGAATTCATACAACACATTTGCCATCTAGTGTAAAAAAGGTAGGCAGGATTTAGAAACAGTTCCAGGCTATCAGCTGGTTATTTCTGCTTTAAATATCATTTATACCAGTTGCTACTGGATACATTGCAACTCCAGCTACTGTAACATGGATGTAGTAGGCTTCATTAAAATGTATTCAAAATGACAAGCTTGCGCTACATGAAGAGGGATTAGCCAGTGGTAAAGAAGAGCCAGATAGCTATGGAAAGGCTCAATGAAGTAATGTGCATTATATGACTGGGCCTTATCTGATACCAACACAAATGACACTGCTCAGTTGAGCATCCATGCTTTCTTTGGAAATCTGTGGAGAATTGGGTAAGAGCCAGACAAATAACCATAATTTAACAACCATTTCTGGCAGTGGGATTAAAATAATTTAACAACTGGTTGTTTACAAGCACCATTTTAACAACCGGTTTTGCCAAACTGGTGCGAACCTGCTGAATCCCACCAGTGGTGTAGAGCATGCGGAATCTAATCTGGAGAACCGGGTTTGATTTCCCATTCCTCTACATGAGTGGTGGACTCCTATCTGGTGAACCACATTTATTTCTCTACTTCAACATTCCTGTTGGGTGACCCTGGACTAATCACAGTTTGTTCAGAACTCTCTCAGTCCCACCTACCTCACAAGGCAGAGGAGAGGAAGGAGAGGGGGGAATTGTAAGCTGCCTTGAGTTTCCTTGCAGGACAGAAAGGTGGGGTATGGATCCAAACTCCTCTCCTTTTGTTCATGGAAACTATCATTCATTTGGTTTACCCTTTATGTTTTCCTGGCATAATTTTTTTGTTTTTTAAATCAGTTTATATAGAGAGAAAGAGGGGAGAGAGGGGGGAGTTCCCTAGAGCTGGAGCTAAAATGACTATGGAAGCCTAACTGCAATGGTTCTTAAAATCATACAGGATATTGAAACCCTCAAGGGTGTGAGCTTAATCCTTGTAACATTTTCCAGAATCCCAACAGTTTTAAATTTGCCAGCTTCCGTGGCCATACAATAACTGCTATCTGCGTGTCAACAACAGTATTGTTGTTCCTTCACATTGAACTATTTAATCCACTGTGTAAAGGAACAATGGACAGCTGTGAGTCTATAAAACACTTAATAGATTTTCCTTCTGAAAACAGGATCTGGTGAGTGAATTTTCCCAGGGTTCCTCTCAGGTCCTAGTCATTGTGTGAATATCAGATTCTTTATATGCAACTGATGATGGCTCAGAGACAAAAATACATGGTACAGGGATTGTGACACACCTTTCTCCAACAGGCGAAAGATTAATAGTATCATACAAAGACTAGGTATTCAACCAAATCAGTCATGTTTTTATTTCATTTTGTTATGCACAACAGTTGCCTTTTTCTAGTAGCTTCATCACACATTTTGAAATTTTGTTCATTGCATCCATGTAATGTATTAAGATTCAGAGATAACATTAGCTCTGATATTAGTACATGCATCTGCTATGTTGAATATGTCGATTATCTTAAATTTGATGGCATTATCACATATGTCTTTGCTATGTAGCATTTGATCAATTTGTGAACTAATATGTTGGAATTTTTGCTTTTAAAAAATCTTGTCCATCTTGCAAGGTGCTTGCGATGATATACATGTTTTCCCTTGATTTTGTCATCACAAGATGGGTAAGACTGACAGAGAAAATGAGCAAGTACTACCTGATGATCTTCATGCTACAGGGATGGTTCTGTCTCGTAGTAGTCTAACACACTGACCAGTCCATTACTCTAGCTTTCATTTATTTATTAACTGGAAGTCACTGCCAAAGTCAGGTGCTAAAGTAGCATGACCGCCTCCAGCTGAGAATTCCTAGAAATCTTGAGTTGGGACTAAACAAAACACCCTTCTTTATTTAAAAAGTGATTTTTATGGAAGCAAACATTTTTTAAAAAACCCCACAAAACTTTGATGCAGCCCTATAAAAATTATTTTTCATTTTTAAATAAGAAGCCTATATAAATATTTGTGTAATTTAACTTATCCTGTGTTGAAAAGCTTACAAAAAAAGAAAAAAATGTTTTAAAACTGTTGACGACCAATTCTGAAATACAGTTGTAATGAAGATACAATAATCCTGCACTACTAACACCCAAAGATACACCATTTCTTGAAGATATAGTTTTGCTTAGATAGGACAAAATTTCACACTTGGGAGGAAATATTTATTTTCCTTCAGCAGAATTTGATATGTGAAGGGCGCTACCAAATGGTCCCTATCAGCTGGTTATAGAGACAATGAAGAGAGGATACCGGAGCATAGATAATAACAGTCCATTAATTTATTCCAGTTTATGATGGAATAAATTTTGTTAAATCTTTAAGGTGCCACTGGACTCATGCTTTATTTTACAGCTGTAGAATAACCCAACAGACTTATCACTACTCTTAAGCATTTAGAACATGATAATATTGTAATTTCCAAAGAGTATAAGAGCAGCCTTCCATCCTTCTGAGGCTGGCAAAATGTGTACCTGCTTGCTGGGGGTAAAGTGCAGATGACCAGGCAACCCCATATACTTGCCTAGTAAAAACTGTGATGTGACTCACCCCATGGGTCAGTAATGACTTGGTGCTTTTATCGTTACAAGATTTTATTAAGAAAAGCATTATATTTTAAGGAAGCTAAAGAACATTTTTTCTTCATCATAGCATCCAAAAAGATCAGTTCACTAGAACATTATTAAAATCAGTATTTGTAATACTTTCATACCCTTCTTCCTTCCAATTCAAAAACACTTAGCCAAATCCACCAAAAGAATCCACAAGTATGTATAGTGAGTACCCCTTCACAAATCTCTCCATCCACTGCTTTTATTTTTCCTCACAGTCATATTTCAGAGTCCATAGTAGACATGATTTCTATTTTTTTAAATGTACAAAACATTGGTCCATTGGTCGCACAGCACAAATAAGATGTCTGGGGGACATCTTAAAAAGAGGCAACTTCTTAATTTCACTCCACACACCCAAAATAAGATGTCCTGTGGCTGTCTTAAAAATGCCTCTCATTTGTTTTCTGGACACCACAGGTGGCAGAGGAGGGAAGAGACTTTTTTCCACCTGACAGGTAAGCTCTCTGGTCAGTTTCACCCTCAGCTTGTGCCCAACGTTTTGTGTGCTGCTGAAGGGATTCTCCCTGCCTTCATTTGCTGAAGGTTGCCCCAAGACATTTGCTCTGCAGGCTCTATGATAGACCTGCCCTCTGTGATCCCAATATTTTCAATGGGAGTCCTCTGAGTGGCTAACATATGCATGCCTGTCCCTCTTTGAATACATTTCATCCAAAATAAAAAACCACTATATATTGCTGGAATCAGCAGGAAGAGCTGAGTACAACTGTGGGCTGAAAAGGTGCCTAGGATTGGAGCCTGCGGAACAAATGTCCAAGAGCAACCTTCAGCAAATGGAGAAGGCAGCATACAAAATGTTGGGTGCAAATGGAAGGGTTATCTGATCAGAGAGCTTAATGGTCAGGTGGGAAAAATAAGATGCCTCCTGAGCTCTGCATTCCACACATCCAGGCAGAGGACATCGTGCAGGCAGCTTGGGGGGGGGGGTGTGCACCTTAAAGCATCTTCAAAATAGGACAGCTTGAGCAGAAACAAGGCATTCTAAGGACATTTTAGGGGAAAAGCCACAAGACACCTTTTTTGTGTCCTCTTGATGTTTTATTTGTACTTTGCAGAATGGACCATGGTTGGTTATATACTCCACTAACTAGTGATTCTACAGTGCCAACTTCTGACTAGCTGCTTCATTAAAAGTGGAACCTTTCTCCTGGTAGAGCTGTCAAGAGCAAATCTGCTGCAGATTACAAAGGGACTGGGAATTGAGTCTTTGGCCTAATGAACATGTCCATGTCATTTCTATTAACATTTGGCAGATCTGGTTGTTTTTTTCCCCAGAACATTCTTCCAATTAGCTTTACAACAATTATCTGAACTTTAATCACTTTAGAAACTCCTGATTTTTATTCCTCCATTTGTCTGCATCCCCCCACCCCCCACTACTTTTTGGGATAATTTTTTTCAAAACATTGGCACTGACTTTATGCTGACATCCCTATGTATGCACTACAGCCAAGCATTTTCTCTTTGCCAATGGGTCTCCTGTTACTGATGATCATCCTTCAAATACCTGCGCTTAGCCCAATTCTGGTTCAACAAGAATAGTGAACGCTTTCCAGGGAAAGCTGCATTGTTTACCTGGCTTTTTATTATTCTTGGGGCGACCTGCAATCTGCAGCACTGCCATTCATTTTTTTTAACTTCCCCCTTCCCTATAACTGATGGATTCTCACGGGCTTTATGCACACAGGCCATTCATTAACATTGTGGATTCCCTTTCATTTCAGGCCAACAGAGGTGTCCCTGTAAAGCTGTTCTGTTCCCTGGCAGTGTGCCAACAGAAACTATTTTTTTCTACCCACGGTGCAGATAATTATAAAGGTCCAAACAGTCAGGCAAGCGTGCAGAGTTGGAGCTATAGATAGCCCAGAGCAGCCAACTAGCTAGAAAGAGACTGTATTAAAAAAAACAATAGACCAATCAGTGCTAATAATAAAATTCAGAAAGCCATTTGTGAGTGGCAAATGTGGAAGACAGATCTATTACTGCATTGCCTTGATCATCCATGAAAACTCTGCTCAAATATCCAGTGGTTCTGTTCATTTTTAAGGAGACTTCCCCAGCTGAAACTATGGTGGGAATTAAACATTTAATGACAAGCAGGAAATTCTCTATTTGCTTATACTGAGTCTAGGGAGGGGGAGAGGGAGGATTTCAGGGAACCAACAATGGCCTAGAGAGACTGCTGTCCCTCTGCTGCCTTTGCCTTTGGCTGCTTTCCCCAAATTGACAGGGAAATTGTTCTGGAGCCACAGCAGGGCGAAGAGTTTGAAAGAAAAGCAATGGACAAAGGAAGGCTTAAGCATGTTGTGAGAATAGCACAACTGTAAACATGTTTGTGTTAAGATATCATCTATTTATCTAATTCTCCAAGCTTGCTTTCTGCTTGCAAATACTTATGTTCACATATAGGGAGCACATTCACCCTTAACTGGCTCAATTCACATTGATCTAACTTTCTTCTATTAGCTTGGTTGAAGAATGATTGTGATTTAAAATTGCCAACTCCAGATTGAAGAATTTTTGAAGATTTCAGGGTGGAGTCTGGGGAGAGTCCTCATTGCCCTACAATGCCATAGATTTCACTCTTCAAAGCAACCATTTTCTGCAGGAGAACTGATCTCTGTAGTCCAGAGATCAGTTGTAATTCCAAGAGATCACGGGAATTACAATTCTGGGGATCAGTTGTAATTCCAGGAAATCTCTAGGCTCTGCCTGAAATTTAGTGATCATACTTGTGATCTAGGGACACTGTGAAACAATTGTAAAAAGATATTACCACAAGCCAAATTTCTACACAGTCATTTTGCCTCATGAAAAACCTGGTCATAAGAACTGATGAACATTCTTTGGCAAATCCAGAAAACCAGAGACATGCTGTCAGAGATATCTCAAAGATGCACTGTCATTCTTGTCACACAACCCATTAGACATAGTAGATACCCAAATTTCCATTATAACATGGTATAATTTCCATAAGTGTGACTAATTTATACACAATCAGTGGTATTAAGTAGAAATCAGCTTTTTGTGCTTCATAATACTATTAAAAATAATGCACTCTGATCAGCTGCTTCATTCTGTGCTTGACATATTCACAACCATGACAGTACAGGTAGATGTTGCCACAGACTACAATAGACTCAAAGGGATGGATTCAAAGAGCTATGATTGTTTGTATTTTATGCAAGGAAAATAGCTGCTAGCAGCTATTCTGCAAGTTATCACACAAGTTCTAGTACACACAGTTCTTGAAAACTTCTCTTTGTACAATACAGTCACAAATGTTCTGTAGAAGCCAAAGTATGTCTTTTGATTACCATATATACTCGCGCATAAGTCAAGTTTTTCAGCCCTTTTTTAAGGCTGAAAAATGCCCCCCTCGACTTATACGTGGGTCCCACTTACTGGTAATTCTTGTGTGGCATTCCCCCTCTCCCCTCTTTGCTCTCTCCTGTATTCTTCTCTGCCGGCTCCCTCACTAACTCATTCTTTTTTTCCTTTCCCCACAGGCTCTGAGGCTTGCCTTGGCTTCAGGGAAGCTGCCGCTCCGGCAGCCTTTATCTATGGTTTTCTTAAAAGGGCAATGCTCCAAAGATTGCTTAAGGCTTAATATCATAGCTTCCAGTTTTTTAGTTGGTTGTTGGCCTTTCATAACAATTCAAGCCTCACTCAGAGGCCTAGGATGTTGCAGTGTATCTGTGTAGTATTTGTGCGGATCCCGACAGGGTTGCCTTCTGAATCTGACAAATGTTGATTTTGTCAATTTGAAGATGTTTTAAGCACCACCCTGGTGTTTTTGGAATGGCACCCAGGGTGTCAATGACCACTGGGATGACCTCAGCTGGTTTGTGCCACAGACACTGGATCTCAATTTTCAAATCATGATTTTTAGCGACCTTTTGATGTTCTTTTTCTGTGACTCTAATATCACCAGGTATTGCTATGTCAATGATGGTCACAATGATGGTCACTTATCCGCGATCACTTTGATGCCCGGTGTATTATGTGCCAATACATAATACTTTATCTGTCTGGATTTGAAAGTCTCACAAGATCTTGACCTTTTCATTTTCCATGACTTTCTCTGGACAATGTTCCCACCAGTTTTTAGCCGTCCTAATGTTGTAATTCCTGCATAAATTCCACTGGACTATCTTGGCCACTGAGTTGTGCCTCTGTACTCAATCTGGGCAATCTTTTTGCAGAAGCTCAGTAAGCCATCTACAGTTTTGTTGACTTCCTTGCACAGTCTTCACTTTACATAGAGGCAGAGGGATTTTGGCCTAATTCCATGCACACACACATGTACGTGCATGCACACATATGCATTTGCATGCATACATGTGTACCCACACCCAATAAATAGCAATAAGGAAACTTATTTATAATATAGTGGATAGTCATACAAGACTCCCTTATAACAAACCAGACTGATGACCGTTATATACCTGATCAGTGTTGAGATACCTAGGACATTCAGCATTCATAGCATCTGAGGTACCACTGAGCCAGAGCTGTGAACAACTTCTACTGAGGAACATATGAAGCTATCCATCAGACCATTAGCCTATGTCGCCCAGTACTTTCCACCACCACTCGTAGCAGTCTTCCATGCTCCTCCTTGTTATCACTTGTGTTTCATGTCCATCCCTTTAACTGGAGATGCTAAGGACTGGTTTCTGGATAACAGCCAATTTTCTGACCCAAGGGGTAGGGGACTGACATGCTGCTGGGGCTCATTTTGGTCCTGGCATAGGAGGAGATATCAGACATGGCTTATATTAAACATTGCATCCAAGGCTTGCATGGTCAGGAATTATTCAGACCAACTCCCTGAGGTATTTGCAACATTACTGGGGCTCAGCTGGTGGTATCATGAAAGAAGACAGAGGCACTGTCTGCATTCAATGGCAGTTCCCTCTTCTATGCTGTCACCAGCCAGGTCCAATATGAATCTTAAAGTGCATTGCTTGGGCAGTAAAATATCTTGAACTGGTCCTGCCTGTAACCTTCCGCATGTCTAATATGTAGTCTAGCGTTCAGCCTTTCCCTTTATATATGCATAATTCTGATAAACCTTTTATTAAAAAAGAAACAATATATGCCTAAAATATATTATTATATATAATATAAAATTATATGATTTTTGTCTGTTTTTGAGGGATATGAGGAGGGTACTTGAGAGGCATATACCTTAGCCTTATACTTATGCAGACTATATAAATGTTCTTGCTTAAAACATCAGCTTTCCTGGGCCAAAACATGCCCACATTTGGTGGTAGGGGAAAAATGTTTTTCAACTAAGTAATGAACTGCTTAAAAATAAATTAATGGCTTCTTGGGATGGTATTTCCAAATTTAGTCAGTAAAATTAGACGACAGAGATGCACAATGCAGAACATCTGTACACAATATTTGCCAAAGCAAATCCCCTGTGATAATTAAACCCATCTCTCCAAATGTCCCATAACCCCAAGAAAGAAGTGATCAAATGCCCAGAAGCCCTCTGGGTAATTAACTAAAATTGTTTTCTTTCCATTCTAAAAAATGCAGTTGAATGAAAATCATGCTTTCACTTTCCCTAACTTTAATGAAACACTCTTGATATTGGATACATGAGTGATTTAATCACAGCAAAGCATCTGAGAAATGGATGACCCTCGTGTCAGAATCTTAATATGCAAAATATACCATTCCTTTCCAAGAGGGAACCTGATTCCCTTTATCCTCTATTCTGTTGAAGAACTGATGTCATGAAATGACTATGAGGAGGACTGAATACTAACAGAATTGTTTATTTAATTAGTAACAAGGGTAAAATCCTCCTAATACAGCTGATCAGAGGTCAGTCTGAAAGGTCTCTACCCAAGCATTGTCAGACTTCAGTGGCTGAGGCTTAATAATAATCTCTAGACTTCAATTTCCTACTAATAAAGGGTAATATAATGTCATGTAAGCCCTCTTATTTGTTCAGATTGTCTTAACCACTGAGGAGCTAATATGCAACAACTGAACAAACAATGACCACACAGACTTCATATTTAGCACTGCACATGACCCTTGATGAAAGAAATCATCCATCAGACCCAAATCGAATGCTGGAAATATTACAAACCCAAATCCTCCTGAACACAAATGCATACCTAAAGAAAAACAAGAGCAAAGCAAAACTTGCTCTTGAAATCAGTCACAAAATCACATGAAGGATTCAAAGGAAATGGGTGCAGAAAATGTTTTTTTATTCATGGTTAATTTATGGCCATCTTAAACAAGTGATTTAATTTGTAAAAGAAACTGAAGTATTTTAAATTAAGCTACATGTTACTGTTGTCCTTCTCAACACACCCAAAGAAGATCTTCCCCACTAGCGGTGCTGATGTAGTTAATAATGAGCACTGGCAGAACACGGGGCTGTAAGAGGGCAGCAGCCCCATGTGCCAGTTAACGTGGCCATGTAGGGACACATTCTACTGCCCACCCTCTGGCGAATTCCGCATGGGTGAAAAACAGCGGTGTGAAAACGGTGTAAAAGGGTTTATGCCATTTTCAAACTGTTTTCACACTGCTGTTTTTGGCTCATGCGGAATCCACCTCTGCCTCCCTTGGGTAAGTGAGGTGCCCTTCCAGCCTTCACTCCCACAGGTGCCTTGCCCCTGGCTTCGGAAGCACCTCACCAGAGACTGGCACAGGGGAGGGCAGTGGGTGCAGCACTGAGCTGAGATGCAGCTGTGGGACTCGGGGTAGGTGGTGGCACATAACGACCTCAACAGGGAAGCAGCTCCCAGCATGGAAATTGGGGGTGGGGCACTGACTCACAAGTTGCTTGCAGAGAGCAGAGCTCTGTTCTCTGCAAGCAACTTGTAAGACAGTGCCTCCCCAGTCTCCATTCTGGTTGCTGGCATGAAGATCAGGGAGTGGCAGAGGTGGGATTCAGGGGGTTCCGAAGGTTCTGTAGAACCTGTTGTTAAAATTTAAAATATCACTTTTTAAATACTTAAAATATTTTTATTAAGTATTAATATTTTAATACTTAAAATAAAAAGTGCTATTAAAATATATTTTTAATACTTTTTAACAGTCCCATCACCATCGGAACCTGTTGTTAAAATGTTTGAATCCCACCAGTGGGTGAGCTGCTTGCAAAGAGTGGGTCTCAAAGCTGGCTTGTTTTACCTAAAAGATGGGAGTCAGATGTTGGGGGGGGGGTCATTTCAGTGGGCACCCTTTTCTGTAGATGCACCCCTGATAATGAGGCTTACAAGTGATGTTTGAATTTACATTGGAATTGAAATTAATATTCTAACTCTGTCATTTGTGGCTTCTTATCCAAATATTCTGGTGACCATGCTGAAATTCATCATGTGTTTGACAAATCAGTTCCCAAGTGTTATGTGTTCTCATAGTAGCTATCTTTTTGCAATATTTCTTTTCTTTTCTTTTTCTTTTTTGTTGTTGCAATATTTTAGCCTCATATTCAGTGTTCTCATGACTACTATGTACATCTATACTCTTCCATCTATCCTGTCCACTCAGAACTGCTGCTTGCCGAGACCCTAACCCTAACCCTATTTTTGGAAATAAAAGAAGCATGAGTGAGATTTCAACCATATCCTAATGTTTTTGTGCCAAAATAATTCTCATTGATAACTCAAGCTTAAGAGAAATGTACAAGAGCAAAAGAATGAGGGTTTTTGCTGCATTTCAAACTGCAGACATAGCTCAGCAGTCAAAAGTAGCCAATAATTGGGCTGCCAGGTTTCCTGCTTTAGTGGGACACTTTCTGGAGGCAGCCCCCAATGTCCACTGTCACTCAGTAGGACAAGTGGTAGAAAAGCAAAAGTTGGTGTTACAGGCTGATTATGCAAAAGGTATCCACTGCATGGTGGGGGAATGTGCATTGCCTCACAGGTCAGAGGTAATGGGGGGGTTCTCGGGTTCCATTAGATGTCCAAAGCTCTGCCCTCTGTTTGTGGGTTTTTTGTATTTTATAGTGTTTTTCTGTTTTTGGCCTGCAGGGGGTGACGTTTTTAGACTAGCAGCACTAAACTTTCATGGATTGTTTTGGAGACTCTCCTGATGATACTACCCAGGTTTGGTAAGGTTTTGTTCAGGGGGTCCAAAGTTATGGACTCCCAAATGGGGTGCCCCCATCCCCCATAGTTTCCAATGGGAGCTAATAGAAGATGGGGGCTACACTTTTGAGGGTTCATAACTTTTGATTTCTTGTACCAAACCTCACCAAACCTGGGTGGTATCATTAAGAGAGTCTCTTACTGATACCACCCATGTCTTGTGAAGTTTGGTCAAACGGGTCCAAAGTTATGGACTCCCAAAGGGGGTGCCCCATCCCCCATTGTTTCCAATGGGAGCTAATAGAAGATAGGGGCTACACCTTTGAGGGTCCATAACTTTGGACCCCCTGAACCAAACCAAACTTCACCTAACCAGGGAGGTATCATCAGGAGAGTCTCCTAAAGATATCCTAAAAGTTTGGTGCTGCTAACTTAATAATTGCACCCCCAACAGTAGACAGCAACCAAAATTTCCCCAGATTCTCTTTTTAAATCCACCCACTTCAGCATGAATTTAAAGGGAGAATGTGAGGTCCCCAGTTTAAACATTGAAAGTGATGCTGTTTCAGGGTGGGGGATAAGCCACCCACAAACAGCATCACTTTCAATGTTGTTTTAACTTGGGACCCCAGATTCTCCCTTTAAGGTGGATGTAAAAGGAGAATTTGGGCTCTCAAGTTTAAACACCATTGAAAGTGATGCTGTTTGGGGATGAATTCCAGCATCACAGCGGCTGCCCATGGGGGGGGGGTAAAACTCAGATTTTGCACCGGGCTCCATTTTCCCTAGCTACACCTCTGCCCAGAGGGGACGGCAGAAGGGGCTGCTCGCTGCCGGCTGGAAGCCCAGCTGGTGGGGTGGGGGCAGGGAAGGGTAGGGTAGGGGAGTCTGCTGTTCCTGGCCTTGGAGAACTGCTTTTATAAGCACTGGGGCTGGGCTGGGGCTTGTGGAGGCATGGCCATGCCCCGGGGCAGGTGGGGGTGTGGCCCTGCCCCCGAACCCCCCCATAAAAATCGATACCTACGTCCCTGGCTTCACATATGACTCAGGCAAGTGGCACCTGGGTCTCAAGCTCCCTTATGCCATCCCCCACGTTAGCTCCACTAAGCACAGTAAGAAGTGTTGGAATGAAGAAAGGTTTTTTTTCTCCCATAGTGCTAATTTGGTCTGAATTGGAAAATGGGACTCATTCACATGACTACATGTCTAGAATACATATGTCTTCCCCATCACACATTGTAACAAAATGACCTCAGTTTTTGGAGATTATAATTTAGACAACTGGATATAAACTGATTTTACATTTGTGGAACTACTGCTTGCCAACAAGTGTTGGTATTTTACACACACATATTTCTATTGTTGGTATTTTACACACACATATATGTCCTACTTTCTTTGTCAAGCCTTTGAGTAGTTTCAATTACTATTTGATAGGATATCTTGTTTTCTTTCCCCTCAGTCTTCCAAAAGGAAAGTCTAGTAGGACAGAATCACCATCAATTCCATTGCCCTCAGGCTGACCTCATTATTGATAAATTACTTCACTAGTTGGCAGGTGGAATTCCCCTCCAGAAGATAAATACTCAGCTTGTCATCTGAGAGTGATATGATAGTCAGCAATGCTGGAATGAAAAAGAATCACAGCACGGTTTTACATGGTTCCAAAACTAAACTTAGTGCTACTCTCTTGCTTTCTATAATCCTCTATATTAAAATTTATTCAAAGTTCAGAGTAGCAGAGAAATCATTCTCAGGATGATTTTTTACATTACATTAAAATAGTATTAACTCAAGAGCTATATTTAATTTTTTTATTAATTCAAGGGTTCCTAACTGATATGATAAGTATGGAAAAACATTCTTGTTCCAACTTTAATTTGGTGCTTTACTTTTAACCCATTATCTGTTAACATTCTTTTTCTCTGTGCTTTCCATAGAATACACTCGTTTCTCTGTGCAGCCTCTCAGGTCTGGTTGAATATTGCCCTTGGATCACTCTTTCGTCCTCTCTACAGCACTCCCTATCTTCTTTTCTTGTACCATGCATCCCTTCTCATTTGCCCTTTCTTTCTGCCTGAAAGGTCAATTAGGTTTTCAAGTGTGATGTAGTGGTTACCACTGTCGGAATCTAATCCAGAAAACTAGGTTTGATTCTCTGCTTCTCCACATGAGTGGTGGAATCTAATCTGGAGAATTAAAATTAGATTCCCCATTCTTTTTGCAGGCAGCCTACTCACTGTTCTCTCAGAACTCTCTCAGACTCACTGACCTCACAAGGTGCAGGACATATCTGTTGTGGGCAGGGACATATCTATAGAAACTGGTGCCTGGGGCAAGAACTGAAATTGCGCCCCCCCCCCCAGTCTGGTCAGCCTGGACTCAGCCCTAGAGAATCTTTAGGGCCAAGTCTGGGCTTGTGGGGAAGGATCTACCTCATTGTTGCCTCTCTAGGGCCTGTACAGAGGAGGCTCCCCCACTTGCTGGCCCAGATTTATCCCTAGAGAAGCAGCATGGCAGTGAGTCAGTGCCCCCCTCCCCTGCAAGCCTGATTGACTGGGAGGGCAAGAGGGCACAAAATAGCCCAGATGGGCCTTGTCCCCACACTGTACAGCTCTCTTCTTTTCCTGTCTCTTCTCCCCAGCAGCATGGTGAGGAAGAAGGCAGGCAAAAGCAAGCGCAACCATCACCAGCCAGCCCTGCTGCTTATGGATCAATCTGGAGAGGAGGCCTCCTGCTGAAGGACACCTGGGGCTCAAGTCCCTCTGACTCCTCTAATTATGCTTATGGTTGTGGCAGGGAATCAAAGGTCATTATAAGCTGCTCTGAGACTTCTTTCAATTGAGAAAAGTGAGGCACAAAAACCAACTCTTCTTTATTTCTTCCATTTTGTTTTTTTCCCCTAGTTCTTTTGCCCTCTATTGAAGTGTCCCCTTTTACAGCTCAGCAGCTGCAGCAAATAAGACTATTATTTTACTCAGGGCCACCATGGGCTCCCAGACAAAGATTCCATCTGGGGCCTCCATATGATCCATATGACCCTGATCCAAACAACATATCATAACAAATCATTTGGCTTGCTGTTACCCTGAATCCATATTAATGAAATATTCTTTGTCCATCTGTTTGTTCATCTATAGTAGGCATAACTCATCACAAAATGAAGAATAAGACTAAAAATTGGTCACTAGCTTTAGGGTGCAGTAAAGGGTGGAATTTTTCACTATCTGTGATTGGTCTTGCTGTTTTAAATACTGTACTGTTGGTTATTTTATTATTGTACTTGGATTCTGTGTTGTTGCCGCCCTGAGCCCTGTTAGGGAGGGTGGGCTAGAAATGAAAATATAAAATAAAATAAATAAATAATACCCGGATATGCAAATTATATGGCAGGGATGACTCCTGGCCACTGTTATGAAAAACTTCTACATTGTTTGTGTTTACTTTTCCTACCCTCAGTCCTTAGTGCTGGGACCATCTGTCACTTGTGTTGTACAGTGAACAAATTTCTGGCTCTTACTAAGCTTAAAGACAGAAACCCACAAAAATAATGACCATTCTTAATTTAGTCAAACTAACTTGACCAGTACAGGCAGCACAGGGAACTCCTTGGAAAAAGTCTGGTCCCTACCAATGTCCACGTCATTAATCAAGAATCCTCAGGGTGCCTTTAACCACTTGGGTTGCATTGGTATTTCTGTTATAGGAACCATGCCCAGATTTCATTTCCTGACTTGGATTAATTGTCCCAACCATCTCACCATGCACAAATCTCTGGCCCTTGCTAAATTTAAATTGCTCGACAAAATCCTGTTTCACTGATCAAGCTAGAACTACCTCCACGCATACCCTGTTTCCTTCCTGGAACGAAAGCAAACATTTGGCTAGCATCTGGTTTACCAGTTGCAAATACAGACCTGATTTTTTTTTTGGTGGTCAGTTTGATAGTACATCAGATCTGTGGTTGTCCAGCAGATTGTTTCATTTCTCTATTAACCATGAAATACAATGTAACTGGCTTTTTCTTAAACATAATTGAGTTTTACTATCTTCCCCATCCTTGCTGTATAAATGCTCTGCTCAGTGTGTGAGAACCTGGGAAAATCTGATGCAAACTTGTTTTGCATGTATTTGCAGCTACTCAGCATGAATTGAATGTAACAAAAGATCAGGTCACATGTTACCACCACATTCAAATATTGGAAGCTCAACATCTAAATGTGTTCACAGTGAAATTCATAGCACTCCTACTGGAACCTGCCTTGGTACTGCAGACAGTATCCTTCATGAAAGTATACTTTTGATAGGTTCTAGCCACTAATGATTGCAAGCTGTTTCAGTTCTTGTTGGCTGATGATATATGTAACTTCTTCTCATTTGTAATAATTTTGCTGCCTGGCTGCCTGCATTTCTCATCTAGATCTTCAAGGATTAGCCAATGCTAGCCTAGTCTGCTGCTTAGCCTCTTAATGCTCCCTTTTGAGTGGTGTAAGTGGCATAGTATTTGGACTCTTGGAATAACTGGGCTTCTAACATTTGGTTTTGACATTTGATACTGTTATTATTTGAACAGCTTGAGATCTGCTAATTCTTCAGCCTAGAACCTTGTATTCTTTCCTGTATTAAAATTTGTCTCTAATCCTCATTCTTTTCAGATTTCCATGCTCCTTACAGGCTTGTGGCATCTTCTCATCACTTAGCCACAAATTCCTTACTAATGCTGAATAGGTCCCTGCTAAGATTTGAGGACATCTTCAAACAAGGAGAATGTAATCAATAGTCCCTTACAATTAGAGTGAAAGACAATTGAAAGTCTGTAACTGACATAGTTGACTTTGATGAAGGGTTTTTGGTTTGAATTGTAAGTCCATATTCACATTGACCCATGTCTAGGATTTCTGTATCATCTGATCATATATGATGACAACATAGAAATGTTAGTGAGCCCCTAGAGTTCATTCTGAACCAGCCTATTCATCCCATTCATATGGTTTCTCCATCAAGTTATATTAGAGAGTTTCAGTGAAAGAGTTTAGGGAATTATCGGAGTGCATAAACTGTGCCCCAGTTGTTTCTGTAATGCGTCTACATCTTGTCCTCCCTTTATGGCTGTTGAACTCTTTTATGTATTTGGGGAACAAGCTGAATTTGTACCAGAATTGGGGATGTGTTCTGAGCTAAAATATTACTGCTGATTTGTGAAATGTAAAGGT
Source organism: Sphaerodactylus townsendi (assembly GCF_021028975.2). Taxonomy (NCBI): domain Eukaryota; kingdom Metazoa; phylum Chordata; class Lepidosauria; order Squamata; family Sphaerodactylidae; genus Sphaerodactylus; species Sphaerodactylus townsendi. Next base: position 46,918,558 of record NC_059428.1, on the reverse strand, counting down.
GGAAAATCCCTCACCCGAATGGGTCAGGCTCGCCCAATCTTGTCAGATCTTGGAAGCTATGCACGGTCAGCCCTCGTTCATACTGGAATGGGAGACTGCCAAGGAAGACCAGAGTTGATATGCAAAGGCAGGCAATGGCAAAGCAGCTTGAATGCCTCTTGCCTTGAAAACCCTGCAGGGTCACCATAAGTCAGCTGTGATGTGAGAGCACTTTCCACCATCAAAAGAGAAAGAAGGGAATATTTATTTATGTTCGTTCATTTATTCATGAAATAATTTACTACCTCCTTTTTCTCATGGTTCAAGGTGCCTTACAAAAAATAAAATAGCAAACCTCCCTTAAAAGATGCTTTCCTTTTAAACTCTCTCAAAAGCCTGAGCAAACAGGCAGGCTTCCTGACAAACATGATTGGCACCCAGGGGCATTTAGAAGGATATGATCCTTCAAATATGTGGGTTCCAAGACATGAAGAGTTTTCAAGGTCATAAACAGGACTTTGAAATGGACACAGAAACAGGTTGGCATCCAATGTAGCTGCTCTGCTATCATACGCTCTATCACCTTCCCCAGAAAAGGTAAATTGGAGACTGTTCTGTAACTGGCCATCTCATCCCTAGCAAATTAAGAATCTAGGCAGAAGTCTGCCTCCTTCACATTGCCCAGCTCCCCAGTTAACAAAGTGAGTTGTCCCCAGGCGCCATTTCCCTCCAATACGCCTCTGAGTCAGAGACGTGACTGGTAAGGATGATGTTACAGAGACGTGGCTGAGTCAGAGACATAGCTGGAGGATGATGTTACACTAGCAGGATACCTAATCTGTCCCTCTCATCCAACACAAGGTTCAATACAATAAAATCCATCCTCTGTCTGAACCAGACACTTAATGATGGCAAAAGGCTCATGGTAAAGAAATGCTACCTCACCCCCTGTCCTCAGGTTTGAGGTTGGTGAAGGTTTTATGCCCAAAGTGTCTGCATCAAAGCAGTTTCAGTCAAGCAAATTAAGTTCATCTGCTCCCTATGCAACAGGTCAAATATTGTTGATTTATTTTTACAGATCTTTAGTAGGTTCCTTTTGGTTAAGAAGAATAGATAAGCTGATATGCACATTCTAATTTATTTTTAAAGGAAAACACAATCATGCAGAAAATATCAAGATAAAAGGAGATAAAAATGTCAGTTTTTGAAATTCTTAAAGGACACAGTTACATAGTAAGTACCTTGTTCTGAGGTATTTAATATTATTATCACCCTCAGAAAGACATTCCATTCTAAGCAGCTCATCACTTCCCAGGCTATCATGCAAAAATATAAAATGTTATCATTTACATTTTTAAAAAGCAAACCAGAATACAGGTGTATTTGATGCTGACAATCTTTGTAATAGTAATCCAGCTATCCTTCAAAACCCTTCCCAAACAGGACAGCCCATTACTTCTGAAAGAAGAACTTTAAAAGGGGGCATTAATGAAGTAATTTGGAAGGGGGAGAAGGGTCTGTCCTGTAGATAACGCAGTACAATTTTAAACATGTTAGAAGAAAATTCCATTGAATGTAACTGAACTTACGCCATAATAAGCATGTTAAGGATTGCAACCTTAAAGGATTTGGGATTATTATAACAAAAGATTGCCCACAGAGGAATGGTAGACATTAACTTTAGATAGATTTGAAGATTTAAAAAATAGTACTTTGAATTGGGTTTACCAGTATGCATATATGTCCCTTTGCTTTTACACATTACTAAAGGCTATTATTCACCTTCATGGTATTCGTGTATCTTGAAACAGCCTGATCGCTGCCTTCTGAAATAGTTATATTAGCAAACTGATGGCAGCATCTTCCATTTTATTTTATTTACATTTATACCATATTTTGATCCTACCATATTTAATTAAAAAAACAACTTGCTAGTATTCTGTGTCATTTGTAGAACAGCTACAACTCAAATACAGCTGGCAACATTTACTGTCTAGGAGCTGAACTACAAGTGACAGTGGATACGGGTTCATTCCCTAGCTGCCATCATTTTAAAAGAATTAATAGTTCTTTAGAAATTGCTATGAAAACACAATCCATGTTGGGTGCTATAGATAGGCTCTTACCAAGCAGAATCAAGAGCAGCTGACAGCTGGGTCAGTAGTTTAATGGAATCGAGTACTGGAGGGTGAAACTAAACCAAGTCCAGAGTCCAAAGCAAGACAAAAACCAAATTCAGGCACCATAAACAGTGGCTTGCAGGTCCATGACCAGCATTGCTGCCAAAACACATCTTGACTACCAACCCTTTTTATAGCAGATATCCCACCCACCAGTGCAAACACTTCATGCTGTTGTGTTACTCATGCAAAGACTTCTTGTCCAGCCCAGCTCGCACCAGAGCTGCTAGCCTGCTGCTACATAATGCATGCAACTTCCTCTGGTGATGCTCTTGGGGTCTGGAGACAAAGGGGAGGAGAGGGATGGCAGGGCATCCACTGGTTGGGTGTCAGTGTCAGGAGGCTGGAGAATCTTGGAGCTGGGGCCTTGCTGTGGCTCCCAGCCTGCTTGCTTTTCAGACCCTCTGGACCTGGTCCTGCAGACTACTGAAGGTTCTGCCTGAGCCTCTGGACTAGGTACTGCAGAAGGTTCAGGTTCAGAGCCTGCAGGAATTACCTGGAACTTTGGGGACAAAGCTGTGCCCTTTCCCCCATCTTGGGGGGGGGGGTCCCCAGACATTCTGTACTGGGCCTTAACATTATGTGTGTGGTGTGTCGGCCCTAGGAGCACTTGTTTTCACACTCTGTGAGCTTTTCCAGGTGCAGAAACTGCTTCCCATGGTTGCTTAGGCACCTGAAAAGCCATGAGGGAGTCAAGAGCTCCTAGGGCCACTGAGCTGTACCTCCAATCTGGTTTGGGGCCTCATGGCAATTTTGAAAGAACTACAAATGCTTTTAAAATGACTGCCACTTATAGTTTGGCCTCAGGTGAGTGAATCACATGGGGAAGTGGGGAAATAGTACAGTAACCAATCATTTTGTGTTCCACAGACGTGCATTTTCAAACACCTGTACTAGAATCAAGATGCCTGTCTCCCTGCTTCAAAAAATTAACTTCCACTATTCTGAGGAAGCAATCTGAAATTCTAGTTCAACCCTACTTTGTTATTGTCCCTGTATCTATCTTCTCTCTGAGTAGGACAAGGATCTCTCTTTTTTCTTTGTTATACTGATGTCAAAGCACTTTTTTTTTTGGCGATCCTGTCCTTTCCCAGTCAATGGCCAGGCTCAGAACAATGAAGTGTGGGGAAATTATGTGGGAATGATTTTCTTTTTTGGTATAATGTAGTGCTCGAGTTCCATGGGAGAAACTCAGGAAGCTTCTGAAGAAACATTCTAAGGTACTCAAATGATGTAGAAATGGAAGCCTCCAGCTTTTCTTCAATGGTATTTAAACTGAATTACCAATCATGGGTAATTATAAGACATCATTTTAGCCTTATCAGATAAAAGGCTGAAATCAAGGCCAGGTGTCAGCACACTCTGAGATGAAGAGGTTGCCAGACCCAGGTCTGTGACCTACTGTGACTGACCTTCCCTCACTTGCTAGTGCTCTATCACCTGTGTTCACAACTGCACATACTGCCAGTGCCACCAGGAAAAAGGCAGCCATGAGCATGGGCAAGGAAAATTCATACAGGCATGTAGGAGCCATGTCAGGAGATGTAAGGGAAGGTGGGCACAAATGGGGTGCACAGTGGTGGACAGAAGGGGGGGGTCCAGAAAGCCTGCCTACCCCCTAACCTGGAACTGGCCCTGTCTGACAATTGGGACCTCCACATAATCTCACTCTCGTTGTTGGTTCTTTTGCTATTCTATTGTCTACTTATGAAACAGTCTCCATTACTACTGTTGGCACCAAGTCAATTTGCTCTATTTTATTAAATCCCTTCTAAGTAGTCTCATAAAAGGCTCTCTGAGACTTACTCAGTGAACATTTCTCACTTTCGGAAATTTAAGTATGATTGTACACATGGAGAACTTAAAAATCTGTTCACGAACTGAAAATCAAGGGCCAAAATGAAGTCTGTGGAAACCTGACTAAACAAAATAAGCAGGATTGATTTAAATTGTGGGAGTGCAGGAGATAAATTTTGGACAGAATTTTAATCTTCCTCTATAAACTGGTCATTCTATAGAAACTCCTAAATGCAGAGCCATTGAACATAAAAAGGTATTGAATATTATTCTATTCAGAGCTTTGAATGGGAGCTTAGCCTCAAAATTTATAACAGGGCATAAAATAGCTATAAGGAGGCCTTGCATTCCAGACCCAGCCAACACCCATCCCCATAGCAGCCTGAAAGACACAGAACAGAAAATAGTATCGTGGAGCCAACAGAGGTGCCCGCCAAAGAGCCAATAAAAGACAGATGCGACTACTGGAAAAATAAATTGCTGAGTTGGGCTTGTGACAGAAGGGGCAATTAAAGCCTTTCCTCTTTTAATCAAATAATGTTTTGCCAAAGAGCAAGGAAACCAGGACTTGAAGCTTTGCAGGCAGACCTTGGAACAGTCTCCATAAAAGATCAACAATCTCGGTGAAATTCTCATTGTGGCCCTACTTCATCCCGCATCCCCTCTTTTGATACATATGTAAAGAAATTTGGTGGACGTTCTGTCACAAATAAGAGTCCTTGCCAGCACGCTGCTCCTAGACTTCAGACATTCCCAAGATTCCTTTCTCTTGCAATTACCCATCAGTGAGTGAGCTACAGCAAGCACCATAAGTTACAGTTAATCACTCTTAAGTGCTGGGAGCAGAGATTTTTTTTCTCTTTTTTCTGCAGAGAACAGCAATCATACATGGTAAGCAGATGGCTGCTTCGTGTTTTGTTTTAGAGCATTTTGCACTGCAAGTTACACAGTGATGGATTTATAGTTGCAGATAGCTACATTAACACTTCCTAATTTTACTGAATTAGGAAGCACAAATTCTGTGAGAAAGATATGGATGCTGCTAATTTATGCCTAATAAAGGTTACTGTACTGTACTGATGCTGCTAAAGTCCTATCTGCAGGAAAAATGGCTGCCTTTTAAGAAAGCACAAGAACATGGCTCACCACCGCTGGCTAACATATTACTTTTGATATCTGCAGATTCTCTTTCTCTTTTGTCTTTTTAAAACCAACTGCTTGTTTTAACTCTTCTTCAGCTTCTTGTATGATCCAAATGGTATTTGGCTCTGCCCTGCAACTTTTAAAGTCCACTTGAGTGTTGGGGGTGGCAGGCAAAGACATTAGTCCATGTGAACTTCAGAAGTGGTGGAGCAGAGCCAAAGTCCACTTTGGAAGCAAAAAGACAGAGCTTAATACTGGGCTTGGCTCAGCTAATCCCACTGTTTGGCTCTGCTCCACCACCTCTGAAGTTCATGTGGATTAATGCCTCTGCCTGCCGCCCTCAAAACCTATATAAACTAAATGCAGTGGTGAAGGGGGGGTGGGGAAATGGCACTTGGGGCAAAATGGCACCGGGGCCCCACCCCATGTGGCCCCCACCCTTGCCTCCACTTATCTTAGTTCAGCTGGCTGCAAAGAGCAGCTGGATGAAAAAGCAGCCTGGCTGGCCCATTGCCCAGCTGGGCCGTAGGGCCTGGCTAGTGGGTGGGGCCAGGCGGGGGCGCCCAGCAGAGGCCTCTGCGGAGCTGGCTCAGTGAGTCCAGCCTGCCAGCGGCTTCTGCTGGGCCTGGCAAGGCAGGGCAAGGGGGAGGGGTGTGGGGATCCCAACCACGTGCACCTGGGGCATGGCACCCCCCCTTCCTCCCTCCCAGTAGATACGCAACTGACTAAATTCTGAGTTCAACCAAGCCACCTGTCAAGATCGATGTGGACTTTGAAGGTGACTTGAAATTTTTTGGGATCAAGTTTTAAAGATAATTTTTGAAAAAGAAAAAAGCAGGGAAAAAGTCAGAAAAAACCTCCATACCCGTGTGGGAATTCAGCTTTTCCCCCCCAGCTTTTTGGAAAATTACTGGGTTTATTAAGCCCAAACCGGGAAAAAAATTGTCCACACCCCTAATGACCACTTTGGGGTCGGGAAAGAATTTTCCCCCAGGCCAAAATGGCCAGGGATCTTGTTTTTGGAATGTTGCAAAGATATACAAAACTAAAAATCCAGAGGGAGTTACAGGGACCTATGTAAGATATGAATCTTATTAGACATGAAGATATGCATCTTTGGTTAGTTAGCAGTTCCTGTTTTACAGTCTGTTTTAGTTCAGATGTCTGGGGAAGTCTGGAGACAGCAAAATCTCAGCCTTTTAAGGTGTTAGAGAACTCAGTTAGCAAGTTCCAACAGAATTGCAAGGAGTCCAGTTAGAGGACACCAGGAGAACTCAGAGGAAGAAGATGCAAGCAATGCAGACTTCCCTAGAAGAAGTTAAGGAAAGTCTGTAATTTCTTCAATCCATCTCCAATCATTTCCAGTGTTTTTTATTTGCAGTGTTCTTTACTTGCAAGTGTTCTTTATTTATTTAGACTTCATTGAAGGAGTCAGAGTCATAAACTTTCAGTACTATTAAACCTTTTTTGAACTGTTGCTTATTTGGTTGTTGTGGGTTTTCCGGGCTGTGTGGCCTTGATCTGGTAGATCTTGTTCCTGATGTTTTACTTGCATCTGTGGCTGGCATCTTCAGACAGACAGAATACACCGTTATACACTGTGTCCAGTAAGAAGGGAATGTAAAGTGGGATATATATTGTCCATGTCCCAGGGTGGAGAACCAATCAGTAAGTGTTTGGTTGGAACTTGCTATGCAAAGATGTGGTTGACTGCATTGTAATGTGGGTGGGGTTTTCATGCAGGCAAAATGTCAAGAACAAGATTTACCAGACCACGGCCACACAGCCCGGAAAACCCACAACAACCAGTTGAATCCAGCTGCGAAAGCCTTCAACAATACATTGTTGCTTATTTGTCTGTGGGTCCTACACTCTGTTCTGGCCAAATGCAAGGCACCTGACTTTAGTTTGCTTGGGGAACAAAACACTGACGTTTTCCTGCAGCATAAAACCTGAACTAAGATTACTAAAAAGAGATGTAGGACTTTAAAAGATAGCCAGAAATGTGTTGAGTACGTTTATGAGTAGTTTACATCATTGTCTGAAGCATTTTATATTTATTAATTTGATGTTTAAAAATTGGACATATAGATGAAAGTGATGAATGATTCTATTCCATAATGAATTTCAGTGCAAGCACTTCTTTTAACCAGTCAACAATTCATAAAATGGTTCTCAGTGCGATAGTAATGTCCCTTGCTTCTAGATTAGCAGAACGCTTTAACTGCAGTACACCAATTAACAAAAGCATGTACACCCAGTCTCTATGAGGCAAATTTAAAAGCCTATTCTGTGTCAATGTATTGCAGCACTTGGATAAATGTTATTTAGTAGACCTGTTCTCAACCTCCTGTTGTCCTGCAGTTTAACATTTGCCCAGTTCATCAATTTTGCATTTGTTAATCAGCTATCTTCAGATTGCTTTCATTGACTGAATCATCAAAAGGCCCTCTTTTCCTGCCAGCACACATCCTGTCAGTATGTTAAAAAAAATTTAAAACTGTAGCTCTCTTGGTACAATTCAGAAGCAAGAGGAAGGGAACCTATATTCTCAACCAGCTTGATCTATTATAACTGACCTTCTCTTTTTGATTACCACACAAATCATACCTCCATTTTTGCTCCTTCTCATCCATTAGGCTGTTTCTTCTATAACCATTCAGTCACATAACTTCAGCTGGTAATTGGATCCATGTTTGGTGAACAACATTCTGACAAATAATTCAAATGAAAATGCCTGGTCAATGGCTGGAAGCATATGTTTAAGTCATATTTGTGTCAGGGAGGCCTGATGCCCCAGTAGTAATAAAATCAGTTTTAATTTCACAGCACTGCATCCTCTTAGCTATATCGATTTTACTAGAGTTGTGTCACCATATCTAAGTCTGTGTCATTATTATTGTAAACTAAAAGGTATTTTACATATGGAAGATAGAAGGCAACTGTGCTGCGTCAGCTTACTAAAATGTAAGAACTATGTCAATCTCCCTGGCGAAAGCTTTGGTTCCAATGTCAGCCTAACAAAGAAACAAAAGACTATAAAATGGCAGTGAAATTTAGATATACAGCTGGCTGTTTACTTGAGAGAGAAAGATTGTAGAATTACAGTTCTGTGAGAAAAGTGCACATGTACACATAACAGGTGCGGGATGATAAAAGAAAAAAAGACCATTATCAGAAGGCAAAGATGGACTCTGGATTAATGCATGATATAATTGTGTTACAATATTTAAGAAACCAGCCCTTTTTATTAATGCTTCCTTTTAATATATGGCCGGTGAGACCAGAAGTAATGAGCAGAGAGTAGTGAAGGAGATCTTACTTTCAGTGAGAAAAGGGACTATGATTAGCTTGATTACACAGATACTCACAGCTCAGTTTTTGAAGCATTTCTGTCCTCTGCATCTACAAAATGTGAGTTTAGTCTAATCTAATTAGATGTGACAGGGGGATCTATGATCACTTATTCCCATATACATATGTAAAGTAGGAAAGAGTGGTTCTATTTTGCGATGAAAATATAAAGGATGGGCAAGGAGAAACTTCCCTCTTCGCCCCTTACTTCAGCCCATTCTTCTATAAGAAACATTCTTCTCCCATGATGAGGAAAACTGCCCAGTATAGCATAGATACCTTGGTTGAAAAAAATAAAGTATAATTTAAAACAAGAGCTGCCTGGAACATTGAATTTTTGTCCAATTAACAAGTTTACAATGGAACGTGGGAATCGGTTTTACTGTACCCTGAAAAAAAGACAGTATGAAGTTGGTTTACTTTAGTATCCTGCAGGCTGAAACAATTCTTTTTTAAAAATTCCCTACATTGACACATGGAAGATATCAATTTTCCATTTTGGACAACCAGCAATTTGTGATTTGGTCATGCAAAAGGGGGGGGGAGAGAGAGAGAGAGAGAGAGAGGCTTGCCAAGTTTAAATTTTCTTTTTCTTCTCTCCTGAAATACTTAAACCATCTGCGACAGAAGCCCTTTCTTCAATCTCAGCAAGTTGTAAGCCTGGTGATACTAAAATTGAGAGGCTCAGTCATATATAAACAATAACTCTATGAAGGCTTAGATTTGTAGGGGGGGGGGGGACAAATATCCTACCACAACCACCTAAATTGATTTTCAGGCCTGATGTAAACATAATGCTGATGAGGCAAAGTCTGTGGATTTTGTACTCAAACAGCTTCTCACTTGAACCAGATTGCTACCCATGCAAAGTGGTTACATTTGCATAGTGAGTACTCCTTAGACTGGTAGCCCTAGAAGGAGGGGCTGTTTCCTCAGCATGCTAACATGCATTACTGCTTTGCCTAGGCAGCAATGTAGTTTAAGAGGAGGAGTATGAGTGCATAGTTCCATGAATGAGTTCTTTTGACATGCCAGCATTTGAATGTGGGCTCCAAATACTACAGTGACATGGGGAAATGTCCACTTTCTTCGAGGAAAAAAATCGTTCTCTCAAGTCCATATTTCAGCACATATCAATCATATGCAATGGTGCTTGCTCAACCCTATGGAATACAGCTGTATGGTGAAGCAGCAACCGTTTGATTGCTCAGCCCCCCTTCAGCTCTTCACCCTTCAGAGTATAAGAAGTCACACCATTTAGAGCTCTGACAGAAAAAAAACCAAATGAGTGATGCAACCACTCAAAGGACTTCAACAGTACATGATTATCATGGGAGAAGATGCCCTCAACCCATATCTAAGTGAATGCTGAAGGTCAGAAGGTTTGGCCCAAATCTTGCCTTATTGCAGAGGTGAACAGATATAGCAAAACTGGAAGAGCTGTTATGTAATCTAATCTAATTGGAGTTCAATCCACTTACAGCTGCTTCTTCACAAAGCCTCATGAAAGAAATAGAATTTGCACTGACACAGTGCTAGATAGACTGGCCCCTTGGTCTGCTGTCTGTGAGCCAGCAAAGCATTTAAAGACACATGTTTGACTTTCAGTACATGAATGGCATCGCTGAAATCAATGGAAGTACTCAAGAGCATGTACTCCGGCTCCTGCCTAAGTGTTTTGCTGGATCAGAGTCAATGCAAGTGTGATTTTGAGCCTCCAGAGTTCCATAACAATTTATTGTTTGATTTTCAGGCATCAACTTTCTCCGTCATAGAGCAACGTACTATCTTCATGCACAAAACACCCAGTACTTAGAAAAGAAAACACTATTAACTCTTCCAGAAAAAATGACACAGTCCATGGAATGACACAGACATGACAGGCAAATATGCTGGCACAACTAATTTGGATTGGGGTGTAAGACATGCCAAGTGCTGTAACCTTTGGCAGGACCCATTTTTTGTTTGATCTTTTTGTAAATTGACTAAATCATTATGAAAATAGGCCATCATCACAATCATGTCTGTTTTGTTCTGTGCATTGTAGTTCCTTTAAGGTTTCTTTTGCTGTTGCTTAACATATTTTGTTATGTTTAAGGTAGTGCCTATTCTGCATTTATGGGTAGTTTGTTTTATGTTAGCTGGAACAACAATCAGTTTCCAAATAAATCACTCATTCATTCATGTGGCATGTAAGAGCACCACTCAGACAGACAATGGCTATATTTCTTCTCAACTGGTGCGCTGTGTTTTAATCTCAGGACAAATAAAATGGAGAGAGCAGCAATAAAGATAGTAAAGGGTTTTAAAACGTAGTTGATAGGAAGACAAAGTTGAAGGCAGGTTGCTTTCCAAAGAGCTCCAAAATAAGGAACATGTGTCATAAAATTCTGGAATCAAATAAAACTCCTCAGATAAAATGGAAAGAAATGTTTTTGGCTCCGCAAGTAAAGGATAAGGAGGTAGATGCCAGGCATGCCTCAAGAGAGGGGGCATTCCACAGGCAAAACGCCACTACTGAAAAAGTGCTATCACTTGTTGCCACATGCCTCATAATTATAGGTGGGTCTTGGAGGATCTAGGAGCCGTGTGGTGTAGTGGTTAAGTGCTTGCACTGCCACTCACACGGTCAGGAGTTCGAGCACCTGTGGGTCAGATATCCTGGCAGCTGACTCATGGTCAACTCAGCCAGCCAACCATTCCTTGGTCGGTAAATGAGTACCTACCTCATAGCTAGGGGGTAAAGAATAGCCAGGGATCGCAATGGAAAACTACCCCACAAAAACAGCTTGCCTATGAAATCATTGCTTGCAGTAGTACCCCAGGGTCGAACACGACCAAAGGGGAAACTTTACCTTTTTTTTTTAACCTTGGAGAATATTAACTGATGGGTTTGATGCCAACATGAAGTACCCAAGCTGTCACACCCCTAGAGAAACCCTCACTATTTTCCTTATTTAAGACTCAGTTGCACCCTTAGTTAGAATGGGTTTAGTTGCTTATGTACAGTAGTCTGTGGGAGGAAATCTTAGTTAGACCCTGTCTCTTTAAGAAGACCTTTATAGGCAAGAGCACTAAGGCATTCTTAGCAGTTCCTGTTTTACAGTCTATTTTAGTTCAGGTGTCTGGGAAAGACTGTTTTGCTGCTTGAGGGAAGTAGCTAAAAACCCTCCTAGCCTTTCTAAATAAAATATGAGTAAAACATACTTTCTTGTGTGGTAGAAAAGTTTGCCATAGCCATTTTATTAACAAAAATTGGTTCAAGGTAAACAAAGCGTAAGGCGCAGCATGGGGGTCTGATCTGTGTGCTGGGCAGCCCGAGTGCTGTCCCCCAGACACCTACATTTTTCTACAGCCCGCCTGCTGATGAAAAATTACCACACGCTGGAGCAGCTGTGAGATTCCAGATGGGCAGTTGCCACTTCCTGAAGACTCTTTGCTGCCAGGGGCGCAAGCCATAGAAGCCCACGTCTGGGCAGGTGACCCCTTGGCTTGCTCCACCCCAAACCTCATAAGGAGGTTCCCATAAAGCGGGTATTTCGCCCGCTGACCCCAAGCTAAAGATCAATCCCCCATGTGCAATCCGCCAGCCCATTAACAAAAACACATGCATTAACATAAGGCCAAATACAGGGAGAGGTGGGTGGGAAATGCGTGTGCTCCGGCAAATGGGGAGGTAGTTAGGCCGGGCCCAGCCCTATATAGGCTGCCCTGACCCACCTCCCCAGTGACATCAGGGCGCCCAGCGTCACTGTTCGGTGCCCTAGAGGCTTGCCATGCCTACGTGGCACGGCGAGCCTGAAGCCTCGCGAGCGATTGGGAGCTCGCGAGGCTACTGGGAAGGCTGCAGTCACTAAGGAGGCTCTCCCTTCCCCATCAGCAATGGCCACCGCAGTGAGTCACGGACGCTATTTTAGTTTAGGTGTCTGGGGAAGGCTGGAGACAGCAATATCTCAGACATTTAAGGTGTTAGAGGTCCCCAGAACTCAAGAGTTAGCAAGTTCCAACAGAATTGCAAGGAATCCAGTTAGAGGACACCAGGAGAACTCAGAAAAAGAATAAGCAAGCAGCGCAGACTTTCTTAAAAGCAGTTAAGGAAAAGTTGGTATCTGCAAGTTCTTCAAACCATCTCCAATCGTTTCCAGCATCACAAGTATTCATTATTAGTTAATGGGAGGAGTCAGAGTCCTAAACTTTCAGTATTATTAAACTCTTTTGAACTGTTGCTTATTTGTCTGTGGGTCTTACACTGTGTTCTGGCCATGTGCAAGGCTCCTGATTTTAGTTTGCTTGGAGAGCAGAACACAAGCCTCAAGCCATTTAGAACCTTCAAGGTCAGAACCACCACTTTGAATTGTGTCTGAAAACATAGGCAGGTTTTAATTATATATTAACTTTAAAGATTTTGTGTGTTCCCAAGTGTACCTTGTTTTATATTCTTCTGAGCTCCCTCAAGCAGGTCTAAGAGGTGTTATGAGTGTTCTAAATAAATACATCTAAAAATACTTATTTTATTCATTAACTTCTTTTATATCCTACTTTCCTCTGCAATGGGGACTAAAAGCGCTTACAGAATTCTTCCCCTCCTCCGCCCCCTCGATGTTACCCTCACAACAACTCCATATGGTAAAGTAGGTTGAGAGTATGTAACTGGTCAATGGCAGTGTGGAGGTTTTAACCTGGGTCTTCCAGAGCCCAGTACAACACTCTAACCACTGCACTATTCGTGCTGTCAGTAATACCTGAACAATCTCAAACTGTGTCCCTTTTTGTGAATCCATTCTAATGCCAGAAAACATTGCACTACTGTGGAATCTTTTAAATACCCTACTTAGTTCCTCCCTCACTATCTTCCAGATAATATTAGCTCACAATTGTCTTTTACGTGAACACTTACTGAGAACCAAACAAAACATAAAAGCATTTTTAAGGACCCCACCATTTAAAAGTTAAATATAGGTGATTTAAATATGCCAGAAACATGATGGAACAATCTCCCCACCTGTGCCTTTTTGAGTGCTGAGTTAGGGAGGACATAGATATTTCATTGCAGGGTGAAGCAGCAGCCCCAGACTCACCCGAGGCTGCTTTTGCAGCTGGCTATTGGTGCAAATGGCTTAAAAGGCCTGTCACATGACCAGGGAGGCCTGTGAGGCACACCTATTTAAGGCGGCGCTGAATAGGCCTCAGCCTCTTTGAGAGGCGACTGGAGAGCAGACCCTCCACCCCTGTTTTTCATTGTTATCGGTTCTGTAATAATTGTTCATACTGTTATCTTACAGATTGTTGCTCATGTTTTTCTTTTTTGCAGTCTGTGTGGTTTTTGGGCATTGTTGGCATATCCATTTGGGGGAGGAAAAGCTTGCACGCCAGACCTCCCCTCAGCTGGGGGGCTCCATATGAGGTCTAGGGTTAGGGTCAGCCTTGTTGGGCAAGCCACGTTGGTTTGCAGTGTCCTGCACCCTGACACTGGCAGGAAGGGATGACACCTAATGGGCCAGTGTCAAGTGCCACCTGGTAACTTGCTGTCCCATGGTTTTTCCCCCAACTTCAGTTCAGAGATGGTGGCCAGGTTCAGCGCGCTTGCTGCCTGCCTGGGGACAGTGCCAGGTTCAGTGTGCTTGCTGCCTGGCGGTCTGGATGTGCCCCCCGCATGCTTGCCCAGCTTATTCATCTATACATATATAAAACGGGCTGCGGCCAATTTATTCCAACTAATGGTGTGGTGTGTTTTCTTGGGTATGCAAGGGAGCACTTATGCACTTCAGAACGCAAAACAAAAGCACTTTATCTTCCCATGCTGCAGGCCTCATAGAATTGGGTCCTTGCAACATTTTTAGATTGCCTGTGTTCGGATTTAAAATGATGGTGGCATCTGGCACCATCACAGACTGGCCCAGAGACTCTTGTGTAAAAAATAAACCCAGCTTCCCAGTCAAATACAAGCAAAAATGAAAGTAAAATATGACTTTATTTCTTTATTACAAACAGCTATATTGCATTAAATATGGCATTGATGGATTTTATTGTATTCTGGCCTTGTGGCAGTTTTCAAATAGCAACACAAGATTTTTCTATTAATTATATTAAACCATACTTCTATTTGTGAATAATAAAAGCCATCCGTAAAGTATATTAAAATCTCACATTGAATTAACAGTTCCATGCAGGTATTTTAAAGCTGTAATAACTCAATCAATTTAGAATATTAATAACATCTTTGCATAAGGTCTTCACTGCCACACTTTACCATCTGTTCTAATTAGTTCTGAATAATAACAGCACAACAATCCTTTGCTGTGAATTATAAAAATCGGGTTTTGTTGATCTGAGCATTGGAAATTAGTGTCTGCTTATAGAGCCCCCAGCTGGAAGTGGCCGTGCCAAGCACTTGGTACACGGGAAACATTTTCAAAACAGAAATAAAGGGCCTGCTTGCTTCATTTTATGGGGGAATGACATAAATAAGAAAATATATGGCAGCTTCTCAAATAGATCTGAATGAAATCTGCTAATGTACTTCTTGTCTAAATGCCAGTAAATCGCTTCTAATCCTATTACTGTACATACACTACATATATTTTATAAGTGATCAATATATAAAACCTCCTTGGAGACAATGGCAACTTATTCCTTTAGATGAGGAATTAAGACACAGACATTTTTATGCACTGATAGTTGCTGGGTACTTAACTGCAGAATCCTAAGCAGAATTACACATTTGTAAGTCCACTGATGTCAATGTTCTCTGAACATTGAAGTGTAACTGCTTTGGACTACACTCTGTAAGGGTCTGTTACCCCAGTCAATAACAAGTCTCAAGAACGGTTCAAGAGCTTTGTTAGAACTGTGTCAGCCCAACGGTCAGATAGCCAAAACTGGGGTTTGGCTCTCTGGCCCCTGGTAGGTTACAGTTTGACTCAACCCATAATTCCTCCATCCTCGCATTCCCATAATATCAGCATGTCAAAGGACAGTGAGAAAGAGACATTGTTTTTGAGACAGGCAGTTTACTCCCTCAGGAAGGCAGATAAGGAGAAACACTGGGGTGCTGTCTGGTTTTCGGGCTTTATGGCTGTGTTCTAGCAGCATTCTCTCCTGAGGTTTGGCTGCATCTGTGGCTGGCATTTTCAGAGGATCTGTGGCTGGCATCTTCAGATCCTCTGAAGATGCCAGCCACAAATGCAGGTGAAACGTCAGGAGAGAATGCTGCTAGAACACGACCATATAGCCCGGAAACCTTCAACAATAAGGAGAAACAGTTAAGCATTATTGAGCTAGTAAATATTGCTCTAGTGTTCTGTTCGTCCGTTCACTTTGAAAATGTCCATAGGACAAAATTCATCATGTAGGCCTGTATTTCAAGCTGCTCTTTTCCCATTTGGGAAAGTTCCAATGCACAGGTGTGCCTCTGCACCTGTGCATGGGTGAGCCTCTGCAGTCACAAGCGACTACAAAAAAAAACGCAACGGGACCGTGAAGAGCAACGCAAGGAAATCCAAATGGAGTTGGACCGTGAAAGAGAAGCGTTGCGTCAACAGTATCAACAGAATCTGACGATTCATGACAAAGTACTGGATCAGTCCAAACTGGATTTACAGCGCCAGCGCGAAAGCATCAAAGCCATCCAAACCCAGAATGAACTGACTTTAGCCATTCAACGAGACGAACGAGCCAAATTGGATCGAGAGAGGGCAGCTTTGCACGCGCACCAAGATGCCTTAACACGCAAGGAAAGGGAATTGGCTGAACGGGAGCAAACTCTACGACGGCAACGTGAGACGTTGGTTAGAGCCCCAGTTGGTGCCTACACCTTCACCCCCGCACCGGCGCCCCCCCCTGCCGGAGGCGCGGCGCCTTGCGGCCCGGTTCCAGCTCTTCAACGTACGGCACCTCCTCAACCCCCTGCTCCTCCAGCGCCCCTACACTATCCAGTACAACAACCAGGTTACATGCAGCAATTACCCCAACACGCACCTAGAGCGATTGAAAGAGGGTTCTACAGACCCCCCATCCCAGCTCGTTTTGATGGCACCGCATCTAAACTTCCTTACTTCATCCTGCAACTCGATGCCCATATGCAAGAATTTCATGATCTATATCGTTCTGAACGCGAAAAAATACGAGACATTGGGTCGGTGTTGGATGGGGTAGCCGCTGAGTGGTTTGTTACTCTTTATGAATTGCAGGGGGACGATACCCGCACGGTAGCGGGCTTCCTCCAAGCGTTGCGCATTCGGTTCCAAGATCCCAATGCTGAAAACGATGCCATCCGTACAGTAAAGACCATCCAACAGGGCAACCGCTCCTTTGCTGATTTTGCCCGTGAATTCCGCGCAGCAGCCAGTAGACTTCCTCCGGACTGGCCTGAGCGCATGAAATGCGAGTATTTTTTCGAAGCTATGGATATTAAACTTCGTGAAACAGTGATCCTTATTCGGATCCCGCAAACGCTTGCGGATTGGATCGAACTCGGCTCGCAGGTTGCTGCCCGTCTTGCCTATGCCCGCGCTGGAGGCCATCCAAGCCCGAAACCAGCCAACACGCCTGCGCCGTCCGCTAGAAAACCAAGCCCGGCCGTAGCGGCCGAGACCACGTCAGAACGCCGTCGCCGTTTGGGATTGTGCCTTTACTGCGGAGGTCCTGGCCACCTGGCTGCCAACTGCCCGAAGAAGCAGAAGCCTCCCCTCCCAGGGGCCCGCACTCCTTCTGCCAAGCCTCCACGCAAATCCAGCCTGCCAACTCAAGGATCGTCCAAAGCTACTTTTGATGAGGAGGTCGAAGAGGAAGAAACTGCGCTTAGTCTTTCAGCGGCACCCGTAGATCTTAATCCTTCCCCTGATGCGGTGAGTGAAGGCAGCTGCTCCATTACTATTATGACTTTCTTAGCCAACCCAAGTAAACGTATTAATGCATTTTGGCCTCTGCACTTGTGGACTCAGGTTGCTCCCACTGTCTTATGAGACCAAGTGGCCGAGGAACTCGGTTTTAGACCGAAGTTCCCTTGGTGAAGCCCATTCCTTTCACCCAAAATGGATGGTAGCCCGCACTGGGAGGTGAGGGTCCGGCCCGGGTTCAAAACCCAACCGGTGCTTCTCCGTTGCAACGCATCATTGGGAAAAGATTAGTTTCATTCTTGCTCCAGTTGCAAAGCACTCCATTGTATTAGGTATGCCATGGCTACTTTTACACGAACCAACCTTCGTTTGGAAGGAACGAATCCTTCAATTCTCAGATCCCCGCGGAGATCACATGGATGGGGAAGATCCATCGGTAGGGGAGGGGAAGCAACGATCTCTACAGCTTTCAATGCACTGTCGGCTCCCCTTGCTGTAGAAATCCCAAAGTGATTATCAAGACCTATCCAGGGTTTTCCAGGAACAGGAGTCGATCAACTTCCCCATAGGGATACCGATTGCAAAGATCCTGCTACAACCCGGAGCTCAATTACCTAAGGCTAGGATCTATCCCATGAGTCCCACCGAGGAAAAGGAGCTCCAGCCTTCTTAGATAAAAATTTAGCCAGCGGATTCATACGGCGAGCCACAAAACACACCCATGCCGCCCTGTTTTATTCGTTAAGAAAAAAGACGGTTCGTTAAGACTTTGTACTGATTATCGTGGACTAAATGCTGTTTCCATCTCCAACAAATATCCTTTGCCCTTAATAAAGGACCTCTTGGATGCCCTAGGCAAAGGCCGGATTTTTACCAAATTGGATTTGCGGGAAGCTTATTATCGTGTCCGCGGCGCGGAAGGGTCTGCAACATTTAACAGCATTTAATACCAAATTCGGGCAATATGAATATTTAATAATGCCCTTCGGATTAGCTGGGGCCCCAGGGGCCTTCATGGCCCTCATAAACGAAGTATTACATGTTTTGTTGTACAAGGGGGTAGTCGTATATTTGGATGATGTTTTGATTTACTCACAGACCCTGGAAGAACATGAGGCTTTAGTCCGGGAAGTTTTACAACGTTTACTTGATAACTCCCTCTTTGCCAAGTTGTCAAAGTGCTGTTTTCACCAATCCTCCATAGACTACCTGGGCTATCGAATATCCTCTGACGGTCTAGAAATGGACCCGGCTAAAGTGGCCGCAGTGGTTGACTGGCTTGCCCCCACCAATAGAAGGGAATTGCAGTCTTTCTTAGGCTTTGCTAACTTCTATCGTGACTTCATTCCCCATTTTGCCACACTCGCCTTACCGCTCACTGATCTTTTACGCACTAAAGGAAAGGACGCCCAAGCGGCCAAGCCCGGGGCCCCCCTCCCCTGGTCGCAGGAATGCCAATTAGCGTTCCAGCAGCTGAAAACAGCTTTCACAACTGAACCAATTCTGACACATCCCGACCCTGAGCTTCCTTTCATCGTTCACGTGGATGCTTCGGACAAGGCGCCATGCTGCCCTCTTGCAGAAAAATAAAGACAATAAATTGGTACCGTGTGCTTATTTATCCAAAAAATTTTCTGGTCCCGAACTAAACTGGACTGTCGGAGATAAGGAAACCGCTGCCATCAAACTTGCGTTGAGCACTTGGCGCCATTGGTTAGAAGGAGCCAAGCACCCCTTTCAAGTCTGGTCGGATCATAAAAATTTGGCTGCGCTTTCCACACCCCTCAAAATGTCCGCTAAACAATTACGTTGGGCTGATTTTTTCTCTCGCTTTTCCTTTACAGTCCATTTTTTCCCTGGTAAAAGCAATAAGCTGGCTGATGCGTTGTCCCGCCTCGGGGAGGGCTTATCCCTATGGGATATTCCACGCACCGTTCTCTCTCCCTCCCAGCTAGGATTGGCTGTCACCCGCTTCACAATCCTTCTACGTGCTCTGCTCTATCCCAGCCATCGTCTCCCCCTTCCTCCAGGAATTCAATGAGGCGGGATTACGCGAGCTACCAACAGAGGAAAAAGATGCACAGCTATGCTTGGAGGATGGTGTCTGGAAAAGGGGGGGTGTTGGTACGTTCCTCCTCCCCTTCGAAAGCAGGTTCTTCAAGCATGCCATGATGCTCGTCAGGCTGGGCACTTCGGGTTTGTGAAAACCCTTCATCTAGCCCGCCGCCAGTTTTGGTGGCGCTCTATGCGCAAGGATGTTGAGTCTTACATTAAAGGGTGTTCCATATGTGCGGAGGCCAAGTCAATACCGGGGAAGCCTCATGGATTACTGAAACCTCTCCCCGTTGCCTCCCGACCCTGGCAGGTTATTTCAATGGATTTTATCACTGACTTGCCGAACAGTCACGGGAACACTGTTTTGTGGGTGGTGGTGGATCTCTTTTCCAAACAAGCGCATTTCATTCCTTGCACCACCATACCTTCAGCTCCCAAACTAGCCCAGTTGTTCATTCAACACATCTACCGCCTGCATTCCTCTCCTGAGAAGGTGGTATCGGATCGTGGCCCCCAATTCATTTCTAGGTTTTGGAAGGCTTTTCTGGAGTTATTGGGAACCACACCAGCAGTCGCCGCCCCCTACCACGTTCAAAGTGACGGGCAAAGTGAACGGACGAACAGAACACTAGAGCAATATTTACGTTGTTATACAAACTACCATCAGGACAACTGGTGTGAATTGCTTCCCTTCGCAGAGTATGCTTACAATAATGCAATTCATAGCAGTACGCAGAAAACCCCATTTGAAGTAGTCTCTGGTCGATCCTTCCCGCCGTTGCCCCAGCTGCCGGCGGAGGTATTGCAGCCACCAGAATTCAATCAATGGATTTTGTCACTAGTTGAAGGCTGGAAAACAGTTCAATCTACCTTAAAACAGGCTCAAGAAGCCCAAAAGTTTCAGGCAGATAAACACCGCTCAGAATTCCCCTTACGTGTTGGGGCTTGGGTTTATTTGTCCACTAAAAACCTTCCAGACGTGCACAAATATTCAAAACTTGGCAAGAAATTTGTGGGTCCCTTTCGGATTACAAAAGTGATCAATGATGTTACTGCTCGCTTAGATCTGCCTAATTCACTAAGTAACATTCATCCCGTCTTTCATTCCAGCTTGCTCAAGGAGGTTCCCGCTTCAGATGCCTGGCACGACCCTCCGGAGACACCCCCGCCAGTTATAATTGATGGACACAAGCATTATGAAATAGATGCTATCCTGGACTCTCGCTTCTTTCGCAAACGTCTACAATATCTAGTGTCATGGCTTGGCTATTCTTCTGGCCATAATCAATGGGTGTATAAGGAGAATATCGATGCCCCCTCTTTAATTGCTGCATTTCACCAAGCTTTTCCGGACAAACCGGGGGAGGGGGAAAAGGGGGAGATTTCTTTTAAGAGAGGCAGAGTGTAAGGATCTCAGTCGTTCTTGTTTCCCTTACAGCCAAAGCTGGCCTTGACGGAGATTCTTTTGGCCGGGCGTCCGGCCAGGACCTGCACCAACCTTGTGAGAATGCTTATCTCGCTTTCGCATAGTAGAATTCCGTTCTCATGAGAACGGAGCCAGGGGGATGGGTAGTCAGCATTATAACCTGTTGTTTGAGCGGGGTTGCCCATTCCTGCCATGTCGTGTGTGTGTGCTTTCCAGGATGTCTGAATAAACGGACTTATAATCAAAAAGCCTTTTTATTTCTGCTCTTTGGAATTCCTTACATTAAGCATGTTGCGCAACATGTCTTCATGTTTTCAGCCATTTCATGCACTCTTCTTTAAACAGAGTTGCTACTGAAATAAACAGTTTTCGTAATTTTTTTCAGGTGGCTTGTGTAGAACTATGTGCAACACCACTTTCACTGCTGGCAAATTATGCTGTCTTCCAATTGTATAAGGTTTACCAGACCTAGTAGTTAGCAATGAGATGTTGTATGATGCACACAATCCATACCTGGATTGTCAGGAAGTGCTGGCAAACATATCCTTTTGTGAATTAGATCTCTCCTTCCTCTTTTCCTATAACTTTCTGTAACCCTCTCCAGAGCACATCCTTATGCTTTACTCTTCAAATGATGCAGTGTGGTAGAGTGGCTAAGATCATGTGATTCTAGTCTGGAGAACTGGGTTTGATTTCCCACTCTTCACATGAGCAGCAGAGTCTTCTCTGGTGAACCAGATTTGTTTCCCCACTCCTGCATTCTTGCTGGGTGACCTTGGGCTAGTCACAGTTCTTTGGCACTCTTTTAGACTCACCTACCTCACAAGGTGTCTGTTGTGGGGAGAGCAGTGGCAGAGCTTCCACGGGGACATCCGGGGACAAATGTCCCAGGAAGCCCCGTGGAATCACATGCGGGGTGGAAAAAGCACCCCCACACTTCCAGGAAGGAGGAGGGGTGTGGCTGGCCTTCGGCACGATGTGCACAAGCCGCTCGGGACCAAGCTGAGTGCAAAGGCTGGAGGCTGCAGTGCCTTTCTCCTCTAAGAGGGAGAGCAGCACTGAAGCCTATAGCCTCGGCACTCTGCACTTTTTTTAAAGTGAGGAAAAAACCCTTTAAAAAATCAGCTTTAAATTGGCTTTAAAAAAACGCCAAACACCCAGGCTGGAGGCTGCAGCGCCCCTCTCCCTCTAAGCCTCTAGCCTCAGCACTTGCTACTTTTTTTAAAGCTGAGAAAGGGTCCCTTTCTTGGCTTTAAAAAAACACCCCAGAACGCCCAGGCTGGAGGCTGCAGCGCCCCCCCCCCCTCATCTGTGTGTCACAGCAACCTTATCACTCCTCAACAGAGTTGACAAATCAGAGCTGGGAAATCCCTGGAGATTTAGGATGAATTCAGGGGAAGGCAAAGTTTTTTTGTGGGGGGACCTCAGCAAGGTATAATGACATTCATTCTGCCATCCAAGCAACCAGAGGAAGTAGTTTCTGCAGTCTGGAAAACAGTTGTAATTTCAGGAGATTTCTAGGTCTTACCTGGGTATTGGCAACCCCACCCAGCAAACTCTCCTGGCAAAATGTAGATTAGAACCTCAGTCTCAGAAATCCCAGTCTGACTCTCTAGACAGTATTCTACCCTGTAAATAAAAGATTAATCAATATTTAAAAGAAAGAAGTTACAATATAGTCTGATAAATTCTCAGTATACCCCATTCCCAAAGGTTACCTTTTACTACTGTTGAAGATAAATCCTTACAAATTCAAAGATGTACTGTAAAAAGAGCCTGGATATCTCATTCACTTTGGTTTTCCAGGATAAAAAAAATGGGCAAAGGAGAGCACTTGATTGACAGGAAATCAACTCTATTATATAGTTATTTATTTACCTGAATATAATACGTACTTAGCTTTTACAGTTCTTCAGTATTTTCAATAAAAAATGCAAAGAATGGAACACTTTAAAAAACAACAGAATGTTGCCGATGCATCACTAAAATCAGCATTCAATATTCTGTGCTTCATGGAGCAAGAAAGATTATTCAGATGCATAATTCTCTCTCTTTCTCCTTCTCTTTCTGCTATACACACATACTCTTGTTATTGGAACAACTTTGCACTGAATGCTGGCAAAACAGTGATAAGGAGGAATGATCTTTTGTTATTCATATTGATAGGACAAGCAGATCTCCACTTATAGATTCTGTACAGCCAACTCAAAATCAATCTGAAATAATAGCTTTATAGGAAATTGCTAGGATTATAAGGAAAGAAAATCAATGTAATCCAAATTACGACCACTGCCACACAAATCCTCCCCCACTATTGAGTTTCAACATTATCTTCAAATGGAAACATCTTTCCTAAATTTGATGAGGAGACTGCAAACCTGAGCACTTTACTGAACACTGAACATGTTGAAGGTATTTGTAATTTAAAATAATTTTAACTTCTTAAATAAAAAATGAAAGGCTTATGTTTTATTGTTTTATGTTTTGTTATAAATGGGAACTAGCATATGCCAACTGTTTACAGTTCCAAATGTTAAAGAGGATCTTTATCAACATAGTGACATATAAAATCAGAATGACTGTTAGGGATACATCTGTCATCAACCTAAACATCTACCTAGAGCCCTTTGGGGATGAGGCGGTCTACGAAATCAAATAAATAATAGTAATAATAACATTCCATTTGGATTAAATAGTTCCTTTTTCTTTTAACAGCCTTTTGTGAACTCAACAGAGACAGAAAGGTGACAGAAACAGAATCAAAAGTCAAAATGCAGTGTTCCACAACTCGCACACAGTGACAAAGAGAACTATTATAATAAACAGTGTAAATAAACAGAACAACAAAAAAGAACAAGAGATCTGTTCCACAAGATCCAAGACATCAATGGGAAATTTAAAGCACAGTTTGGCATGCTGAAAGATCAACATGGAATACATTAACAGAACAGGACACACAAAAAAGGAAAGGTGGGAATAATACACTGAAGAACTATACAGAAGAAATGAAAGACTGACAGATTCCTTTCAAGAAGAATGTGTGGAAGAAGAATCTACAGTTTTAGAAAGTGAACAGAAAAAATGCACTGAGAGCAAGCTGGAGAAACAAATCACCAGGAATGGATGGGATATCAATAGAACTATTCCAAATCACAAAAATGGATGTCATCAAAATTTTGAAAAAGAATATTAAGCTGTTGCATTTTGGTCACATAATGAGAAAATAGGAGTCACTGGAAAAGATAATAAGGCTAAAAAAGATTGAAGGCAGCAGGAAAAAAGGAAGACCGATTATGATTCCAGACCTTTTACCATTTTGGTTGCCCTCCTCTGGACCTGTTCCAGCTTGTCAATATACTTCTTGAATTAAAGTGCCCAGAACTGAACACAGTATTCTAGGTGAGGTCTGACCAATGCAGAATAGAGAGGTACTATTAGGTCCCTTGATCAAGACACTATACTCCTATTGTAGATTCAAACTCACAGAATGCTCCCTGGTCCCTCTACTTCTTTGAGTCACATTCCTCCAATTGCCCACCTTGCTTGTTTGAGAGCTGCTATCCTCCTCAGAGAGATCCTCTGTGGGTTCCACACCTATTACTGTCTGCTCCATTCTGTCCAGGAAATCTTCATTTTTCTTAATGTTCTGAAGTGTAGATACTTGCTCCTCTAGCTGCTGGACCTTGACTTCCAAAAGACCAACCAGCTTTCAGCTTACACTTGCTGCAGGTGTAAAAACCCACACCACCCAGCAAAAAAACAAACATTCCACAACTATTGCAGGTGACTGCAGCATCTCCCTGCTATCCATATTTAGTAGTCTTCAATAGTGTCTCCTTCAAAAAGTCTTGCCTATTTAACCAAGAACTTGTTCACTGAGCTCCAGGGAATGAGCCCTAGTGTCTGAAGCCTCTACCCTGTGTCCATACTTTAACTCACCTTCTTTTGCTTTCTCCCTGCTTCTTTTCTGATTCTTACATGTGACTGTACAGAGGACCACTAGAAGAACAACAGTTACAGTAAGCAACACTGTTTTTCATCATTGTGACCTCTGTGCAGTCCCACGTGGGAGTATGGCCATCTTACATACTGTGGAAATGTGTGTGTGCTGTCAATGAAGCAAAGATTGCAAAAGACTTCGCCATAAAGAACATCTGGCCTCCCGTGGGTACACAAAGGGGGGAGGGAGGGGTTGAAGCCATCTGCAAGTTTTAGTATTTTATGTATTATTATATGTTTTAATTGTTTTATGACTGATGGACACCGCCCTGAGCCTTTGAGGGAGGGCAGTATATAAATATGATAAATAAATAAAATAAAACAGCTTGACCCACATTTATCTCAACCCTAGCATTGATGTCCACAGCATAATGCTTGATAAAAGTTGTGAGAGTAGACCACACAGCCATTCTGCATGTGTTATTAAGATCTACTCTGTTTCCAAAAGCTATTGGTGAATTTAGTAGAGTGTGCCCAAATGGCAATGGGCAAGGGAACTTTGCCTTGTTGTTAGCCAATCTGATTGCAGACATCACTCAATGAGACACTGTGGAGACCTTCTTGGAACATCTGAAACAAACAAATAATGCCTTGTCCTTCCTAAAGGACTTGGTCCTAGAGATATAAAAGGACAGAGACCTGCGCACATCCCGTGCATGCATCACTGTTTCCTTAACAGACTGGGGGTTGCGAAGAAACACTGGTAGGACCACATCTTGTGAAAAGTGGAACCATGACACT
Source organism: Sphaerodactylus townsendi (assembly GCF_021028975.2). Lineage (NCBI taxonomy): Eukaryota > Metazoa > Chordata > Lepidosauria > Squamata > Sphaerodactylidae > Sphaerodactylus > Sphaerodactylus townsendi. The sequence continues at coordinate 46,893,047 of NC_059428.1, read as the reverse complement.
GCCTTTGCAAGTGTTCAAGATTAAGTTCTAATACTACCTTATCAGGACAAAACTGGATGAAAGGATGATCATACCTTAGTGCTCTCATATCACTCACCCTGGATGCCAAAGTGATGGCTACCAAAAAAGCCATCTTTTTAGACAGGAACCTTAATGGACATGAAGCCATAGGTTCAAAGGGGATATGTGCTAGATAACTTAAAACTAGGGAGAGATCCCATTGGGGAACGGGAAGTTTCACAGAATGGTACATATTATTAAGACCTTTCAGAAGGGGAAAATAGTGAGCATAAGCCAACCCCATTGTGAAAGCCATATATAGATAGGATGTGTACTTTGACTGAGGAGTTTGCCAAGCCAGCCTCTTTTAGCAACAGCAAATATGTGAAAACTCTGCCCACTGGACAGGAATAAAGAGCTAAGTCTCTGCTAAAACCTCATTTGACTAACCCAGGGGTAGGGAACATTTAACACTCAAAGAGCCATTTGGACCCGTTTTCCACGGGAAAAGAAAACACTTGGAGCCTCAAATAATTTTTGACATTTAAAATAAAGATAACACTATATATATTGGGGTTTTTTTACCTTTTACTCCGCTCATTCTGAGAAGCGCATGGATGCGACAAGGATGAAGCTGGTGGCTCGGCCTCACCGGCCGCCGGGAAAGCGCCCACCCCGCTCCAACAGGGCGGGCGAGAGGGGAAGCCTGCGGCACGGCACAGCCAACCGCAGGCAGTTGGTGCGCCCGCCCTGCTGCCTGCAGGGCGGGCAAGTATGGAACCGGTGACTCGGCTCGTGGAGCCGCAGTGCAAGGGCAGAAGAGCCGCATGTGGCTCTCGAGCCGCAGGTTCCCTACCCCTGGACTAACCTGTCAGGGAATGAGGAGCCAGGCTGTGTGCAGTGAACCTATGTCATGGTGAAGTATCAGCCCTACTCTCAGGAAGTAGGGCCAGACTGATGTTCCTCCCTCTGGACGAGTTCCAGAGTGGGCTGAACCATGGTCTCCTCAGCACCGGGTAGACACTGCTGTTTTTCGTTTTCAATGAGCAAGGCAACAAAACACCATCGGGGAGGGAAAGAGTGGCACTGTCTCAATTTGGAGGCAGAAGCCTTGGGAAGTTTTCCCCCCAAATGGTGCTTTTACTAGGCTGACACTGGTGAAGTCGGCCAGTGCAGAATCTGCCTATGACATGCACACGCATTACTACAACAATACAACACGTCAGGAAACCATTTAGGAAACCATTTTTGTGATGGTGCTAGGAAATAACTTTGCTTGTAGCTGTTGTATCTTGCTTCAATGAAGTTGCTTAGTGATAATTTTCCAACAGTGTCAAACTGTGAGTCAGTTTGTTTTCCAGGCAAGTTTTAAGTATCTTTGCCTGGATTTTGTAGAAAAAGTTTTAAAATCAGTAAATAGTTTATGGTTAAGCACAGAAATTCTGTACTTTTATTTGTTATTTTTATTTACCTGATTTATAATCCACCTTTCTCACTGAGAGTCAAAGTAGTTTAGACAGTCAGTTCAATTAACATGATGAGACTTTCAGTGAAACACTGAAATAGGATTGGGGTTGTAGAACCAATCAGAAATGTAAACACAAACAAAATTGAATCAAAGCATAGGTGTTAACATGACACATAAAATGATTTAAGATTACATAGTAGGATCTAATTTACAGCAATATAGACCACAGTAATATAGACCACAGTCCCTCATAATTTGCCAAGTAACTTTGTGAATAATTTTGTATAGTGCTATTCTATTGCTTGCATAGAAAAGCCATCTTGAATACTGTACCCATACCAAAATAATAGCCTCTGTCTTTCATGATGTTCTAAAATCATAGCTTGCTTCATGGAATCACACCTCTATTTGACACAGCATTTCATTACAAATCACAAGCAGAACTCTCAAACTATGGAACAATCCTGGCATTAGAAGGCAACCATGGTGTGAGTAATCCTGATAAATAGGCCTGTTATGTTTTATATTGAAGAATCTTCTTGGTGCATTTTGATGCTATATCATTTACTTTTTATTTGTTATTAGTTGTCCACATGTACAAAGACCATTGGCCAAACTGATAATAACTGGAATTCTGTTAGACTAGCTAGATATTTTTGGAACAAACAAGTGATCTGAAGCAACTGTTGGCTCTGTTTTAAATGCAGAATTGCAGATTTAGTTCTCCTGCATTACAGATTATTAGCATTTGCCTGTTTTACATGAGTGCAATATGGCCATATAAAAATAGGAGAATGTTAATAAGGCCAGTTATTATTAACGATCCTTTGACTGGATGTGAATGGTGTGGCTCTGTTATAAAATAGTGGTAGTTGCACAATAATTTATTTCAACAATGAGAAATAAGCTCATTTACAAAGTGAGGTTTTATAAAAAGTCAGTGGCCTCTTCAAGGACCCAAGAATATAAAAATGTGTGTTTACAAATTGTCTTTCACTTACAGATCTTCCTGAACTGCATCTTTGCAAGCCAAATCATATGTATGAGAAGGCCAAAGAAAAAACATTTCCATGCATGTGGATAGAGAGATCTATGTTAATGGATTTGACTACAGAAAGGAGGCCTTAATCTTCACATGTGCTTATCATCAACCTTCATATATTTTTATCTGCGCAAATGGACACTTGAGAGTGATTTATAGGAGCATCAGCAAATGAGACAAGAACATCTTTTATGTCAGTGTCTGATCACTTGAGAATAACTTTGTGCTTACTTTAGTGAATACTCCACACCACAGCTATTACTCCCGCTAATGATATTTTTACAGGGTATAGGCCTCCACAAATATATCAGTGCTGACTCATAGAGATGCATTTTCGCCATGGCAGTAAAGGAAACAGACATGCAGATCCCATTAAGAACAAAATTGTGCATCTCATTCATAACTCACCATACTGCTAATGTATCCCATAATTTGAGTGGGAGAGGAGATTATGTTTTAGAAGGCTGTGTTCTGATGGGGAAATCATTCATGATGAAACAATACATAAATGGCGGAAGAATCTCCTTATATTAATCAATTTTCTGCTTAACAAGGAACTAAACACATGAAATACAAATAAAATTTCAGAATATTGTTTTTAGTTCAAAGCTGTGTTTTGAAGTTCTTACTTACTTACTTCTCTTTTGAAGAGGGGATGACAAAGGCCCAATAAAATTATAAATTACCCTTCATCAGGATCCATTATTTTAATTGACATCTGTGAGATATTTTCTTGGGTTTCATCAGGACTGATGAGCGCCTTTTTGTGCCCTTCTGACTGTGCTAGTGATGATTATAGATTTACAGAGGTCATTAAAATGAGAAATAGCAGTTATGCAGAGCTCAATATAAGCTACCCATGTGTAGTCATCTCAGAGCATGACGAAACCAGAGCAGGCTTAGTTTATTCTTATACCTTTAACCCCAGTCTTAGAATATCTCTAACTTGAATAACTCATTAATGTGGTAAAGTCAAAATTGTGGCAAATACTGAGAATGAAAGATACTCTTGGGTGCTGTGTGGTTTCCGGGCTGTATGGCCGTGTTCTAGCAGCATTCTCTCCTGACGTTTCGCCTGCATCTGTGGCTGGCATCTTCAGAGGATCATCTTCAAAGCCTTCGACAATACATCGAAAGATACTCTGTTTCTACAGACAACAAGGATTACAGAAATATATTTACAATGGCACCAGACTGATGGTACTAGACAGAAATATATTTATGATGGTATCAGACTGCACGATCTTATATATGAAGCCTGGTATACCCAAGTCAAGCAAATAATCTTCAGTATTTCCTTTCAGGATGTGTTAACAGAGATCATGGCAACTGGCAAAGGGTAGATAATGAAGAAGAAATGGTTAAGAATACAAGGATGGAGTTCCCACCCTACCACCCTGCCCAGTGCTATGTTGAATAATGCTGATGATTTAATTAGGAGTTAAAACAAATTTTCATGACAACTGATTCTTTTGGGTTTTTAAAAAAATGTTGATATTCTTCCAGAAAGTTAGACCAACAAAGTAGAATAGAACAGATAAGATTATATTTGAACAAACACTGGGTTCATGTACCTGACTGATTTATAGTTCCTAAATGGCTACCAGTGGGAGCACTTATTAAAAGGTATACTCATTGTCATGTTATTTTTTCAAAGCGAACTGATAATTTTAAGTCACCAGAAATTAAACCAGATGGTTGATGATGTAGAGGAGCAGCAGCAATGGAAGAGCCGTATTCCTGACAGCAGTGTTTGACTCAGTCAATCACAAACTATTGGCCCACCAGCTTGCCAAGTCAGGTATGAATGGGACAGCCTTGCAGAGGCTACCGGTAGTCTCATTTTGCCTAGGTCAGGGACAGAGAGTAGTGAAAGGAAAGATGACGTAATCACAGCACTCATTAGGAACCATTTGTTCCCCAATATTGTTTAAAATCTACATGCACCCCCTCACCCAGCTGGTCCAGAGTTTCTGTCTGTATTATCATTAACATCTACTCTTGAGAAGTGGTTGGCTGGATGCTGCCCCAGCTATATTGGCCAGTTGTTTGGAGGGTGTATTGAAATGGTTGAGACAAAGTCAACTGAAATTAAATTGATCAAAGACAGAGGTTTCATGGCTGAGTCAGGGGGATTTATGATTGGTGTGTCAGCTCCTGATCCATGACAGTATGCAATGGATACCAGTATCAACTGTCAAGAGACTGGACATGATCCTGGATGTTTCCTAATCAATGGAAATGCAGGTCACAAATGTAGCCAGAGTAGCATTCTTCCCTCTTTGCCAGGTCCGGCAACTGGTCCCTAACTGTCTTACCCTGACTTAGCCAGGGTGATCTGTGGTCACCTCCAGGTTAGACTCTTTGCAACTTGCTATATGCAGATATACCCTTAAGACTGCTTCAGAAACTTCAACTGGTAGACAATGTGGCAACCCAGGTCCTTACAGTGAATCTGGGGAGGACACACATTCAACCAGTGAATCTGGGGAGGACACACATCCAACTCCTGGTATACCCTCCCCCCCCAAGTGACTGCTAAATTCAGTGGAGAACAACATACTGGTGGAACCTTTCCTTTAGTTGTTGTTGAAGTTATCCCTTTCCTTTCTCTTTATTGGTGCTTTAGTTATTCCCTTCCTGCTCTTTCCCTTATGACTGGCTCTGCATGGTATGATTCATGACATCACTAGAATATTGCTTGTAAGGTTTTAACATTTGTAATACGTAATTTTAATGGTAATGTATGTTGTATGTCCTGACACCCTGAAAGAAAGAAAGAAAGAAAGAAAGAAAGAAAGAAAGAAAGAAAGAAAGAAAGAAAGAAAGAAAGAAAGAAAGAAAGAAAGAAAGAAAGAAAGAAAGAAAGAAAGATGTTGTTTCAACACCATGGGGAGTCTCTTGTGTTTGGCTTTAATCCTGTTACCCAGAGAGCATTGTGGAAGGAAAGGCAGGTTATTCTTTCTCTTGGCATGTCTTAGGCTGGCCAGATCAAAGACAAATTAGTGGCTCCAGCAAGCCACTGCTTTCAGTGCAGTCTGGGGGCCACTTGGCCACTTCCAGGGCCACCATCATATTGTAGGAGGTAACAAAGGAGTTGCCAGGTGAGCATGGCCAATTCTTAGATGCACTGGGAGGATTGTTCCTACAGAGAACTGAAAGTTTTATATTGCATTTTTAATAGGAATTCATGTGATCTTACTCAGCCTCTTATATCTAAGCTGGTTGGACTATATTTGAGAAGGAGGGGGAGGAAAGGTAGGAAAACATCTGTATTACTCTCATCCCATTAGCTCCTTTTCATAGCCCCCTTCCCAGCTAAGGGCTAGCCCAAATTCCCTCCTCCTCTGCAGGATCAAAGCCTGAGGCACATTGAGTTCATCATGCCAAACATTTCAATAGCCAAATGAATCAAGGGTCACATTGGCAGAGAATGCCATGTGGAAGAAGGCAACATATATGGCTCATGCAACTCCCACTGCAAGGACCTTCTACAATTTGTTGAGGTTGTGATCTGAGTAGAAGCACCTCAGGACAATATCCTTCTCCTCACAAGAAGGGGGGGGGGAAACATCCCCATTCATATATTTCTAGCTGAGGAACAGCATGAGAATCAGCAACTTGAGGCTGCAATGTGGTCCTGGTTTCAGTAGCAGTCCCTCTGGCACAGCCAGGGATGACGGGGATAAACCACCCAGCTGCTTCCTCCCACATTGCTGCTTGGGTCTCTCGCATCCTGGCCTTGCCCTGCCTAGCTGTCATCTGGAGATAGTACTGCTCCACCTTTCAACCTGTTATAAGAATGACTTAAAGTGTGAACACTTGAACACTTGAAATGCAATAGACGTTCTGACAGAAATACAATGAATGGTTTATTTCATCACTCACAAACAGATGCTGCCCACACAAACGTTTGTGTATCTGTGTGTGTGTGTGTGTGCACATGTGTGTAGGTTCCACCATTCATCTATTAATATGGTTGAACCTTCCATTCTGATACCTTTCCTAGGACAATTTTAACTTCCCAGTCCACCCCTCTGCCTCCCTCTCAGTATAATTCCAAGTGTTTTCAAGCAAGACCCTGTAGCACACGCTCAGAATGCCAACATTTATGACTTCTCAATGGTGATGCAGTTTCTTCTCTTCTATATTTTTCTTATAATATTTTGTGTATATATATTAAATGCAATTTCTTTTCATTCCAGTTGCTTATTTTGCACAATTATTTTACAGGCACACACAATAAGGGGTCCTGTAAATGATTTTTTAGTCAATAAATGAATGCAGGGTTTTTTTTTCCAGTTGTGACTTTTATGTGAAAGCTGGAGTATTATTATAGGCTCTGAACTAACATCACAGAAACTATCTTGGAAGAAAGAGGGTGCCTGAGATTTTGAACTGGTGCTTGCCTTCTTTTGATTATCCTATTTGTTATAGCGAATGGAACAAAAAAGTGATCTCCTGGGGGAATCAGATACTGCACTTGTTTTAATCCATTTTCTTTGATTTCTGCAAGTTCCTCAGATTAAAGGTAGGTGTTCTTTTGCTGTCTGATGTTCCCTCACGCTGTGCTGTTAGCTGTAAGAAGGAGAAAACTTTACAAAGTCTTTGTCTGATATGGCCTCTTTAGCCAATGAAATACCTCCCTAGATTGTGTGCAGAGCTGTTTGATGGTGGGGAGAGGTAAAAAAAAGCTTTCTGTCAATCAAAGGAAAGCCAAGGAACTGGCAGCAGTGGACTTTCTAAAGAGGTTAGCGATAAACTATGAAATCTGCTTCCTCCCTGTCTTCTGAACAGACACACAATGAAACATATGGCAAAGAAATGTGGCTTTCTTTCATGCTTTGAAATCCCAGTGAAATCCAGCTTTAAAAATTATTTCACTGAATACTGATGTCACAATGGCAAGAAAAAGCTTGAAAACATAAATGCCAGTTTTGAACCCCAAAGAGTATTAAAAATATTAAACTGTTATAGGTGTGATTCTATGGAAAATAAATAGTGAAAACCGACAATGGAAATTAACAACACAATAATCAATAAGTAAATGTATTTCTCTATATTTAAGTGGAGATCTAGTTAGACCTGGGATTGCCAACCTTCAGATGGACTTAAAGTTATCCCAGAATTTTTTTCCTCTGGTAAAAACAGCAGCTTTGGAGAATGAAGTATATGGCATCGTATTCCTAGCAAACTCCACCTTCTTCAGGCTCCTCAAAAAATCTCAAGGAGAGTTTGCAAATAATACTGTGGCAGCAGTATTATGAGAAATCATTCTGTCAAAATGCAGGGTTCTAGTTTTTAAACCACACAAAACTCGGCCTCAAGCAAAATATTTGAGAAGGTGAACATGACATTTGGCTGATTTCATCTTTGTCTGGCTTCATAATACAAAAAAAAACCCCACCTTGCAGATACTATGCTTATTGTGCCTGCCAAAACATGATCAATACCTATCTTTTTTTAGAAAAAAAAGTAGATATTTTTAAATATCAGGATTCTTGAAAAATTCACGGTAACATTACATTTTCTGTAGCTGTGAGCTGTTTGAGTGTCAATATTTCATAGCCTGCTTCTTTTACTGGTATACAACAGTGAACATGTTTTAAGTGTATGTTTAATGTTCTTGAATAAGTCAGGCTACTGTGTCTAATACTTGTACAAAACTATAATACACCCCCAATGCATGTGCTTTGGTAAGATAACATATTTCCTCAAGTTGTTAGAAGCACTAATTTTCCCCTCACGCCTCATGATTCTTCCAAGGAGTGTGTTATCTCACTGTAACACATTCCTTGTTCTGCCTTGCTACTTAATTATTATACATAGCATTCCAGATCCAAATAATTATAATCACAAGTGAACATTACACTCTGTTAGGCCCTTCAGAATAAGCGAAGAATTTTAAACTTTGCCTAAATACAACCTTCTTGGATTTTTTTTAAAATTGTGTTCTCCCCAACTAATCTGACAATAAATAGGGTACCTTTGTATGACACATGACTTGTCCACAGCTGTTTTACTATCTAATGTTTCTTTAGGACATTTTTTGAACATACTGAGCACTTACGCAATCCTCATTGGTATACACTATTGGTATATAATTGGGTTTCAATGGTACACAAACCTTTCCCCATTCCACACTGATGAAGTAAAATTGGGTCATCAGGTAATGCTTTGTCCTGTCATTCAAGTTCTCAGGACCTATTTTCTGGATAAAATAAAAGAGCTGCCAGCTTGCGCACACACTCAGTGGCTTTTTAAATGACTCCTATGCATGATTGTTTTGTGCTAACTACTGAATGTGTCAATTGCAGATGGAAGGCAATAATCCGGTACTGACTGGCACCTCATAACTTGTTTTACATTTATGGCATAATTAATTTCAATTTCATTTTTAAGTGTCTCTGTGTATGGTGAATAGTCCATCTGTTCAAAGCCTCATGATCATGAAATCATGTTCATAGATTATGTTGTACTATCAGATGTTATTTCGTCCCACTGAATTGAAATTATTTTCCGCAGACATATGCCGCCAATAGCTTTGCTTATCTTAAACTTAAAATTCTCTGCAATTTCTGGTGGAGCTTTTTCTACATGTGTATGTTGTTTTCATCAGGATACATTTAAAATACTAGTGTAAACTTGAGTTTTGCACCCTGTACTTTCAAAAATTTAGGGGCTATCATTTATTTCCCCAATTTGCAGCTAAATAGAAGTCCACAATTTAATGAAATAATAGCAGATGTATCATATGTTTGCTTTTCTCAGGATGACTCATAGCAGTGATTAAATGCATAAATTGTCAATGCAAACCAATAAAAAACTAAAGTAGCAATTTTAATACAAATGTTGCGAGTAACAATCTAGCAATGCTTCCCTTAAATTATTTACAGCAGCTACAGATTTGCTCCATCTACTGTATGCCATGCAAACAAGATATTGAGAAAAAGGACCCATGTTTACGTGTTCAGTGTCTTTCAAATATTGATGTATTCTGAGATCTGAAGCACTATGCATGGGGTCCTGCACATACAATGGGATTTTTTCTATTTCTTGTGTCTCCAACATCAGGTAATGCTTTGTCCTGTCATTCAAGTCTCAGGACCTATTTTCTGGATAAAATAAAAGGGCTGCCAGCTTGCACACACACTCAGTGACTTTTTCTGGGGATGAAGGACAGTCTCTGGAGCACACATGATATGGCACATCAAATAAAGCTGGGGGGGAGAGAAAGAGACCTCAGCGTGAATGCCAGCACTGGGCAGGAGGGCATTCCGAGGGGTAGAGCCACATTAGTCAGCTTCCATCAGCATTCCAGCCCAGAAATGCTAACGCCTAGCCCAGCAGACTTAAGCAACATGAAAGTGCAGGATAAGCCTGTTTGTCCACTGGTGTGATTTGTGGGGAGGCCAAAGGTGGCCAATATATAGCAAATTTTCCCTCCTTTTTGTGCTGCCCAAAAATTCCCAAAGAGGTAGTTTGGTGGCATCTTTGCAGTGCTATCCCCAATCACCTCTGCACACCCCCTCCTAGCTAGATGGTGCTGCAAATTGATTTGGTTTAAGGCCATGCTGGCAGGGGCTGATGGGAATTGTAGTCCATGAACATCTGGATTGCCACAGGTTGCAGACCCCTGGTTTAGATGGAGCTGCATACAAGGCAGGTTTTCAAGTTGTACTAAGTTGCTAGTGCAAAGGAAGGATAAAATCACATCCTTCCATTATTAATATACCTTTAACATTCACATATTCCATCCTGCTTAGAGGAAAAATCTGTAGCATTTTGCTATATGCCACTACCAAGCTAATGTCTTAAAACTAACCTAAACTGCAGATAGGGAAAATTCAGAGATGTATTTGAGAGCATTCCATGTTCATTAAAAGACAATTTCATGTTCATTAAAAGATCAGGAATGACAGGAATAATTTCAGATCTGGTGAACTGTTTACTTTCTAAATGAATTGGTAAAAGCCCAAATGCCTGCTGAACCCATTTTGATGCGGTGATTTATGTCCAATATATCTGGGAGTCAGAGGGAACAAACAAAAAAGTACCACCACAAATGGAACTTCATGTAGAAATGCCATTGAAAGACAAGAAATAAATGAATAGCCTTGAAGCCAGACTGTCTTTGTGTTCCAAGACAATCTCTTTGAAACTGTGTTGGAGTGTTTCAGCAGAGAGTGAAAGAAAATAGCCCTGATTTTTGCCTATCATATCTTTTTCGCAAGCCAGGCAGACCTTCAGTTTCCATTGCAACAGTACTGGCAACTTTTATAAGCACTAAATTTACAGAAAGTGTGTAATAAAATGCACAAATATAAAATCCGTGAAGATTACACAGTGCAGTAAATCTTACAGTTGAGACTGATAATTTCCCATTTAACATATGCACCAATGTACTTAATATAGACAGAATTTGGCAGCATGTAATTTTCATTTACAATGAAGCACAAGGGAGGGCATAAGCCATCGTTCCAAAACTGAACCAGTCAAACTTTCTGATAGCTGTGCCTCCCTTTTCCTTAAAGACTAGCAGATTAAAATTAGTCAAAGGTTTGTCATAGATTATAGAATAAAATTTCTCCTAAGCTTTTGAACCCTAAATATGAACATGTGCTTTCCTGTTCACCATAAAGATGCATGCTGTCCTATGTAACCAGGAAGGAAAGCCTGTTCACTCTGAGGGTTTTTCATTTATAAAATATTGTATATATTGACTTGTTAAAGTGCAGTTCCTTTCCTAAACAAAGCAGCAACTATAAATAATGCCGAACAAATTTATTTAACTGACCAATTAAAAACAATGAGGTGAAATCCGGATGTTGTATCCACAGAGGCACCTGCTGGAAATGCTGCCAGAAAAAAGAAAATGGAAAGAAAATGACCTTTCTTTCTACTCCCTTTTACATCTTTCATCAATCCAGTGATATAACATTCATCTTGTTTTTTTAATTGGTCATTATATCTGACAAATGTATATTTATATGTCTAATATCATGTCTCTAGTTAGCAATAGCAATCTTCCTGTTGTGCCTTAAGAACATAAGAACATAAGAAATAGCCTGCTGGATCAGACCGGAGTCCATCTAGTCCAGCATTCTGCTACTCGCAATGGCTCACCAGGTGCCTTTGGGAGCTCACATGCAGGATGTGAAAGCAATGGCCTTCTGCTGCTGCTGCTCCTGAGCACCTGGTCTGCTAAGGCATTTGCAATCTGAGATCAAGGAGGATCAAGATTGGTAGCCATAGATTGACTTCTCCTCCATAAATCTGTCCAAGCCCTTTTTAAAGCTATCAAGGTTAGTGGCCATCACCACCTCCTGTGGCAGCATATTCCAAACACCAATCACACGTTGTGTGAAGAAGTGTTTCCTTTTATTAGTCCTAATTCTTCCCCCCAGCATTTTCAATGAATGCCCTGAGTTTCCTAGTATTGTAGAAGAGAAAAATTTCTCTCTGTCGAAACATTCATTTCTACCCATGCATGAATTTTATAGACTTCAATCCATATCCCCCCCCTCAGGCGTCCTCCTCCTCCAAAGCTAAAGAGTCCCAAGCAGCTGCGCAGCCTCTCTCCTCATAAGGAAGGTGCTCCAATCCCTTCAATCATCCTTGTTTGCCCTTCTCTGCACTTTTTTCTATCTCTTCGATGTCGCTTTTTTTTGAGATGTGGCGACCAGAGACGCTGAACACCAGTACTTACTCCAAGTCGCTTGGTGCTTATCCACTGCTTTTATATAAGGGCATGACCAATCCTTGCAGTTTTATTATCAACTCCTTTTCCTAATTATCCCCAGCATAGAGTTGCTGCCTTTTTTCACAGCTGCCATGCATTCAGTTGACATTCCCATGGAACTATCAACTAAGAGCCCAAATCCAGCTTTCCTGGTCTGTGACCCCAGACATTAGCACTTGACCCCCTGTAAGCGTGTAATGTAGAAGTTTGGATTTTTTGCCCTATGTGCATCACTTTACATTTTGCTTTCACGTTGAACTGCATTTGCCATTTTCTTAGCCCACTCACCTGAATTTATCAAAGGTCCGCTTGGAGGTAACCGCTCCGCAATCACTTTACTTTAGGTTCTCCACCCACCACTACATAATTTGGGTATCATCTGCAAACTTGGCCACCACCACTACCCACCCTACTTCAGGTCATTTTATGAATAGAGTTAAAGAGCACTGGAATCCCAGAAAGCGGATCAGCCAGGGGACACCACTCCCGACATCTCTCTCCATTGTGAGAACTTCCCATTTACACCCACTTTCTTTGTTTCCTGTTTTCTCAACCAGTTTTTAATCCATGGGAGGGACTTCCCCTCTTATTCCCTTCATTGCTGAGTTTTTTCTCAACGAAGTCCTCCTGGTGAGGAACTTTGTCAAAAGCCTTTTGGAAATCCAAAGTAGACAATGTCCACCCGGTTCCCCCCTTATCCACATGTCTGTTTACACCCATCAAAAGGGAACTCTATGAGTAAGTTTGCATAAAGACAGGACTTGCCTCTACAAAGCCATTGCTGACTCTTCCTCAGCAGAGTCTTGCTTTCTACATGTTTATAATAATTTTATCTTTAATGATAGATTCTACTAATTTACCAGGAACAGATGTCAAACTGAGCCAGCTGGCCTGTAATTTCCTGGGTCCCCCTAGACCCTTTCTTAAAGATTGGTGTGACATTGGCCATCTTCCAGTCTTCAGGGATGGAGAGCCTTGAATTTCAGGGGATAAAGAGTTGCATATTAATGTGGGAACATCAGCAATTTCATTGCTTGAGCCTCTTTAAGAACATCTTGGATAGCGAATGCAAGATCTACAGTCAGGGCCAAGGGGATTTGGTAGCTTATTTAGTTTATCAATGGCTGCCAGAACCTACTTCCCTTGTCTACCACTATCTTCGCTAGATCCTCGGATTCACCTCCTAAGAAGCTTGGTTCAGGTGCAGGAATTTTCCTCACCTCCTCTTGGGTGAAGACAGATGCAAATAATTCATTCAGCTTCTCTGCAATCTCCCTGTCATCTTTTAGCACACCTTTTGTTCCTTTATCATCTAACGGGCCTACCGCTTCCCTAGCTGGCTTCCTGCTTTTGATGTACTTGAAGAACTGTTTGTTGCTGGTCTTGATGTTCGCAGCCATGCGTTCCTCATAATCCTTTTTTGCCTCCCTTACAGCTAACTTGCTTCTCTTTTGCCACCATTTGTGTTCTCTCTGGTATTCTTCATCAGTTAAGTTGGACTTCCATTTTCTAAAAGACATCTTTTTTTCCTAATAATTTCCTCAACCTCCCTTGTTAACCATGGTGGCTTTCTTTTGGACTGGGTGCTGCCTTTCCTAACCTGCGGAACACCATGGTTATCCCCCTCATCTTTGAGAAATTTCCCTTTCTGAAGGCAAATGTAACTACATTAGTAGTTGTCACTTGTTCGCATGCAGAGATACTGAATCTGACAGCATTGTGGTCGCTGTTCCCTATTGGCTCAACAACACTGACTTCCCACACCAGGTCCTGGGTCCCACATAGAATTAGATCTAGGATCACATCTCCCCTAGTTGGTTCTACAACCATCTGCTCTAAGCCACAGTCATTTAGCATATCCAGGAATGTTCTCTCCTTACTATGACCTGAACATGCATTTTTCCGGTTTATGTGGGGATAGTTAAAATCGCCCATTACCACGACATTTTTGCTTTTGTTGGCCTCTCTAATTTCTTTTTCCGTCTCAGAATCCTCTTGTGCACTTTGGTCAGGGGGACGATAATATATTCCTAATGTTAAACTATGCTTCACCCTGGTATTGATATCCACAGTGCTTCTGTAGAGGAATCAGCTCCCCCTGCATTGTCTATTTTATGTGACACTATGCTCTCTTTGATGTAGAGGGCCACCCCACCCCCAGTACGCCCTGTCCTATCCTTCCTGTAGAGCTTGTAACCTGGGATAACAGCATCCCACTGGTTCTCCTCATTCCACCATGTCTCTGTGATGCCCACTATATCAATGTCCTCCTTCAAAACTCTGTACTCCAGCTCCCCCATTTTAGGTCGAATGCTTCTACTATTAGCATAGAGACACTTGTATACTCTGTCTCTGTCTCTAACCTGGGATTTATGTGTTTTGCCCTCTAGCCTTTTGTAGACACTCTCACTTATCACATTGCTATGCTCCTCGCTTGTATGTGGTTGATTTAGAAAAACCTCCCTCTCTGTCTGCATCCCCATGGACTCTGTATTCCGAACCGAAGTCACCTCAGCTCCTGTCGGCTTTCCCCCAAGGATCAGTTTAAAAGCTGTTCTGCCACCTTTTTAATGTTGAGCGCCAGCTGCCTGGTTCCTCTTTGGTTAAGATGAAGCCCGTCCCTTTTGTACAGGCCTGCCTTATCCCAAAAGGTTCCCCAGTTCCTGACAAAGCTGAAACCCTCTGCCTTACACCACCTTCTCATCCACGCATTGAGACCCTGTATCTCCGCTTGCCTAGCTCGCCCTGCGCGTGGAACAGGTAGCATTTCAGAGAATGCCACCTTGGGGGTACTGGATTTTAACCTTTTTCCTAGCAGCCTAAATTTAGCTTCCAGAACCTCCCGGATACATTTCCCAATGTCATTGGTACCAATGTGGACCACAACTGCTGACTCCACCCCAGCACTGTCTAACAGCCTATCTAGACGAAGCGTGACATCCGCAACCTTCGCACCAGGCAGGCAAGTCACCATGCGGTCATCACGCCTCTCACAAACCCAACTCTCTATATTCCTAATGATCGAATCACCCACTACAAGGAGCCCCCCAGGGGTATCCTCAGTGCGAGAGGATATCTGACCACCAGCTAAGGAAGAGGTCCCATCTAAGGGAGCATCTTCCACCACCTCAGACTGGCACCCTCCGTCCCCCAGACTCTCATTCTCCATGACATCTGAAGAGATGTCACCTTGGGAGTGGGACCCGGCTGCTAGGTCCCTGAAAGCCTCGTTTGTTGCCCTCTCTGCCTCTCTCAGCTTCTCCAGGTCTGCCACCTTGGCTTCAAGAGAACGCACACGTTCCTTGAGTGCCAGGAGCTCATTGCAGCGAGGGCACACCCACGACTTCTGTCCTAGTGGCAGATAGTCATACATGTGACACTCAGTGCAAAACACTGGAAAGCCCCCATTCCCCTGCTGGCTTTCTGCCTTCATATCTGATTTGTTTAGATATTTAAATATTAAGCTTTTAGTCAGTGTCCCCCTGGAGCTATCTGCACGTACTATCTGTCAAATATGTCCTTATAAATTTTAAAAGCCAAAAAAATAAATTAAAATTGCGCGCGCCGTTAGGCGCGTGCCGCTGGTTCCAGAGACTGAACTAAAGCCCCACCTCTCTGGTTCCAGAGACTGAACTAAAGCCCCACCTCTCAGGAGCCCAGGACAAAGAGGAACAAGAGATGAACTCTGTTAACCCCTGTTAAGCCCCACCTTCCAGATTCAGCAGCCTTAGCTCACAGGAGCCTTACAAGGAGAAAAAGAGATACCCCCTGTTAAAATACACTGTTTTAAAAGCTGTGGCTTTGAGAAAAGCCCTCCAAAATGAACACCAGCAGGTCACTCTGCTCTTCCTGGCCAAGTCTTCTCCTCCACTGCTGCTACTCCTCTCTGCTGGTTCCAGAGACTGAACTCCTTCTGCTTCAAAATGGAGTAGTGCCGCCCAATGTTCAGCACACCATAAGCACAGATCACAGCACAGCCCCCCACGCCCTCCATCAAAACCAGGAATGATCCCTGCACACAGAGGATGAATCCCCACTGAGAAATTAAATCTAGATACAACCAGGTTTCAAAAGAAACGGCACCTTTTCATTGAGGTTTCACCCTCCCCACCGTGGCATGTGTGTGATGAGGACATCAATCTCTATCACGCTTTCAAACAGTGTAGCAATCCCCACTACCGCGCGATCGAACGCATGATCTGCTCAGCGACTCTTCCTTCCTCGTCCTGATTAGCTGTTGCACTGTGTTGGGGCAGGAAATTTTTTATACTTTTTTTGCATAGATGGAGAGGAAGCTGGTTTTCGCGCTAAGATACGTTTATGCCCGGCTTTGGTACTCTTCACCCACACAGCTCCACTGTCACAAACGTTTAATTTTAGTTTACAGTTGGCATAGAAATCCTGTTCCATGCAGCCACATTTCAACGTAGCCTCCGCTGGTGCGAAACCAAAAAAAAAAAGGGCTGCATGCACTTTCCACCATGCTCTGATTTGCTGGAAGGCTCAGTGTCACTCCCTACAGCAGGAAAAACAAATCTACGCTCAAACCCCGATCCTCCCCACTGATCTGGATTTGGCGCATGTTTTTTTTTTAAAGGTGCACTTCCATGCAGGTTCTTAAAAAACATGTGATAAGGGGGAGAGGGAGCGGCAGAGCCCAGATGAATCCATGTTCGGCGATCAGGCAATGGGGAGATCTTCCTGAAGCTGCATTTTTTGCCGTGAGCATTATGTGTTATATTGACTCTGGGAATTCCACCAGAGTTAAGGAGCAGGACTAGTAGGTGTAATCTGGATCCTCTCTCCTTAGTATGTCCTGTGTACACTCACTTAAATATCTGTGTAAGGCTAATGTTGTAGAAATCTTTATGGGTTGCAATGACCAAGCAAGATGACTGAATTCCAAGACCAGCATCTACATGCAGCCTCTGCTCTTCTGGAGAACAAGTCACCTTCCCTAGACAGCTGTGAGAAAATGAAGGCAAAGCATTGACTTGGAGGTTGTGAGGGGAAACAGTAAGGCTGATTCCGCATGGGCCAAAAACAGTGGTGTGAAAATGGTGTGAAAACTGTGTAAATCCTTTTACACTGTTTTAAACCCTTTCACATCGTTTTCACACCGATTTCACACCACTGTTTTTGGCCCATGCGGAATCCGCCTCAGACTCACTGTAGTATTAGAGTTATGTGCAGAAAAAAAAATGGTTTCATTTTCATTTCATTTTGTTCATTTTTCTTTTATTATTTTATTTTTCTTGCATGGAACCTCTCTGTTTTACAGGCAGTTAAAGGCCAAACCCATTTTCAGCTTTAACTTCTGTGTTCCCTCTTCATTAGGGAATGTATCACTCATACAACAGAAAGTCCCTTGGAGCAGATAGGAGAAAGAATCTCTGTTCTGTTACCCACATAAGTTCTGAAAGGCAGGTAAAGATAGCACAGTCAAGTAGAAACAGACTCTTGCAATACCACAAGTCACTATTTATGAGTATGCCAAGATAATCATAGCAAAATGCACACAGTCTCGATTATCTGCAGAAGAATTCCCAAGCACTGGCACAAGGGAATGGGAAGGAGGAAAAACCTCACTATCTGGTTAGCAATACTTTCATGCACACACACAAACATATAGTCCACCAAATCACAATGTCTCTTAATAGCACATCTCAAAATACGAAAGCCAGCAAAAGAGGAATCTGGAAAGACACAATCTCTCACAGAAAGTATGTGCTTAGGCAGAGAAATGATGCATCATTGCTTGCTTGTACTGTATGTAATCAAGAGCTCCTTTCTAAACCATTGAAATCCAGTCATGATTGACAGAACAATGTATACAAACAGACCTATCACCAACATCTGGTCCGTTCAAAATATCTGTCAATTCTTTTGTTTGGGGAATATTAACAATCTGAGATACTGTTTCCTTGCTATCCCTCGTACAGCTATGTGATTTGGAAAAGCAGACAATGCAAGCACCTAAAGATATTTTAAACATTCAAAATATTTTAGAGACCACCAGTTGGGAAAATGTTTAGCAATCATATCATGTGTTATAATACCAAGGTTAGTGAAAATAGTGTTTGGGGTCGGTAATTTCATTAGTTAGTGCCAGAGGTGTATCTAGGGAAAATGGAGACCTGGCACTGGTGCACAGATCTACTGCCTGGTGCCGGCACCCAGGTCTACCACCCAGAGCCAGCACCAATATCCAGGTCTACCACCCGGAATCAGCAAGGCACCCAGGTCTACAGCCTGGAGCCGGCAACCACAGCCCATGCCTGGCACCCCCCCCCCAATTGATTAGATGGCGTGCACCCAGGGACATGTGCTACCCCAAATCCCTGTGGCAAATATGCCTTGGTTAGTGCAGATCCCTAGTTACCACAGCCTATAACTTCTAGAATCTTCTATAACTTCTAGAATCTGTCCCTTCTAAACCACCATCTCTATTTACCCTTTGGGAAGAAGATAATGGTGATGGCATATGTTTGCAGTTTGCAAATGCATTGGTTAGAACTATCACTCCTCTTGTTTCATCCTCCTTGCTTGGGTTTCTGGAAGTTAAATCTCTGAAAGGGTGGGAAGAAGTCCTACATGCAGTGGTCCACCATACACATGACACAAAATACCAGAATACTTATTTTCCCCTTCGACAAATCTCTAACTACCTTTCCTTCCTGACAGTAAATTTTGTTAAATGTATTTGAAACTGTTGTATATATTGTGTGGCATGTAGGAAAAGAGAGAGAGAGTTATAATAAGGAAGAGAGAGAGAGAGAGAGAGTGCTTTATTACACTCTGGTTCAGAATAAATGGTATAACAGTCTATTGGAAAGGGCCATATTTGGTATTTACATTATTCTGCTAACAAACAAATGCAGACATCAATAGGTGTACAGAAATCTTTGGCAGTGTATAAAATTGTGACAGGAAGTATTTAATCCTTAGAGTGAGAATAGCAATGTCATAAATACACAATATGAACTTTTGCATGAGAGTTTATTTTTGTTATTAATTTTAAAAAAGGCTGGTTATTCTTGAGTTGTTTTGTATGGTTTGTTTCTTATTGTTTCTTTTGTAATTGCTGATTTGTTTTCATAGTCCTATTTCATTATTTTCCACTGGTTTCAATGGAAGACAAATTCATGGTTTTCCATGCAAGTTGTATAAAACTTGAGGGGGATTGTAGCATTCCTCTAGGTTACCCCAAGGTCACCAACACTGACAAATTTCAGAGCAATCGGGCCCCTTTTTGAAGTCCTGATAAACACTCTCATGTTTAATATTGAAGTCTATGGGATACTTAATATGAAATTGACAGGAAAGATTCCAGACAGTCAACACTGCAGCCCCTGAACTTGAGGAATGGCAGTGTAAGGAACAGGCCAACTAACAAAACAAAGGCATCTGAGCAGATAATAGCTCAAGGAGGACTTTGATGTAGATTTGCTTGGACAGTGAGAAAAGTTTTGGAGATCAGCAGGCAAACAGGCAAGTGGAGAAATATGGCATGGCCAGGCCAGCAATGTGGGAAATTAAAGTCCCACTCAACTTCAGGATTTAAATACTCAGCCAAGTGGGCTCAGCTTCAGTTAATCAAGAAAGTCCAGAGCCTGAACCAGCATTGTGTCACTGCTGGACTATTGGTGGTCTTTAATCTGGTGAACTGGGTTTGTTTCCCCACTTCTACACATGAAACCTCTGAGTGACCTTGGGCTAATCACAGTTCTCTCAGAATGCAGGTTTATGACACAGGATTCTTGAACAGGTACA
This sequence comes from Sphaerodactylus townsendi, assembly GCF_021028975.2. Lineage (NCBI taxonomy): Eukaryota > Metazoa > Chordata > Lepidosauria > Squamata > Sphaerodactylidae > Sphaerodactylus > Sphaerodactylus townsendi. Next base: position 46,873,022 of record NC_059428.1, on the reverse strand, counting down.
TGAACGTAATCAAAATCATTTCAGTTTAAATTATTAGGCCCAATGCTTTAGAAATGTGTACATGTTTAAGAAGGGTTGCCAGCTTTGGGTTGGGAAGTACCTGAAGATTTTGAGGGTGGAGTCTGGTTAGGATGGGGGTTTTAGAGGGGAGGGGCCTCACTGGGGAATGATATCACAGAGTCCATCCTTCAAAGTAGCCATTTTCTTTAGGAGAACTGATCTCTGTAATCTGGAGGCCAATTGAAATTCTGGAAGCTCTCCAGCCACCACTTGGAGACTGGCAACCCTATATTTAGGACATTTCCAGTTTAATTTCTAATTCTTAAATCTGTGCTCATGTTCCAAGAGACAACACACCACAATTATCAGATAAATACTGGTGAAATTTAAGCAGTTAGCAGTTAATAAAAGGCCATTACCTCTAAACCAAACAGTTACCTCTAAACCAAAGCTCCACAGCTCAAACAATTTTATATTGAGTTTGAGCAATTAGACATAAGCCTACCTCTTTACTAAGATAAGAATCATATGCCAAAACCTTTTTTTAATCTCACAAATGCATTGAAATATGTACCTTTAACGATCTCAATAGGTGACAGTTTAAGCACTACATTTCCTTTGTGTTCTGATTCTTCAAAATCATTGATCATGATTTTTCATTTAGTATCTTTTGAAGCATTAGAGATAAAATCCTAAATGATCCGTGTGTATGCATGGCCAAGGCAATTTCCGCGAATTCTTCCTCAACTGCCATCCTCTGCCACTATCCCACTTGACATTCTGGAAGGTCACCTTTATTCTTGGTGGAGCACAAGTACCATGTTGTATTGTGTGATTACCTGAATATAAGCCTGCATGTTCAGAGCTCAGTCACCATGGTGGTTTTCCCTGGTCAGATTCAATGCCTTGCCATCTGCTCTCCTCTAAGGAAGATTCCCAAATATTGCTCATATAGAAAGACCTTCCGCTGTAAGCTGGGCTGCCCTGAAACTGTACAGCACACTATCTTCTATAGCTCATTCTATCCTGAAATTTGAGCAAACTATATAAATCCCATTTTAAGACAGAGGGCTGAGCTTTCTGATAGTTCCTATTAAATAAAATTGTGCTTAGCAATGCTCGAGAGTGTAGCTAAATTTCTGCAGGAAGCCATTAAGCTCCGTTTTCCAAAGAAAGGGTTTTAATTTTTACTCTTGTTCTTTTTATGATTGTATTGATTATTTTCTTTTTTAATTCCATGCCATGTTGCATTGTATGATGTCTTTTATCTATTTCAAATGTCTGTATATTTTAGATTCTTGTATATTATGTATATTTTTGTATATTACTTTATAGCCTAGATGTCAATAAAGGCCTTAGATTGGATTTGAACACACTACGGTGGTGAAGCTGTGCCTCATGAGGTGAAGCATCTCTCAGAGACCTTCCAGCACATGAGTTGAGTTGTAGAAAGAAATCCATGGGATGAAAAATGTAGATACTACAAGAAGGCAGGGAGTGATAGAGTTGTTCTTTGGAGCCTCAGGCAGGCAGAATTTCATGGCAGAGGCAGATGTTTTGCTTTGTTTGGAACAGCCAAATCGGTAGGAAAGACAAGGAAGGTCCTCACCTAGTTTTAGGTAAGCAATCTAATTTCTATAGTAAATTTTAAGAAATAGTGAGCATGTCTACGAAAGCAAGGCAGACTACTGTACAGAATTAATGTCAAAGCTGGCATTTAGAGATGCCACAAGTTTCACAGCAAATATGTTTGATAGGCAGAATTAGATTATGAAACAGTGATGACCAGACATGAGCTGATCACCAGGTCTGTATGGTTTGGCACTGAATAACTCAAATGCATGACAAATGGGTTTTTCCCTTCAAAACTATATGTGCAAAAATGCTGACAACCCAAACATATCAGCAGCCATTAATGTTGCTAGGGACTGTTTAAATGAACACTAAACAATATGTTTTTGTTAAGCCTTTATTTATTACTGATTTATATGATTTGTGACTGACTTAAGTGTCCATTTAAACAACTGCCTCCTGAGTGCAGCAGTAGCAGCACAGTGGGGAGGAGGGAGTGGAATTGGATCTGGCTATGTGAGAATGTGCAGGTGTAGAAAGCACTGCAGCAAGAACATCTTTATCCCTCTCCTAAAATACCAGAACTCAACATCTAATGAAGCTAATGAGCAATAGATTCAAGGATAAAAGGTGATGCTTCTTTATTCAATGAACGATTAAAATTTGTATTGCTAGAGAACGTAGTGAAAGACATGAGAAGTCTTAAAAGTAGAATAGACTAGAGTTTCCCGGCCTTATGATATGGTGACCCATAAGTTCAAATGTGCTTGGCATAGTGGCCAAAATTTTATGAGTTGGACGGAATGCTGGACTACTGGTCTACAGAGGCGTAGCGCCAATGGGGCGGGGTGGGGCACGATGGCCTGGGCGGAGCCGGGGTGGAGGCATGACCAGACCATGGAGGGGGTGTGGCAGAGTGTGGCGTGGCATTCCAGATGGGGCGGGGCGGACGGCGCCACAGCAGGAACGCAGCGCACGCATGTGCCCTGGGCGGAGTTTCCCCTCGCTCTGCCTCTGCTGGTCTGATCCATCAGGGTTCTTCTTCTTATGTACTGTTAGCAAGAAATACAGTTAAGGAACTCATTGATCAGCCCTGAATAGGTAAATGCACAGTCTATAAAAAAAACCCAGCTCCATTTTTGTGACTGATGAACAAGATGTAACCTGAACTGGTGGGTATTCAGGCAGCCTTGCCAGCATGCAGCTTCCCTCAAGAAAGGTGGAGAGAGAGATAAAAAGGACGTAGAGATACTTGATTTATACCTCCTAGAACAGAAAGGCACAGAGAGGGCAGTATCCCTCTTTATTTTATTTCTGTCATTCTTTATTCCTGTAAATTAGAAATGATTTCATTCCAGTACAAAAAAAAATAGGTACAGATGTATTGGGAGATTCAACTATGCCAATCTTTTAATACAGTGGGAAGATTTTTTTTTTTAAAGACAGAATTACAGATATTCAGGAAGGGATATCCAACCTTTTCTGAACAAAATCAACCTGAACAGGTCAGTCATGCTGGCTACAGTTACGGGGAGTTGCTTATATATTTTTCTCTTGGAGGGTGCGGGTGGTAATAATATAAACAAAAAAAATTGCTTCATTATTTGTTAAGTGAGCATCTAATCTAATCCAACCATTTCTGGTAAGCCCCCCCCCCCCCCCCCGCCCCACTCCCTGAAAGAATGTAAAAAAAAAAATTACAACTCTTTAGGAAAGAAATGGTGCTAACCAGCATTCTACTTTTTATCTGTCCTCTTTCTCTTCCTGAAAGATGTTTCCTGATGATAGATCGGCATCTATTGGGTCTTTTTTACTTGCAGGCATCACACGACTGCATCTGATACTGTTCTTTGTTGCAATTTCATATTATTAATGCAACATTGTGCATATGGACACAGATCTGTTACAGAGCTGAACATCTGACAACCAGCCTTTTAAAAACAGTGCATTTTTTATTATTTAATTTTTGAAGTGTGTAAATGCATTCCTGTTGACAGCAGGAAATACAGACATTTTCTGCTGAACAATCCTGATTCCCAAGTGGAAGCTACAATACAGACAAACTGTGAGAGGAAAAGAAGCTGTCTTTTTCATGGAAACTACCTGCTGTCATTCAGCTTGGCAACACAGTTTTGGCAGCAGCTGCTCCACGGGATAAATTGAAGAGATCATTAAAGGGATTTTTTCCTGCCTATTTCCTTTTTTGACATCTTATTGCTAGTGAGATCCAGTCATTGTGAAAGTTTAGTTTACCCTGACAAGATAGCTTTTTCTTCAGGCTATTAACTTGACCACTGGCCTGTGACAGAAGGTGTGGAGAGTGAAAGAGAGAAATATAGAGAGCAGGGGAGGCAAAAACTTAGAAGTTTTGACTGCCCTTCTTATATATCTTCTGAACTGAAATAACACTATCTATTCTACACCCACATATTCCATTGGCTGTAATTGATATGCTTTTAGAACCATTTTTCCTAGGTGTTTCATATTTGAAAAAAATAATTCCTTTCTCTTCAAATACTATTGAACTGAAATTGGCAAATTTGATAGGGAAGAAGGTCCCTAGGTTAAATGCAGGTAAATTCAGTTGTAAGGTTAGTCATATTTTACTGACTGGAATGGAGAGAGAGAGGCATGTAAACTGTTATACTTTACAAACAAAGATTACTGTTCTTCAATGAATCCATATGTTTTCTGTTAATTAAGTTGTAAAAAAGTGTGCACCTGGGCCAAATAAAAACCTAATGTTTCTTATTGGAACAGATTAACTGGTAAAAATTGTAATCCTAAACAGAATTATACCCTTTAAGATCACTGACTGCAATGAATTTAGGAAGGGTATAACTCTGCCTAGGAAGGATTACACTGCACATTTGTATATGTGTTATAAAACACCATTTTAGAGGCATATGGAATCTTAATATGGAATCATGTTTGCAAAGTTTTTCTTAATGCCAACAAAGCAAAATAAGAAATGACCCTATTGCTGAGTAACAATTGAATCGCCCAGAGGTGGGATCCAACCAGTTCTCACCACTTCTCTAGAAGTGGTTACTAATTTTTTCTGAGTGCCGAGAAGGGGTTACTAAAGCAACCTCCCTGCCCAACAGGGACTGGAGGTGCGTGTGTGCGGCGGCACCACTGTTTGAATCCCACCACCATTGGAACCTGTTATTAAAATATTTGGATCCCACCACTGCTATAATCTCTGCCTAACATTTCAGGTTTCTGTTTTCAGGCATCAGATAGAAACATTTCAGTTGAGAAAACCACTGTTTATGCATAGAAGATAAAGATAGTGACCAGGCAACAAATATGTGAACTATTGCCTGGAATCTCTTACCTACCGTATATACTCGTGTATAAACCGACCCATGTATAAGCTGAGGCACCTAATTTTTCCACCAAAAACTGGGAAAACTTATTAACTCATGTATAAGCCTAGGATGGTGTAACGAACTTGCCCCACCCTGAAGGGCTGGCGTACAGCAGGCCAAAGGGAGAAGGCCTTAGCAACAGCCAGAAAAAGAAAAAAAAAGCTCCACAAGGAGAGAACCGACCTGATTGGCTGAAAAAGGTCCAGTAACGTTTGGCAAGAGCTAGGGGGAGCCAGTGGGCTTACAGCACTGAGAGGAGAGTTGAGTGCTGATCGGGGTCAGAGAGAGCAGAGCAGAGTCTGGCAGAGAGGAGTCTGTCAGCTCTGGAAGAAAAGGATTCTGTCTCAGCAGAGTTGGCTGACAGAAGTCCAGTCCCTGTCTAAGCGGTGTATGCTTGACAGAGAGAGGAGGCCCTGACTGGGTGCAGATTGAAGTGCCCTTCAGGAGCCTGGTGGTTTTAAAACTGCCCAGACCTATCTAGTCTGCCTTGCCCCTGTGTGGAGATCACCAGGAATCACTCAGTCTGGGAGAAGCCAGTCCAGAGGCAGTGAAGCCATATTAGGACTGAGTGGGAGAGAGAGGGAGGCCAAGTGTGCCAGAATCTCCTGGGCTTGGACTGTGTGCTTGGAGTGTGATCAGTGGGTATTGGAGCAGTGAGGAATAGTGTCTGTGTGTGCTGTAAGGGAATTTATTAGTTCAAAGCTAAATCTTCCCTTAAGAGACACCCAGCGTGTGTCAGCCGTGTGCATATGGAATCTGTTAAGAAGTAACATCTTAAGACAAACTTATTCTGAAACCAACAAGCGTTAAACCTCTCAAAGTTACCGGAGAAGCCTCTGTTAAACCGCTAAATAAAAGTTTTTCAGTTTTGTTCACCTTTTAAAATAACTTTCCAGTCATTAGTATTTTCGTCTGTGTGTCTGTGTTCCCCGCGAAAGGGTGGTGTCTGGGGAAAATCTCAATAGTATTGAGTGGGCTATAGAAGGAAAAATATTATTGGTGGCAGCGCCAGAGAAAAGTAGAACTTATATATAAGTGGCTTTCGTTACATTTGGCGGCAAGCGGCGGGATCCGTGTAATATCTAGATCCAGTTACTAACACGCGGAGGAAAGCCCATTTCATTTTTTGTTGTTTTATTTTGTTTTTCTTGATTTGTGAGGTAAAAAACCGTGAAATTTACATCACGCGAATGGCAAGCCACCTAAGACACAAAAAAAGACAGCTGGTGAGGGAAAAGCCCCAGAGACAGGTGATATTGAAACACCCCACCTAAAGAGAGAATCCCTTTTCAGGATTGGGAGAGCATGAAACTGAAGCTGGCCAGTATAGATGCTGAGATTGAGAAAGCTAAGATGGCTTCTGGAGATGAAAAAAAGCAAAATTAGAGGCTAGGAGTGATGGCCGAAATGAAAATACTTAAAAGGTAGAAGTTGGAAATAGTTAAATTACAGGGCTGAAAGGGCCAGAAAGAAAGAGAGAGTTTAAAATGGCGGAAATCATGAGGCAAACATGCAGGCCATGAGAAGGACATTAATGTTTGATTTGAGAGTGAGGGGAAATGAAGCTCAGAGCAGAGCTGCCCATCCCCTTCCACACTGTTGTGGAATTTCCCTCAGCAGATGAGAAAATGGAAACAGTTTCCAGGGTTGCCAGAGTACTCAGATGAATTGGAGGGAAATCTTTTCCCCAAATGCTTATGGGAAACCCTCGAGAATGGCACCCAGAGAAAGATGCGAAGTTGGAAGGTGACAACGCCAACCCTGCAAGGTGTGCCTTGCCAACGTTAAGAAGTCCAGGAGGCGCGATGAAAACTCCTTAACTTCTACGACTTTGTGAATCCAGGCTGAGTCTGCAGCAGTTCCAGAGTTGCAGATGGATAGATGTTCATGCTGACTGGTGCCAAGAAGACCAGAGGCAGGATGAGTTCCTGAAAGAACTGAAAGGAGACAGCTGAGCCTTGCTGACCCCAAAGCTACCAAGGTGGTTCCAGTTCAGTGCCAGGCAGTTCCAGAGGTGGAGGCTGAGAAGTCAGTTGCCAACGCCACTCTAGCAACGCGCTCCAGCAGTGCAGCTGAACGCATGTTCGGGCGGAGGCGGTACCGGAAAGATTGTGAGGAATGGTTCCTGTGGGAGAGAGGAAAAGGAGGCGGAGGACGCACTGTCGCATGTCCACCTTAACCAACTTTATGCTGCACGAGGTTCCAAGGTGTCTCTGAGAGCAGGGATCCAGTATCCAACAAGAACCGGGACATTGTTGTGCAGGACTTGTGCGGAACAGTGCAGGTCTGGCAGAAACTTATCAAAATGAACTGAAAAGCAGCAGCAGCATGGCAGCCCTCAACAAGAGCGCTTCCAGCATGCTAACGGAGAGGACTGTTGTGAAAGCCCAACATTACAGCTGCCCAGCAGAAGACCGAGTTGAAGTTTTGAATACCAGACTCAAGAGGAAACTTGAGGGGACCCGGGGGAGGGGAGTCGAAATCTGGTATAAAATGAAAGAGGTCTGATATACATTATTTGATAGAAGGTGTGTGTTTGTTCTGGTGGGAAGGGCACTGTAAGAATGTGCTTTATGATAAAAATGACAAAAGCACTTTACCACAAAAAGAGAGGCAAAGTGGTAAAAGAAAGCCAGAGGTATAAAACCTCAAGCTTTTGATTTGGCAGAAAGGGGTAAGTTTAGAAGGAAATTTACCTTGCCCTTAATGTGGTGACACCATCCAAATTCACCACTGCACCTTCAAAAGGGCAACTTAACCTTGCCATGAGGTGAGCATGAATGTCCAGCTAGGATTTGGATAACCACCAAGAGGAAGCCTTACTGGAGGGATAAAGGGAAGAATTTACCCTGTGCTTGAGAGCACCCACCAGTAAAGACATCTGAAGGAAAAGGTAACAGAGAATGTAATGTAAAATAAAGTACTGAGTTTAAAATATGCTTATTGGAAATATATAAAAGCCGTATTGCTGAAATGTTATTGATGTATAGCATATAGGATTTATGGTAAGTTTAACATGGTAAGAATGTTTATGAGTAAGTGAATCTTTAAGGTAAAAAATCAAATGCATTTGAAAATGTGAATTTTTTTTTTTTTGACAACTGTTTGAAGTTTTGGTTAACGTGTGTATAGCTTTATTATTACATACATTGATTAAGCTGCAAGCGAGGCTTGCTTAGCCCTCGTGAGTCCGCTAATGTTTTAGGAAAAGGGACATATGTGTCTAACTTGCCCCCCACTCCTGAAGGGCTGGCGCACAGCAGGCCAAAGGGAGAAGGCCTTTAGCAACAGCCAGAAAAAGAAAAAAAAAAGCTCCACCAAGGAGAGAACCGACCCTGATTGGCTGAAAAAAAGGTCCAGTAACGTTTGGCAAGAGCTAGGGGGAGCCAGTGGAGCTTACAGCACTGGAGGAGGAGAGTTGGAGTGCTGATCGGAGGTCAGAGAGAGCAAGAGCAGAGTCTGTGGCAGAGGAAGGAGTCTGTCAGGCTCTGGAAGAAAAGGATTCTGTCTCAGCAGAGTTGGCTGACAGAAGTCCGCCAGTCCCCGTCTAAGCGGTGTATGCTTGACAGAGAGAGGAGGCCCTGACTGGGTGCAGATTGAAGTGCCCTTCAGGAGCCTGGCGGTTTTAAAACTGCTCCAGAGGGGCCTATCTAGTCTGCCTTGCCCCTGTGTGAATCACCAGAATCACCATTGTGTCTGGGAGAAGCCAGTCCAGAGGCAGTGAAGCCATATTAGGACTAGTGTGGGAGAGAGGGAGGCCAAGTGTGCCAGAATCTCCTGGGCTTGGACTGTGTGCTTGGGTGTGATCAGTGGGTATTGGAGCAGTGAGGAATAGTGTCTGTGCGCGTAAGGGAATTTCTATTAGTTCAAAGCTAAATCTTCCCTTAAGAGGGCCACCCGCCGTGTGTCGGGTGTGCATATGAATCTGAAGTTAACATCTTAAGACAAACTTATTCTGAAACCAACAAGCGTTAAACCTCTCAAAGTTACCGGAGAGAAGCCTCTGTTAAACCGCATAAATAAAAGTTTTCGAAGTTTTGTTCACCTTTTAAAAACCTTTCGATTAAGTGAGTATTTTTAGGTCTGTGTGTGCAAAGAGGGTGGTGTCGGAAAATCAGTGATGAGTGATTGGGCTATAGAGGAAAAAATATTATTGGTGGCAGAAAGTAGAACTTATATATAAGTGGCTTTCGTTACATTTGGCGGCAAGCGGCGGGATCCGTGTAATATCTAGATCCAGTTACTAACCGCAGCGGAGGAAAGCCCATTTCATTTTGTTTCCTTTTGTTTTTCTGATTTGTGAGGTAAAACATTAAAATTTACATCACGCAATGGCACCACCTAAGACACAAAAGACAGCTGGTGAGGGAAAAGCCCCAGAGACAGGTGATGAAACACCAAAAGAAAGATCCCTTTCCAGAGTTGGGAGAGCATGAAACTGAAGCTGGCCAGTATAGATGCTTTGAGGGTGAGAAAGCTAAGATGGCTGGAGATGAAAAAAGCAAAATTAGAGGCTAGAGTGATGGCGAGAAATGAAATGCTTAAAGGTAAGAGTTGAAATAAAAAGGTTAAGTGCAGACAGAAAGGGCCAGAAAAGAAAGAGAGTTTAAAATGGTAGGGAAATCATGGGGCAAACATGAGCCATGAGGAAGGACATGTTTGATTTGAGAGTGAGGGAAATGAAGCTCAGAGCAGAGCTGCCCATTACACTGTTGTGGAATTTCCTCCAGCAGATGAGAAAATGGAAACAGTTTCCCAGGGTTGCCAGAGTACCAGATGAATTGGAGGGAAATCTTTTCCCAAAATGCTTATGGGAAACCCTCAGGGCCAAAAGCGCAGAAGATGCAGTTGGAAGTGATAGCGCCAACCCTGCAAAGGTGTGATAGCACCAGCGTTAAGAAGTCCAGGAGAGTACAGAAAACTCCTTAGCAGCCTGACTTTGTGAACCAGGCTGAGTCTGCAGCAGTTCCAGAGTTGCAGGTGGATGTTCCGCTGACTGGCGTTGTAAGAGAACCAGAGGCAGGATGAGTTCACAGGAACTGGAAAGGAGACAGCTAGCGAGCTTGCTGACCCCAAAGCTACAAAGGTGGTTCCGATTCCAGTGCCAGGCAGTTCCAGAGGTGGAAGTCAGTTTGGCAACGCCCTCGCGTGCTTAGCAGGTGCAGCTGAGCGATGTTCCTGCGGAGCGGTACCGGGAAGATTGTGAGATGGTTCCTGTGAGAGGAAAGGAGGCGGAGACGACTGCCGATGTCCACCTAACCAACTTTGCGCGGCACGAGGTTCCAGTTCCTGAAGACGGATCCAGTATCCAACAAGAACCGAGTTATTGTTGTGCAGGACTTGTGCGGTGCAGGTCATAGCAGAAACATCAAAAATGAACTGAAAGCAGCAGCAGCGGCGCAGCCCTCAACCAGAAGCGCTTCAGCGGCCAGCGGAGAGGACTGTTGTAGCCCAACATTACAGCTGCCCAGCAGAAGACCCGAGTTGAAGTTTTTGAATGCCAGACTCAAGGCTTGAGGGGACCGGGGGAAGTCAATCTGGTATAAAATAGAAAGGGTCACAGGCATGCATTATTTGATAAGTATTGTGTTCTGGTGGAGGGCACTGTAAGAATGTGCTTTATGATAAAAAAATAGGCAAAGCCTTACCACAAAAAAAGAGGCAAAGTGGTAAAAAAAGCCAGAGGGTATAAAACCTCAAGCTTTTGATTTGGCAGAAAGGGGTAAAGTTTAGAAAGGAAATTTACCTTGCCTAATGTGGTGACACCATCCAAATTCACCACTGCACTCAAAGGGCAACTTAACATTGCCATGAGTGAGCATAGAGATGTCCAGCTAAGATTTGGATAACCACCAAGAGGAAGCCTTACTGGAGGGATAAAGGGAAAATTGCACAATTATGGGGCGCCCACCAGTAAAGACATCTGAAGGGGAAAAGGTGAAAGCAGAGAGAATGTATGTAAATAAAGTACTGAGTTTAAAATATGCTTATTGAAATATAAAGCGTCTATTACTGAAATGTTATTGATGTTATAATATAGGATTTATAGTAAGTTTAACATGGTAAGAATGTTTATGTTGGTGAACTTTAAGGTAAAAACTAAATGCATTTTGAAAATGTGAATTTTTTTATTAACTGTTTAGTTTTGGTTAGCGTGTGTATGCTTTGTTTACACACATTGCTGCAACGAAACTTGTAGCCTCAAGTAGTCCGCATAATGTTTTGCAGGGAAAAGGGGACATGTCTTAGCGAACTTGCCCCACCCTGAAGGGCTGGCGTGCAGCGGAGCCAAAGGGAGAAGGCCTTAGCAACAGCCAGAGAAAAAGAAAAAAAAAGCTCCACAAAGGGAGAGGAGCAAGGCCTGATTGGCTGAAAAAGGTCCAGTGGTTTTGGCAAGAGCTAGGGGGAGCCAGTGGGCTTACAGCACTGAGAGGAGAGTTGAGTGCTGATCGGGGTCAGAGAGACTAGAGCAGGAGTCTGGCAGAGAGGAGTCTGTCAGCTCTGGAAGAAAAGGATTCTGTCTCAGCAGAGTTGGCTGACAGAAGTCCAGTCCCTGTCTAAGCGGTGTATGCTTGACAGAGAGGAGAGGAGGCCCTGACTGGAGGTGCGGGTGGAAGTACCCTTCGGGAGCCTGGCGGTTTTAAAACTGCCCAGACCTATCTAGTCTGCCTTGCCACTGTGTGAATCCACCAGAATCACCAGTCTGGGAGAAGCCAGTCCAAGAGGCAGTGAAGCCATGTGGGACTAGTGGGAGAGAGAGAGGGAATAAGTGTGCCAGAATCTCCTGGGCTTGGACTGTGTGCTTGGGTGTGATCCAGTGGGTATTGAGGCAGTGAGGAATAGTGTCTGTGTGCGTGGGGAATTTATTAGTTCAAAGCTAAAAATCTTCCCTTAAGAGACACCGGCGTGTGTCGGTGTGCATGTGAATCTGAGGAAAGTAACATCTTCAAGACAAAGCTTATTCTGAAACCAACAAGTTTAAACCTCTCAAAGTTACCCGGAGAAGCCTCTGTTAAACCGCCAAATAAGGAACAGATTTTGTTCACATACAAAGGCACTTTCCAGTCATTAGTATTTTCGTCTGTGTGTCTGTGTTCCCCGCAAAGGGTGGTGTCTGGGGAAAATCAGTATTGAGTGGGCTATAGAGGAAAAATATTATTGGTGGCAGCGCAGAAAGTAGAACTTATATATAAGTGGCTTTCGTTACAGATGGTAACTCCAAAGCAGGTGGGGGCAGGGAAGAGCCTGATCGCCTGCTCCCCACCGGATCGCTCCCACCCCCCGCCGCCTCCTGGATCCCCACAGCAGCCTTGGCTCCCCTTGGAACCCCTTGGCTGCTCTGGCATTTCCTTGCTTGCAAGCAAGGCAACGCCAGACAGAGCATTCACCCAAAAAGCAGACGACTGCTCTGTCTGGCATTTCCTTGTTTGTAAGCAAGGAAACACCAGAGCAGGCGGGGACAGGGAAGAGCCAGGATGCCTGCTCCTCATCAGATTGCTCCCCCCGCCACCTCCTGGATCCCCACAGCAGCCCCAGCCCTTGGCTGCTCTGGCGTTTCCTTGCTTGCAAGCAAGGAAATGCCAGTCAGAGCATTCACCTGCTTTTGGGTTTCCTTGCTTGCAAGCAAGGAAACCCAAAGACTGCTTTTTGTAGAGCAGGCGGGGGCAGGGAAGAGCCAGGGTCACCCAGAACGCCGGGCACAAGCCTGTGGGGGGGGGGGGCAGCAGGCTCCTGCCCACCGCCGCCCGTCCTTCCCCTAAGTCATTCACCTTTTCCTTTCCCCAGATGGCTCTGAAGGCTTGGCTCCAGGGAAGGTGCTGCTCGGGCAGGGTGTCTCTATCATTATCTTAAAAGGGCAATGTGCCAAAGATTGCTTAAGCTTCCCTGGAGCCAAGCCTTCAGAGCCGACCAGGGAAAGTAAAAGGTGAGTGGGTGAGTGAGTGAGGGGAATGACGGGCAGCGGTGGGCAGCAGGTGGTGGCGGTGGTGGGTGGCTCTCGTGTAAGCCCACTCCCATTTGACATCAAAACAAATGTGTTCTCCCCTTTCCATACATAGAGCAGCTTGTGATTTCCACACTTTACACATTTAACTGCATAATAAATTAGTATTGTATTAATTGTTATAGTGAATGAGCCTATATGACTTTGTCATTAATATCCTTTTGGTGTATTTGTGCCTGAGCCTGTGTGTGGCACGTTTTCCTGTTTTTCACTGCTTCATGTGGCACACCATTGTTTGTTTGTTGGTATTATTGAACAATTGTAAACAGTTTTTGGTTTCTCTCCTTACTTATGTTATTATTTAAAATCAATCAATATAATTATATTAAAAAGAAATAATACACTACCTTTCAGTATATCACTTTTTTAATACTTTAAACAGTCATTATTTGAATCTAGAGGTGGGGTGAAGGGGAACTGTACCTGGGGCACGCGTGCCCTGTGTCCTTGCCACAGCCCCACTCAGGAATGCCCGACCACGCCCCTATTGTGCCCCGCCCAGCCCCATTGGTGCTACGCCACTGTTTGAATCCCACCACCATCAGAACCTGTTATTAAAATTTTTGGATCCCACCACTGTATACAAGTATGAAGAAATTATTGATTTTCTGTTGATTTTTCTTGTTCTGGAAATATGGCAGTTTTATCAACAGGGAAAGACTAGTATCTTTGCCTCTATGGAATGAGAATGCCAGCATTTGGGGAACATGGGGAACATGTATTTGCGAGCTCTTGTCACCACAGTACAGATGCTAAATTCCAACAGTTCTTGATCAGGTTTAAACTTTAGGGTGGATAATGAAATGCTTTTCTGCCTCTTATTTGTACATACATTTATTTTTTCCACAGTCACAAGCAAAATTTTTCAGAGGTTTCTTAGAAACTCAGAAATTATATGCTGAAATCTGAACTTTCTCCAGGCCTATAAAAGGGTAGTCTAGTTTGAAAGAAACATGCACACTTTGTACGTAATGAACAGTACTTATGACATCAATGATCGCTACAAATTCACACATATTTAGCACTTATTGCTACAAATTCACACATATGTCCCATCTTTCAAGCACCTCATGTCCAAGAACCTATATGAAAGGTAGCATGAACCAGTGACTATTATTATTATGTTGACTTCTAAAAGCTGAAGAAAGAATGAAATGTAAGAAAAGCATATGGAAATGTACTAAGCAAAGAGGGGCATACAATACTTGTGGCTGGGAAAGAAAGATATCATAAGCACTGAGGGGAAAAAATACCAAAGTCCTGAGTCATTCTGTCATTTCCTGACCAGGGAAAGGCCTATAGCCACAGGATTCTCTGTGGGGATTAAATGTATCCATTCAATGTACAGCAGTCCTTAAAACTGCTTGTAAAATTACTCTGTTGAAATATTACTTCTACTGTGTTACTATCACAGTGTCAGTTTTGTTTTTCTCTCTTTTCTGTTCAGCCATGTTAGAAAACCCTTAAGTATCTGCTGTCCATTATGTGACAGATCCAGGGGTAGCACTTAATATCTCCCACACTGTCTTTTAGCTAAGTTCCTCCAGGCCCTTTAATTTGGCAGAATAGTTCCATTTTCTATACATTGCATGTGGGTATTGCCATAATACAACCAGGATTGGCTCAGCTGAAAAGTGATGTTGTCATTTCTCTTATTTTGATGGGACTATTATTCGGCTACATATACTGACATGATTTGGCTAACATTTGCTTTTTGGGTTGGCAAAAATGGCTGGATGATTCTTAGTTGCATATTTGGGTGCTGTGTGGTTTCCGGGCTGCATAGTCTGAGACAAAAGGATCACGGATGCCTAACATTATAATACAGTACTGTGAGCAACTTCAATAATTAAATAATAAAACTGATTTCCGCCTATCACAAACAAACCAAAAGTGAAAGAGAGAAATTTTAAAAATGTATCAAGGCAGCAACATTCTAAACAACCTTTGAACATCATAAATGTTAGAAGTTCTGACTTTAAGATTTCCTTAGCCCTTAGCAACTGCCCAAGCACCCTCTACATACTTTGTAACTTTCCCTTCGTACACTGGAGCAGATTTCCTGCTGGTTTGGAAATCAGATCTTCCATTTCAGATTTTAGGAGTAGGAAAATTATTTCAGAGGGGGGTGGGGAGGTAATGGTTCACAAGGGCAAATACCTACTAACAGAAACATCAGCGGTAAACATAACAACAAAATTGTATTTTAAGCTTGGACATAAAAAAACACCTGGTGTTTGAATTACAGTTTTACGGTGGGACAGCATCCTCCTACAGATTGTGATGTCTCCCTGGCTCCTGATTTAGAAAGTTACTGGGGGACAGAGTTACCAGCACCAAGAAGTGAAATTCCTAGAGATTTGGGGGTGGAACCAAGGAAAACTAAGGTTTGGGAAGGGAAGCAATTGCAGAAGGGTATCCTGCCGTACAGTCCATCCTTCCAAACACCAATATTCTTCAAAGGAATTTATTGCTGTACTCTGGAGATAAATTCTAATTTTAGGAGATCTTCAGGCTCCACCTGGAGGTAGACAACCATTAATTTCTACTCGGAAATTATGAGTCATCCACTGTTCATTTGCTTGAATCCTTTTATATCTTCCCTAGTAATTGAAGTACTAAATACTCCCACCTGTTTTTTTGAAGCAAAGGTATTTTTGCCTTTGGTATCGTCATTTACTACGTAGGGCTGTTTAACTATATGTAAGATTGGCAATAGTCATTTAGTATATAGTACTGAGCTACAAGTGTATCTGTGGGATGAATACGTATAATGAGAGCAACACAGGACCAGTATTATGAGATGAGAAATGTGCCCTATAATTAAGCTTTCTCTGCTATTCCCACTATTCTTAAGTCAGAAAGGACAAGAGAAGTATGCTTAATGTGCTTGATTCCATTAATATATTTTGCTAGTCCCAGGCTTTCATTCAGAGTAAGGAGTTTTTTTCTTGTGGAACACATTCCCCTTATTCCAGAAGAATCTATGCTGCTTGAAGGGATTCATATCGGGGAACCTGCAAGAACTGAGCTTTGATCAATAACCCAGATTATTTCCCTCTTCTTTTAATTACTCTATGATGATCTCAGATTAGCATGTGCTGTCGGTTTGCAGATGTCAGTATGTAATGCCCAAACTAGATGTTACGGTACATTCGCCGAGGCTGATTCCTCATGGGCCAAAAACAGCAGTGTAAAAACTGTGTGAAAATGGTATAAAAGGGTTTAAAACGGTGTAAAAGGGTTTATACTGTTTTCACACCGTTTTCACACCGCTGTTTTTGGCCCATGCGGAATCAGCCCAAGAGTCACTTGCATGTGAACAATCCTGGAGAAAGCCAGACACATGCTCTTGTGATTATATCTTCATCTATGGCTGCCAGTCCCAGTCAGGGAACCAGTAAGAGAACAGAGAGGGTGAGGAAGTAAGACGGCAACCATCAGTGATGGTGCACCATAACTTCTGGGAAGACCTGGAAGTGACATCACACCCCTCTAGGAATTGCAGGTGATTCTTAGAGAGGCATAATGGAAAAATCCAGAAGCAATGTCACACCATCAATGATGGCATTTTTTTAAAAAAAAAATGTTTTTCCTTCCAGCTTCTGGAGTGCCAGCAGGCACATGGCAGTGGGGCAGGGGGAATGATGTTGTGCAATTGGTATGATGTCACTTCTGGCACAAAACCACAATAACTCTTTCTGCATCCATTTCCCCCCACTGCCATCAAGAGGCAGTGGAGACAGCAGGCAGACTCTCACCATAGCCAGGAATATTTTAAGTTGATTTCCGTCATGCAACTTCTTCTAAATTCATTCAAGGCTTTTTGAAAAATACTCTCCATGTCATCCTATGATCCCTGCTGCTTATAGTATGCTTTGTATATTTCTGTTGTAACTACGGATGGTAGTTACTATTTCTCTTTATGAAAGAACTATTTCTTTATTGTCTTTTCTGATGTCCTTTTCTGTAAGATATACTTGCTCCCATAGTTTCATATGATTGTTGTGATGGCTGGTGTGCACGTGAAGTGATCTTAGGATGTGGGCATTGCATTATGGTATATGGCTGTATTATACTATATTACCAAGGGTTTTTTTTCTCTGAAAGAAGTCTGGATCTAATATATTGTATCCTTTGTGGGGAAGGGAACACTTCTAGGCTACTGATCAATATTTAAAGAAATGAAGAAAATGAAGGAAGAGGAGGAGGAACAGAAGGAGAAAACATGGTCTCATAAAGAAAAAACCAAAAGTAAACTTCACAACTGCGTCACCCTGTGGTTTGCATTTAGAACAGCAAGGAGACCATACAGGGTAAACAATCCCATGGAGTGTCCATGGATGCTCTACGCTATAATTCCTGCTATTTTGACACTTTTTATATTGACACTTTATTTGAGGATATAGCAACACACTAATTGAGGATCTTGAGTAAGAATCAACACAAAAAATGGGAAGAGCCAAGAGAATGGCCTCCAATAGTCATACATGCAACACAGATTGGGGTCCATACAGTAGAATCCAGAGAGAATGTCATATTTAGTTTAGCCCCAAGCAATGGAATTAATTTTACCTCAAGTCAGCTGTGAAGAAACTGGCTATTTATTTGAAGGATATGGTTGACTAGTGTACCAAGTGGCTGTTATCCACACCAAATTCAGGCAACCAAAAATGGAATGTTATGCAGTATAAAATGATTTCCTGGAGTCACATATGATTCTGATCAAGTCATGTAATTACTCTCCATGAATAAAATGGTAACAACACTTCCTCACTCTAGATGGGATACTGACACAGTAGGCAAATGGGAACTGGTATGGCATTTTTGTGTTAACAGATAAAGGGTGCTGTGTACATGTAGTCTAGAAACTGAACATAATAATTCAGGATTTTATGCTGTAGCTACTAGCATAAGAACTACCTGTGATGGCACATTTCTACAATCCCATTTTCAGACAGTTTTATACATGGTAAATAGGATCATTTAGATTAGAGTCACTGCAATGGTGCCTTGCTCTCTTAAGGTTCCCAAAATTATACTTCTTTTTTAGGCCATTTCATATAAGCAAGATGTGTGAACAATCAAAAATACTTTTTACAACATAGAATGATTGTGCCAGCATCTTTTCTCAGCTGCATCCATTAATCTGACTCCCCACATCATTTTCCAGAGGTACATATCCAGCTAAAAATGCAAAAGCAGCCCTTCACATTTGAAAACACCTTCTTAAACCTTCAGATGTTGTGAATTCTCATCTATGAAATTGTGACGTGAGAAACAAACCTGAGGAGCAATGAAAATTTCCAACTGCTTTTATATGCTGTCACATTCTGGCAACCTCAGCTGACCCAGAGTTCTGGCAAACACTAGTTATGCCTACACTTTAATCCTGCCCGAAATAACTGTGGTATTTACTGTAGACTGCAAGTCTACCAGAGGAATCAGATGAGGGTTTCATTCTAACAACACAACTATTAAAAGTAAGAATGCAACACAGGCAGTGAAATCTTTCGTGTCAGCCACCTCCGGCATCTTTGTAATCGGAATGTTTTCCTACCACAATTGCCAGCTAAACTTTTTCTCATGCTACTGGAGAGGCAGAAAACATAACGATAAACTTTTCTCACACTAGCCAGCTCCATTCAGTCCTCTCCATAACTTTGTGGCTTGCCATGATCTCTGCCACAATCAAAATATGTTGGGTTAAATCTTCCGATACCACAACACTTCCCAAATAAGAGAGCCATGTCTGTTTGTGTATAATTAGAGGAGACCAAAAATAATGTCTTAAAAAGGTCTCAAATTGTAGTATGTGCCTGCTAAATGTATTTGCAGATATGGTGTCCTAATGCAATTATCATTACAGTAACAAACTTTTAGGAAAGGCATGATATTGCAAATTAGACTGGTAATTTTAATCACTGGTGACCCACATAAGTGTTCCATTGATATCCCTTAATACTCAACATGATCAAATCTGTGAATACTCAAATCCAAAGATTGTAACCATGAGCAGACAAGAGAGATCTTTTTATAAATCTGGAAAAGTCCTGAATTTGCAGAAAAATCTTAGGCTGATTCCGCATGGGCCAAAAACAGCGGTGTGAAAATGGTGTGAAAACGGTATAAACCCTTTTACATCATTTTAAACCCTTTTTCACCATTTTCACACTGCTGTTTTTGGCTCATGCGGAATCAGTCTTAAAAAAACCCTACGGAATTGAAGCCAATCACAATAATAAAAGAGTGCCTGTAGCTTTAAGAAACTAATGCCATCAGGGCCCATTGCTAGGCAATTGCAACAATATTGCCAGCATTCAGAACTGTATCAAGGGGAAATGGCACCTGGGGCAATACCTCCTCTGGGTGCCCCCCTCAGGGCAGGGGATGGGGTGGGGCTTGGGGCAGGATGGGGTCAGGCAGGGGTGGGGCTCTGACCAAGCCCCACCCTGCCTGTCTGCCATTGCCTGTCTGCCAGCTCCTGCCATTTCCACGACCTGGGGAGGGTCAAATCTGGCTGCATGGAGGCCAGAGGGCAGGGTTCAGCTGTGGTGGGCAGCCTAGACAGACACTGGGCCGCCCGCTGCTGAGCCCCATCCCCCTGCCTTCCTGTAGGGGGGACATGTTCAAATAACTACTGTGCTGTGGAATCTCATGGAATGTAATTGTATTAATCTCACACTGTCTTTCCTCACAGATTGTTGTGAAGATAAAATGGAGGAGAGAAGAATGATGTAAGCTGCTTGGGTACCCATTGTGGAGAGAAGTAAGGTATAAGGAAAATAAATAACTAGTAAATATAGCTGAAGATAGGTGGCAGATAAAAGGTGGGTGGGTGGTTGGGTTGGTGAGAGAGGGAAAGCAGGGAAAGGGAAGATATGAGAGTTGCTAGTAGGAGGGAAAGAGTAAATAGTTCGGGAAAGAGGTAAAGAAAAAATAACGTATCCCCTGCAAATGGACCTGGCCCAGCATTCAGCACCATGTAATAGGGACATAATTTTCTCAGGAAGATGATAGAGGAGAGAAGAAGAGGAATATGAAATGGGGGACAAATAAAAACAGATTGGCTGATGGGTCAGAAGGAGAAAAAACACAGGAAAGGCTATGTGGGTGTCACGGAATGTTAATAGTATGGAATGGGAATATTAGATTTTCCCCCAGCCTTGTGTGTGTGTGTTTAATTCTTGCAACTTCTTATGTACTGCCTTGTGTGTCTTTTTTATTCCAGCTATTCTTGTTGAATTTTCTTGTCTTATATTCTGAATTTCTATTTGCTCTTTATGCAATTTTTAAATGTTAGGGTGATTGGTTGTCGATGGTTTTAGTTGAGGTGTGTGGTTGTTAAAAATTCAATACAATCAGTATAAAAAGAAAAGATTCATGAAAGACAATGTATGATTTGTAATCAGCTCCATGAAGAAAGCAGTGTTCATATTTTAGATGCAAAAAGCCTTTGATTAGGTCCCTTTCCCCACTTACCTTAAGCCCCGCGCTACTTGAGGAGAGTAGCGCGGGGTCCCTCGGCACTTCCCACTGAGAGGGGTGGCGACAGCGCAGCCGCCCTGACACTGCTGCTGTCACGCCCCTCAGCGCGAGGCATTCCTGGCGCTCTTTCAAAGGGCGCCTTTTGATGACCCCACGCAGAGCGGGGACGCCCGGGCGCGCGCCAGGGATGCCGCGCGCTGGGAATTGCGAGCAGCAACCCTCGGAAAAGGGTAAGTGGGGAAAGGGCCAATGTTTCTTGGACTTTTATATTAAAGACCTGGAAAGCTTAAATTGTGGTTCAAGATTTCTTAATGAGATACAAAGCTTTTACACATATCAACATGCAAGGATATAAAATGGTGTTCTTACAAGGAACTGCAATTTGAAAAAGGAACATGTCAGGGCTGTCCATTATCTCCACTGTTGTTTATTCTTGGACTAAAAGATCTGGCAAAAAAGATGAGAAGAGATCAAAGAACTAACGTTTGAGTGTTAATGGAGAAGAATATAAGATGAGATATTATGCAGATGATGTAAAATTATTACCAATTTACAATGATCAATTAAATATTTGATGGATCAGATAAAACAATTTGGTTTCCACTCAGGATATAAAATTAACGAAAAGGAGATTTTTTTTTTAATTTGTAACAAAACAAGAAGAAATGGATATTGACAAAATTACATGTGATATTAGTTCAAATAAAGTTAAATATCTTAGAATTAATTTGAATGGACAAAATGATACATTATTCAAGGATAATTTTGAAACTAGGTGGAAGAAAACAATAATAAGATTTTCAAAGATAAACTACATTAAAAAATTTATAGTTGAGAAGAACTGCTATTGTTAATAGAGTTATACCAAAACTGAATGTTTTGTTTCAAATACTCCCAATCTATATAAAAGACAAAACTTTGAAGGAATGGCAAACCCAGATAAATAAATACACCTGGAAAGGCAAGAAACCCAGAATAAGATGGAAAACCCAATCCAGAGGGTGGAGGCCAAATTCCCCTCTGGAATGGGCTTATGCCAGCAAATCTGCCCTCCCCAGGGCACTTAACCTGATGAGGGACAAATCTGTCAGTGCCCAGCTGCTGCAGGGCCCTGGGATGCCTGGCCATGACATGTGGTGTCATGACATGTGGTGTCTGTGGTGGTGCTCCCATTCCATCCCAAACTGCATCAGCATGGTGAGGGCATTCCAGGGGGGCAGGATTGACCTTAGTCAGTCTCCAGAGTCCAGTAGGCCCTCGTACACCAGCACAATCTATTCTCACCTATGGGGGATTTAAAGGCTTCCTGTGCTGTGGAAAAGCCCTTTGGAGGGGGCGGGACAGCACCCAAGCAGTGTCATCCTTGCCTGCCAGCCCAGTCTGGAGTGGGTTGTTAAAGTCTTACAAGATGAAAAAGAGATAAACTGGTGGTACTTAATATTAAATTATATCACCAAGCAGCAGAATTGGTTTGGATTTCCAACTGGATTAAAAACCCAGAAGAAAGAATTGTCAGTTCGGAAACTGCAGAATTGAATGCTGGAATTCACAGTTATTTGTGGACACAGTGAGTGGGACAGATAAAATATTCAAACCAAAAAAACTCCCATGTAATAAGGAGTGGACTTATGAATATCTGAATAAAAACATATGAAAGACTAAGTCCTCAATTGTACCACTGATGTCCCCGCTAAAGACTTATTTTGTCAAAAAAGTGCAAAAGGACAAAGGCAGCATAATTTACAAGGAATGATTAATGCACAAGGAAAAATTAAATCGAAGCAAGAGATGAAGGAAAGAAAACACAATTATATTTTCAAATACCTGATATGCTTTCAAATAGCTTCAGGACTGAGAAGAGAACTAGGAGTGACAAGAGGAATATTAAGGGAGCTGACAGAATATATAAGTTTTTGTTAAAATATTAAACCAAAATGGAACACTTGAAAGAATGTATGATAAAATGGAGGCAAAACTCCCCAAAAGAAATGTTTTTCCAACAATGGGAATTGTTATGGATGAGCAAAAATAAATTTACAACCGGCTGAACTTAAAGGGAAAATTCCTCCCTTCTCTCCTCCCTCCCCCCAGTGCGGGTGGGCCACAGCCAGATGATGGCCCTCCTTCCTCCCCCTTAGGTGTGTGTGTAACCTTTTGTCATTTTTATCCATGAAGATTTATATACACATAAAATTGGATGTGTGGTCTCCCATGGCCAGCTGATGTCCTTTATAGACAGGAACACTCAGGGAAAAGTTTCAACAGTTTTACCTTCACCCCAACAATGCTTCCTATCCACAACATTTTCTGACAGCACAGTCCTGATAGGCAAGGATGTCCTATGACCGTGGTGGCGAACCTTTGGCACTCCAGGTTATGGACTACAATTCCCATCAGCCCCTGCCAGCATGGCCAATAGTAGGGGCTGATGGGAATTGTAGTCCATAACATCTGGAGTGCCAAAGGTTCGCCACCACTGTCCTATGATACAGTATTCAACCTCACTTAGGGGATGAAAACCCAGTGGGGGAAGTCATGGTACACATCACTTTTTCCTTTGTTTCTGAGGAACAGATACATAAATTTGCTGACATAGAACATTTGACCCCTTCCAGTCCGGCTTCCGTGCTGGGCATGGGACGGAGACTGTTCTCGTCAGCCCGTCATCAGACACTGCGCTCCATTATACGCAGCTTTGACTTCAAGGCTTTGGATCGGGCTGCTTGCTAGTATTGTTAGACCTTACCGCAGCGTTTGATGTGGTCGACCACAACCTTTTGGCCCACCGCCTGGCTGCCTCTGGAGTGCGGGGCATTGTCCTTCAATGGATTGCCTCGTTTC
This sequence comes from Sphaerodactylus townsendi, assembly GCF_021028975.2. Taxonomy (NCBI): domain Eukaryota; kingdom Metazoa; phylum Chordata; class Lepidosauria; order Squamata; family Sphaerodactylidae; genus Sphaerodactylus; species Sphaerodactylus townsendi. The sequence goes on along the minus strand of NC_059428.1, from coordinate 46,849,745 downwards.
TCGGGCGGACTCCAGCAGAGGAAATTGAGGTGCGCGGGCTGAGGCCTCCAGGAAGTGCCAGCTTCATTACGGGGCGTGGTTAGTACCCCAGGGGGGCATTGCTATCCCCGCTGTTATTTAACATCTACATGCGACCCCTTGCTCCAGCTGAGTACGCGAGTTTTTCGGCTGTCCTGTCATCCAGTATGCAGATGACACTCAGCTTCCATTCTGTTGATGGAGGGAACAGCCACCGCCCCTGGCGTGACTCTACAGCATTGTTTGGGAGGCGTGTTGCTACGGATTTGGATTTCGCGACAGAGCGGAAGGTTAAAACTATGAATCCATCGAAGGCGGAGGAGGATCCTTCTGGCTGGGCGGCGAGAGGGGATGTTTCAGCTGCCGGTTATTGGGAGGGGGTCACATTGACACCGACCCCCTCCACATCATCGCAACCTGGGGGTCCACCTGGATTACGTCTCTATCAATGGAGGACCCAGGTGAAGCCCCATATATAACCCGGGTTGCTTTTTTCCACCCTCAACGTCCAGGCCCGTGCGTTGGCCCCCTTCGTCTCCCAGACCCGAATTCCTGGCCACAGTGATCCATTACCAGCGGTCATCTCCAGATTAGACTATTGTAACTCAGCTTTGCGTTTTGATTCCGAGGAGGATTAAAACTGGTTCCAAAATGCAGCTGCGCGTTTGCTCGCAGGTATTGCCATCTGGGATCACATCCAGCCTGTGCTACGCCAGCTGCATTGGCTTCCAGTAGAGTTCTGAATCATCTTCAAGGTGTTGGTACTGACCTTTAAGGCCTTACGCTGGCCTGGGACCTTCATATCTTCGGGACCGCATCACCCCACCGCGTCCCAACACGGCCTCTTAAGCTCAGCAGAGGCCAATCTACTGGTGGTCCCTGGCCCCTTGATGATACGGCTGGCTTCCACGCGGGCCAGGGCCTTTACAGCCCTGGCCCCAGCCTGGTGGAACGCTCTTCCACCAGCTGTCCGGGCCCTGCGGGACCTTATGGAATTTCGCAGGGCCTGTAAGACGGAGCTGTTCCGCCAGGTTTTTGGAGGTACCAGCCGTTGATGGTGCCCCCCCCCCTATGGCCATACATCTGGGCCTTATCATCTTGGGATTGCTGTCCTTCCCTCCGGCAAGAGGGTTTGAAATTGAGACTGCGGACGCCATTCTATGAATTAGTTTAACTATTATAGTTAGTTTCCTATTTTACTGCTGCTTTTAAAGGTTTTAGTTGTTTTTAGCTGTACACGGTGGTTACTGTGTTGTACACCGCCCAGAGCCCCTAGGGGATGGGGCGGTCTAGAAATCTGAAAAATAAATAAATAAATAAATAAAAATGTATGTGGATCAAGAGAAGAAGACAGAGTGAGGCAGCAACATATTGCTCTGCATGGACACCAGTTGCTGACCCCAGGATCCCATACTATCAGCCGCACCCCTTTGCTTCCCAGCACCAGGCCAATAAAAATCACCAGCAAAAGTGGAACAAGGTTGAAGAACAGATGGCAGTTTGCCCAGATCACATGTGCAGAACAAGCTCCTTAACCTCCCCTTTTTCGGGCAATGTGAGTTCATGGCAAGTTGGATACTGCAAAGGGTGCCATTCTATTGTTCCTCCATTAGACTGAGCAGAACTATTGGTGAGGAGAGTTCTGCAGACAATAGCATAATCTTTCAGGAATATTGAAAGAAATTTCTTCCCTCTCAGCCCTGCACAAAATCAGTGAAATGATAATATCCTAGCACATTACATAAGGTGCTTTTCCCAACTACTCATACGCTTCTCCTCTTTCTAGTCAGCACCTGTGTCCCCTGTACAGCCTGCAGCCAGCCAGCAACAGATTTGGTTTAACGCTTCATTCAGGATCTAAATACTCAACTTGAATAGTTTATAGGATCTAAAATTATCACTCTTAAAAATCTATATTTAAAGAGCAAAAAACACAAGTGAAATTCTCAACTAAAACTTACCAGCTTTCTTCCATTTATTTCTGGCTGTCTTTTATGAAAAAAGAGGATTAGATCATGCAAGCAGCAAATGTTAATATAAACCCACAAATGTTTACAAATCAGTGAGGTTTAATCTGGAACTGAAATCACTAACAGACATAAGTCACAATTGCACAGTTCTTGGAGAAACCTGGGAATTCTGCAGATCTAACCTACTGAATGTATGCTCTGTTCACAATTTAAGTTTAAACCCATAGCATAATGAAAGCAATCATTTGTCATTTTTCATTTAGTTTCTATTCCCTTGTTTTAGATAATAAGATAGAACTTTACATGAAATAAAATTGGAAACTGATGTTACTACAGCCGACAGCAGTCTTGGGTATATATTTATTTTATTTTCCAGCATCATGTATTTGCAGCCATTCCAAAACTGGATGTAGCACTTCAGAAGCAATGTCATTATCTCTAAAACAAGAAAGATGATGCTAGTACAAAGACTAATCTGTCTTTTCCCCTAAAGATTTTTATGGCTGTTCCTATGTTTTTCTTCATAAAACTGCCATTTTTTTCAGTTATCTCAAAACTTTTTGATACTATTCAAGTACTTAAAGGTCATTGCGGTTTTAGTTGGGAGATGATTACTCATCTACAGGTTCTCTAGTTGGTTGACTGCCCTAATTCTGGAGTTACTAGGGTGAGATTATTTCAGAATTTAAATGAAGGGAAACCATTCCATACCAAACCTCATGGCCTCAAAACTGGAATGATTGTTGAATCCAGATTCACAATTTACTCGGACATGTTCTGAGCCCAACATGATTAAGCTCCAAGGCCTCTGGCATATTGAAGTATTGCCATGGTCTTACCACACTAGTAGCCAAAAGTATATTAGACGACTTCCTAGCACAGCCCAGTAACTGGGCTGTGTGTGTGTGTGTGTGTGTGTGTGTGTGTGTGTGTGTGTGTGTGTGTGTGTGTGTGTGTGTGTGTGTGTGAGAGAGAGAGAGAGAGAGAGAGAGAGAGAGAGAGAGAGAGTTATATGTAGATGTTTAGGTTCTGATATTTATTTCATTTACTTTTCCCTCATGGGGTCCAAAGTAGCTTCCACCATCTTCTCCATTTTATCATCATTACAACTCTGGGAGGTGAGATTGCTTTTCTATGTGTTTGTGCATCACAGTGCTGCCATTTTTGAAAGTCTGGCTATCATATGAGTGATCAGGAGATCACTGCACAGTAAAGATGTATATTACTGGATCCACCCATATACGTGTACAAGGTTGAATGCTAGAGGATAAATCTATTAAAATGCACGTGTCCAACGCTGTTGTTATTTCTATGGTTCTTATATTGTGGGGAAGTTTTCTTCCTACTTCGAGATGCAATTAGTTATGGGTCCAAAGTCAAGATGCCATCATATTCATGACATAGCTTCTTTTTAGAGACAGAACAGACACCAAGGGATAAAATATAACTGGATTTATCGACTTCATCACTTTCAGAGCCAGAAATTCATGATTAGAAAATAAATGATCAGAGAGGACAGCCAGGATAGACACAATAGATCAGGGTATCAGAGGTAAAACCTTACATTTTGAGGAGGGTGGGGAATGTCTGGAGGTACAGCATGTAGGATTTCAATGTGGAGAAGCCTATTGGTTCATTATGTGTGAATCAGGAGATACATGGGATAGACTGGGGCCAGTCACACCCATTTTCAGCCCAACAAACTGGTTCCAAGGCTTCATCTGGAAAACTGTGGAATCAAAACCAGCTCTCCAGATTAGCTGGAGAAGGTAAAGGCAATCCTATGTCTGCATAATACTAGAAAAGGACCCTTCCCCCTCCACACACAGTAAAGCACGTATGCTCACAGGGGGTGCCAGGAGAGAACATATTACACCTGTGCTCCGCCGCTTGCACTGGTTACCAATTGAATACCGAATCATTTTCAAGGTGTTGGTGTTAACCTTTAAGGCCTAACCCGGCCTGGGACCTCCGTACCTGCGGGACCGTCTTACCCCATATGTCCCGAACTGGTCTCTGCACTCAGCAGAGGCCAACCTATTGGTGATCCCTGGCCCCTCAATGATACGGCTGGCCTCCACCCGGGCCAGAGCCTTTACAGCTCTGGCCCCCCTCACTGGTGGAACAGCTTCTTCCACCAGCTAGTCCAGGGCCCCCTCACCCGGGATCTCTCGGGCTGAGTTCCGCAGAGACCTGCAAAGACTGAAAACTGTTCCACCGGGCCTTTGAGGAGACTAGCCGTTGATAGGGGCTCCCCTCCCCCCCTTCCTGTTCTTTTATGCCATCAAGAAGATCCTACCATCCCTTCCCTTTTTGGGGTCTTCTGGGGGAATTGCTAACAGGCGCCATCCTGGGTTAATTAATCAATTAATGCTGCATTTTAATGGGGTAGGGTTTATTTTTATTAGAGTCATCTTAACTTATATTTATATGATATTTTAATTTGATTGTGCTCTTTCTACATGTTGTTCACCGCCCTGAGCCCTTCGGGGGAGGGCGGTCTATAAACCCAATAAATAATAATAATAATAATAATAATAATAATAATAATAATAATAATAATAATAATAATAATAATAATAATAATAATAATAATAATAATAATAATAATAATAATAATAATAATAGGAGTCTATGACAATGACATTTTGGATTGGAGTCTTACTGAGATTTGTAGTCTTCACTCTGCCAACAGAACTAGTATAGCATAAGAATGCCCCTAGTCCTCCTGTGTTACTTTAGAGTGTCAGGTGTTTCAACATGGTGTAAACACAGCCATCTAGAAAAGCATGACAGACAGTCCAATCCAGATGTGGAGAAAAGAATGGCCAGAGGAAGCAGAGCAGACTTGAGCCAATGTGCTTGCCGTCCTGGCCTGTAAGTGGTACAGGGAGGTAGCTTTCAAGTAACTGAGATTTTTCAGCTTTTTGCTGCCTCCCTGTGCTGCCTGGAAGCTCTCTGGAAGTGGCACAGGGGCATCACAGCAGTGCCATCCCCAGCTGTCCCAGGGTCTGGATTGGACTGAGAGGTTGTAAGTGGGTATTACTGTCACTGCGTAATCCTAAACAGAGTTTCACCCTTTAAAATTCATTGATTTCCAATGGATTTAGAAGAGTGTAAATCTCCTTAGGACTGCCTGGGGGAAAAAAATCTAACATTTATGCTGACGTATCTGATTACACAATCTTCTATTTCCTTCTGTATCTTTCATGCTAAATTTCATCTGAGGATGCAGTTGAGGTTTTGTTTTATTTTGTCATTTTCTTCATAACAGAAAAAGAAAATGCCATACAGCTTGCTCCTTCCCCAAAATTATTTTTCTCCATTGTATGCTGTTCGGTTAAAGAATGTCCCTTCAGGCAGATCCATTACTTTAATAAATCAAAAAAAAAAAACACACACCCACATATGACTTGGGTCCTTTTGGTGCAGCTCTTCAGAGTCACCCACAAAATATAAAACATTTTATTGCTTTAGAATTTTATTTTATTGGTGCCAGTAGACTAAAGCATTTTTTTCCAGTTCCTTTTATTACTACCACAGGCAATGTCTAAATCCAGTGTAAGCAGAATTTACTGCAGTTCAAAAGGAGGACATTCACAACAGAGGAGTGAATAAAAGAAGCAACTGAATGCCCAAAAGGATTTCCTTTACCAGTATCTTTCCCCATTTTTGGCTCTCGCCATTTTCTATTTATACATGCATGACTTTCAGTTGTACCTTTTGGGCTGATTTTATGCTATATTTAGGTGTTGTGTGTCTGTGTTTTATATTCGTCAAGATTGACTGGGGCCTCTCTGTGCTTCACTTGGGAGAGATTGGTTATAAATTATGCAATGCATTTTTATGATGTACAAAGCCAGAATAATCATTCACCCAGGACATGCTGAGAATAAGGACGATGACCATTTGGGGAAATTGCTAGTGGCTGCAGAAATTGCTAGAATATCGGTGACAGCATATGCCACAAAGGATAGATCACTATGGCACCTAGGCCGGTCACTGATTTCACATTTACAGAAGCTTGGTTAGCTATGGTGAGATATGTATTGACATATGAAACTCACTTATACTAAGTCAGAACACTGGTCTATTTAGTTTAGCATTGTGCACTCTGAACTGCAGAGAGCTCTCCCAAGAGATCAAGTAGAGTGGTTGTGGCCAGTTGTGCTGCCTACGCTCCTTTTAGCTGGAGTTGACGCAGTCTCTGAATCTGGGACCTGGAGAATCTGGAAAGCATTAAACTGTGCCTGCCCACCCCCACCCCCCAACCTATCATCTGCTTGTACCAAGTCCTATGAACCCTAAAGCAAGTGATACCTGGTATATGACAATTTGAAGTATTATAGAGAGCAGAAGGATAATATATGGCACCAACTAGCACACATAAAAAGATTTTTCAGAAACATGAGAAAAACAATAGATAGCATTCAGGTTGAAATGGGTTGGAAATGAGGGTGAATGAAAATACACAAAACTTACTAAAACATTTATAATAAAGCACCTAATCATTTTCCTTCATTCTCGAATAAGTTATATGCCTAGAAGGTACACACCATACTGACTTGATTTCCTTTCTGAGGAAGCTCTTTGGATACAATCTCCTGTGAACTATGTGGTATCATTTCAATACATTTTCAAATCCCTAGGTTTTGCAATTAACACTCTTTCCTTGAACATACAACTATTACCTTTCAGGCATCTCTCACATCTATGTGCAATCTTGGCTGATATTACTCTTGGATAATGTGATTCTGACACACTGTTTTCTTCATTAAATGGATTTTTTTAAAGTTGCAATGGAATGTGAAGGAAAATTAGCTAACACCATAAATACCTCTTAGAAAAAGAAATGGCACCAAATTCATTGCCACAAGAGGAAATTTCCAGTGGACCAGTTTACATTGCCCATTCCATGATTTTACAATTTCTTGAATTTAGTAAGAGACAGAATTGTATAAGTAGGTGCCATCATTTCCTAATGGGATCCAATAGTTATTTGAAACCAGTAATACATGAAAGAATCTTGCACGCTGCACTGATCTCCTGCAATCTGCTCACAATGTGAGGAGGACTCAGATTCCAAATCCAAAATTTCACATGCTGCCTTTTTTTCTTCCCTCTCTTTCTGAAGTCTTCCTAGTTTACAAATGAAGTATCTTAAAATGTTATCAGGACATAATAATGATATGGTCATACATTTTTATTAAGGTGTCCCCCCCCCCCCCGCTTGTGCTTGCCAGTTTCTCAAGAACAATGTCACCTACCTGACCTGAGAGCTCCAGGGTTTCCTGGGCAATGGAGAAAGGCTATGTGGTATGCATCTATATGTGTATAATCAGGGTACAATACAAGGTCAAGAACTTTGAGCCTAATTGCATTCTATATGTTCCCCATATACAGCTCTGGGTTAGGTCACAGATTTATTGTGGGAACTCTGCTTCCTAGGAGCATGGGGCTTAGTTTGGATCAGGACCATGGTGTTTGGGAAGAATAGGCTTAGACCTTCCCCACTGCATTGTTTTCCTGACTTGAAATGGTCCTGAGGAGTTGCTATTTGTTCCACTGGGGGCTGCATGTATACATGTCAGTTTCTTCAGTGGAGCAAAAGCAGCTCTTTGGGGCTATTTCAGTTCAAGTAAACAGCACTGGAAAAGTTTAAGCCTTTTTTTTCTTTATACACTGCAGTCCTGATCTAAGTCCACCACATGCCTGGGAAGCACAGAGCTCCCAGATCACAACTGTGACCCAAACATAGCTGGGGAAGATGTTACATGTTATATGACCTTCAGCCCAAACATTAGCCATTTTCATATGTTCTTGGAGGTTTAAGAGCCCCAACCACAGCCTTCCTGATTAATGGTATTGCTCCTTGGAATTATCTCTTTTGATGTATCCTAAGCACCATAGCCAAAATAGTATTCATGGGGCAGAAGTTCCCCATCTCCCCCTTTCTGCTGTGGCTTGCTCGGCTCACAGAAATTCTGTTCTTGGAGTTTAATAGGCTCCTAGGAATAATGTGGAGTGCCTGTTAGAATAAGAGAAATAGGGAGAAGCAGAAAAGAATGGTAGGATCTCAGTTTCCAAGAATTTGTATAAATACCAGGAGACTGTTCTTGAAGGACAGAATGTATTTGATCTATAAACTCTCTTCCATTTTATGAAGAGTCATTCGTTGATGAAGAATGCCTGCTGCTGCCAAAGCAAGTCTCCTTCCACTGGGAAAAACAAATGAACAAAATGTCACTTAGCATAAGAGTAACTGGAAATAAATGAAAGAGACCATTAATAACTGTTAAGACCGTTATAGAACATTGGGTTGAACTTCTATTAACAGTCAGAACATCTACTAATGTTAAATCCATCCTCTCATGCTAAATGTAGTGGTACTGAGTTTCGTAAGCAGGGGCATACCTAGGCAAACTGGTGCCTGGGGACAAAACCTGAGTTTGGCGCCCCCTGCCCAGCGTATGGGCAGCCACCCTCCCCCACCATGACCAAACAATGATTTTTTGTACCAGCTCACAAAACACCTCCCACTCCCAGCAAAACATACATGGCTCTCTCCCCACCAACTCTTTTCCTAATTTCCTAATCACAACAACCCTATGAGGTAGGTTGTTAGCCTGAGAAACAACTCAAAGTCAGTGCAAGTGGGTATTAAGCATGTAAATCTCTCACAAATCACCCCCAGCAAAACATTTACCAAACAAATGTCAGCATCATCTCTCACAAAACACCTCCAGTGGAATCCACCCCCAAACAGCATCACTTTCAATGTTGTTTAAACTAGGGAGCTCAGATTCTTCTTTTAAATCTACCTTAAAGGGAGAATCTGGGGTCCCCGGTTAAAACAAAATTGAAAGTGATGCTGTTTGGGGGTGGATTCTCCCCCACCCTGAAACAGCATCACTTTTGAGGGTTGGAGATTCAGAAGAAACAAATAGCAGATTCGGCTGGAATCTGGGCACATTTGGGCACATTTGGACAAAAATTGTCCGATTATGTCCTACCCAAATTTGAACAAATGCGAATGCAAGGTACTTGGGTTGGGGGGGGATATTTTTGGTGTTTTTTCGGCCTGCAGGGAGCGCATTTTTAAAGCTAGCAGCACCAAGATTTCTGGGCATCATCCAGAGACTGTCCTGATGATACCACTCGAGTTTGGTGATGTTTGGTTCAGGGGCAGAAAAGTTATGGATGCCCAAATGGAATGCCCCCATCCCCATTGTTTTCAATGGGAGCTAACCTGAGATGGGGGCTACCCATGTGAGGGACCATAACTTTGGTCCCCCTGAACACAAATTCACCAAACTTGGGTGGCATCATAAGAATAGTTAACAGATGATACCCTGAAATTTTGGTGTCACTAGCTTTAAAAATACACCCTTTCCAGGCACCCCAAGAAATTTGCCCAAGATTCTTTGTTTTGCAGTGACTTTGCTCCATTGTAGCGAATGAGGAATTTCTGAGGCAGGCTGCACATTTTTGAAGATAGAGGCACCAGACTTTCAAGGTGGCTCCAAGAGGCCTTGAGTAACAGCATCCAAGATCTTTGCTTCTGGAGTGTGTGTGTGTGTGTGGGGGGGATTTGAGAGAGTTCTGAGAGAACTCAGCCCACAGGCTTTCATGTGCAGGAGCAGGGAAACAAAATAAGCCTTTTTGGGGCCCCATAAAATTGAACCCCCAGAAGTAAAGGTCTCCAAACCTGGATGCTATTACCAGGAGGCCCTCCTGGAGCCACCCTGAAAGTCTGGTGCCTCTATCTTCAAAAATGTGCAGCCTGCCTACACTCTCAGAAATTCCCCATTGGCTACAATGGAGTAAAGTCACTGCAAAACAAAGAATCTTGGGCAAATTTCTTGGGGTGCCTGGACGGGGTGTATTTTTAAAGCTAGTGACACCAAAATTTCAGGGTATCATCTGTTAACTATTCTTATGATACCAACCAAGTTTGGTGAAGTTATGTTCAGGGGGACCAAAGTTATGGTCCCTCAAATGGGTAGCCCCCATCTCTGGTTAGCGCCCATTGAAAACAATGGGGATGGGGCATCCCCGGGGGTCAATAAATTTGCTTCCCCTGAACCAAACGTCACCAAACTTGGGTGATATGATCAGGACAGTCTCTGGTTGGTACCCTGAAATTTTGGTGTCACTAGCCTTAAAAATGCACCCCCTGCAGGCCAGAATGTAAAAAACACTTAAAACATTTAAAAACACACAAGCGACCCTGAAATGTTGGCGCCCCCCCACGTGACCAAATGGGGGGCGCCCGGGGACATAGGGTACCCCCTGTCCCTAGGCAGGAACGCCACTATTCATAGGTCTACAGCCACATCTCACATGTTTTTAGAAAGCTAAGACTTTCACCACCTGCTGCTCCCCAACATTGTTAGTTTCCTGTTCTTACTAAACTTACAAAATCCTTCCAATTAACATGTAGACTGATTTAATCATTTGCTACAGTACCACAAGTTGTGTTTGAGCTACAGCACTGAGCTTTTGCAAAAGGTGTAAGGGGGTGGGTGGGGATTAGCACCTGCAATCATTTACAAATAGCCTGTTGCAGATAAATGAAGTACTGGTATTTCTGTTGATCAGGAAGAATGGGACCAGGGACGTAGGTATAATTTTTTATGGGGGTTGGGGGGGCCACACCCCACCCACCCCTAGGGCATGGTCAGGCCTCCCCAAGCCCCGCCCCTGGCCTAGCGCTTATAAAAGCATGTCTCTGAGGTCGGGGATGGCAGACTCCCCTGCCCTGCCCTGCCCTGCCCTGCCCTCCCCTGCCCCTCCCCTCTGGGCAGAGGCATAGAGGGAAAATGGAGCCTGGTGCAAAATCTGAGTTTTGCACGCACACACACCCTGGGCAGCCGCTGTGATACTGGAATCCACCCCCAAACAGCATCACTTTCAATGGTGTTTAAACTAGAGAGCCCAAATTCTCCTTTTAAATCAACCTTAAAGGGAGAATCTGGGGTCCCTAGTTAAACAACATTGAAAGTGATGCTGTTTTGGGGTGGATTATCCCCCACCCTGAAACAACATCACTTTCAATGTGGCATAGTGGTTAAGAGCAGGTGCATTCTAATCTGGAGGAACCAGGTTTGATTCCCTGCTCTGCCACTTGAGCTGTGGAGGCTTATCTGGGGAATTCAGATTAGCCTATGCACTCCCACACACGCCAGCTGGGTGACCTTGGGCTACGCACAGCTTTTCGGAGCTCTCTCAGCCCCACCCACCTCACCGGGTGTTTGTTGTGAGGGAGCAAGGGCAAGGAGATTGTAAGCCCCTTTGAGTCTCCTACAGGAGAGAAAGGGGGGGATATAAATCCAAACTCTTCTTCTTCTTCTAAACTGAGGACCTCAATTTCTCCCTTTAAATCCATTCCGAAGGGGGTGGATTTAAAAGGAGAATCTGGAGAAATTTGGGGGGTGCCTGCTGTCAGGGGTGCAATGGTTAAGCTAGAAGCACCAAACTTTCAGGGTATCTTTAGGAGTCTCTCCTAATGATACCACCCAGGTTTGGTGAAGTTTGGTTAAGGGGGTCCAAAGTTATGGACCCTCAAAGATGTAGCCTTCATCTTCTATTAGCTCCCATTGAAAACAATGGAGGATGGGGTTTTGGGGTGGACCAAACTTCACAAAATCTGGGTAGTATCATCAGGAGAGTCCCCCAAACAATCCCTGAAAGTTTGGTGCTGCTAGCCCAAACAATGCGCCCCCTGCAGGCCAAAAACTTAAAAAGCACTATAATGTTTTTAAAACCCACGAACGGAGGAGCGGAGCTTCGGACATAAATGGGGGGGGGGTTTCAAACCCGAGCACCCCCTGTTACCTATGTCCATGGGTGGGACTGCGTTAGAGACAGGGTTTTGTAAAATGTACCTCTTAAAATACCTCACTCCTACAGCAATGGGCAACCTTGTCTTTATAAGTATCAACTGAAAGTTGGGAAATCAGTAGTTTGGTAACTGATTAAGAAAACAAAAGGATGCAAAGTGCTAAACCAACATGAATGAATTGGGTTCTGTTGCAAAGGTCCATTCTAAGTGCTAAAGCTGTGCAAAACGAGTCTGTAATGGTACTTGAGGATAATTGAGTGCCCTTTTAAATACTGCACATCTACATTAAGTGCATGTACTGCACAAACATTGATACTTGGCACCATCCCCAGTCCAAGTTATTTTAATTGAAATTTTCAGTAGTGCTATTGATTCCTCTCCTGCTTTGTACTGACAAAAGGTGCAATAATGGTTGTGGGAGCAAATGAAGAACAGTCCTCGTGTTGTGTTGTTTGGGACCAGAACAAAAACTTACCAGTCAGCAGAACTGCACCAGAGATTCTAATGTACAATAAGTTAGCATTTGGGATCCAAGAGCATCTTTCAGACATTCCTCATTGTCAGGGTCTAATTTGAACATCCTGGCTTGGATCCAGAACATGAATCCATGAATAGGACTCTTCAAGCAATGGCAAATTTCTGTCTCACACTTCACTTCACTTCTCCCAGCAGAAGCCACATATCTTGGCAAGGTTCTTGGAAATTGGGCAGTTAGGATTGCATGGCCATGCTTGATATCTAGCAAGAGATTGGGGGCAAAAACCTAGGGAGCACTAATGTAGAGTGCAATACGATGCCACTTACGGGAACAATCCAGACGTGACATCACATTGCATCCAGTCTTAGTATTGTTTGTTTTATTTTTCTTCTGTTGCCTCTCTATGTGGCAGTGAGCAATAAGGCAACATTGGCAATAAAGCAGTAGACTTTGAAACCCTAGCAGTAACAGAAAGAGCTACTCCCTCCCCTCAAGACTGGCTGATGATGATCACACCTTCCCTTAGGGCTTTTCGCATGGATTTCCCCACACTCTGTTTTGGATTATCTTCTGATTTCTTCACACATTTTATGCCTTTAGTTGTCACTTTTTTGTTTTGTCTCCCTTTTTTGTTCCTTTGAGACTACTTTTACCTCAGTGATTTTCTGGAAGCTGGTTTTGAGTGAGTTTTTTCCTCATGTATACTGTTTCTTTCAGTTTTCTTTGTGCCACCCACTCCATCTCCACTGCTCCACTGCTCCACTGCTCCAGGTTCAAACCATTTGCTCCCCTATCTCTGAAGAGAAAATATTTCTTTTTCTATTTTAAATGGTACTAAAGGAGGGTACTGAGATGCCACCAGTGACAATCCAGATGATGACAGCACCCTGCCTTGAAAATCCTTATTATTGAAGGCACATGCAGAAGAAAATAAACTGACTCCACACTGAGAAGATGCACAGAGAGGGCATGTAGAAAAGCACTTAATGTTAAGGGGCAGGTTCAACTTGCCTCATTGTCTCCTTCTCCCAGTCTAAGCAGACCAGAAGGATGAACTGCCTGTCCTCGTCCCCTTCTGGAGGCAGAATGACAGTCTGCTTCAAGCACCAAACAACTTCAAGCCTTTACCCCCTCTAGGTTGGCAACCTCCATGTAGAGACTGAAGATCTCCCAGAATAACAGAGCTCCAGTTCACCTTGAGAAAATGGCTGTTTTAGAGAAGGGATTCTATGGTGTTATACCCTACTAAGATATCTCCCTAAACTCTGCCCTGCCCAGGCCCCACCCCATAAACTTTAGGATTTCCCAAATCAAGAGTTGGCAGCCCTGCCTATTCTGAGCTTTGAAGTGGAAAAGGAGAGACTTGCACTCAGACAAATGAAAATCTTCACTTTTTAAAAGATTTTTCTTTAAAATTCAAAAGAAAAACTGTGCTAGTTCAAAAGAAACCCAAAATAAAATAAATGAGTACATGATGGGATTCCTGCAAAGACAAATGAGCAATTAAAGGATCTATTTGCCTTCTTCATGGCCAATTGGTCTTTTAATTTCTCCTTTCCTCTTTGCAGGAACCCTACCATTTATTTTCCTTCATGGTTATTAGTGCAATTGCACTTTAGTGAAAGAATAAAATCATTAAAAGAAATTATTTCAGTTATCACTGTAGCGATTTCAGTGGTTGGAAAAGCAGGAGTAATTTTAATCAGGAAGCTGCAATTGGAGGCATAAGTCTCTAGGACCTTAAGTAAAATATTAAGTACATTGTTTCAGTGCATGGACTGACTTTCTAGTATCAGTTCTCTGTATGTACACCCAGAAGATGTGCTTCAGAGTTTCCCTCTGTTCAGGTTATTCTGGAACCTCAGACAAGGTCGTCTTGCCTTCCTTTGCTGACTGAGGTCTTCAAATCTAAGCACATATGAGGAGAGCCCTGAAGCAGTCCAGCTGCACACAGCTGAAGTTTTGCCCCCTTATAATTATGAGGGATGCTGATAGGCTGCCCCATATATCCATAATGTTGGCTGATGCATCCAAAGGTCTCCATCACTAATGTCCACTCCTGTTTGCCCCCAAAGCCATTGCACTCCAAGCATGTCCCCAGGCCACTGAAAGATGCAGAGGAACGTGAGATCTGGAGGCGCTTTCTCTTCCCCCATGCAAGAGCATGCCTGTGCCCACTATTGATCTATTACAAAGGCCCCTCCCAGTGCATGCTAAAGACAACTGAGAATAGGTATGGACAAGGGTTGGGAGCTGAGTCTCATCTGTCAATCCCTAACACAGAGACACAATATAGAGCAATCCAGACGAGTCAGGTTAATGCAGTCACCAACTTCCTCATTCCAGCAAGGATCCTGTTCAGTTGTCAATCACACTCATACTACAGAGAGATGGAAACAGCTGAATAAATGGTGCTGAGCAGCTTGAGATGGTACAAGAGATGGACTGGATTGAGGGAGTTGGCAGCTTCACAGCAGGGTAACGAGATCCATGCTGGTCACTGAAGCTGATGGTCATGCCATGGTTTGTACTGTTTTAGGAATGAAATCCTTTCTGGTTTCCACCATGTTGGGTGTCTACTTGCACAGAAACCAAACAGAAGGCTGCATCTAGTAAATGGAAGGACAAGACAAATTTCCTCCGGTTTCCCTTTTCCTACTTCAGGCCCCCAAATTTTCTCCAAAGCAACATTGCAGGGAGTTGCAGTTGTAGGGAAGAAAGCTGAAAAGTTCTGTTCCACTGATACAAGTGTCTTCTGTCAGCAAAAAAATGGATTCAACCAAGTGACATGGGAAAAAATGAGTAATAGGTGTATGCAACCAAAAATAAAGACAGCAATTTAAGGGAACTGGAAAGCAGATGCCCAAAAAAGTCTTTCCGGCATTTTTAAGGTTGTTTTGACCCCACCACCATTTTTAAAAATGCTGTGTGTGTGTCCAGCACTCAGCTCTCCCCTACCACCCCAAAACCCAAGCTTTAGAAGAGGAGGGGAGGCAGAAATACTCAATGCATGGATCAGCTCATCCAATTCCTGGATTCAGCTCTGCAGCCTGGGATTTTTTGGGTTCAACTTTAAAAAGACTCAAAACATTTTTAAAGCTAAAAAAGATGGTATTTTGGGGGGGGGGGAGGTTCAGCTTTTTCCAGGTTTTTTGGACATGTCCTGGTCTTTTAAAACTGGGAAAAAATGATGCACACCCCTAATGAATAATGTCCCAGGCTGCCAGTGAAAGACAAATTATTGCTATGGTTCCGTATATGGTGTTCTTGACAGGGTATGTGTTTAACCCCTTTACTTTGTAGGGGGTCACCACATGGAGGGTTGCTCCTAGGATTGTCAACTCTGGGTTGGAGATTGGGGGGTGGGTCCTGGGAGAAGTGGGAGGATGGGATTTGGGGAAGGGAGGGATCGAAGAAAGATATAATGCTGTAGCATCTATTGTGCAAAGTAGCCATTTTCTCCAGGGGAACTGCAATTCAGATCTCTGTAGTCTAGAAATCTGTTGTAATTCCAGGAGGTCTTCAGGCCCTACCCTGGATTTTGGAGAGCCATTGCCAGTCTGATGGAAATTGCCAGAGGTTGTTTGACTATGTCATAACTTGGAGGCATACTGTCATAAATCTAAGATACACTGCTGTAATGCTTAGTTGTCATTCTAAACCCTTTCTATTCAGGACAGTTCTGTTACTTTTCCATGAATAAACTTTGAAAAATGGTATTGTGGGAATGTAGAATTATAAGCAACATCATGCTATATTCAGCCCACCGTTTCCATTTTTCTTCCAACAAATTGTCAATGAGCAACAACTCAGCAGTGTTCAAAGGATGTAATATGGAAAGGATCCTCATCAATAAGAGCAGAGGTTATTGGCAGTCTAATCCAATATACAGACTACCTGACAAAGACAAGTACTTAGAAGTTCACTTGGAGCTATCTTGCAGTCAGCATGGGTCCAGAGACTAGCAATATTTTAATTCAAGTAAAAGAAGTGGACTGTATTGCAAGGTTCTAATAAATTGAGATATATTTAAGATCATATAGACCTTACAAAATGTATACCAGAGGGTGAAAATGCTGCTATAGCAGTGAGAGAGATGGACCTTACAAGTTTCTCTGAAGATAATCTGCCTGCCCCAGGGACCTTACATTCTTGGGCATACGCCATACAGGGACTTTTCACACAGCCTGGTTCTTTTCAGAGTTTAATCTGCCTTAATACATGGGTCAAACCTGCAATTGAGCATAAAGTGTGAAAAATTTCACGCTGTTTGTAGCATTCAACAATCTTTAAAGAGAAATAACCCAAGGAACATGGTGAAATGGGATATGCCACACACCATCTGGCAGCTGTACAAACAGAAAAAGAAGATCCATAATGCATGCTTGGGAACCTGTTGATTATATTGCACACCCAACGCAAGACATTTTGCTAACTGGATCCTGGATAATTTAATAAATTAGAGATAGGCTGCCCAGTTCAGTTATGTGGCCTTTATCATTTGGCAGTGCATCATTTTAAAAACATTTCCTTGTGTCTACAGTGAACAGGTGTTCAATACATTCCAGACACAGGAAACCTGAAGTCATTGCATTTCTATAATACCAGGAATTCTGAATGTGGCCCACGTTGTGAGGATGCTCACCATCTTCTTTTTAGTTGAGAGGTTTAAATTTCACATTTTGAAACTATGACTGCAGCTGACAAAACTTTCTCCTTTACCCAAGAAAGCTTGTTGTTCTTAGAAATTTGATTTCTTGGGGGGTGAATTATAAGGAAAAACAGGAAAAATATTGAGAGCATGTGAACTGGGGGGGGGAAGGGGTTGCTTTCAAGACAGGCAGATATGAGATTTCAGTGAAATGACAGATTTTTTTCAAAATATATTTTAAACAGATGAGTTTGTCTCACAAAACAAGATTCCAGATTGCCAAATAATAGATCTCTCGACAGAGTCCTTGTGGTTCAGTTTTTTTAATTGTCCCAAGGACCAAATCTTCCTTTTCTCCTATGCATAATGTCTTTTCTGTGCATCCAAATAGAACACATTTGTGATCTTTTTTTTAAATCTGATCCATGCAGCTATTTTATGTGGCAATGATACTGTACTGAAGCTGTCACAATGTGCCAGATTGAACAAACTGCTTATTTCAAGTATAGTGTGTGCACAAAGATATCATGCCAAATAAAAGATCTGGCTTCCTTTCCTGTCCTTGGAGAAAATGACACATAGACCCTTTCCGCACGGGCCAATAACAGCGCCCTAGGGACGGCAAAAACGCCGTCCCTAGGGAGCTGTTCGCATGGGGGGCACAGCTGTATCGCAGCCACGCCACCCTCACTCCCCCCAGCGACCCGAAGCTGCTGTTTCCCAACCTCGCTCCCCGAGTGAGGTTTTTGGGAAACAGCGGCTTCCAACTGCTGTCGTGTGAATGGCAGCAGCTGGAAGGCGCCATTCCCCCCCTTTCCCAAATGCCTTACCGTGTCCTACGGCCTCCAGCGCATCGCCCAGGCCAGGGGACACGCCCCCCCCGCCCTGCGACTTCCGAGCTGTCACGCAGGGCGGGGGGGCGTGTCCCCTGGCCTGCGCGATGCGCCGGAGGCCGGAGGACACGGTAAGGCGTTTTGGGGAAGGTGCAGCCAGCGCGGAGGCTGCGCCGTCTTCCCCACCACAACCGGGACCGTTCGTGCAAACGGTCCCAGGGGAGATGGGTCGGTGTCATGTACGCCGACCCAACCCCCAGCGTGGCCATGTGGAAACAGCCACAATGTTGGAGACTGGAATATTCATGTGATCTTTGGTGCCCAAATCCAGCCATAAAACAACAATATGGACCAAGGCCATGATAAGGGTGCACTTAATATTTCACACCAGCATCTTTCCTGATCAAAAGGTATCATATATCCTTTAATTTAGATAATTATCTCCCATAATAGCAACCTAAAGCCACTTACATACAATACTAATAGATAAGGGTAGGATAGTCCCCTGTACAAGTACCAGGTCATTACTGACCCATGGGATTTTGCTCAGTACAATCCAAATAAATTAATAATTTATATAAACAAAATGGGGGGGGGGGCAAAAGTTGCGCTGTTTGGGCTGGGATTAGTCCATCAAGGCAATGGAATACAAAGCTTGAGAGTCTGGTGCTTTGGGTTATAGTCACATATAGACATTAAGTACCCACAACAGGAGGGATATAAAAATTTAGCCTATATCTTAAAGAGTAGGATGCCATCTTCCCATAGTTCCTTTCTCTGCTCTTCTCCATTGCCATAGCTTCAAAGCACATTTGGCCTCCCTCCTCCAAGTCTATTAAATGACCAAAATAGACAGAAGCATTCCAGCAATGGAATTCAAATGTCACATGCTGTTTGGTCCTTACTTCCCAACCTTAAAGGTGCTTCTGACTAATTGCCCATTCTGTCAGGCAGCAAGGGATTGCCTTCATTGAGGTGGTCAACGTGGACCTCTGATTTTACATTTGTTGATCTAGCACAGTGGCCCTGTTTTGTTTGGCATGGAGAATTTCCTGGGTTGACATTGAACTGGATTCTAACTGTAATGTGAGACTTGCCACATTGTTCCAGGATTCTACTGAGATTCCCTGGTTCTGCATTGGTTCTTTGGATTTGTTGGTTGGTTCTATTTGCTTTAAGAGACTTTTGGACAGAGGTTGGCTTGCTTGCTGTTGTGTCCTTGGCTACTCTTCTCTCTGGAGAAAGCAAGGAATCCCCCCACTGCAAGCAATTGTGGGTGGCTGGTGTATTTTGTTCAGGGCTCAATTCATTTGAAATTTGTCTGTAGTTTAAAGGATAGGCACCATCAGCTCTGCTGCAATTTTGCTTGAAAAACAGCTTCTACGGCCCTCTGGAAAGATTAGATTTTCCGTATGGAATAATCAAGCCAAATAATATCAGAATCCCACCTTGTACCCCCCAAAACCCAGATCCAAATGCTAAATCAATATCTGCAAACTGGGAATACCAATATTTTTCAGCTCCCTGATATCCAAGTTTGGGAAGAAAGTGTGTGTGTGTGTGTGTGTGCGCGCGCGCGTGCGTGCGTGCGTGCGTTTTGAACTGCAAATCCCTATTGGATAGCGTATATAATGGGGACAGAGATTACTTCTTTGTTTGTTGCAAATCCTGGTCCCTGAGTTCATGCCAATTCTAAGTAGAGTATTGATGTGGGTGAGAAATTGTTTAATGCTAGGAGGCTGTCTGTGGGCAAGAAAAGGTTTGTCTCCCAATGCCTATGAAAGAGGTGTATCACTGTCCAACACAGGTTATAGGTCACTAATGATGCATTGAATTGGTTTGAGCTGAGAGCTGTATGTGATCACTGATGGTGTTCTGTTGTTTCATTTGGGCCCATCTTGCAGCAGGTGGTTATCCCTTGGTATCATTCTGGCTTTGTTGAGCTGATTCCTTACTACATCAGGTGGCCATTTTAATTCCAAAAAATTCTGTTGTAGATCCTGCAAGTAAGAATGTCAGCCTAGGGTATTGGAACAGATGTGACAACAGCATAGAACTTGATTGTAGAGGATATGGAGCATTTGGTGTGTTTAGGATGATGACTAGAGTCACGTAGATATGTTCAGCGATCAGTAGGCTTCTGGTATAAGCTGGTCTTTATGTTTTCCTTAAGCATTTGTGCATTGGTTTCTATAAAATGTATTTCTTGTGAGAATTAGTTCATGATCACGTTGATGGGGTGGAAGTTGCTGAAGATCTGGTGAAATTTCTCCAGTGCTTCTTCCCTATCTGTCCACATGATGAAATATCATCAATAAATCCCATTTACAAGATGGGTGTTAATGGATGAAAGCTAAGGAAGCACACATTCCCAACTGTCAGAAATGCTCTTTGTTATCCTTTGTCCTGTTTAATTATACTTTATATGGGAAATTAATGGAAATGTAGATTTCTCTAGAATGTTCAACCAGATTCAAATTCTGCATAAATGAATATGTTTGAATAAACAAACATTAAATGATAGAGTCAAAAATTCAACCACTAAATCGTGCTCATTCCAAAGATTCTTATAATCACAGTACCACTGACCTGATACTCTTAGTTTTATACACAATTGTACATTTCATCTCCTTGTTAATGTATACTAATCACAATCAGTGGAACTATAATTTCCCTATACAAAATAGCTTTTGTTTTTGTTTTTTTTTAAGTTTCACACTGGTTTCTGTTTAGTCCAACAACCAGCCTGTCAGATTGCTACACTTCACCTTTGAATAGAGTCAGTAATGCCTTGCTGAAGCTGAATGGTCTCTTTAAAGATGGATTTCCAACCTATGTAAGCTTTTGTGAATTCTCCCTATTATTTCTTTAGTGTGTTTTCTGACCTCTGGACTTTAAAATCTTCTGAGCTGTCTGGACTTCAGATCTCATGTGAACCATTATTCAAATTCTGAATAAAAGATTAACCTCTATTTAGGACACTTTTATTTTACAAATCCTCCAATCCTTTTCTGTAGCCCAATTTTTTTTCTTTTAAATTTAGCTTCTTGTTTGTGAACTCAACAAAATGTTACCACACTTATGTTCCATTCCAAAGGTGCCAATAAATATTTTTGAGAGGTGCAACCAGCAGTAACCAGTGTGATAATTTGCTGGCAGGAACAACCAGATAGCTGCCAGAGATCATTTAGTCTGGCACAAGGCTGGGAAGGTACGTAGTCTCACCAATAACCATTAGGAGGCAGCAGTGAAGACAGAGGACTGTTCAGCCAGAAACATATAAGCACACTATTGGTTAGTAGTCCCTGACTAGGCATGGGAGCTGCTAACCAGTGGGTTATTTCATGGCTCATTCAAACAATCCCCACCTCCACTTTGGCCTTCCAGCCTCTTCCAGATTTTTCAGTTCTGTCCCAGTTGCCCTGTGGGAAGCAGGCAGGCAAGCCCCACTAGAAAACTCCTCACTGTCTCTTACTATTACTGTTATTTTTCAGATGGAATAAAGGCTGCTAAAAACACTACATAATTTCTCACAACTGATAACAGTGCTCCTAGAAGCTTTGC